>NC_092825.1:51234072-51834072 GCF_039878825.1 Excalfactoria chinensis | reverse complement strand
TTTAAAAATACTAATAACGTGCAGTGTAGAATGTTTAAAAGGATCAGATGTGGAGGTGGGGTGAGTCTTTGATTTCTGTAAGTTTATATTGTTAAACTTAGAAGTTTGTGTATTAACATACCAGATATATGTAACTTGCAAAACGTTCGTAGTTTTGGTGGTGAAAGTATAAATTAATGATGTCTAAGTCGACTAGAAACAAAACTGATTACTTAAATGGCCAGAAGTGCCTGCAGTCAGGAAGCTGTTCCTCTTGCAAAGATGTCTGAGTTGATTTTGAACTCAGAAATGAGTGTTCACTTAAACCGACTTGACACTTGTTTGCATGTGATCTGGCTGTCACCAAATGGCCAAGTATTTAGCCATGCTTTCCTTTCACCAGAACAGAGCTCTGCTTTACCTGCAGCACTTTACCCATTAGTAAACAGCTTAGGTCTGCTGCTTGTAAATGGAGCATATGAGAGAAAATAAAACCCGTGGAGGATTATAGTCTCTGCTACATAGGTGTGTGTCAATGGGCAATCTGAGTACATTTCTCTCTACTTCTGTAAATACTGATTATGCTGTCCGGTTATGTAAACTAACTATATCCTTCTATGATGTATTTGTAAGATTCATAGTATGAAATTGTTAGTTGCTGAACGTATTGAACATACTGTCTTACACCAGTGGGTTTTCTTGAGACAAAGAACAGAACACTTGTTTGAAAACACTTCACGTGCCATTTTTAAAGAGTTTACGTAACAGACTTTACAGTGTTCATACAGATTGTGATTGCTTGCACGTTATTTGCAAGGAAAGTTGTTCAGTAGGTCAGTTCAAGGATGTATCAGTGCATGTGGTAAGGATGGAAATACACTGGTACATAACATGTCAGAATCATAAAATGGCTTGGGTTGGAAGGGACCTCAAGGATCATCAGGTTCCAACCCCCTGCTGCAGGCAGGGCTGACAGCCACCAGATCAAGTATTGGATCAGGTTTCCCAGGGCCCCATCCAACCTGGCCTTGAGCCTCCAGGGATGGGGCACCCACAGCTTCCCTGGGCAGCCTGTGGCAGTGCCTCATTACTCGCTCGGTAAAAACTTCCCCCTCATATCTTATCTAAATCTCCCTTCCTTTAGTTTAAAACCATTCCCCCTTGTCTTATCTCTTTATACCCATGTAAAAAGTTGATTTCCCTCATGCTTATAAATTCCCGTTAGATACTGGAAGACCACAATGGTGTCTTCCCACGCCATTCTCTTCTCCAGGCTGAACAATCCCAGCTCCTTCAGCCTGTCTTCACAGGAGAGCTGCTCCGGCCCTTTCATCATCTTTGTGTCCCTACTGTACTTGTTACTTACTAACTGTGCTTTTCTTTAGAAACATTGTGGTTAGTATTTCCTAAAATCATAACCTCTAGCTATTGGAGCTGATTTCCATAAATCCCAATGAAAGTAAAAAGATGTTGAATCAGTTTTGTGTTTCAGTTCAACTTATCTCAGTTTCTTGCTATGGCTGTATATTTTTTTAGGCATTGCACTTAGAATGCTTTTGAAAGTATTCTAATGTTGCTGTATTTTCAGATGGAAGATGCAGATGTACCAGACTACAGGTTACTTAAGAAGCAGGATCTTTTTCCGGGTACAGTGTACAGGTTCAGAGTTGCTGCAATTAATGGCTGTGGTGTTGGGCCTTTCAGTAAAGTGAGTGAATTCAAGACATGCATTCCAGGTTTTCCTGGAGCTCCTTCAACAGTCAAAATCACTAAGGTGAGAAATGCAGATAATTGCTGTATTGGTTGTTGGTTTTTTTTTTAATTGAAAGTTGTCATGTCAAAGAGTGACAAATTCTTCATTGGTGAATGCTGCCCAATGTGATCCGCTTTAAGAAACTGCTAAAGTGGAAACATTTTAAGACTTAATGATCATGTTGCAAGATACATCTTAGTCACCTGATAATTTTCCCCATTATTTTCTTGCACTCTTAACTTTGTAGGAGTCTACTGTGTTAATAAAAAAAGAAAAAGTCAAAAGATACAGTCAAAAGATACATTATTACCTCCCAGGGGTGATCACTTTTGGCATAAAACAGTTGTGGCTCTGCCAAAATTAGAGGCCACTCCTGGGTAATGAATTGACACGCTAGCCTGCATTTTTTTCTCTCTTAATCTACTAACTTTCAAGTAGATGCCTTTTACAAACCTCTACCCAAACAGAGTCCGCCTTAAAAGTATTTGGAGAGATTATTCTTTGTTTTCTGGGATTCGTAATTTCTTTTAATGATAGATGAGTTTTACTGTTTGGTGTTTCACGTTGCCTGACATCCTTCTGTACTAATGAAAACTCAGCGCGTCTACAATGACAAGAGAGGCTGTACTTTGGGAATGTAGTGCCATTTGTTTGTATTCCTTCTTGTATGAATCAGAAAACAAAGTATTCTTGTTTTCCAGAATGTCCTTTAGCATCTGTGTTGTCTCTGCACAAGTATCAGTAGAAAGAAATTGTTTCTTTTGAGTACAGAAACAGTGGCAGAATAGGTCTTTTAAGATGCTCCTTAGAGGTGTGTGTATATGTTTATATATATATGTACATATATATATATACACGTGTGTAGTAAATGTTATAAAGATATTTTTGTAAATTACGTATTTAGTTGAATATCTAATGGTTAACTGCATAGTATCTCATTTTCTCTCTATTTTTTTCAGAGTGTAGACTGTATTCATCTATCTTGGGAGCCTCCTGCTTCACCTTCTGGCAATATTTTAGAGTATTCTGCCTACTTAGCAATACGTTCCACACAGTTGCAGGAAAACCCAAATCAGCTTGTATTTATGAGAATATATTGTGGTCTCAAGACATCTTGTGTAGTGACTGCTGCCCAGCTTTCAAACGCTCACGTTGATTACACTTCCCGACCTGCTATAGTGTTCAGGATTTCTGCAAAGAATGAGAGAGGCTATGGACCAGCCACACAAGTTCGATGGCTTCAAGGTAATGTCGGTGGAGCATGTGAATGGGTCGTAGGTGGCAGTGCTGGTCACGGCTCTAGAACCAACCCTTTGCTCAGCACTGCAGTTTGCACAGTGGTGAAATATCATGTTGTTCTTTATGGAAGTGTTAAGAAAATGTGGTTGTTCAATTTAGCATTACATTGAACACAGTGATATTTGTTCACAAGCAAGTAGTGAATGTTGACTATGGAAGCTTACCTCGTCCCTCAAATAATAAAATCCTGATAAGCCTCCTGATTTCCCTGGGCTTCACTTCAGCTTAGTAAGATTTCATTATAATAAGAATCCAGTTTCATGCATGGAATCAATTTTTTTTCCCAACCTTTTTTCCTTCTGTATCAGAATATTTTTTCATAAAGTGACATAAGGTGTATTTCTGTGATTGATATGCTTTTTGAAGCCTGCATTACAGTTATTCAGAATAGGTTTTATCGTCTCATTTCTGCACTTGAATTTGTACAGGTTGATGATTAGTAGAGAATGGGAATGGACCGACTGGAAATTAAGTTTCATTTTCAGCCTGTTCAGTTCCCTCATGTCCATCTGTGCAGCTGCATAAATGCTAGCACCAGCACAAAGGCACAAGTGACTGCTGAGAGTGGGACTGTGGCTCCTAACAACAGTGTATAATCTAGAAGCACAGGCTGGGTTTAAGTGATTCTTCAATCCCAGTTTCCATTTTGTCATCTGGGCAGTTCCTGGTGCCATCAATTTTTTCAGTTTTGCAAAATGACCTTTTGTTTTTGCCTTAGCTTTCTGCTAACTGGAAGCTGACTTGGCTTAGCAGGAGGTGCTGTGAGCATGGAAGGAGGTTAGAAGGGGCAGAGCCAGAGGGAACTCTGGTTTGTACCCCCTTTGTTCGCACTGAGCTATTGCTTGGGGTTTGGTCTGGGTGCTGTGATGCGCAGGGTGTAGCTGACAGTGTGCTGTTGGGTACCTCACTGTTTGGAACGTGTGATTTCTGAGGTAGAGATCAACAACAGAATCATAGAATGGCCTGGGTTGAAAAGGACCACAATGACCATCTAGTTTCAACCCCCCTGCTATATGCAGGGTTGCCAACCACCAGACCAGGCTGCCCAGAGCCACATCCAGCCTGACCTTGAAGAATTGTCTTGAGTTTAATATCCCAGGGCTGTGTTAACCTTTTACATGACAAGGGTTTGGGCCACTATCTGCATCCCAGAACTGTGCAGCAGTTGTTTTTGATGATGCTTGACTTCACACGCTATGTGAAATTATGAAGTGTCTAACAGTGTCTCCTTCTTTTTGCAGATATGAAAACATCAGGCTCAAAGTAGAGGCCAGCGTTAACACATTTCAAGTTCCGAATGTAGTGTTTAATGTAACTCTTGTACTATTTGTAAATGCTACAAATATTTTATTTTTGCATTGTTTTTATCTTAAAAGTATATAACCTTTTTTACGTTTGAAACATCGGCGTTATATAGCCTTGCTCAGGTCTGAGTACCAGATAGGAATGATACTGAAGATGCTGGGGTGGAGAACCGTACTCTATCTGGCAGCTCCTTTTCATAGCGATAGTTAGAATGTCATTAAGGGTATCCATTTTCAAATTAAATAATAGAAATTGGCAGCAGTATTTAAGGTAGAGGCCCCCGCCATTGCCACAGATCTTGCGATGGTCTTTCACGACGATACGGGATGTGAGAGAATTCTGTTTGCTTTTGGTGTCTTACACCAAATTCTTCGTCGTGGTGTCTGAGTACAAGGCAAAACTTTCCAGTGTGTAACTTAAAACACATAAATATTTTAATATATGCGCTTTTTTTTTTTTTTTTTTTTTTTTTTGGTAAAAAATAGAAAAGAAAAAAAAAAAAAAAAAAGAAAGAAAAGGAAAAAAAAAAAAAAAGGACAAAAAACAAAAAATGATTTTTCTACTCTTTGTAACAAATGTAATCCTGGAAAATCCCCCCTGAGAATTTAAAAGGAAAAAGGTAAACTCCGTCATTTCTCTCATTACGGAAAAAAAAGAGAAGTGTGAATTCATTGTAAATGCACTACTAATATTTAGGGCGGTCCTTTTGTAGTTGTACAGATCTGCAGCTTGTAAATACCAATGTTTACAAGAGACCTTGCCGGTCTTGTATGAAAACTTCCACGAGATCCATTCTCTTTTGTTGTTGTTGTTTTTGAACCCATATGCGTTGCTTTTAGCATATGCTTGCTTTTTGCACTACTAATGACTTACCTCATTCCTGTGTTTGTAATCACTTGTGTTGCTTCCATCACGTTTCTGTACAACTTCAATCTGAAAGTTTTAACCAAAGTTTAGAATACATGGTAAGCAATTTTGCACATACCGTATGGCAACTATCAGCGTATTTATTCCAGTTAATCTTCTTAAGTGCTTGTTTGCTTTACCAGTATATTTTACCAATCAAGTTCCGTATCTCCTTTTACTATGCATCGTTTTACATTACCTAGCTAGCTGATAAGTTCAACAAGCATTACGTGTAGGAATAGGTTGATCCGTTCCTATGCTAAGTGGGAAAAACAAAATGCGTTCACAGTAGTGAAAATAAAGGTAAACATTTTAAATGCTATTTATGTATCTATATATAAACCTATGTTTACCAAAGCGTAGAGGAAAATGGCTGAGTCGGACAAGGTCATTAGGTGAGTAGATGGAGGCACCTAAATAAAATTTATTTTAAAATGAAATCTAAATTACTTTCCTGTGCAATGAAGTTGATACTTTGCACTTTAATGTTGCCCTGAATGCCAAAACATTACACATCAAGGTAGGATTGCTTGCCTCTGCCGGTTAAATTTGTCTTAAGAGCGTTTGTAAATAACTCAAAACAAAGAAACAAACCACGAAACAAATGATGTGCCTGGTTTGGTGGGAGAAGCATCGCTGAGATGTGAGAGCTGCGGCAGCTCACACACACGGAGCAGATTTTATAGCCAAGTTCCAGCTACCCTGCAAGTCGGGGTTGTAACAGAAGTGCTGAGACAGCCTTAATTATCGTGACACATCACAAGCTATAATAGCGTATTCAAAGTGCTGGGGACCATTGATTGCTATCGTAGTGTTGATTGTGGCACAGGGGTAACGCGTGGTCTTACTCCAGAGAAAAAAACAAACCTTGTATTGATGACAATGACAGATATCCCAGACTCACTTTAAACAGTGTTTGTAGTATGAATGTATAGGATTTTTCCGGACGTTAACTGGCTTTAAAAGACTTGTGTTTAAACGATCCATTTCATCAGGTATGATCTCACCACCAACACCGTCTGATCATGGAAATTTTACTGTACATGAGCTGTTAACTAGGAAAAAAAATATATAACTTGGTTTTCCTTATTAGTACTGTGAAAGAAGCCTTTAGAGAAAACACTTGTGGCTTTGGTTTTGTCGGTTGGTAGCTGTGCTCGTAGAGTTGTTATTTAAGAATACAATCTGTTGGGTTATGTCTGGGTGGAGTTGGGTTGGTTTTGTTTTTTGCACTTGGTTTCACATGCTTTGCACAATTTGTTTTTCAGTGGGTGTGTCACAACTACCAAAGGGTACAACTGTGGCGTTTCCAATGAAAGGATCATTTCCTTGTAAGTGTGCTTTCTCCGGCTGACTTGACATGAGATGTCACTTTTCTCTTCTTTGTCCCAATCGGGTGATGTTGAATAGTGATCATATGCAAACCCCATTCCTTGCGGTTTTTACTTTCGAATGCAAGCGTGGTACATGCTGTAAAATACACTTTAGTGGTCTGTTTTTAGGATTGTGTTTCTAACATGCCTGAATCCCAGCCGGTTGGAGAGCAGGCAAATACTGATCGTTCGGTTTGAAGTGAATTTAAAGAAGACTCTTGACGTCGACTCCTTGGGGATCCGTGTTAACCATTTGATCCGCGAGTCACTAAACAAGGCGTAAGAAGCTGCAGTGAGTCGGGTGGCGGTGGCCGTGTCGGAGGGATGTCTTAGGTTTACTCGACTCGTGGGGGATGTCGTGCCACGTTACGGCAGACGCCGCTACAACAGAATGTTCTTGTGGGAGTAGAGTGAACGAGACCCTACACTTTGTGTTTTCAAAGTACTTATAGCAATATCTTTTGAATGTAGTTTGGAGTAGAGCACACGATCATGCCATAAACTCTGAATATAAAATAAGTATTACTTGTTGTTATCTGATATTTCAGGATAGCGAATTTGACGTGAACTTAGTCTTACAGCCTGTTACTTAATGACCTCTACAAGGAAACTGACATTTTGTACAATTAAAGTTGATTGGTCTTATTTCGAAGCGTTGTTTGTTCTTTGTAATAAAGTGGTTGTCCTATCAAACGCATTGTAAACAGTGCTGTGTGCGTCTGCTTTTTCCAATAGGGCAGCACAGAGAAGAGAGAATGTTTGCAGTTGGCTACGGGGAGAGAAGAACCACATCTCAGCCCCCAAACACAAGCTCCTTGATTGAGGCTGGTTTTGATTTGCTGGCGTTGCTTTATTGAGGGAGCTCTTGCGTTGCGAGAGCATCTGTTCTTAATATATGATGTCATTGCTGAGTTGGTATAGCAGCTCTTTAAAAGGAAAATTAAGGCTCAGATATGGTATCTTCAAAGGGAGACGGGAGAATTTCAGTGTGTCCCAAATGGTGAGAGTTATTTGTGTATCTGGCAGAACTGTACAGTGCTGTGAGCTGCAGGTGAAAGTAATCAATTGGAAATCGCTTCCAAGTGGTTCTTAAAATAGGCCATTGAGCAAATGCTATCCCAGTTCCTTGGGCTTGCCTCTTGCTTCTGGGCCCTGATGTTACTTTATATGGTCCTGCAGATTTGTTGTTCTGTGTAAATCCTTTCATGTTTATCCATCTTTAGCACTGTTAAAGCGGTAGATGCAATTGAGTGTGATGTATCAGTGAGTTGGGACTTGGCTTGGTATCACAACCTTCAGTCAGGAAGGGCCAACTGTGTTCTGAGCTGCATAAAAAAGGGGTGGCCAGCAGGGGGAGGGAGGTGATTGTCCCCCTCTACTCAGCTCTTGTGAGGCCCCATCTGCAGTACTGCATCCAGGCATGGGGCCCCCAGTACAGGAAGGATGTGGAGCTCTTGGGACAGGTCCAGAGGAGGGCCACTAAGATGATCAGAGGGCTGCAGCACCTCTACTATGAGGAAAGGTTGAGGGAACTGGGCTTGTTTGGTGTGAATAAGGCTCCAGGGAGACCTCAGTGTGGCCTTCCAGTACTTGAATGGAGCATATAAACAGCTGTTTATGAGGGTGGATAGTGATAGGGCAAGGGGGAATGGTTTAGAACTAAGACGGGAAGTTTAGGTTAGATATCAGAAGGAAGTTTTTCACACAGAGGGTGGTGAGACACTGGAACAGGTTGCCCAAGGAGGCTGTGGATGCCCCATCCCTGGAGGCATTCAAGGCCAGGCTGGATGTGGCTCTGGGCAGCCTGGTCTGGTGGTTGGCGACCCTGCACATAGCAGGGGGTTGAAACTGGATGATCACTGCGGTCCTTTTCAACCCAGGCCATTCCATCATTCTAATTTTCATACAGACTTC
Source organism: Excalfactoria chinensis (assembly GCF_039878825.1). Taxonomy (NCBI): domain Eukaryota; kingdom Metazoa; phylum Chordata; class Aves; order Galliformes; family Phasianidae; genus Excalfactoria; species Excalfactoria chinensis. Next base: position 51,825,543 of record NC_092825.1, on the reverse strand, counting down.
ATACAGATTAAATAGAATTCTGTTATATTAATGGATAGCATTGATAATGAAAAATATTAATGTCCTTAGTTGATTGAATTGACAAGTTCTGCTGTGGTGTTTGTTTTTTTTTTCCCCTAGAATCTATGTTCCCTTCCTATTAAGGAATGGACTTAAACACTTCAGAAGGTAAGAAGTCAGTATATGAAATAGCAAATAAAAGGCATCTTCTTCATTCAGAACGTTCAAGCAAGAGAGATAAATGGAAGTTGTGGCCCTCAATCTGAGAAAATACACAAGGTAATAGCTACCAAAGGCAAGGGATGCCTTGCTGGCAAAGCTGTGCAGATCTATGGCCAGCAGCCTGATCTCAGCTATTATAAACACAGCTCTGATAAACGCTTATAAATATCTAAAGGGAGATGGGAGCAAATGGTTGAGGCCGGGCTCTTCTCAGTAGTGTGTAGTGATAGCACAAGGAGCAGCAGCCTGAAACTTGAACATTATAAAATGTTCAGTACTAAGGTGCGGGAGAACTTCTATACAGTAATGGTGACAGCACTGGAACAGAGCGGTTGTGGAGTCTCCTTCCATGGAAACGTTCAAGACCTGTCTGGACACCTACATGTGCAACCCATTGTAGGGTACTTGCCTTAAAGGGGGTCAGACTTGATGATCTCCTGAGGTTCTTTCCAACCACTGTGATTCTGTGATTAGCACTTTGTCAGTACTTAATATCCCTGAGATCTCTGTAAGAATGGATCTTACTTATGATGTACATTGCTTGAGTTGATGCACCTTTATCCCATTTTAGGATTTAGGAGCAGGGTTTTGAGGCTCAAGTGAGACTGAATGGGCAGTGTCTGACATCTCCAGTGAGGTTTGGATTAGTGGACTTGGACATCTGCCTGGGCTTGGATTTGTGGCTAGGGCAGAGGAGCTGAGTGCCCCAGCATCAAACCCACCTATCCTGTATTCCTGTGGTGCTGTGATGCTCTTCTCTCCAGTGATGGGGGTCAATGATGTGCCTCTGGGGTGAGTCCTGAGCCACATCCCACGTAATTTGTTAGCCAGGAGCCAAACCCTTTAACAGATACATCCCAGAAGTCCGCTGCTGCCTCTGATCCTGGAGGAGCTGAGCTAGATTAAGTCTTAGGCACACAGACTCAATGATCAGCCTGCAGAACGCTGCTCTCCCCAACGGATTTAAACCCTTCTTAGTTTTATTTCATACAAAAGCAAATCAGGCGTCTCATCGTGCCTGATAAATGGATCCTACTGCCCCGTGTACTGCTGCAAGATGTTGCAGGAAATAACCCTGGCAGGTTGCCTGGGAGGTTTCTTAGAGCAGGCTTGCTGTCTCCCTCTGAGCTGCTGTGTGCTGCCTCTCGATGGAGACTGCAATTCAATAAGCTTGTTGCAGCTGGCACCAATGTGGGGACCATTGTGCGTATGAGCAAACCACCAACTCCCCAGGGGGGGTTTGGCTGTGGTTATGAGTTTTAGTGGAATTTGCACTGAGTTTCCATAGAGCTTCACATTAGTTTTTTACATCCAGTAAGTCAGAGGTGGCCTGCAGCCCCTCACCGTGCCAGTTCACAGATCAACACGTACACGGATCAGTATGCCGATGCTTAAGTGTGATGTGGACGAGGCTCTGGGCACTCTGATCTAGCTGTGGTGTTCACTGCAGGGGAGCTGGACCAGCTGGCCCTCAGAGGTCCTTTCCATCTCTAAGGACTCCATGAATGTTTTTCAACATTCTGAGGGTGAAAGTGTGAGTGACCACACCAGAGCAGCTCCCTCTTACTTTCAAGGATAGAAGGGCCCATGTTGTCAGTGAGGCATCCTTCTAACATCGCCCTCTGTTCCACCAAACCTTTTGGAAGAAGGAGCATAAGCACAACCACTGGTGAATTACCAACACTTACTTCTTCCTATGGCCTGCTTGGACTCGCTCAATGTAAGATAGTTCCTTCTGTCATTATTCATCCCACAACTGCCAAGTGGGGCTTCTTTGATTTACAGATGGAAGAAAATTCACTTCACGTTTCAGTGAAAAAACTCCATTATTTTATTCGGTACAAATTGAAACTGAAAAAAAAAAAAAGAAGTCTGGCTTGCGTGATTTAGGAATGCGGTCATTTACAAGCAAGTTGTCTTCTTCTCTTTAAATAGAATGAAAGCAGCAAGTCTGCATGACAACCAGCACGTTAATCACACCCAACGCTCTACAAAATGAAGCTACACGAAGCAACGCTGCTGCCAGCTCTCATCACAACAGTGAGGTGCTGGGGAAAGGCCCTTGGCTCTCCCCTATGCTCAGTGTCGCTCTGCATTGAGGCAGCTCCTGTACATGTGCAGTGGCCCATATGTTCCCCTCCTGCTGAAGGCAAGAGAGGAATCGATCTCCATCGTTCTGCACCTATAGATGCTTATGGCACATTGGTGGGCATCATTTCAAAATGACCGCTTATCTGACACGACTTACAGGGCGTTTCAGGGAAGGCAGCTTTCTAAAGCATCGTACTGATTTTTGGCTACAAGGCAGATAAGCACGGCCAGCCGATGTTTGGAATGGCCCACCTCACATCCCCCAACACCTACTTAGCGTGCAGCAGAGACCAGAACCAAGGAATAAATGCAACGAAGATACATGCTTACATCAGCGAGACCGATAAAGGCAGAGCACCAGCTCCCCATTGAACCTCCAATGGAAACAGGGCACGGAAGAACTTCTTCACGCCTGCATTTTGATTACAGGTCTGGTGGTTCCGTGCTTCTCTTTTTGTACTGAGCCCACTGTGTCACAAGGGTCATTAAGTTAAGGCAGGAAAATCTGTGTCAGAGAGAGGTACCTGAGATAGTCACTGTCTGAAAAGAAGCCTTGAGCTGTTTTAGTTCAAACAAAACACTCCGACAAGCAAAAAGACTGCAATCCTATAGAAGAGGATGGAATACAGCAGGAATGGTCACCCTCACTTATGATATAAACTACTTCTAAAGACCAAGTACGTACAAGTAAGAAGGTGAGAATACGTGGAGGGTTGGATGAGTTGTGGTTGTGTTAACTGCCATTGACTGCTATAAATTTAGACAAGTTCCCTCCATTATTTCCATCGGTAGGACCATACGTGCTTCATCAGCACTGTAACACCCTACAAACAATGACTCCTGCAGGTCTGTTTGCAGGAAGAGATTGGAACAAAGGTGATGCTGCTTTGTCTCTCAACCACATGGAGTCAAGCGTGGGAAGGAGTATAGGAAAAGCAAACCAAAGCAGTATTGACTCCTTTGCTCTGATGATAACTCATAAACCACAAACTCAAGAGAACTCCTTAACTTAAGCTCACAGGAGAGCAGGCAAGAGCAAGAAAGATCCAACTGATCTCAAGCAAGTGAGTCAGACACCCTGTCACTCCCTTTCTGCACATCCAGCTGCCAAACCTCAAGCTTCTCCTTAGCGGCAATCACAGCTCTGCAGCCACATTTGCAATGGAAAAAGGGTATGGCGGCCTTATAGAAATTGAATACAAACCCAAAGGGGCTCCTGTAGTGATTGTGTCTGTTGTCCAGTTGTACTTTTACAGAAAAACTCCATTTGTTTAGAGGTATAGCTGCTGAAGAATGGCAGACTGCCATGAACCCCACAACATCTGCCTGGACTGACACAGCTTACACCGCGCCTCCCCTGGAGGCTCTGCCAGCATCACGCTGACTTGTAAGAACACTGTTTCAATCCACACATACATAAAAGTTTGGGAGTAGCACAGAGTTGGCTACTTCAGGCTTCTGAGATGGCTCAGTTGAGATATTTTTCCAGTATTCAATGGTTACTTGCTTGTTTAAAGACAAAACCAACAAGAAATGGTATGGCAATAGATTCAAGGTGTCATTTGTTTCAATTAATGACAGGTATATGGAAGAATAACGATTACATGTTAATCTCTTGTAAGCAGTAGAAAACAAACAGAAGGTTCCAAGATGCTGGCTATTACTAAACCCACCCCTCCTATCCTAGCAGGCTAAGGAAGGGCATCTACCAGAATTACCCACCTACTTATTAAAGAAACATCAGTGTTACCAAGAACAGTTTGCTACAGATGCAGAACTACGTTCTCTGGCGAGAGTTTATTGCAAAACCAGAAAAGAGACAGCAAAACTGAAGTCTATCATTCACTGCAGGTTTGTACCGCTTGTCCCAGTTTCAGGCCCTTGCACGCACGCGCTCACACACACGCTGTACACGGAGAGCTGCTAACACATTTGAGTCCCCACAGTCTCACAAGCAACCTGAAAACATTGCAGTAAAAAGTTAAAATGAGGTCTCTTACCACAAGGACTATAAAATTCCCCCCCCCCCCACCCTTCACTACCATTGAATTTCTAAGTTCTGGATTCTAAAAACCATACCTAAAAAGGAAGAGCTATTTTCAGTAGCACAAAGACCACCTTAAACGTACCAAAGTCAGTCTAAGGAGTCAATGTGACTGAAAAAGAATGAAACGAAGACCTGCATCACACACCGCCAGTGTTTCAATTAACACTGCTGATGAGCTCTAGGTCTCTGAACGTGGAAGAGCGTCGCTCGTTTCTGATTTACTTCTAAGTTCTAAGTTAGATAAAAAACAGTGGCAGCAATTCCTCTGAGCTGCAGATCTGTGAGAAAAAGTCCCTTTCAAAATATCAATAAATAGAATGACATCTCAAGTTAGCTGAGGTTGTCATGCAAGACAAGTTACGTAACCAAGACCAACTCTATCTTTATAATAAAGGCAACTTGCATTCCAAAGTGAACTTTACCCTTACAATTTTATTCAAAGGGTAAACATGAATTAACCCAGCTGTTTACCTGAATTACAAAAGTAACATGATTCAATATGAAAATAAGAAACTGTCTACAAATCTCTGACAGTAATAAATTGCAATATACAATGCATACAGGAGTTATACAGAGCAACAAACTCTTGTACAAAACAAAAATACTTTAATACCTTTAAAATCCAATTTGTTTCTTTAAAATTATTCATGAAAAAGATTCGAGTCAGAATTCATACCTCAATTAGTCAAGCTTCAGGTAGCTACATTACAGCTATTTAATATACAAAGAGAGAAATCTCTTCACCAGTCATTAAAACTGTCTTTTCATTAGAGTTGCACGGCTTCTGCATCTCACATTCCCAGATCCAAAGTTTCCTTCAAATCATGAGAATTGAATTTGTTGAACACCAGAGATCTGGAGAAAGAAAAATGGAAGCTTACATTCGACTTCACGCCTTTTGAAACAGCATCACCACCAGCAGCCTCGAGCTGTCAATGCACTGAACTGGCACGACAGCCACCAAGGTGCTAAACATATCACCAGTTTTTGCCTTTCAAAGCAAGGCAGCTGAGTCAGCATTTGAATTTCTGCAGCAGAAGGGAGAACAGAAGACAGGATACGGTACCTGCTGATACGATGTTGTATAGACCATGACATTCTGCTGCTGACCGTCTGTAGTTATTAAGCCCGCTGGCAACTGATTGGCTGAAAGGAAAAGCATTTAAAGGAAGTTAGACAAGAACCATGGGATACACAGAGCCTTGTCTGAAGTGTGTACTTCCTACATGGCATTTAGTTGCGATATGCTCTGGAACATGTTCATCTCGTGACAGCTCCATCAGCCATGCTCATTACCGAGTGCTACATATCATCAGCAGTTCAGAACCTAAATTCACCTTGATTTTGCATTGGATAAGCTAGAAGTAAGACACCTATCTGAAGCAGAAGCACTCCCGACATTTACAAAGGAAATTCAGGGATGCTGCCCTTGGCCAAACCCTTACGGTACTGCATACAGTAAGCTCTGTGACACTCAGAGTAACCACATGTTGCCACTGTTAGCTGGAAGCAAAGCTTCCCAGTTGTTACACAGCATAGCGCTCTGTACAAGCAAGAGGCAAAACCCATAAATATATCCCAACAGTATAATCCTAACAGCTTCAATACAAAAGCTGCAGCTTGTTTTTGCTTACCTTCAATGTATTATAATCACTTTCAAACGCTTAAGTTGGCAAGTTAGGAGAGGATTTAAAGATCTCCATAAGTCTAGACAGATTTAAAATCACAGCACCCTTCACCACATATGTTGAACAGCTTGATGCCAGCTCTCTGACCCAGATGTGGTGCACATCTAGAAGGAAGAACTACGGGCTATGCTGCAGGAGCACAGCTATTACTGCTGCTGCTGCAGTGAGACCACAGCCCTGAAGGGATCTATAGCTGCGTCTCCACAGAGAGAAATGCCCACAGCACGTGACACCATCACTCACTTCAAAGAAATCCCTCTCCCCACCTTTCTGCTACTGCAACATCTCCCTGGGCATCCTGTCAACACTGAGTATTCTCTTCCAAATCACAGCAAATTCATGTTTATTTCATAGGGCACTCTGAGCCTCCCAGGCCTGGGATATTCAAAAAATGGACAAGGAACAGATCTTCAGCCTTCTGCCACTTAATGGAGTAATAATAATAATACAGTATCAGACTCGTTGGGAGAGATGATCCACAGATGGAACGGGAATCCTTTTTTCAGTTGTACAATCCTGTTGTCTGTTCACACACACACACACACACACAGTCACAAGCATCTCAGCTGCAATCCAGGTAAATAAATTGGGCCTACTTCATGTCTTACTACTTCTGAACCAAAAGAGCTATTCCATAAGAGAATGCAGATAAAGATTAGGAAATCCAAATAGTAAACTCTTAACTGTAAATTTAAAGAATAAAACCCACATAGCGAACAAAAAAATCTTACATCTTCCACTACAATCTATGTGTAAGTGTGGAGGAAAACACTGGCACTAATGTACGTGCTTAGAAGTTTTTGACAGTTGACAGGAGTTATTACTGCTGTGCCATTATTTCCCACTGTCTTCACTTTGATATAAATTCTGACTGAAGAGCACAGGGTCTCCTCCAGACTTCTCCAATGGAAGACTCAGTGGCTCATAGGTACAACACAAGTGGCCAGCCCAGAATCTCTTCCTTGGTTAAGAATCATCACGTCTAACAATAATAATAATGAAAACAACTAAAGAATATTACTTACTAAATGCTTCTTCTGTGAGCTCCTCACTTAAACCATCTCCAGTTGTAACTGTTCCCCCGATTCCCTTTTCTCCTTTCATTGCCTGGAGAGAAGAAAATGGGTATCCATATTAGAGCACTGTTGGCATGAGAATGCTTGAAGAACCCAAGGTTCGGAAGTTGAGCCGGACTTTGAAATCCAAGACTTACAAAACTCGCATTTATGACTGAGCATAGTACAAGAACATGTAAAGGACATTTTTAATCCTACTCATACTCCTCAGAAACCAAAACCCTGCAAAATCAATATTGTGTAGTTCTAGGAAAGGTTTACAACTTCTGCATGAAGTCAGAGATGTGCAGCAATCCAGAAGCAGCAGCTAGCACCTTTATGTGGAATCACAGAGCCTCAGAACTGGTGAGTGTGCAACCTTTGCTCACTAACCATCATACAACTAAGGGTTAACATTTAAAACCAAGATACTGGATTTCCTTCCCCTACAGCAAGGACTGCAGCCAGAAGGGATACGAGCATAGAAAGCCAAGGCTCCCAGTCATCTGCATGCAGTTCTTTAATCATGAAGTTTGATGATCCGTTCTATTACATAAGAACCTGTAGGGACATGCTCAAAATACTAAAAACATTTCTACAAAAGGATTCTCTGTAACTGTTTGATGGAGAACAAACACATAAGCTACAAAACAGAAACCTTCATACAGTACCCGACAGAAGACAGAATGAAAACTTAAAACTGATGGCCAGGACTGCCCAAATCATCCAAAACCATTTAAAAAACAACCTCAGTGCTCTGCTACCATGGCGCACACATCTGCAAAAGATGGACATTTCAGAAGAGCAGAATAGATCCACTTCAGACTCGTCCAGAAGTACTGCGGCCAGATCGGCATCACTTGCTTTATTAAAGCACATGCCTGTGCCGTGTTGTTACTGCTATAACGTAGTGGAAAAAGGCAGCAGACAGCAACGCTTCAATTTTTAGATTTCACCTCTTGTTACTCAGTTAAACACCCTCTCACAGTCCATCATAACAAATGGTCTCCTGGGAAGTGGAAGCTTCAAGTGCTATCAGCAAATGAAATACTGTTAGTGAGCCTAGCCCTGTTAATTGAAAAACTTGGATTTACAGAACAGAGAATGTCTGAAGAGCATCTCTTCCTACAGCAGTGCCAATTCAGACCTCCCAGCTTCACTCATGCCAGTAAAGCCTCTTTTCCATGATCATTTTAACCCTGAACAATTTCTTCATTCAAGATTGTAAGGAAGAGAGGCCATTGGATGAAAATGCCTTTGATTTGTTTGGTTACATCTGGTACTTTGAGGTAGCAGAATACAGAGTAAAGAAGCAAGTAATTTTTTTCTTTGTGCTCCAGATAGGAGGGAGTGGAAAAAAAAATCCCAATTAAATTGCTGAAAGGGGAGAAAAATAAGTCATTTTCTGCTAGAGAAAGGATAAAGCATAATGCATAATGGGTGGGTCACATACCTAGCAGATGCGAAATATCAAAAGCAAATTGACAAGCAAAAACAAGGAGCGAGTTGGAACACCGCTGTAATAAGTAGTCCTTCATTTGAATCATTATTCCAATATGAGAAAAAACTTACTCGGGTCCAAAGCCCAAACAGTGGGCATTAGGCCAGACCCTAAGAGGATGCCGTCCAGTACAGTTTTATTGATTGAACCCAAAGATCAAATTAAGTATTCTTAATAGGCACTTTTAAAGAATTTAGTGATTTACTCCCATATATATTACACAAGTTATTCGGTGGAAGCTTTAACTACTTTGAATCAACAAATCTAACCAAAATACTTGCTTACTCTTTTTCCTTGAGAGCTTCTGGAGCATTATAAAATGCTACATTATTCCCTATTATTCCCTGACAATCACTGTGAGATACTGTGCAAGTTAAGCACTACATAATTACGACACAGGGCTCGGAATAAACACAATCAGGTCAAATAAATAAGGAAACACTGAAGTATAGACCAACCTCTCTGAATTTTTGGAGGTATAACTTCAGAGGCTCGACATAGCTATCAAATCCCAAGGTAGACATGGCAAAGAGAATATCCTCCCCATTGATGGTCTTTCTTTTCTCTTGGTGACACCTTTCACTTGCTTCTGACGTTATAAAGCTGATGAATTCACTTACGCATTCTTGCACACATTCTTTCGCATCCTTAGCGATCTAGAGGGGAAAAGTATCATAAAATGATTAATCAAGACCTGAGAAAACTAAAACTAAGTAATAAAGGAAAAAAAAACCCAAACCAAGAAGGTTAGATAGTAGTGGATAATAAAGGAAGCATCCCACCATCTGGTGATGTTGCTGTTTAGGTAACAACTGTATGTGAAATAGCCACTGGATGTCATCACTACTCTATGTAAGCACAGCTGTAACCATTTTAAATGAAGTTTTACTATTTCAGCACAACTGTCAGCATCTTCTGAACTCATAATTGTGCTCTGTATGAAGTTTCATATATGCAGATGCATATCAATATTGTGCCTGGATTTGCTTACCCATTCCTTTTCTTCAAACCCGTTCATTACAATGTCACAGCCCACTTACACCTTCCTTTCAATAGACCCAGCTGTTCCAAAGCACTGCACTACGTTATCACCAACCTGGCCATGACGAGTATTTTCACCCTGACTGGAATCAGGTTAGTACATGCCTAGCAGCAAGCTCCTCTAGTGCTTTAATATTCCTGTATAAATGTTCCAAATGAGAATTCAGCTGAAGAAGCAAATACCTCTGGCAAGAATTAAATAAATGGATCTGATTGTGCTTTTCAGCCGGACAAAGTAATTTACCTCATTTAAAACAACAGCAAGGACTGGTCAAGACTATTAGGGAAGCTGACAGGAGCCAACTGAAGGACTGTAATACTTCAGATCCTTATTCTTCACATGAGAAGAACCTGTTTGTGTTTCCCTTAAAATAACACAGCGGTAACTATGCAGGATCTTCAATTCCTCTGATATTTTCAGAGGAATAGAGCCAGATTTTCAGAAGTACTCATCAGCCAACAGCTTCCCTTGCAGCTTTTCACAAAGGCCTCCCTGATTTTTCATGAGAGCCTGGCATCCCATATGCTGAATTCTTGAGGGAAAAAAAATAATCTCATCTTGATTGCTAAAAATTTATGACAATATGGACCAGTGAAGAAATTTTCACAGCAAAGATAGAAATGTAACACCCAGATTTCCAGAAAGCCCCGAACACTGTGAAAGTACGAGCAGATGCAAGAAAATTATGCCGTGCTTCTATTTGAAGGAATGTAAAAAAAAAAAAGAAAGAAATCAGCTTTAGCTAGAAGTTAAAACAGCAAGTTATAAGAGCCCTGCACAGTTTTAACATAAACAGGTAGAACATTCAAACTGTTATCCTACTGCCAGATCAGAATTGACTTCAGAGTCTATTCTTAGAAGAAAGAAATAAAATAAGTCTTCCAATAGCTGGCCTTGCTTGTTACGTCGTATAAAGCAGGCTCCTTAGGCTTGCCTAAATCTATACATATCCAAATGCTAAAATGACCTAAGTGTTCTCTTTCCTTCAGGAGGAGAAATGGATTCTTCCTGCATCCAAAAAGTTTTGCTTATTTCACATTTTAAACGACTTAAAGCAGAAAGTTACTTTTTTTAAGGACATCATTCCATGGAAAAAGTTGTCATTGATATGGGATTGTCACCAAGTCTGATCCGTTATGACAACATCAGGCAATAGATCTTGGCAAAATAATGCCCTACAGGAGCCCTGTTGCAGCTCCCATCATTATGGAAATTACTAAAGGCTTTCTGAAACCTAAAAACAAGGATGGATTTGATCTCAACCACCTCCTGTCCAGAAAACGTTTCTCTGTCAGTTTCTGACCACTCAGAGGAAGGAACAAAACTCAAACCTAGATTTTCTCTAGAAGATGAGAATATTACCTTTCCTGTTTGGGGTATGGCGTTTTTCATTATCCTTGCCACGTTTGCAATTGGAAGATAGATATCTTGTTCTCTAAAACTCTCTTTGGAACCATTTGTATCTTCATGATCATTCATGCTGTCCTCTGTGTCTGAAGAAGTTAAACAGAAATGGTATTTGACAGACAACAGGCAATAAGTAAGTCAGGTTTCAAATCTTAAACCAAAAGATTAATGACTTTTGAAAGCCCACTGTATTAACAACGTAGAAATAACTAAAATGAAAACATAAAGAAACTCAAGCCCACTGGTGACAGGTTTTTTAATACTGCTGTACATTCATGTGTGCTTGATATTGTACTTATATCATTACACACAGAAATGTCAAAACAAAAACTCTTTCCTAGAAAGGCAAAGTTTTTGTCATTACCCCCAGGGACTCAGTATCAACACTGATAACTCCCAAACCTACCTTCAGACTGCAGGAAAAATGCTTTATATACTAAGGCATTAGGAATACAAACAATTATCAACTCTTAGCTTGAAAATGACAGAAAGGAACTTCACAAGAACCGGCATGAAATTATAGAGAGACAAAACCAATAGTATTAACATTTCTTACCATCGTGAGGCTGTATCACGTAGTGACTGCCACCAATGTAATCTCCAGCAATTCCTAACTGAGAAGCATCCGTCGTGGAGCTATCACCATCCATCTAAAATCAGAAGCAGCAATACTTTCAGGTACATTTGTTATATGCTAAGAGCAGCTACTGCTGGAAAACAGCACTTCAATAAACCTACAACTACGAGAACCAACTGTTACAGCCTGAATATTCTGCTATTTGAGAACTCTCGCAGTTGCTGCACTTTACTGATTGCCTTGACTCTGAGCAGTCCTTCAGATGTAACATAGTGAAGAGCAATTCTTGCGGCCATTTCTCATTCATACAAAATAGCTAAGTTAAATAACTTAGCTAATGAGAGGTAGCTTTGTGTATTCCATTAAAACAAAGGTTAGCATTTCCTAATAAGAGTTTTGTTTTTATTTTGTGGGGGGGAAGTTGCATTTTTGTGTGTTTTTTTTAATTAGAACCTATAGCCCATCCCCAGATCAGGTATCAGGGCCAAGCATCTTTATGATTGAAAAAGCAAACTCCCAGGCAATCAGATTAAACTGCAAGATCGCAATCACAAACAAAGCCCTTAAAAGCAATCATTCCCCTTATCTTGCAAATAACGAAACGTGGGGTTTCATTCATTGTTTTTTTCAGTAGGAATCACTAAGGCCACCTAGGACTATTCATACAGCAGTACAAGATGCTTCTGATGTTATTCTTCAAGTCCAAATCCCAACTACATTTCAGCTGTGAGTCTGAACTCAGTTAAGTCAGCAAAACAGAAAGCCCAGGGCAAACTGTTAGTGCTTCTGACGTTAAAAGTAGTTAAAACTGCTTCCTGAAACTTCCTCAGAAATTCAGCCAAAGGCAGAGGTCATGTACAGAACCATTTGGGTCACACACCACCTGCACTGACAGGAACCTCATGTGGCTCTTGCAACAAGTTGACCAGAACACGTTGAGGCATCTTTGCCTCTGAACAGACCTTGAAACTCAATCCCAGTCCACTGGATACTATACCTACACTTCTTATACAAAGTGTCCCCTTCACTTTCCATCACACCCTGCTCAAACAGCTTTTCCTCAAGCTGATAAACCTTTCCAAGCCAGGCCTCAGGCCCAGCGCCATGTCCTCACCCTCCCTGTGGCAACAGTCACACCCAGGTGCCTCATGAGTCACGCTTTTTCCCTCTGCCTCCCCTGCTCTTGTTTCACTTTGCTCCTCTAAGAACCCTTGTTTGCTTCCCTCACAATGTTCCTACATGATGGCCAACAAAGAGTCTTTGCCTTGAGCTCTTGTAGACTGGTTCAAGGTTCAGCAGGTTGAAATGCTGAGAGAGAGAGGAATGCCAAAGGAGCCCCACTTCCTTCCCTGGAAAGCTCTGTCCCAGGAGGCACCAATCATGCTTCAACTGAAGTCCATGAGATGCCGTGCCCTTCTCATATCGGCACAGCTGCTCATAGAAGCTGTGGGTGCCCATCTCTGAAGGCACTCAAGGCCAGGTTGAATGGGGCCCTGGGCAGCCCGAGCTGCTGATTGGCAGCCCTGCGCATGGCACAGGGTTGGGTGGGCTTTGAGGTCCCTTCCAACCTAAGCCACTCTATGATTCTACGTAACTAGGGCTGACAACAGGTGCACTTGGGAATGGACATCAAGTACAAGTTTGACTCTGAATCTCCTGCTTTTAAAAACTTGAACAACCTTGACTTTTTTTTCTCAGTGATGCCCTGGAAATAAACTTTGCAGAGCATTTAGTTCCCATAAACCTCAAATATCACTTTTCCGTTTGTTTTCACCTATGTAAGATGGTAATGATGCTGCTTTTAGAGAGCAGAGGCAATGCAATAAAAAAAAATGTAGGAAAAAGAGGCTCCCAGACTGTGCTAAATTCTTTCTACAATGGCTCAGAAACCTAGACATATTTTTGAGCACCTTTCCACGCGCAGCACAAGATATCCCTTCACTTCAGACTTTCTTGGTTGTGGATGCCACACATTTCTGCTAACACTTTGCTCTTTACCTGCTCGCTCTGCCATCCCCATTCTATACCCTGAAAGGCAGCAGAGGAAGGGAGAGAGGAAGGCATTAGACTGTGCTGTGGTCACTACCAAAAAAAGCCTGCAGCTCCCTGCATTGACCTGGAAGAGAGTGAGGGTGAGACAGGCTTGTGCTATTCTTACACCTCCCAGAAATATGAGAAACCAAACCTCTCTCAAATCTGAGCTCCATGGCTGCAAGGGCTGAGGTTTTACTTACAAATGTTGAAGCAACATCCGGTGCCGTGTTCGGCCACGGACACACATGAAACCTGAGCACTGCAGGCATTCACAGCAGCATTACATAGCTGGATGCAGCCGTAGGAGCTGCTTAAAGGAAGAACTCTTCTGCCTCTTCTCCGGTGCACAGCACTGCCCACTCCTGCCTGTAAAGTACTTCTGGTCCTTTCTGATGGGCTTTTAAAACAGTTTCACTTCACATACAGCAGCTCTGTCTACAGAAGGACAGCACCATAAGCTTTACCTTCTTCATGCCAGGTGTCACAGCAGCCTGCTTTATCTGTGTGCTGCAGGCTCTTTATAAAAAGACTTCACTTCTCAGTTTTCCACAGTTTGCTTACTCAGCTCACTGTAACAACCGTGCAAAGGTACCACAATCCTGAGCATCAAGAACACCAAAACTGATATTGCCCTTCCTCAGAACAACCAAGCCACTCTTTTCCTTCTGTAATTCGAAGTGGTTGTGTTCTGTAGTCTGCTAAATCCCAAAAGCTGCTTCCAAAATTAAACTGGGATTTTCTGGTAGTCTCGTTCTCAGAGCTCAGTTTCAGCTCCGGTCCCTGTTCAAATTTAACTCAGAATTACAGACTCCACAAATCCTTAGCATGAAGTTTATTTAGCCCCAGTTCTAGTTGAAATGCCTTGAGGTTCCCCCACAGCTTTAATGAAGCATGTCTTTCAAGATACGATGATGGGATAGCTCACCTGTTTCTGTGCACCCATTCTGCAAGCTGCCCCCCCTTATCCTTGTGGCCAAGTCTCAGTAATGTTGCTTAGGAAACTCCCACTGCTTTCCTCAACCCTGCTTGCCTTCAAAGGACAAATCTTGTTTGAACCTCTTTGCAAAGCCCACTGCACTTTTCACCTCATTAGATTGATACATTTTTCAGGTACCACTTTTGCTTTTGTTCTCTTCTGTGTCCACGTTTCCATTTCTACTTATGTATCATCTGATAATTAGCAAGGCCTTTCTGAGTGGAAGCCTATCACCACTCCAAATCAAAACCAGCAATTAGATCAGTAGAACTGAAGGAGAAAGGCTTGCGCAAAAGAAACAAGCAGATCCATCTCAGATAAAGCAAACAAGTACTGACAGCCTAATACATACTGAAATTATTTCTGTGGTTATTACTGTAAGAAAAGTTTAAGATAACCTTGCCATAGAAGATTATGGACAGTGAAACACCCTTCTGCACAGCCAAATCTCTAATGCAAAAGGATGGGATAATTCAGTTACCTCAAAATGAATGCAATTACTTGTGCAGGTATTACATGTTCAGATGGTCAGAACTCAACAAGTTGCTTGGATCACAGCTTACTTAGCAGCCAGCTCATCCCAGTGCCCACAGTACATAACCACACAGTTAATGCTGAATACTGCTTTAAGTACGATGTTCCTAATCAATTGCCTTTTTATAAAGGAAGAGCTTTCAGTATCACTGGACTTGCTCTAAGATAATGCTGAGAATCACAGAATCGTTTAGTTAGGAAAGAGCCTTCAGATCACCAGCGCCAACCCTGCTTTCTGCCTGTCCCTGGTACCTCTAATAAAGGAGACCATTACCAGGAAGACGCAAACTAAAAGCTCAGGGAAAGTAACACCAGAAATATTTTGAAAGGGAAACGCTTCAGATTAAAGACATCAAAGAAAACGATGAGCTGAAAGTGAATGCACGTACAGGTTTACACCTACCATCTGGTACAAAGTTTTCTGGAGGATGCTCAAAAAAATATGCTTCTGTCAGCAGCCCACAACTCACACCGTTCCTAGAATACATCTACACAGAACTGATAAATCCTCACTACGCTGAAGTAAATCTTGCATCCTGCTTTATCTTAAAAGCTCTCATAAAGAGTAATATCTGTGGCTCTGCTAAAGGGTAACTCCGCAGCAATACAGCCCTGAGCTGTTGCTGCATCCCAGAGGATGGGTCTGATTCTTTCGTCAGCATAAAGGGGAAAAATGGAACAAAAGCTTAGGAAGAGCTTGACTTCAGAATTACCTGACAATAGTTTGCAAAACTGGTCTCCCAAGGGAAACCAAGTACCTCTTTGGCTTTAAGTATTTACATACCTCATCTTTCCCCCAGAACATGAGGGACAACAGAAAATTCTATGCCACGAACTGAAGAATGAGGTGCTTCCTATGTAGCTGCCACGGAAGCAGGACAGATAAGGTAATTAAAGGTATAGGCAGTTAACTATATCAGCCACCGTAGCTTTATTTTGCCACCAGCCCTTACTACAGGAGATGTAAACCTGAAAAGCAGCACATGACATCCAGGGGGGACAACAAGGTTTTATCTGAGCTTTCTGCACCCACAAAGAAAAAAACTGATTGAAAAATACAGTATTAATTCCCTTTTATTGTCAGTGATTTCTGAAGAACTGTATCTCCACTGAATTCTCACCTGGCAGCAACGCCTCCCACAGCAGGAAACGCTGCCTGGTAAATGCACCCACAGGCACAGGGCATCATTCCAGCACATCCGCAGAAATGTAAAGCTAAAACCCCTTGGCACATGCCTAGAACACAAACAGATGCCACCCTGCCTCTCCCAATCTCAAGTTCTTCTAATCTCTCACACACAGCATTTTCCCCAACAGCAGAACTGCATCAGGATCAGCAGGCTGATGCTGAAAGGACCTGACAGCTTCAGTAACACTCGTAAGCATCCAGGCTGTACTGGGTTCCTTCTTCTGGACTGCTGTGAGGAAATCTTTCCCTTATGAAGCCCAGCAGTGCCCACCCAGCCTTCCACATTCCCATGTCCATCAGTATAACCAGCACTAATGGCAGACTGACCATGGCCCACCTCACCAGCCCTAATGTCCTGGGGCACAAGTTGGTGGTGCTTTTGCAGAAGGTGAACAAGGCAACAGTGCTAGAAGGGCTCAGTCCCAGCAGCTCCTTCCTGCTGCAACACTGACAGCAAGCACCGTGCTGTGTTTCCACATGGAGTTTTTGGTGCTTCCCTAGCATCTTTGGTGAAAAACTAAGCTTATCTGTTTATTAAAGCAGCAAACCGTAAATCCTATCTTTTTCATTGGTGAACTGGTTACGTTTTTCCTTCATTGTGGCAGTATGTCAATTAAGCGTCCATATTTCTCTGAAGTACTACGTCAAATCACATCTGGAAAGCCAGGTTTAAAGCATCAGCTGAAGAGAGCCTTGCAAGCTTCCCTTTCCTCCCTTGCTCTACACCTCCCCACCTCCCAATATTTGGACAAAACAAAAAAGATATGACTACAAAACAGTTTTACAGCATTTCATGCTTTGGATCTTCACGGTATCTTGGAAAATTTCCCACATACCTCCAAAAATAAAGAGTTCTGCACACTGTCTCCCTTCACGTAATCATTGCTACAAATAAGAGGATCTGTACTGAACTTGGAACTGCTGTAATTGTTGAATATTAAAGCCTGAAAAGTAACATCCCATGTTTTTGGCTTCTTTCAAACATAGCTTCATAGCTGTCAATGCCAAGACCATATATAATCAGCTACTCAACACAGAGCATGAGAAACAAGCAGAAACCTCAAAGATAGAGATTCAGATTAAATCACCTCAGAACTCCCAGGGAATTACAACTGGATCCCTAACGTTAAGGGGCTGTGCCATAGGCCACATAAATAAAAACAACTAACCTCCGACCTTATTGTTAAAAACACTGTGCTAATGACCATGCATAAACATCACTT
This sequence comes from Excalfactoria chinensis, assembly GCF_039878825.1. Lineage (NCBI taxonomy): Eukaryota > Metazoa > Chordata > Aves > Galliformes > Phasianidae > Excalfactoria > Excalfactoria chinensis. The sequence goes on along the minus strand of NC_092825.1, from coordinate 51,807,957 downwards.
CTCCACTCCTGCAAGTCAATTAAAGCCAGGCTGTGAGTAATGCCCAAAGCAGCACCTTCCACTTTGCTTTTTACCACTGCTTTGTCTGGGCTTCTTTTAACAAAGCAACAAGATTTTTTAAATGCATTTTTTTTTAATTGATGCTAACTTCAGTCTAAATCAAACAATGTATCAGCAAAACAGGCACAGGTCACGCAACACAAAGGATGGATCATGGATCTGTAATACATAATTCTTTCAGCTTGTGTATCTTAATAGCTGCAGAACTATCGCTAGAACAGGTGATAGTTTTCCTCTCTGCTCTGATTGCCTATGAATAACTCGCACGATACTCCTCCTTCCAGGATCACCAGCTGCAGTTTCTGGACAGAGCAGCAGCTGGCACACAGAGGTACACCTGCCAACAGGGTGACCTGCTCACTCACAGCGCCTACGATATCTATACAGGTAGACACCTAGAAAAGACAGGTTTCCATCTCCCCCACCTGTCCCTGTGTTACTGGTTAACTCGCCGACCCTGCTCGGTCCGCAGCCCGGCGGGCTGATCGATCTCCCTTCCTGACGTTGCACCCCTCAGTGATGCAAGAGCACACACAGCGGGGCACGGGAGGGAAACCTTATTTACACACACAGCTTCTAAGTGCTTTCCTACACACTTCCTCACTCCAGTTCACGCCTGGTCGGTGGTCACCTTCCATTCCTTCTTTCAGACGGAACGAGACAACGTGCTCCCGGGCGTTCAGCAACTTTATTGTCAGCCACCTCTCCGGGCAGCGCGGCCGCTGCAGCAGGGCGGGAGAGCACCCTCCCTCCGGCCGGAGCTCCGCAGCACGCTGCCAGCGGCTTCCGCAGCCACGCTCACCCTATCCCGGCTCCACCGGAGCCTCTCCCCGCTCAACTCCCCTTCGTGGACCGCAACGGCGGCGGTGCGGCCGCTCCGCTCCACGCCGGGCCCGGCGCGGCGGCCATGGGCGTGGTGTCGGGGCCTCCCGCCGCACCGCGGGGAGGGGGGCACCGCTGCCGGGCCACAACAAAGCGGGACCCCCGCCGTGCCGGCCGCGAAGCCTCCCCGCACCGAGAAGGGGGCCTCGAGGCCGCACGGGGAGAGTACAGCCGCTCGCGGCCCGGTCCGCGGCGGACACGGCCGCGGGGCAACCGCGCTCCCGCCTCCACCTCCCCCCGCCTAGGCCGCAAAATGGAGCCGGAACCGGGGGAGGGGGGGCACCTCCCCGCCGAGACGGGGGCAGCCGCCGCACCGAGACCCCCCGCTGCCGCCTCGCCGCTCTCCCCGCCCGCCTCTCTTTCTCTCCTTCTCCCCATCCCCGCCGCCCGTTCCGCTCCCCCGGCCGCGCGGCCCCGCTCCCTCCGGCCGCACAAAGAGGCGGGCGAGCAGCCGATGGCGGCGATGCCCGGGGGCTGCTCGCCCCCCACTTCCTGGTCCCCGCGGCGGCGGCGCGGCGGCGGCGCCGGGGCCCGAGGAGGGAGACGGACATTTCATTCGAGCCTGCAGTGGAACCGGTTACCAATCATTGGCCGGAGCCAGGCACAAACCTCCAGTGCGGCCCTGGTTGGCTCCCTCCGCAAATCGGCTGTTTGGTTGGACAGAAAATGGCTGCGAAGGAACCAGTCCCAGCGCGGAGCCCCGCTTCCCGCAGCCGGCCTGCCCTCCCTCCGCGCCGCCTCCCCGCCACGCGCGCCGGCTCTTCCCCTCAGCGCGCTCCCTCCCTCCGCGCTGCCGGCGCGGCCTTCCCGGCCTTGCCCGCCTCCTTTACGGGGATGGATGCAACGGGAGCGGGGTGGGGGGGGTTTGACGCTGGAAAAGGGGTCTGAGCCCTGCGGTGCGGGGCTGCCGTTGCTGCTGTTTGGTTGGTTGTTGGTGGAAGCTCCTCACAGGCTGCCTTGGCTGTCCTACACCTGCCCTTGGCTCGGCGGTTGAGAGGAAAATAAATCATGTGCCCCCCAATGACTTTGCTGTCTTCCTCATCACGCACAGACTGAGAAAGAATCACAGAATTAGAGGGGTTGGGAGGGACCTCTAGAGATCACCTGGGTCAGCCTTCAGCTAGAGCACGTTCCCTGCAGTGGGTTCCGCATAGAAACATCCAGGCATGTTTGGAGTATCTCCACAGAAAGAAACTCCATCACCTCTCAGGGCAGCTTATTTCAGTGCTCTGTCACTCACGCAGCAAAGGAATTCTTCCTCACGTTTGTGTGAAGCTTCCCATGTTGCAGTTTGTACTGGTTGCGCCTCGTTCTGTTGCTGCGCACCACTGAAAGGCTGAGAAAGGTGAGGTCAGTGAAGGAGGAGGAAGGCCCACCCTGGGTCCGAGCCATGTGGTGGAACAAAACCCGGGGTGAGGGGTTCTGTGGCTCAGCATTGCCCCTTCCCTCAGCAGAAGTAAAATCCCACTGCAGACCTGGAAGAATCATTTCCCCTGGTGACACGGCCTAGCGAGCCTGGTTTCCTCTCGCCTTCAGGTTTTGTGTTAGTTCTTAAAAATACAGGCTGCTGGGTGAAGATGATGGGCTGGCTTCTCCTCTGAGACTTATAAACCTCCCTCGTGAAGAGTTTATATGAAACACTTCATAATCCACCAGTCCTCCATTTGCTGGAACCAGTGAGTGATTTTCTCTCAAGCAAAAGCAGCCGGAGACATTCCACATACCTGCTGCCAACAGCATCTGTGTGCAGCCTCTACAATGGAAGTAACAGGAATAACTCGGGAGTCCGAAGTATTATTTTACCCAAACACATGAAATTCATGTTTCACAGTGGCCTGTGTTAGCATTCTTCTTCCCGTTAATACATAAACATGTTCCTCTGCAAGTTTTCTTCTGGTGTTTGGGTTTAAACAAAGGATTTAAACAAACTCATAAACCTTACAAACCTTACAGATTTCCACTTGTTTTCACATAAGAATGTTGGTTTCTTGTATTTCGATATATCGGGAAGATTCACTCAGAATGTCTGCGGGTTTGGACTGAGTTTCAAACTTAAATGGAAACATCAAATGAGACAAATTTTGCATGGCCTCGGGTTTTTATTGCAAATGCTATACACAGCTTCATTCTGCCTCCTGGGTACTGTAAGCAGTAATTAGTTATTATTTTTTCTTAATGCCTGGAAGATGTAAAATAATAAAAGAACATTCACTAACTGCAGGGCCTTAGGGGATACATTTCCCCTCTGTCCGTGTTATAGCTTGTGTACACTAAGTATAACACCATGGCAATGCAGCATTCATTTTGCTCTGTGGTTTTAAGTTCTTTCTATGGATTCTCTCACCTCAACCTGGAATTTCACAAGTGAAAGGGAAGACAAACCCTGACATTAATGCAGGTTCTTCAGGGCACAGAGTAGGTGGTGCTCGTGGCTTTGAACAGCTCCGCTGACATTTTGATTGAAAACGTGGCCCTCCAGTCTAATCACTGTATGTTTTTCAAACTCAAAGTAAAAAATACTGTTTTGTTGTTGTTGTTGTTGTTGTTTTGTTGTTTGTTTTTTTTTTGTTTTTTTGCCTGTGATGATTTTGCTGGCATTTATAACTACTGAATCTATGAGAAATCTACTTCTCCAATGATTTTATTCGTTCTCATTCTTACCATTGACAGAAGAGAACCCAGTAGTTAAATATGTCATCCAGCTGAAGCCAGAGAATCCAACACAAAGTTACCCTTTACATACCTTTTACCTTGTGTTTTTCCACTGGTGACAGCTTCTATCACACCTTTATTGTGTGCTTTTTAACTGGCTAAATATCTTACCCATATGCTAAGCACATTCTCAGGCTCCATATATTCGCAAGGATACGTGTTCTATTCATGCTATATATCCTAAAAGTTTGCATTTCAGCATGCCAATCTGCCTTTCCCATGTGTACATATCATAGAATCACAGAATCTTTTGAGTTGGAAGGGACTTTTAAGGCCATCTAGTCCAACTTGCAATGAACAGGGACACCCCCAGCTAGATCAGGGTGCTTAGAGCCCCTCCAGCCCGACCTTGAGTGTCTCCAGGGTTGGAGCATCCACCACATCTTTGAGCAACCTATGCCAGTGTCTCACTACTGTTATTATAAAAAACATTTTCTTTTTATCCAGCCTAGATCTCCCCTCTTTAGTTGGAAATTATTTCCTCTTGTCCTGTTACAACAGATCCTGCTAAAGAGTCTGTCCATCCCCTTCTTTCTTACAGCCCCACTTTAGATATTGAAAGGCCATTATCACCTGGTATAATGCTAATTGCTTTGTTATCTAGCTGCTTATCAGTTACAGTCTCAAAATCCTTACCATGTCATTTAGACTTTACATTTTCCAGAAGTGAATGTAGTTCCTCTTGTCTGCAGTTCATTCCTTACATTCTGTGGCCAATCTGTTTCTCCTTTTAGATCAGCTCAAATTCTGTCTTCAAAGAAAGAGAAGAAAGTTCAGGAGAAGGTGGAGTTAACTGCAGTAAGAAGTAAGAGAGAGCTGAATGAGGTTGTGATCTATACTGTGTGAGGTTGCCATTGCTGTTTGAAATTTCTGCTCTGCTTAGTAGGTGTTAGCTAAGAAAGCTGTCTAAGTGTGATACAGGTGTTACTACAGAACTTTCTTCCATCCAGAATACACCAGTCTGCTCCAGAATGTGCCTTACTGGTGCTCTGGGCTCTGTCATTTACAGAAGTGGGTGTTTGGAACAAGAGAACACAGTTTTTATAGACATAGCACTACGAACTCCATCAGGCCTCGGGAATTTCTTTCTTAACGGTGGCCTTTCTAATGCTTGTTATCTGCTCCTGTAGATGAGAGTATTCTTATTTGTATCAGACAGTCCTAACTAAAAGAAGATACTTGGAAAATACCACTGAGCCTGCCAGTGCTGCATGAAAAAAAGACTGAATGTGGAAATCCAGGAGAAATAATCTGCAGGTAATTAACCAAGCATAGGAGTCTCAGAAGGGGGAGGTTAGATGGAATAGATTAGAGTTCAGGACATCTTTCATTTTCCCAAAACTCTCACATATATGGAAAAAATTATTTAGCACCTCCAGTGCGGCTTGCTTTTACATTGTATTGACCTTTCAACAGTAAAAATCCTGCCACACTTGGAAGGAAATCATTGTTCAGCTGCCATTCACAGTCTGCGGTCCCACAGATCTGAAAGAGTCATGAGCAGGGTCTGTATTGTGACAGCACGACTGAGAGGTGGTGCTCTGATAGTAGACAGCTTTGTTATCCCCACTCTGAGGACTGAAGGATGTGCTTATTCTGAGTGGACTGGTACCCACCCAAAAGGGGGATGGGCAAAGCATGATTCTGAAATGGCTACAGCTCATTTGGACACCATGGTCCAAAGAGCAAGGTGTGAGCTTGGATCCAATTCCCTGCACACTACTTGTATAACCTTGGGCAAATCCAAGCCATCAAATCTCAATTGAGAGCTAAGCAAATACATTTGATAGTCTGTTTTGTTAACTGTGTTTTGTCTCAATTCCCTGTCTGCTGCATCAATAACAATACTACTTTTCTAGGTTGAGATGATCTGAATTGCTTAGATGCTAGCATGCTTCGGTACATAGATGCTAAGGTACTTAGAACTAGTACTAGGATACCAGACACTAAGATAATGGTATCACAGCTTACAAGAGGCAAGGCAAGCTATTTCCTGAAAATCCTTGAGGCTGAGATCCTGCGTACAATCTCTAATAGGAGCTGAACAAACTTTTGAGCCATTTCTTCTCACTCAACTGCCTTTCTTGCAAAAGAGGCACAGAAATAGAGTATATAAATTTGATTAAAATTGGCCAACATGTCCAAAGTTATTGAGGGAAACAGAACAAATAGGCTGTGCATGAATGCATATGTCTTGTTCCTTCAGATACAAGAAAAATTAGCTTGTTGTTTTCACTAGCGAAGCAAGTACATCCAAAGATACCACTTGAAGTTTAGGTGTACCTTAATTTTTGCCAGATGGTGCTTACTATGGCTAGCAGCAATCCCCTTGAAATGTGCCTGCAGCAGAACTGACTTGTAATCAGGTAATTTGTATGTTAAAACATGTCTAAAACATCAAATGTAAACATGCCACAAAAGCAACCAAGAACTTCCAAGTACACATGCAAGAAAATGGTCCATACAGAATTGTTTGAAGGCTGAGATCTTGGAAGAAGCCTTTCACCTGGCCATGAGTAATGCAGCAACAGTTAGAGATGAAACTATAACATTATCTACACTGCTTTGTTTTCAACAAAGCAACACGGCACTGTTGCTAAGATGGACTCTGACAGGAGCCCTGCTTTGCATTTGTGCAATCATTGCCTCCTGGATAGAAAAACTTTTCTTTGGTTTGGTCTCTTTTTGAAATATGGGGGGAAAAAAACCCAACACTTATTTACCAAGTATAAAATAAAAAGCCAAAGTGTCTCTATTAAAAATTTGACTGGTCATTTTTATAGCTAAGCACATGATGTGTTTTCAAACATTATTCACATGGATTTACTTGTTATCTGCATTTTGCTGCACTGTGGTTATGTGTTTTTTTATTTTCTCCTGTTATCAGCTGTGTGTGGGATTGAATTTATCCAGTAGTGTAAGTATGGTAAAACAAATCTTAATTCTGCTGTGGAAGAGGACAAGCAGCTGCTTAATGGCTCTGCAGTGAAACTCTACATCTCCCATGGGCTGGAAAGCTGGGTTCCATTAATGCTTTGCTTTGAGTATTGCAGAGAGAGCCAGAAGGTATCTATGTCAGATGGAAATGGGAAGTGAGGAAATGTGGACTGTTGCCCAGGTCAGTTGTGATTACAAAGCTGCAGTTAGGAAAGCCTCATGACTGACAGTGCTGAGGCACCGGGGTCACAGAGTAGGGGCTCTTATTTTGCACTGTATTTTTTCAAAAGAGTATGTTTTCAGGTTTTGTATTTGCATTTCAAAATGGTAATAAATTTGATTGCTTAGATTTGCTTCTCATGGCTGGAGGAATACAGCATGTTCCTGGAACCATTTGAGTTTTCTGGGAGCTATCTCTCTTGTCTCTATTTGTAGTTTCAGCCAGCATAAGTTCATGAGAGGCAGGTTCTGCTTAACCAAGCAGATCTCCAGTGATCAAGTGAACCACCTGGTGGATGAGGGAAAGGCTGTCAATGCAGTCTACCTAGATTTCAGCAAAGCCTTTGACACTGTCCCACAGGAGAAGCTGGTAGCCCATGGCTTGAACAGGCACACTCTTTGCTGAGAAAAGAACTGTCTGAAGGGCTGGGCCCAGAGGGTGGTGGTGAAATTCAGTTGATGAATGGTCATGGTTAATGTTCCCCAGAGGTTGGTACTGGGGCCTGTCCTGTCAAATATCTCTATTGGTGACCTGGATGAGGGCACTGAGTACAGCCTCAGTAAGTTTGCAGATAACATCAAGGTGAGAGGAAGTGTTCATCTGCCTGGGGGTAGAAAGGCCCTATAGAGGAATCTGGATAGGCTGGATCACTGGGCTGAGGGCAGTGACATGAAGTTCAACAAGACCAAGTGCCAGGTCCTGCGTTTTTGCTGCAACTGCCCCAGGCAATGCTACATGCTTTTGGCAGAGTGGCTGGAAGACATTATGGAGAAAGTGAAACTGGGGCTATTGATTGACACTCAGCTGAAAATGAATCAGCAGTGTGTCCAGGTGGCCAAAAAGGCCAACGGCATCCTGGCTTGTGTAAGAAATAGTGTCACCAGCAGGACCACAGAGATGGTTGTCCCTCTATACTCTGCTCTGGTGAGGCTGCACCTTTAGTGCTGTGTTCAATTTGGGGCTGGTCACCGAAAGAAAGATGTTGAGGCCCTGGAGCATGTCCAGGGAAGAGCAAGGAATCTGGTGAGGGCAAATCTTATGAAGAGCAGCTGAGGGAACTGGGATTGTTTAGTCTGAAAGAATGTAGGCTTAGGGGAGACCTTATTGCCCTCTTCAACTGTTTGAAAGGAAGTTGTGGTGAGGTGGTGGTGGGCCTCTTTTCCCATATAATTAGCGGCTGGGCCAGAGGGAATGGCTGCAAGTTGAGCCAGGGGAGGTTCAGTTTGGATATCAGGAAAAATTTATTCTCCAAAAGACTGGTCACATACTGGAACAGGTTTCCCAGGAGGGTGGTAGAATCATCGTCCCTGGAGGTGTTCAAGAAACGTATAGATGTGGTACTAAGGTATGTGGCTTAGTAGGGAAACATCGGTGATAGGTGGACTGTTGGACTAGGTGATCTTGGAGGTGATTCGGTGATTCTATGATTGACCTGTAGAGGTCACTGTAGGGGATTTCAGACTGCAGAGTTGAAAATTTACCACTGTATCAGATCACTGAAACAAAATTGCTCTCTAAGCCAGAATCTGTTGCAACAGTTGAATCTTCACTGTGCCCCTTAATTATCACTAAGATACTGACACTGTCACATTTGTAGTGTGGGCAGAAACATACATTTCTTCTGTCAACTTAAGCATGAAAACTGAAATTCTCACTTGAATTTGTCCAAACAAAGGGCTATGGATAGATAGGCCCACTCTTCAGAAGTGCTTGTCTTTGGAGGGATGAGCTACCATCTGGAGATGTCTTTCTCGGTTGGCTACAGATTGAGTTTAGATCAAGTGCTTATAAGGGAGGCCAAATTCTTAGGTAACCGATGTAAGAGGAATCTAAGTTTGCAGCAATGTCAGTTATTTCAATGACATCATTATTCAGAAAATGCAAGGACTGTGCCAGCTATAAGGATGTAAATATCTAGGTGGTTTTTGCATTCGGCACTAATAATTCAGTCACTTATAAGAAGGTGGCACTGTGGGCTCTTCATTTACTGACACAAGCCTTCCTCCTAGTTTATGAATAAAAGGAGCATTCAGAAATATTGCCGAGGACAGAAATTATAATATTATTTTAGTGATCACTTGTGTGGTAAGGAACTGGGAGTCACTTAGCTCAAAGTGTTTGGCTCAACTGATGTACCACTTAGTTTATCACAGCTCTGTTTCGGGGCTCTTCAGCAGCAGTCATGCACCAAATACATTTGCTGTACATTTCCAAGACTTCAAGATGAAGTGAAACACTTAGCATTTCATTTTTATGAAGAACACTGTCATTTAATATCTTACTGCGATTGCTATTTTTATTATAAATTCAGGTATTCTGTAGACTTCCTAGACGTTAATTGAATTAATTGAACATCTGATCTCTTAACATCAGCACTGGTATTTTATGCCATCTGTGCTCTATACTAATCCAGTATTCAATACAGGATGCTATGTGACAGACTTTAAAGCCTTTTGTTTTTTCTACAGGTATTTCTAATGGGGCAGTTGTTGCTGTCCTGCCTCTTAGCACTACAGTTTTTGAGGATCTGTTCTAAATTTTTGTGTAGACAGAACTAACAGACTAAAAGACAAACTGAAAGCATATTTAAGCCAGTGCTTTGGAATCGGACTGAAACAGGCTTTCAAGGACTTAATTGGTCAGATCTATCTATGACTCCAACAGGGATTTAATTACTGTCTGTATCAAGTAGGTGTTACAGGAACCAGGGTGTCCTCAATCTTTTATGATCCTGAAGACTGTTTTCCAGTGTGTGTCCTTGCTACTTGAAAAGGACAACATGAAGATTATTTATGAGGAGGACAGCAGTAGATATTGAAATGCCAAGCATTTTCTAAACAGAGAGAAAGATAAAGTCTCTCTCCCCAGGAGTCTAAAGAGAGAGAGGAAGTCAAAGAATAAGGAAAAAGTGTGTAATATATCAATTGAACTAAAAAATGCTCCTTGGATTTGCGTAGAAGCAGATCGTATGTGGGGAATACTGTAAGAGTAAAATGCCCCTGTGGGAGATCACACAAACAAGGTAAAGAAGTGGATATAACTGGAGAGAGAGGACAGTCTGGCAGAGTAACAAGACAGCACAAATGGAAAGAGTTTACAAGACCGTGGAGTAGATCACAACCTGTGACTCATGAGAAATTATGAAGCCTATGAAAGATGTTGAAAGGAGTTATCTTAAAGAGGCCGAGGTAAGGAGTGGCATGATTAAAATAACAGTTGAGGAATATAAGTAAGTACTCAGGCTGCACTTTGAATGGCCTGAAGGCAGTATTAGTGAGGCCTTCTAATGACGAGGGTAAGTGGAAAGGTGTGCAAGTAAAGCTGTGTAGGAAGAAGCAGCACATTTGGAGGAGTGGGATGAAGATGGTGAAAATGAATGTTAGCCTTCAGGTGCTGCATCCAGATTCTGTTCTACAATGACATAACATTTGGATTAGCACACATAAAATTAAAAAGTGATTTGGGGCAATAAAGATTTTGGTTGCACTGTTTTTCGGTATTATGGAACAAACACTTCCAGTGTTGGACTTCATTTTTTCTACTTCCTCAATAAACTTTCACCACAACAGCGTGAGATCTTTCTTTTTCTTTTCCTAATGAAAGGAGATGTTATGAGAACGTGATTGCGAAACGATAAACAAAATGAAACACAGTGAATGATTTCAAGGACAGTAATAGCTCACCAAGGTATTTTTAAAACCTGTTTCTTTTTCTCATGTTGACTGCTTGTCAGCTGGTGGTCTCCATTTTATGAAAATATTTAGATGGCGTTTGACAGAACAGAGTTCCTGCCTTAAGCTTATTCATCAAATGATTTTAATAACTTTAATTCTGAAGCTATAATAATCCCTGAATGTGCATAACAGTTATTACCCTAATTGTCATCGCAGTTTTTTTATATCACATATATCTATGTTGAAGATATCAATTCTAAACTTTCAGTGATCATTCCCACAGTGAGTTCAGAGATTTTATTCCACTTACAAACTTAGTCATTTATTATTATTATTATTATTATTATTTTAGTAGAAACTCTGGCTCACATGGGAGACATCACTGCAGAGCGAATGAGAAATATAGCAGCACAAATGGGAACAGCTGAATTCTTCTGTGCAAAAAAGACCCCAAACAAACCACCAAATCCTGAGGACTGGTAGGCAGTGCCTCATAAGCTTTAAAAATCAGAAGTTATTATCCTGTTCTGTTTTCCCTTTCTATTATCCCTTTGCTGTCACTATTGTGGTGGAGTAGAGAGCTTAAGTGTTTTGTCATCCCCTATGAGAAGCATTACTGAGGTCACATGTGATCTTAGACACAATCTTTGCATGTTACACTGGAGGACACTGAGAATGAATGAACTCGTAGGACCACAGAGCAACTTCAGAGTTTTGTTAGGAACTGCCCAAAGACGTGGTGGTTGCCCTATCCCTGAGATGTCCAAGGTCAGGCTGGAGGGGCTCTGAGCAATCTGATCTAGCTGTAGATCATAGAACTGTATAATTATTACAGTTGGAAAGGACCTTTAAGATTGTCTAGTCCAACCATCCATCTGCCACCAGTACTGCCTACTAACCATGTCCCTAAGTACCACATTCATACATGTCTTGAACACCTCCAGGGATGGTGACTCCACAGTCTCCCTGGGCAGCCTGTGCCGGCACCTGATCACTCTTTTGGAGAGGAATTTTTTCCAGATCTCCAATCTGAACTTCTCACAGTGCAGCTTGAAGCCATTCCCTCTCATCCTATCTCTGTTACCTGGGAGAAGAGGCCAACCCCCACATCACTACAACCTCCTTTCAGGTCACTGTAGAGACTGATGAGTCTCCCTTGAGCCTCCTCTTCTCCAGACTGGTCAATGCATGTTTCTTCAGCTGCCCCTCGGAAGTCTTGTGCTCTAGATGTCCTTGCAGGGGAGTTGGACTAGGTGATCTTTAAAGGATCATTCCAACCCAAACTATCCTATGATTCCACATATTGGGCTCGGAGCAATCACTGTGCTTTGGCATTCAGCATTTTTCCTTTCCAAGCACAGCAGCCTTCACACTCAGCATGCAGTGCAGCGACCTGCATAACCAAAGAAGCTTCATCCACCAGCAATGCTGTTTTATTGGGATGGGGTTTTTTTGGAACCTTTCAGAAAGTGCTGTTATTTGCTCTAAGAATACTAAGGAGGCAAACTGCCATGCTTGGTGTGACAAGTCACATGCTTTCCACACGAAGCATGAAGAAAGTTCCACTTAGAGCTGACAGCAGCAGCGGATATCTGTGTGCTGCTCTGTTGGTGGCCTGTGGGGCCTCAGGTCTTTTGTCTACTCTATGCCAGAAACTCAAGGCAGGCACTTGGCACAGTTTTGTGTGAAAGCGGGCGCAGCCGGGCCACGATCTGCTCTCCCGGCCCTGCGCGGCCTCGGAAGCCGCAAGAGGTCGCACCAAGCGCGGGGCTGGGCCTGTGCCCGCTCGGTCGCCATGGCGACGGGCCCGGGCTGTGGGCGCGGAGGGCCGCACCATGGGGAGCGCCCCGCGAAAGAGCCAGGCGGCGCGGCAGGCCCGGAGCGACGGTGCCCGGCAGGTAGGAGGCTGCCGGCTGTGGTAGAAGTTTGCAGCGGGGCGGCAGGCTGCGAGGGCCGAAGTACAGAGAGCGGCCCAAGAAACTCGTTTTTTTTTGGTAAAGCGGGTGAAGCTCGGCGGGGAGCAGCGCGTTTGTGTTTCGGCTTTCGGACCTTCAGCCTCCGGTGCTCTTTGTATGTAGTTAGTGTTGCCCGCACTGGTGCTGTATAGCGGTCCCACCTACCGTAAAAGCACTCTGGATATAGTATTTCAAAGAGCATTTTCTGCTTAAAAAGTGTTCTCAGCTCTCTTGAGAAAGGGGCTTGTTTTTAAGGGTGTTTTTATCGATGCAGTAATTGAGGAATGTTTAAACTAAAATGCCTTGGCAGCTTTAAGATAACACAGAGCATCTCAAGGCTTATTATGCAGGATGGAAATTGTCAGTGATGCGACAAACAGGAGCAGAGGTGCCTGTGGGGTAAGGATCTGTGTAAAGCAGGAGCTGGCAAATATGAAGATGAAGTTTATAGCTGTTTAAAACTCTTGAAATAGGCTTATGGTTATGGCTGCATCTTGCTTAGCATCTTTCAGTTATATAATGTCCTATAAGCTGAAATAAAGTCATGGCAATGGAAGCACTGGGTGTTCTTTTACTGTAGCAAGACCAAACAAACAAACAAACAAACAAAACACAAACCTCTCCAGCTGCTGTCAGGAAAATAACTTGCCTTGCACTTGGAGGCAGTGCAGCTCCCTGGGAAGAATCAGGCTGTCCCACAGCAGGTAAGCTCCCCACTGTTGGCAAGCTCCCTCTCCTAATACTGCCACATGCCTATTATGTGTAGAAATACCTAGTATGGCTTTACATCAACTGCTAAATGTTAGGCAGCTGTGGTAGCACGGAGTTTGGTGCAGAATGAACAGTCTGTAGTTAAGATACTCAAACCTAATTCTTCTTGACAGTGATGTTATCTTCTGACACAAACTCAGAAGTGAAGCATGCATCTTAATGAGTTTTTTCATCGTTGTGAATCTGACTCATTTAGGCTAACATGACTTAAAAGAACTTCAGATTATATGCTCTGCTGAATCTTGTTTCCTTCAGTGTAAGAAAGTGTAAGCCATCCAGAGAGACAGGTTGGAGCAGTGGGCCTAGGAAAGCCTCATGAAGTTCAACAAAGCCACGTGCTAGGTCTTACGCCTGGGTCACAGCAGCTCCCACTGTCAATACAAGGTGAGAAACAAAAGAATAGACCACAGCCCTGCTGAAAAGGACTTAGGGATGCTGGTGGATGGCAAGCTGGACATGAGCCAGCAACATGCCCTCAGAGCCCAGAAAACCAACCGTATCCTGGGCTGCATCGAAAGAAGTGTGGACAGCAGGGTGAAGGAGGTGATCCCACCCCTCTGCTCTGTGCTGGTAAGACCTCACCTGGAGTACTGCGTCCAGATGTGGAGTCCTCAATTGTAATGAAAAAAAAATATATGTATGTGAGTTAATTAATCATTGTTTAACTGACCCTGAAGCGTGGAGAATCTTAAATTAACCCTTTTCTGTAGTTAGTCATACCAGGGAGTAGACTGTTGGTTTTTTTAATGTCTACGTACATCACTCCTACAAGATATATTTAAAATGCTGTGTCCCTTCAGTAGTAGGAGGATGAAACTGGGTCATTCCTAGCTGTAAGAATTTCTTAATTACTTTCTGCATCTTTTCCCACCCTTCCATTATTTTGTCGATGACAACAATAAATTCAGAGTTAATCATTTGCTGAAATATCTTAAGCAAACAGATTCTTGCTGGTAATGAGCAAAATTGACAAGGAAAATGTTGGCTAGCATTGTAAAATGCAAAACTGTTAAGATAAACTGCTTATATATGTTTTACGTAACATAGCTATTAAAAAAGAAATTCCCTTGTTCTTAGCTTGTGCTTTTGAAAGGGTTATCCTGCAATCCTCAAATAGTATTTGGTTTACTTTACTGGCTGACACATTCTGTGGATGTGAAAGTATGAAAATTGGAATTAACTCAGAAGATAATGCTCTTCTGAGTTAATTTTGCTCATCTATCTTTGTGGTATTTTAGTATTTCTGTGTTATGAAACATGCGTTTTATTGCCAAAAAAAAAAAAAAAAAAAGGAATAATGAGAAAAATCAAAGCTAACTAACGTTACATGGCTAAAAATTAAGATAGCATGTTTTTCACCTTTTGCATTATAAAATACAGTATTTGTTTCTGTATGGCTCTCTTGTTATCCCCTCACGTGGGATGAATTTTACAGGCGGCTGTGTTTTCAGTTCATGTAAGTTGAAGTTGCCCGGTTCCTTTCGGGTGGAGCTAGAAATTTGTTACAGACTTGGAATGGAATTTGGGTTGGACTCTAGAAAGTGAATTTGGATGCTACTGTTCAAAGCATTACTGCCTGGTTTTGATGCTAATATGAGAGGTCCTAGCTCTGTGCTGGAATACCAGCATTGAATGTGATTGAGTTGCTTTGTTATTTACGTGTGATGTTCAAGTGAGTAATGAGACCTCAAAATTATGTATTTATTTATTTTTGTAGTACTTCCTGCAAAGTTTTGGCCACATGATTTGCATGTGAAGTGCTTGGGCGTCACAATAATAGATGTCATTGCACTCTGTGGGGAAGACTTGCCTCCTGGAAGTGATGTCATGCCTGCTCGTGTGCTTCTTTCTGCCCTGGTTTACAGTTAGGCCATCCCTTTGACTTCTGCTGTGAATGGTAGCAGCACTTGTCCTTCACAATGTACTAGTTGTCTTTTTTCCTGTCCATTCTGGTTTCTCTGTTTCCAGGACTTCTTTGGAAACCTTCCTTGCTTGTTTCTGTCTAAAGGTTCTTTCTCCTATAAACCCATCTTGGACATCCTTTGGTAGGCGGTAGGATGTCAGCTTAGCTGTGCTTGCAGAAACAAACCAAGTATCAGAGAAACATCGTGCACTATGGCTTATTTGATATGCTGAATTGGTAACTTATTCTTTTCCCACTGATTTGAAGTGAGGGTACTTTACCCCTGCATTCTCCCAAGAAAATCCTATCTTTGATGTTTCCTGTTTATTGTGCTGTTCTATTCCAGTGTAGTTGTCTTGTAGTCCATAGAACCTTGGCTTACGTATTTCCTGTGATTCTTTTTTTTTTTTTTTTCTTTTCCCCAACTCTTGTTCAGGTTTTTCTTGCTCATACTTGACAATAACTACGTGCTTGAATGTGGAGTCATCTTGCATGTGTTCAAGGAGCAATCCTTTAACTAGTTAAACTTCATCCTATATTCTCTTTCTTTCATAGAACCATAGAATCCTTAGAGTTGGAAGGGACCCCTGAAGGCCATCTAGTCCAACTCTCCTGCAGTGAATAGGGATATCACAGCTATATCAGGTTGCTCAGGGCCTTATTCAGCCTCGCCTTGAAAGTCTCTAGGGACAGGGCATTGACAACATCACCTGTTCCAGTGCCTCACCACCCTTGCTGTAGAAGTTTTTTCCTTATGTCTAACCTAAGACTACCCTCTTTGAGCTTGAAATCATTTCCCCTTGTTCCATCGTCACAGATCCTGCTAAAGAGTCTCTTCCCTTCTTTCCTGTAGCTCCCTGTTAGATACTGAAAAGCCAACCACCAGACCAGGCTTCCCAGAGCCACATCCAGCCTGTCCTTGAATGCCTCCAGGGATGGGGCATCCACAGCCTCCTTGGGCAACCTGTTCCAGTGCATCACCACCCTCTGTGTGAAAAATTTCCTCCTAATCTCTAACCTAAACTTCCCCTATCTTAGTTTAAAACCACTGGTTGCCTCAACCCATCTGCAAGACCTTGCACTTGGTTTTGTTGAATCTCACAAGGTTCACCTAAGCTTACTGCTCAAGCCTTTTTAGGTCTTTTTGGATGGCATTTCATCCCTCTGGTGTGTCAACTGCACCACAGCTTGGTGTCATCAGCAAACTTGCTGAGGGTGCACTCAACCCCAGTATTGATGTAATTGATGAAGATATTAAAGAGTATTAGCCCTAGAATCAACCCTCGAGGGACACCACTCATTAGTGATCTCCATCCAGATGCTGTACCATTGACCACCACTCTCTGGAATTGATCCTGCAGCCAGTTCATTGAACGTTCCATCCATCAAATCTATATATTCCCAATTTGGAGAGAAGGGTGTTGAGCGGTACTGTGTCAAAGGCCTTACTGAAGTCCAGATAGATGACAGCAGCAGCTCTTCTCTTGTCCACTGATGCAGTGATATCATCACAGAAGGCCTCTAGGTTGATCAAGCAGGATTTGCCCATGGTGAAGCCATGCTGATTCTCCCATATCAGCTCAATGCCTTCCATGTGCCCTAGAATAACTTCCAGGAGGATCCACTCCATGATCTTCTGTGGCACAGAGGTAGTTCCCAGCATCATCCTTTTTACTCTTTGTAAAAGTGGGTGCAGTGTTTCCTTTTTTCCAGTCACCAGGGACTTCACCTGATTGCCACAACTTTTCAAATATCACAGAGAGTGGTTTGGTAAATACATCAGCCAATTCCTGGGATGCATCTCACTGTGACTTATGGATGTTCAGGTTCCTCAGGTGGTCATGAACCTGATCTTTGCTTACAGTGGGAGGGACGTTGCTTCCCCAGTTGCCTCCTACCAAACCAAATGTTTGAGAGCTGTGTGGTGAGCAGTTATCAGAGGAGACCAAGGCAAAAAACGTTAAGTACCACAGCCTTCTCCTTGTCCATTGTTATCAGACTGCCTGCATCGCTCACTAGGGGACTAGGGGGGTGTTCCCTCCTGGACTTTCCTTTTCTGGTTGAGGGACCTGTTGAAGCCTTTCTTGTTCTTTTTGGCATCCCTAGCCAAGTTCAGTTCAAGCTGGGCCTCAGCTTTTCTGACCCATCCTAACAAAGCCTTGCAGCTTCCTTATACTCTTTCCATGGTACTTGTACTTCACAGTATCACAGTATCACAGTATCGCACGAGTTGGAAGGGACCTTAGAAATCATCGAGTCCAACTCCCGGGATTCGAGCCCTCTGTGTAGCAGAGCAGCTAACAACTATATTGTGGTTTTCAAGGAGCACGGTAGCTTCCAGCTCCTCCTGTTTGTTTCCCAAGCTGTGCTTATAGGTGTAGAGGCACTGCAGCTCAGCACCTGATCTTGTCACTTCCTTAAATGATAATTCCTTAGTTCCTTCTAGGTATTTCCCTTGAATTTCCCCGTTGCCTTCTCCTGTTACTCCAGTAGTCTCCGCCTCATCATCACAGAGTTTTGTACATGCTTCAGTGTTGGCAGCAGGTCCTTCAAGGCCCCTGCCAGCACCCTGTCCCTCTAATATAGCTATGCCACCCCACACCTTATCTTGGGAAGGCTCGTCATCTCCTCTGTTCCCATTCACATCTAGTTTAAAGCTCTCCCAATGAACCGCACTAGCTTTTCCTCAAGGACCCTTCTCCCTCTTTGAGAAAGGCTTACCCCATCTGGTGCCAACAAACCCAGTACCATATATGCTAGCTGTAAAAATAACCCCAAGTTCTGGTGACAGGACCAGCCACAAAGCCAGGTATTTAAAGAAGTGAGCCTTTCTTTTGATTGCCCTTGGCCCACATGTAGCTGGGTCTACATGTGAGACCTATATGGAAAAAAGTAAGGGGTTGTGGTGTGTCAACTGTACCCCAGGGTAAATAGTTTCCTGTTTATGTTCCTCACCTGCATGCCAGGAAGGCAGCAGACTTCTCTAAGAAGAGGATCTGCTCAGCATATTGGATGTTTCCTCACCTTCAGCTTGGTTTTCTTTCCATTTTTCTTCCAGAAAGCTCACAGATGTTGTTTTCCTTAGCATACTGTCATTCCTGCATGTAGTCCCTATGCCTTATATTGTTGATAATGCAATCGGGCTCATCTTGTTAAACCCTCTGAGATCACTGTTATTGTTGGCTGTCCCAGTGCTATATGACCCAGCACTTCTATTTGCATACTTTCTCCCTTTGCAGTTCTATCTCCTGCTGTTAGAATCTTAACCTAGTGTCTGAAGATAAGATTTTGTTTCCCTTCCAATGGCACATGTTCTTTTCTTCCATTTGTTCTACTACTCGTTGTGGGATAGAAAACAATAGGAGCCTATGGTAGTGTAGTTCTGAAAGTGTTTTTAAGTAGTAAACTGAGACGTCCTCCTATTTCATGTTCTGCAATAGCAAACATGTCAGTTTTATGTGTAGATGTAATTACTCAGAGAAGAAAGTATTACTTGGCACAGTGTCCCAGCTGTGGCAGTAAGGAAACTCTCTACTTCCTCAACTCCACCACTGTGTGCACAGCCTGACACAAAGCAAGCACATTTCTCTACATTGTTTCTCACTTCTCAGAAGTGAACTGTTTGTTGTTTTCCACCCACCTTTCACAACCATTTCCAGTTAGACCTTTGTCAGTGTCTGTATGCCTCAGTTTGCTGTATTAGTTACGTGGAGAGGAAGTTTGAGGGCGGTGATCTGCAGGGATGCAGTATTTTGATCAGGTCCTACAACTGCTGAAATTGTTTGCTGAGGTGCTACAAGCAGGAATAAGTGGTTCCACCTCAGTTCTTCTGTTTTTCAAGGCTTAAAAACTGATTTCTCGGGCCTAAAATAAACACATTTTCCCCTCTCTTAAAATAGTCCTTCTTGGATTAAATGCCAAGAAGTATCTCACACATTCAACCTTGACTACTTTTCACAGTGTGATATCAGCATTAAACTTCTTTTACATTCTGGGAGACTATTTCAAAGACCTTGTTTTCTTTTAACCTTGTTCACTTTTAACACTGAGTTGTTTGGCACGAAGAAAAAGGTAAGATTCTGGGTGAGATGTTTTCCTCTATTTTTTCTTTTTCTTTTTAATGCTCCCCATGACTCAAATACAAGCCTAATTACAAAGAGATGTGTGGGAATGGATAAATGACCTCAGTGTGATAGAGACAATAAAGGCGTGGCTGATAGCTGTATGGTTTAATGAGTGGTACAGTGCAAGGAGATTCTGTTCCAAATCCCACTAAGCACTGTTTCACCTCCCTGTGCCTCAGGTCTCACGCTTGTTAAAGTGTGGCTGATGTTTCTTCCTCCTCTAGCACGAGAGTATTAATCACAGTTTGTAGTAGACACAGGTTTGAGCTGACCACAGGAATGTCAAGAAACAACAAAAATGAGGAAGCTCAGTTATTTCAGGTTGTTCCAAAGGAAGGGTGAGCTGGTGTGGCACTGGGTATGATGTGCCCACAGGTAGTCACATCAGACATAATTACCTTTCTTTCGATTTGGATTACACAAAGTATTATATCACCATGTGTAAATCCAAAAACAACAGTGACTTTTGAAGGGAACAGATAAAACTTCATGGTAAAAATTGTTGTTGCTACGAGGTTATGTTTTCTGTGAAGATTTTATATAGATCCATAGATGAGATCTTGCAGGTTTTACTACAGTTTCAAAGCTAGTGAAGCTTTGTTTTTCATAACGTAGTTAATTTTCCTCACAATTAAATAGACTGGAAGAGGCAAATGCAAAGATAAGTGATTCACTGAGCATTACTTGCCTTTTTACTGAGGAAGAGTCTGAAGTTTACTTCTGTTTATTCAGCTTGCTTTCTCTCAGGCAGTAGTTTGCATTGTAGCTGCTCTAGAAATATTTGAGGTTAGCACGTGATGTTATACTCATGGAAAAACATCCTTATTAATGCTAATTAGAGCAACCTCACTAAATCCTATATGATTTGCTGTAAACAGTTATATAAGAAGACTGAATACTTTCTAGGACAAGTAGCAATTGCCTTATATTGCTACAGGCTTTGGTGGTGTGAGTGCTGATGGGAAAGTCTGTGTGAAAGCCTGGATCTTGTTGGAGTGAGCTTTCAAGTTCCCTCATTTTTATGGCAAGTACACGTCTTCTAATAGACTGAAAGCTTTTGTTGAGTCAGTCCCCAGATTCTCGTTAGAAAATGGAGCTGAAAGAGGAGAATTTTGTCACTTCGGGCTTTCATTTGAGTAAGGGTTTTCCAGGGGTGTAGGGAATGTTGAATTGGGCCCTTCGAGAAATGTCACTTGAAAACGTCTTCGTTTGGTGTGGCTTTCATCATCCCTCTGCCACTGTATCTTCAGTGGTTTGTCCTATTCTGCTATGGATGGGTTTGTTTAAAATTTCTTAGTGCACTTATCTTGTCCTTTGAGAAAACAGAGCTGCGAAGCTGTTTTTTTTCTACCTTTTTCATGTGTTAATTGCATTTGATTTGCTGGGAAGACAATGTTTTCTTCTGCTTTGGCTTAGAGAACAAGCTGAAAAGCTCTCAGAAGAAAATTTATATTTGCATGCTTTCCCACTTAGGAAAATACTTCTAATGTCCTTTTCCATCCTCTCAAATATGAATGAAAAAAAGAATTCATGCTTTCATAGAGAGAAGTATTTTGCATTAACGCCCGGACTGGGCTCTTCATTGACAGAAGTCTGTGGCAAAGAAAAGCCTCCGTTTCTGTTAGTGACCCCACTTGTACTACATCAAAGTTACGTTATTCCACATTGTGTTTGATGGTGATCCCATTCAAGCTGTGCTTTGTTTAAATAGAAGATGTTTTAGGCTCTTAGATATGAAAAGCAGGAGAAAAGCACTTTGCAACAGTATATTGAAGAGATACAAGCAATAACATAGATAAGACTTGAGATTCCTTGGGAAATGTGCTTTGCTCTCCTGTTTGTCAGTAATGGAGCTTGGTGGTTTGGGATTTTAAGAGTGAGTCAGAGCCCAGCTTTGTACAAAATGCCCCGTTCTTGATTCTTCTTGACTTTAGGAACACCAAGGAAATGAGCATACAAAAGAACATCACTGGGCCAGGTCACACATCCCAGTCTTTTGATGATGTCAGAGCTGGCTTGGATCTGATCTCCATATCAATCAATAGCCAGCGGTTGCAAAATAGAAATATAATTATGTAAGGAGGTGAGCATCTCCAATGAGGTTAAAGTTTTCTTGACATAAAGCCAAGCTCCTCTCAAAGCCAAGAAAACTTCTACTAAGCAGTGAGATGTTTCTTATCTGAATCATTGCATACGTATTTCAGCAATGTTTCAAGTAAGTAAGTCACTGGCAGGAGAGGAGCTGTTTTCTAGGCATATATATATATATATATATATTGCTGCTTGTGTTACAAGAACAATGCAGGCATGGGAGGCCAGTAGGTAACAAAATAGACTCATCATCAAAGGGAAAAGGCTGGAGGTGATGTCACCGTTCAGTCTGCTACTGCTTAAGTACTCTGCAGGTGAAAGAGCTATTCAAATGCCCGGAAGTTCCTTGTTTTTCATTTGAACTACCCTGAACAGATATGCAAGGCCAGAGTGCATGGCTTAGTCTTTTATCCCTTTTTCCTTCCTCAGTGCTCACATATGCAGGTAGTGAAATTCTAAGGGGAAAAAGAAAAAAAAAAAAAAACAACAACAAAAAAACGAACAAAAGAACCACAACAGACCTTCAGCCAATGGGAAGGTGTATTTTTTTGTGATGTTGATGAAACCTATTTGTTTGCCACTTGCTGTGGGATATTTTCCTTGCAGGCTTAAATTAGAATCCATGGGGAGCGCAGGCAGCTTTTGCAAGCTTCTGCTAATGCTTGTAGGTGTGAAAGCTGCACTGATGTGGTTTGCTTATTTGTTAATATTTGACATTTAGGATGGAAAGTAAAGATCTTGAACTGTGTAATTTCAGTGGAGTGATCACTTGTGGTGCTTTACTTAAGGGTAATTTCAGAGAGAAAGCTAGAGGCATTACATTTGGGTGTAACATAGATCTTGGCCTTATATGTAGGCAGCAGGATTCTGAGGTCTGTGTGTGCTAGCCTTCAGTAACAGCACTCATCAGATGTCAGATCTCCGCTGTGATTACACTGTTTGTCAGCGTGCACTGAATTCTGAGTATATAAATAATGTCAGGTGGGTCTGTCTTAACGTTCCTGGCTCATTGTGGGATCAGACTTTGGCAGTGCTCAGGTGAGGAGTTGAATGCACCTCTAAGCTACTTTCTTGCTTCCTCTGACAGGGCAGCCAGGTGCTGAGTCAGCTCTTGGAAGGAACCAGAACAGCCACAGGGCTGCTAGTTTACCTTGTCAAAGGTAGCCTTGGTTGGAGCCAGAATCACCAGAGCACAGCGTGTGCGGCCTTGTATGTGGGCCCTGACACATCTGCTCAAGCTTGCTCACTTGCTTCCATTGGTTAGCTGTAAGGCTGCTGTCTGACACAGTAAAAGTCAAAGCATGAGGTAAGCTGAGGATTTACCTTACATGACTGACTCAACAAGATAAAGCTTCTATGTATCATTTTTTAATTTCTCACCCACTGATCCTGAATGTCTCGAAAGCATGGATGCATTGTGATTCATCTGGGGTAAGGCAAGCTTTATAGGTTTTCATCCTTTCCTGCCTTCTGTCCCACGTTTCCATCCCTTCAAAGAGCTGTTAGTTCAGCTGATAGCAAGACAGCCTCTCAGCACTCATTTATGGTTGTAACCTGGATAATACAATGGCTCTGTTGCCCATTGCTTCCAAGTATCCGAGCTTATGCAAGTGGGGAGGTAGTGACCTGTGTTGGAAGGGTAGCGGCAAGATGGTTAGTGGGCATGGTGGGAATGGTTTGATGGTTGGACTAGATGGTCGTAGTGATCTTTTCCAACCTCAATGGTTCGATGTTTCTATGATTCAAGCATAAAAAGGAGAAAGAAAAGCTGAAACTTTCTCTACCAAAAAGGAGAAGCATAAGACAAATCTTCATCATCACATGAAATACTTCGCATTCCTCAGATGCCTGTGGACAAACTGTAAGGCAAGTCACATGCCTGTTTATAAGCTCTACATAATTAGAGGCATCTTCCAAACTACTGAAGACAGCTATTTTTTAATTATATTACTTTGTAAAAACATTGCAGAGTTCTTTCCTGTCAATAATGTCTTGCTGTGTGGCATAAGGAACCAAACTAAGTCAGAGCACACCTCTGCTTTGCAGAGCCTTCAGCCTCTTCATAGTGAGCAGCTAAGGGCTTGCATATCCCACACCCTGCCTGCATGGGGCTGGTTCAATCCCTGGGTGCATTCTTCTGCAGAACAAGGCAGTTCTTATCCTGGAGCATTTCTGCACATGGACAGGTTGTTCTGCAGGGCTTGCCAGGTGCCCCCATGGTCAAGGCCTCTGAAAGCAGCTGTGCCTTTTTTCACACCCCCCGTCAGGAGTTACCCAGGTCTAAAGTTCAGAGGCCAGGACCAGCGCGGACTTTGATGCATGAGGAAGCTCTCTCCCGATAAGGAAGGATATGAATTTAAAACACCACAGTTATTCTTTTTTTTTTTTTTTTTTTTTTCTTTCTCTGTACAACAAGTGGCAGTGAGGCCTGATAATGTGATCTGCTTCAGAAATGGATTCGGTTAAATGCTAAACAGTTGATTTCTCTGCTGATTTAACAGTCTCCTGAGCAAATCTGGCAGCCTTACTGACTCTGGTAAGAGAAATCTTGCTGCCTGCTCTTCCTCTGCACTGCTTGGTGTGGATATGCCATCTTCTCTGTACCAGCTGTGCTACTGGTGGCATATCTCCTGTGAGCAGAGGGAAGGGTCAGCCCAGTCAAAAACCATCCATGTGTCCTTTTCTCCTGGGTCAGGGCACTGGTGCTAAGCACGCACACAGAGTATTTCGTTAAGAGGAACTAAAATCAGGCTGGTGGAAGAGCCTTATCCCCTTGTGACAGTTTGTTGGCTCCATTCGCCCCACGTGAAGGAGAGCTTGGCAGTAGCAGAGAGGTGGTGTCTGATAGCCACCGCCTAGACCGGGGCTGTTGAAGGTTGCTGAGAAGGAAATGCAGGTCTGAAGCCTGGCTGGATCTTGCAGTAGCTGAAGTGAATGCTGATGTTTACCAGCAAAGAGTGCAGTCCTGAGTGTTGCATCTCTGAGGACTGCTTGGAGCAGCTCACTGATCCAAGTTCTGTTTAGCAGCCTTAGTCTGAGAAACGGTACATGCAAACTGATTCCAGGAAAGTATTGATTCACCAGCAGGGGGTTATGATAATTGCCATTAATGGATGGAATTTTATGGAGAGCAAGCACATGATACAGAAACATTTTTTGCTTTGTCATTCTGGCTGTGGCAGGTTGCCCAGACCAGACAGGGAGAGGCCCCTGGCCTAACAACCTTCATATAGAAGGCTTTCAAGTTCCTGCCAGAGGTTATGGGTTTGGGACTGTTGCTAAAGCTGTGAACCTTTAGCAGAGATCTACCTGAAGATAGAGGTGCTTATATAAATGCCTTTGTTGTCTAACTACTTGATTTTTATCTGATTTAAGATGCAGTTTTACATGAACATTCCTGAGACTGTTTAAACTTGTTGTAAGAACAAAAAATAAGACCTCAGTTGCTTTAGGAAGCCACAGCACTGCAGCTTTGATAATGTATCAGGCAAAAAGCCCTCCTTTGTTCAGGCTGTGACCACTGTTCAAACCTGTGTTCTTGTTTTTCCCAAGTATGTGTGTATACACACGTGAATTCCCAGGTTCTTTCCTCAGGCTAAAATAGGCCAAGAGCTATCCATCACTAGTATTGCTATTAACTATTGCATAACAGCTTTTCTTTGTGGATCTTTGACTTCTTTGCCAACATCAGCCAGAGGACTTTTATCACCATGTTGCAGAGAGGACAACAGAGCCAACAGCATTACCGTTCAGTTTTCAGGCACTGCCTTTGTGCGTATGTGTGTTTGGGTGAATGCTTTTCAGACCTGTGGGCTCCCTGCCCAAGGGATGCATGCACGCTCAGGATGGCTGTTTGTCCAGGTATGCACACGTGTCAGAGTTTGCTAATTAATGATGATTGCGCCGTGCAAAGTATGTATGTGGTTAAGCACCAACAAGCGTGTTCTGATCCATTTCTTGAAACTTCGGCTTAACGTAACCCAGAGACATGTGGAGAAAGGCACAACTGATAATGGCTTCCAGTCATCCATCAGATTTCCTTTTCCACATCAAATCAAATATCATCGTGCATAGAAATGTTATTATTTTTTTTCCTTGCTTTTAATACATTTTACCCTTTCCTGGTCATAGATCAGTTATGAGCAGTGAGCAGGCACAGCCCTGATCCAGACTCTTGAAAACACCTATTTAGAAGATTTCAAGGCAGGAGCAACACCGCATGGCAGAAATAATCTGGAGGAGGGAGCAGGGGGCTGCCTGGAAGAAAACAAACAACTATTATATATTAAAGTTTCCAGAGGAACTAATTGGAAGAGCAGAATCAAAACGTTTAATTCATTGTAAAGTGTACTGGGGGGAAATGAGAAAAGGGGGAAAAAAAAGCAAATGGCATAACAGCATTAAATAGTCACTTTCTGTGTGACAAAAGTAAAAATCACCGCTTTCCTTTTAGGCTGAAGTTTCAAGCTTAGCCAGTGCAGATCTTATTTCCTTGCTTTGTTTCAAGTGTATTCCTGGATTGGCAGAATGTCCTGGAATCCCAGCCAGCTCTCGTATGTGATTTTTGTTAAAGACAAAAATATAGCAAGTCATCCTAACGTTGCAAATGACTCATCGGTTGCCTTAGGGAACACTCCCCTGAGACGGCGACTGCTGCTGAGGAAGTGATGAAGCCACAAAGGCCACTCCCCCGGGCAGTTTCACTGCTCAGCCTACATAAGGGACGTCCCTCCAGACGCGACGTTGTTTTATCCTTTATTTCACAGAGAGCGTACAGACGCTGCAAGGAGTGCAGCGCGAAGTAACCACAGAGACTTCACAGCCAGTTGGCTTTGTAGAAGAGAAGCAAATAGGAGGTCATGAGAAAACTTTAAAGGTAGGGGGAGATGCACTTTAAACTCGATCATTTAGTTTTGAGATTAAAACAAAAAGCCTACATTGATTTTATTTTTTTATTATAGTTCTTGGGAGATGAAAGGAAGAGCTTTGTTCTCAGCATGGGATCCCATTTCTGATTCCATCCAGTTCCCTCTTTAAACGAGAGCTTGTCAATCTCCTAGTTTTTTCAGAGCAGGCTTCTGGAAGATAATGTCGGGGGAAGGTTGTAATCTGTGAAGTGTGAGCTAAACTTCTAGTATGCTTCCATGAAGAACTAGTATGATGAACTGGTGGAAAACAAACCAAACGATAAGGAACCACTGGTGGAATAAAGGCTGAAGTTTCTTAATGCATGTGTGAAAATACAAAGCATTTTTTTCTTTATAGGAAGAAAGGTAGCATAATACAGTTAATGATCTAAGTAAATTCCATGAGTAGGTCTTGTAGTTTCGTTATGTGCTGTGTTTGTATGCATCATAAAGATGCAGTTCTTGATACTTGTGTCTTATGACTGCGTGGGAGTTAGGTTTGAGACTGTCCTTAAGTTTCACACCATCCCGTCGTCGCTGAGCAGGCAAGGTGTGTTTTGGAAGAGTACAATGTGTTTCATTACTTTCATGTCCCTAAACATTAATAAGATGAAACTGTGTGCCATTATACAGTTTATGCTCTTTTTTCAGTCTTGTTCTGATTGCAGTAGGAAATACAGCTGATAGCTGTGCTAGGAGAATAAAAGAAAGGAGAACTGATTGCAGACTAGATTCGGTGGTGGGGTTATATTGGGGTGGCAGAGCAGGAAGGAGAGGGGAAGGAAGCCAAGGTATTTTTGGATGTCTTCACCACAGCAGATGTTTTCTAGGTTTTGTTTCTACTGCTATCATGCTACCCAGGGTTATGAAAGATTAATACAAACATAACTTGCTACAAGCAGAAGTGCAGTCTGAACTTCTGCTGGCATTTCAGTGTAGCTGGGGGAAGTGATAGGGTTTTGGTATTGGGTTTTTTTGTACCGATACGGATACACTGGCAGTTATACCTAAAGGGACTAATCTAACCCCACAGGAAGGCAACTGTAGAATAGGTTGAGCACAAAGAGCTGCTTAATGCAAAACAAAATTAAGATGAAAAGAGAGGGAAAGCTTTTACGTTCACTTGTATTGTGTTTACCATAGCTATTCTGGTAGTATTGAATGAAGTGCCCAAGTAGGGAGATAGAAACACTTTAATAATAGCAGACAGAAATGTTAAGTGTCTAAGTGTGTGCTTCTTCATTCACTTTTTTAGTCCTAAAAGTTTTATAATGTTGTTATTTGAGATTCACTGATTTCTATCTGTTGAGGAATCTGGTATTTGCTCACTCCAAGTCTTGTCTGCATTTTGAGAAGCGTCGAGAAACTGCCAGCAACTTCAAAGGCCTGAAGGTCTGAAGTCCTGGTTGAGTGACGCTCACAAATTGAGTTCAAAGAACAATTTTACATAGAGTATATGAAGATTAATGTATTATTCTGTGTGGCATACAGCCATCAACATGCTTTTTAGGACTTGGGTGATTGCTTTTCTCTGGTACTAGTATGTATCTGTTCCAAAAGAAATGAACCTCTTCACTTCAGTGATCACACTTGGTTTGTTTAACTCCAATGTTAATTGTGAAGTTAAGGCAAAGAGTCATATTGCCAAATGTATCTTTCAGAAATGGTTTTCTTCATGCAGTTCTTTCTGTTCATTTGGTTGGTAAGGATGATAACTGCAGTTACTGTGTTGCATATGGTTCTTGTATTTTCCTACTCATATATGTAGCAGAAGGGGGAAGAAAACACTAGAAAAGTCTCGGGCAGGGGAAAAGAATGAAATGGGTTAATGAGATGCCTGTATCAGCAGGTATGTACCTCATCCTGGAGCCTGCAGTTTGAGGAGGCACTATAGTTGTGGTGATGTGGAAAAGTAAGCTCTGTAAGGAAACCTGGCTCTCCAAAGAACAAAGAAGTTCATAGCTCAGTCTAATAGCTGTATTGAGATATCCGAGAATGGATTAAGATTACAAGATTTTAAAAAGCTAATTGAAAACAGAGCTGAGAAAATCCAATTGCACTTACTTTTTTTTTTTTTTTATCATGATATTTGCTGCTGAAAATACTTGTTTTTGAACAACATAGGTAATTTTTTGGTGTTCCCTAATCCTTTTTTATTTTCTCTGTTCAGGCTCATAAAGAAGACAAGCCTCAGAAACTGCTAAAAATGAATGGGCATACATCAGTGCCCCATTCCTATGACTATGACCTCATTGTCATCGGTGGAGGCTCAGGTGGTCTGGCTGCTGCCAAGGTAAGAGAGAGATAATACAGATTTATGCTTTCCTTGTAAATGAGTGGATGACATCCTCAGTAACTTGTATCTGGATATGTTTCAACACTGTAAGGGCATGACATTTGTGTCTGTTCAGCTGGACTTCTGTTGAACTTAGTTCTAGGTTAAAGATGTTCATCTCTTACCCATATTCATATGTATGTCATACAGTGTACTACTGTGGTCAGGAAGACCAAAGGTATATTAGGGTGCATCAAGGAGTATGGCCAGTGTACTGAGGGAAGTGATCCTCTTCCTCTATTCTGACCTGCTGAGGCCAGATTACTGAGAATAGTGTGTCCAGTTCTGGGCTCCTCAGCTTAAAAATGACAGGGATCTTCTTGAAAAAGTCAAGTGGAGGGCC
This sequence comes from Excalfactoria chinensis, assembly GCF_039878825.1. Taxonomy (NCBI): domain Eukaryota; kingdom Metazoa; phylum Chordata; class Aves; order Galliformes; family Phasianidae; genus Excalfactoria; species Excalfactoria chinensis. Next base: position 51,779,043 of record NC_092825.1, on the reverse strand, counting down.
ACAGAGGTGGGGCATGGAGCATGTGTGCCCCTGGTGGCGCAGTGGTATAAAGTGCTGCTTGCAGCACCGGAGGCCCGGGGTTTGAATCCCCCCTGTGGCGCAAGTGGTAGAAGTGCTGCTCTGCTACACAGAAGGGCTTGAATCCTGGAAGCTGGACTCGATGATCTCTAAGGTCCCTTCCAAATCGCACTATACTGTGATACTGTGATCTTCCATAGAAGGAAACTGCAACTCTTCAGTCTTGAGTAGACTGAGAGGGGATCTTATCACTGTTTATCTAAAGCATGGGAGACGAGTTGAGGGATGGGCTCTTCTTGGTGGTGTGAAGCAATAGAACAAGGGACAGAAGCTGGAAGATAGGAAGTTCCATACAAAAAAAGGATGAACTTTACTGTGAGAGTGACAGAACACTGGAACAGGTTGCCCAGAGAGGTTGTGGTATCACCTCTGCAGACACTCAAGACCTTTCTGGACACTTTTCATTGTGACCTACTGTAAGGAACCTGCTTTAGCAGGGCTTTGGGCTCTACAGTCTCTAGAGTTTCTCTCCAGTCCCTACAGTTCTGTAATTCTGTAATACAGCCTGCTTTTCCACATGCTTTGAAGCAGAAAAACACAAAAACATCCTGGTATAGCTTTCAGTACAGTGCAGATTGGTTCCTTTGTATCCTCTCTAATGAGAGAGAATGATTTTACAAAACAGTAGGTAGATAACTTTACAATGAGAAAGCAGATAGCTGAGTGGTGGGTTGTAACGTGCAGTGTGTGTCCATAATTTATTTTGGTAGTTTGCTGCTCCCTCATCAATAGGATCACTGTTGTCATGGCTGAGGGTGAAAGATGAATTCTATGATAATTCTGAGGACCTAGAAAGAAGTAGAAAGTAGTTTTTAGGGGACAGGAATGCTCAGGATGAAACAGTAAGAAGAGTAAAGGAAAACTTGCAGTGATACAAAACAGACTTGGAATAATGAGATGCCATATGTTGGAATTTCCATAAGGAGGCTGCTTTGTTTTGCTGTATGCATATTCTAGCTTACAAAGCTATAGCTATGATGTTTATTGCATCATTTCTCTGCTCTAGAGATGAAAAAGTGTGTCTAGAAAGATGAATGGCCTTGTTCCTTCAACTTAAGTATGGAAAAGGTAGGGAGATGGGCTCAGATGACGGGGAAAATAAAGCAGGCCACAAGCCAAGAAAAAACTAATTTACTAAAAATGATAGTGGAATGTGAGATAATACAATATAATTGGAATTGAAGCTAATAAATGAATGAGAGAGCGAGTGTCTGAAAACCAAAGGCCTTACTCTAATGCTGTAGGTGAGATGGCTAGGGAGCGCACAGAGCCAAAGCAGGCAAAAGAAGAACAGTCTCGTGACTCCCAGACAGTTTTATCTTTCCCTCTGAATGGGAAACTGATTAATGTAGTCTTCTGGGAGCTGTAGTTTACTTGTCTCTTCTGAGGACCTTGTCCCCAAAACTATCAACAATCCAGTGTCTGGATGAGGAGCTACAAGATGTGGTTTAGTAGCTTGTGGTAGCAATGGTAATGAGAGGACGGTTGGACTAGATGATCTTGTAGGTCCTATCCAACCTTGTGATTCTATGATTCTATTATTCACAGAACTGCAGCATTAACTCTTCAACTCCCAGTTTGCTACGTGATGCTGTGATGCAGAACATGGGTAACAAACCACAAGCTGTGACAGAATGTCTTCCTTTTTCTGTCCAAGTGGTGCTCAGTGTTTGGTATTTTGGAGGCTTGTCTCCACAGTGGGCGTAAATGCTGCCAGTCTGACTCAGCAACCCAACTTCAGACCAGACCAATAATGCTAGACCACCACTACCAGTTCCCAGAGAACAGCTGTTGTTGTGGTCATGCAGCACTGCACTAAATCTACTAAGGCCCTAAAAGCCTACAGGTCAGGTTTTGTTCCTGTGGGCATATCACTGTGCAGAATTAGTTATATCTGCTTGTGACCTCTGCTCAGATGGCAATACAGGGCTGTGATCTATAATGTTAACATACAGCTGAGCTTGGAAATCTGTGCATTCTGGTTAGTTGACTAGCTGACACTAGTAATGTTCTTTCAAATTGTGTGTGAGAGCTGTCATTAAAAGGAAGCAGTAATAACACATCTCAGTCCTCAAATGCTTTTTAGAGGAACGTTCTCGAAGTGCTGCTAGTGCATAGAAACAAGCCTCTTGGACAACCTTGATCTTCAGTAGGAAGCAAAAATCCAGTACATCAATACTTTTCTAAGTAATCTAAACCTGTATTCTTTGAAATACATTTTGTATTTTGCATGGAATAAGATACATTTAAACTTTAAATTTTGATAGTCAACTGTTTGGATTAACAAGTATTACTAGTAATATAGTGCTGAAGGCTGTCCAGACTCCACCTAAACCAAACCCAAAGCCCTAGGGTAATACTCTGTGCCTACAGCTGCTATTATGAGTCTGAGAGTTCATCATGTGATGCAGCCCTGTTGTGGTTACTCAATGTATCAAAGCTGTTTTGCTACATCTCATGGGGGAATCTGTTGTCTCAGCTCTGTAGCGCTTAGCTAAGTGTTCTTCTCTGCCACCAGTTATTTTCAGTGATTTTTGCCTTCCTCTTAGAAAATACAAAGGGAATAATGTAGTCAGTATGGAAATTCCGGTTTTCAGTATCGTGCACGCATGTTGTCTGCTGACTTGCTAATTAAATTTCTCAGGGGAATTATCATAAATCAAATCATTGCTTTTCTAGAATGGATGACACATGCACATCCTGACAGTCAACTTACCACATGTTGACTAGTCTGAAGATTGTACTCAAAATTGAGTTCTTCTTTCTGCCACAGGGAAAAAGACTGGATAAGTGCCGCAGTAATGCTTGGTGACATGACTGCGTGTGTCGCTGTGTGACGTGGTTTCAAATAAATATTTGAGAAACCATCTCTGAAGGGAAGATGGGATTAATGAACAATTTGTTAAATATATTAAAAGTAAATGTCATGTTGGGCAATATTATAAACAAAATGACAGGATGAAAGAGGGATGAAGAGGTTTGACTCCTGGAGTTCTCTGTCAGCTGGTGTCATGCTCTTGTTTAGCAGGGTAAATGGCTGTTTTTTCCCTTCATCTTTTTTGTTGTTGTTGTTGTATTTTTTCCCCCTACTGACCACATAGACTAATTCTGATGATTAATGACTGCCTGGCCATTCCTTTGCAAATCATTCATTACTGCTTAATTAAAAGTCACAAAGCTTTTTAGCAATGCATGATGTTATCATCTATTCCAAATTTAACCTCTAATATTTAGATATGTGTCTTATTTCGCTTGTTTTGCAGGAGGCTGCCAAATATGAAAAGAAAGTGATGGTCCTAGACTTTGTAACACCTACGCCTCTGGGAAATTCATGGGGTAAATGTTTATTATTTGTAAACTCTTTATAATTTACTAAGAGACAGATTGTCTTCTGGGGTCAACCATACCAGTGTGTGAAAAACACATTCTGTTTCTTTCTCTCAGGTCTTGGAGGAACATGTGTAAATGTGGGCTGTATACCAAAAAAACTGATGCACCAGGCAGCTTTACTGGGACAAGCCTTGCAAGATTCACGCAAGTTTGGATGGCAGTTTACAGAAGAAGGTACAGAAGAAAAATGTTTTATTTTTTTATTTTAGCTGTATCATTTGTGCTGGAAATACTAAGGTTCCTTGCACAGTCAAGTGCTTGTTGTACTTAAGCATGTGCTGACTTTAACAATGTGAGGCAGCTTCACAGAGACTAAACTTAAGTGCTCTTCAAGGCTTCTTGCCTTGCTGCATTTGATCTGGTTTTAGTATCTTCTCATCACCTCATTGTTTGAGAAGAGTGCTGTGTGTATAAAAACAGTAAGTTACTACTCCATTTCTGAATGTAACACAGCATCCAAGAGATTACGCCAGATTGTTCTTCATTAGAAACAGAAACATGCTAATAATTGCCAACAAGTATTTCTCCATTTCTACAACATCAGAAATTGAATTTTACTTTGTATTAGCTCTAATAAACATGATTGTAAGATTGGGATTTAATTAGGGTTCATTTGTTGAACAATGTCACCTGCTTAGTATGTGACACTGGGAAACTGTTGATAAAGTGTGAAGTCCAAATGTTCTGTATTTCAAAGGCTATGACTGCACTAATATAAGAGAGAAAATATCTCAAATGGTTGGCATAAAGAACATCACTCAGTTTTGTTTCTTTTAAACATATCTCTTTCATGGTGATTTCTTGTGTTGTCTGCGCTAATATAGTTCCTTTGAGTTTCAGTTGAGTTACCCTGAGGTAAGGTAGGAATAAGACAAAGGTGACTGGGTTGTGAAAAAAAGTGTCTGTCTGGGAATATAGGGTTGGCTACAAAAAAGGGTTCATAGACTGAAAGATGAACATCTCTGTTTTGTTTCCAACAGTGAAACACAACTGGATGACTATGACAGAATCTGTTCAGAATTACATCGGCTCACTGAACTGGGGCTACCGGGTAGCACTGAGAGAGAAGAAAGTTACGTATGAGAATGCATATGGAGAATTTGTTGGGCCACACACAGTAAAGGTACTGCGTAGCCATGCTTGTTGGGTCTTGTAGTGCTTTCAAAAAATATTTTCTTCCCTTAGTAGCACTGTAAAATGCTCAGTTTGGACAATTGCTTTTTTCTCAGGCAACAAATAAAAGAGGAGTTGAAAAACTGTACACAGCTGAGAGGTTTCTCATTGCCACTGGTGAAAGGCCACGCTACCTGGGTATCCCTGGAGACAAGGAATACTGCATTAGCAGGTAAGAACGGTGAAGAATATGATGTCATTCACTGTGTGTAAATACTAAACTTCCAAGGGACAGTAGTGAAGGATATACAGGACTGCTTGCTTGGTGCTGTTTTTCCGATGTAACTTTTTTAGAGGAAAGTAAGCAAGAGAATAGCTATAAACAGATGTTAAGGTGGTGAGAATGTTACTGTCTGGTGGACACCGCTGAATTGTGGCTGGCTGGCTGCAGTGGTTCTGTTTCCAGCTGATAATAGCAGTAACTGAAAATATCATAAATCATATGCATGTTTGTCACAAAGTGAACTGATCAGCTATGCCCCTGTTACAATTCCATGTGCTTTTTTTCCTAATTCCTTAAGGTTTTTCAGTTCATGTACGGAAGTTTGTTCACAATAAAGAGCACAGGAAAGAGGGAGTTCTGAGGCAGCTGATAGCTGAAGCTCAGATTGGGTACTAGGAAATGTTTCTTCTCAGAAAGAGCCATGCTGCAGTGACACAGGTTGCCCAGGCAGGTGGTGGAGTCACCGTCCCTGGAGGTGTTCCAGAACCGTGTGGATGTGGCACTGAGGGACATGGATTATTGGGCATGGTAGAGAAGAGTTGATTCTTGGTCTATGTGATCTTAGAGGTCTTTTCCATCCCTAATGATTCTACGATGTGGTGAAGCTGGTTGAAATGTATCTGTCATCAGGTATTTTGGAAGTACTGAAACTTGACCCAGTTTTTTCCCAGCTACCTAGCGAAGTGAATTTAGCTTTTGGTAGAACCTGTTTCAAATGTTTAAAGTGCTAAAGCCAAACAATTTTAGCACAATTTACACACACACACACACACACACACACACACGAAAAGGATAGTTGGGGAGAAAAAGATACATACAGATGAAGTGTGTTTTAATGCAGACTAATTTCTAAGAATTTCTTATTGTAGAAACAAGGGTTGGAGTTACAGGCTCCCACACCTTTAGCAATGAAATAAATAACTGGTAATTTTGTGGAAGCAAAATATCATGTTGCTTGTTTCCCTTCTGCAAAGTAGCAGTGAAATTAAAGGCAATAGATTACGTAGCCTATAAAGTAGTGCTTTAAAATAATATTTTGATGGTCAGTAATGTCAGAGTTAAGAGACTGTCAAGCTGAAGCTGCCTGTGCAATCTTAATTGGGTTCTTCAAGGGTTGTAAACTATGATGTAGCCTTTAATCATACAGTCAAATTTATTCTACTGTAACATTTGCAGAGATCACCTTGTTTAGCCTTTGGAGTTGTTGGCTGAGAGAGAAACACTTTTTAAGATGTAAATCTTTGGAGAATTTCATTACCAAACTCTGCCTGAGTCTCTGGTGAGCAAGCATGACGCCTCCCTGAGTCTCTGCTTCCCTGAGCAGCCCTGGTTTTGTAGTCTAACTCCAAAGTGTGACACAAGTGACGTATGTTGATGAAGTTGAAACAAATGGAAAACAGGCAAATAAATGTTTTCCATAACTTTGTACTTATATCTCTGCCTGTTTATGTGGTTTGAATTAATTCATTTTATAGTCTGTATGCATTAGTCACTGTGTATGATGCATTAGCAAAAGGAGAAATCTTCAAAGAAGTTAAGATATGTGTGTCTATGTGCTGAACCATTTCTCTTCCTTTTTAGCTACCAGGAACTAAATTTTGCAGCAAAATATGTAAAGTGATTCAGTAAGAATATCCTTCATTTTTTAAGAAAATGTAATAAGTTTCTGCTTTAAAAAAGAAATAACAACAGCACGGGGTTTTTGTGATGATTCAGAGCATTTTATGCTCTTTTTTCTTTTTGTGTTCCTAATTAGAGCTTTTTAATTTGCCACGTACTGATTACATATTCAAACTGAATTTCCAAAAATAACTTCTGTTTTGTTATTGTCAGTGATTATGAAAAGGATTAAGTCCTATTCTTACAAAATAAAGTAGACAAATGTGATGTGCAATGTATTCTCCTGGTTTTCTCTAATAGTTGTGTTGTTGTTGTTTCCCCTCTTTTCCAGCGATGATCTTTTCTCCCTGCCTTACTGTCCAGGGAAAACCCTGGTGGTTGGAGCTTCCTATGTTGCCTTGGAATGTGCAGGATTTCTTGCAGGTCTTGGATTAGATGTCACTGTAATGGTGAGATCCATTCTTTTAAGAGGATTTGACCAGGACATGGCAAACAAAATTGGTGAATATATGGAAGAGCATGGAATCAAATTTATTAGAGAATTTGTTCCAATCAAGGTAGGTTCAAAGTAGTATAGGACTACAATCGATTGCATTATACCTATCATAGTGTTTTAAGTTACACATTTTCATTGTCAGTTCTCAAATTCTCAGCCAACAAATACTGCTTACAATGCTCAGGATCAGCGGGCTGTACAGAAAAGTCTGAAGTACCCATCTATATTGTTTATGTGGCAGAGGTCTTAAATACATGCCAAATTTTCTTTGAACTCTGTGGGGATACTCATGTAATTAGTTGTGTGTGTATATATAGGCAAATTCAGGTGGTAAAGTAGATTAGGTAAGCTCTGGAGTTTTCCTAATGTTAAAATGCCTTAGGCTTTAGGAATGAAAGTATTAAATAGAGTGAAGACTGGTTTTGTTGTTTGTTTGTGTTCTAGTCCACACTTAGCAGTATCAAGAGTAGTTTAGGAAGTGCTCTTGCTAGTTGCAACTCTATAGACCTGACACATAGAAGGTCAAGGATGATTAGCTAGCTTTTAATTTTTTCAGATATAGCTTTCTGTGAAGTATTCGGGGGGAAGGTGAAGAAGGAAGTTCATCTTACAAGCAGAAGATCATTTTAGGCAAATTACAATGGTCTCCTCCAGCCAGATGCACTCTGTAGAGTCCATCATTCTAGTCATAAAACAGTGTGTTTTATCCTGCTCCTTTATTACTTGTCTTTGATTTTTTGTTTGATATGTAGCAGTTGCATGTGTATAAACAGAAACATGTCCTTATTGTGTTCATTAAAATAGTAAATCCACAGAGATGAAACAAAATGTTTAAATATGTAAGTAACGATCACAAATCTAGAGAATGATGAAAATATCTTTAGAACATATGTTTGAACTTTAGGTCATGGTTAAACTCTTGTTTTCAATCATAAGATATTGAAAACAAATATACATTTACTTACATATTTTGATTTGAAGCTAATCCTTGTATTTTTATTTTTATTTTTTTCCCCCTAAATGTTGTAGGTTGAACAGATTGAAGAAGGAACTCCTGGAAGACTGAAAGTTACAGCCAAGTCCACAAAGGATGACCAAATAATTGAAGAGGAATACAATACTGTGAGTCCTGTCTAGATACTGTGAGAAAAGTCTAGGAATCCAGGGGCATGAGTGACTTCTGAATCACCTGCGTGCTTTTGAAACCTCTTTTTTAGCTCAGGGTTAGGAAGAGCTTGATCATGTGGAAACAGATGTAGGATTTTTTTCCCAGGGAAATATTTGTCATAAACTGTTGGTAATGATTTTCAATAGCTGTCACAGTAACTGAAGCATGTTCTTTTGGAGTTAACATTAAGCAGTTGTCCTTACAAGAGCTAAACAAACTGGTGTCGTGTCTTCTGAAGATCTTTTGTTGACGCAGCATCTTCAGAAAAACAACTAATGCCCTGTGGCAAGTCAGGCAAGGAATTTTAATACACACTTAAAGCAGCAAGATTATGGTGCAAACGTATTCAGGTGTGCTATTTTATGTTTGATGGAATGTTTCCATGGCTTCTCAACCTCTCACACCACTCATTTTCTTGTACCTTGATGCTGAAACCAATAAATAAATAAATAAATAAAATTGTAGACTAAGTGGCCAAATTATGTGAAAACACATAGAGTATATAAAGATTAGCACTTGTCAACTTGGGATTTTAGAAACTGTGCCAGTGACTTCATCTACTTATATACTGCATCAGTTCGTTCCATAACAAGGATATGCATCAGTGTCTCTGAGTGCTGATGGTATGAGAAAGCTAAACAATAACAACAGTGTTGGTTCATAGATGTTTTGTTTTTCCTGCTTTGAGGTACTGCAAGTTGTTTTGGTGTTGTGTTGTGTTTTTTACTTTGTAAAGCAGTGCCCTCTTTTCTTTGCTTCTGATTTCTTATTGCTACTATGCCTTTCACTGAAATGCTGTCACTCATTATAGAAGCCATGAGCTGTGTGTGATGCATCTGAAGACCTTCAGCTCTGAACATTTGGCCAGTTTGGTTGTCTAAAAGACTTGAAGCAGATCTTGGACTCCTACATCACAGTTCTTTTGTCATTTGAGTAGCACTATGTAGTTACCTGGCCAGTTGTCCAAAGCTGCAAAGCACACAGCATTTTTCAGCACAATAGTAAACACTAGAGTTTGTTTTGCTTGTTAAGGTAGCCAAGTTTGTTGGTCTGGTAAGAATTTGGAATGGTCTGTCTAGCATTCTAAACAAATGTTCTGACAGGTAATATTCAACAAGTAGTATTCTTTGGAACAGGATTGGCTGAGAACTTGTGTAAGTGAATTATACTTTTGACAAAAACAACAATTTTACCATCTTCCTATTTGCCTAAGTGTTTGAGTTTCCTTCTTAACCCTCTCTGTGAAGAGCACTTTGATGTCACTTGCTTTGGTAGAAACATGATGTGACTCTGTATGAAAGTGCAAGGAAATAAAAGAACAGATTCGTTTAGAATGCTTTTTGTGCATTCTCCAGGGAAAAGTATTTGGCTGTATTTAATCCCAAAGCTGAAACATGGTATCAGTAGGTTGCAGTGATGGAATGGCTTGTCTTGAGCTCAGTGAATGTACGATAGGTAACTGATGTATTCACTTAATGTTACCAAGCCTTAGCTACTGATCTTTAGTATATAATGAAAATAATAGATGGCAACAAGCAGAAGTTTTAGGAAATCAGTAATGCGTGCATTTCTGTTTTGCAGGTGTTGCTAGCAATTGGAAGAGATGCATGTACAAGAAAAATTGGTTTGGACAAAGTTGGAGTGAAAATCAATGAAAAGTAAGGAGAAATGTCTGCATCGCAGACTGTTGAACTCGAGTTACTGACTTGCGCTGTGACAGCAGTGTATCAATTTTCAAATACTTTGAGGAAAAAATTGTTTACAGTTTGCATGCATTTGCAAAGGAGAGAATGTAGCAGATATCTGCATTTTCTACGTAGTACTAAATGTTTTCTTTTATTTACTGAAATGCCAGTTCCTAAATGTTGAGTATGTTCACAAGCCAGTCTTTCAGCTTCTTCCAGTGACTGGACTTTCTAGGATCTGCCATTTGTTTCATGTTCCTGTCACCTTGTTTTTATCTGTACCATCTCTTGTGGTAGAGATATGTTTGTTCATATGAACTTCTAATGGGGTGGATTTTGTTTAATGTACAATTTAATGTAAATGTTACTATATGTTTATTTTTTTTAAATATAAGGCCAAAGAAGCTCTCTTAAACTCTCAGCAAGAGTTAGTGATGTGTTTTAGTATTTGGAGTTTTTTCCCCGACTTACTGCAGCTGCCTTTTCCTGCAGGGAATTCCAGGTTCAATATAGTCAGACTGATGCACTGAGGGGTGGAGCTATGGGTAGCATTTTCAATACTGGTAACTTTAAAACAACTTCTACATATGAGGGAGTGGGGCCATGTTCCCTTTTAATGAAAAGATGCAGGACCATGAACTTGACTTGGTATTCTGTGGGAGAGTAGTGCAGGGGGCAGCTTATATATGAGTGCACTGATTGATGTTGCTGAAGGTAAGCATTACATTACTCTAAAGAGAAAATTTTGGTCTACTAAAATTTGCCAGACCCATGCTGTCTTGGAGAGCAGTACACAACTTTATTAGACACTGGGACACTTATTACAAAGTTGTTTGCCTGTCTGATTGGCTTACATGCTAGATGTGTTTCCTGCAGTGATTACTACACTATCTCATTAACGGAGTAGAAAACATTAATAATTTAAATCTTCCATTAACCCAGTACATTTGATGCTAAAAAGCTTGCTGGCTGCCCCTTATGTAGAGTGTGTAACAACTTGACTTGTCTCTGCAAAGAACTCTGAAGGTTAAGTGTCTAGAAAATAATTCATCCATGGAATTTCAGCGGTGGAGAAATTCCTTTGCCCTGCAGCTTAAGCGGGAAAATGTCTCTTTTTGTCATTCTTCAAGGTTGTCAGTGCACAACACTGTTCAGCTGGTAGTAGGGTGTGTGTTGAGGAAAGCAGTTATGTCTCACTAAAGAACTGATTCATAAGATGAATCACAAGTTCCTGGTCCACCTTCTTATCCAGTGTGTACATTTCTATAATTTTGATGGAGACAGAATTTGCGTTGTTTACCTTCTTGCCCACAATTATAGGATTGTGAATATGACTTCTTTCCATCATATTTCATATATGTGCTTCTTTCTTAAAGCTAGAGGGCTCCACTCCTGCCGTGCTATTTACCACTAGAGTCTTCACAGCCAAATTCTTACATCTTTTATTTTTGTTAATGCACGCTGTAGAACGGGAAAAATACCTGTCGATGACATGGAGCAAACAAATGTGCCGTATATTTATGCTATTGGAGATATACTGCAGGACAGGCTGGAACTCACACCAGTGGCAATCCAGGCAGGAAGACTGTTAGTTCAAAGACTTTACTCTGGGTCAACCATTAAGGTAAGTAACCAATCACTACACAACTTTGTAATTGCTCTACTTCTACGGAGATGTGATGCTTTGATTTTTCAGTGTTATTTACTCTATTATTTTTTTCCTTTTGTTTTCAATGTCATACATAGTTATGCTACAAATTGAATGTGAACATAAAGATCAAATCTGCCAATAAGTCAACTCATGCTTATACCTGAGAAGCTGAGTCCATGAAAAAAGTGTTAATATCTCATGTTAGTGCAATAGTATGTTTCCATCAAGTTATGCTAGTCCTAGTAGGAGTAAAATGGGTACTTATTCACACCTTATATTTAATGTGTAAATAGGAGGAAAGGAGAATACCTTTAAAGAAATGTTATTGAAGCACCATTTATGTGGGTGTTTGTCTCTTCCTCATAACCATAGGTCATAAGCATAAAGATTTTTCTTTTGTACGGTTTGTAGTATGTATATCAGGTTCTGTTGGCAGACAGATTTAGAACTTGAATGAGTTTTTATTTAAGGTTGACAGGTATCAGAGTAGCAGAATCCTGAATCATTGTGGCTAATGTTATTACGTCAGTCAGGCAATGTTTAAGAAAACTGTGTCTAGAGCCAGAATTTTCTCTTACTACAGTACTACACATACATCCTAATTTACATTTTATGCCAGATATCTGTCTCGCAGGGCATGAAAATCTTTGTGCTACTAAAGAAGGCATCATCACTTTGAATTAATCCAATAAATGAATAACTACTTAGGTGGAATCCTGGCTTACACTGTAATTTTAACAAATCTAGAAAGGGTGATTGTATGAAACATAATGAAATGTTATGTATAGGTGGGGAAAGAATAATAAACAGCACCTTAGTTCATATCTAGCCACAAAGATAATTAGAGTTGAAATTAATAGACTAAAGTTACTAGAAATTAACTAGTTCTGACCTGCCAGCCTTCTGTGACAGAATGACTAATTTGGAGGATATAGGAAGAGCAGTGGATGTTGTTTGCTTTGATTCTGATAAGGCTCGAGTAACATTCCTGTATACAAACTGAAGTATAGGCTAGAGAAATGGACAGTGTGGTGGACTGAAAACCAGCCAAACTGCAGGATTTATAGGACTCTGATCACTATTACAAAGTCCAACTGGAGGTCAGTCGTTAGTCGTGTGCCATAGCATTTGTCTGCTCAGCTCAATACTGTTTAAAATCTTCAGTAATGATCTGGATGATGGGACAGAGCCCACCATGGATGGTTTGGAAGGCGAATCAAAACAAAGGCAAGCACTGTAGCTTGTTGTGCTGTCACTCAGAGGGACCTCACTGGGCTGGAGAAGTGATCTGATAGGAGTGTCAAGAAGAAGAGTAAGGGGAATTGCAAAATCCTGTGTCTGGAGAGGTGTGTCTCCTTGCATCAGTACAGGCTGGGGACCCACTAATTTAAAAACAGCTTTTCAGAGAGGCCCTTGGAGGAGACTGGAGATTAAGAAGTTGACCAGTGATGTACCCTAATGGAAAGAAGGCAAGTGGCATTTTGGACTATATCCTGCAGGTGCATCCTGGCAGACCATTGTCAGTAGTTGCAGAGGAGCCACCTTCTCCCTCCATACTTGGCACTGGTGATACAAGTCTGGATTCTGTATCCAGTTTTGTCCTCCCAAGTACAAGGATGTGGACATAGAGGGAGTGAGTCCAGCAAAGGGCCATGAAGATGATTAAGGGATTGCAGCATCTGACGCACAAGGAGAGGCTGAGATAGAATTGTAGAATCAAAGAATAGTTTGGGTTAGAAGAAAGTTTTAACATATCTAGTTCTAGCCCCCAGTTATAGGCCAGGACACCTCCCTCTAGTCCAGGTTGCTCAAAGCCCCATCCAGCTTGGCCTTGAATGCTTCCAGGGAGAGGGAATCTACAGCCTCTCTAGATAGCCTGTTCCAGTGTCTCACCACCCTCACAGTAAAGAATATCTTCCCAATATCTAGACTAAATCTACCCTCTTCTAGTTTAAAGCCATTTCCTCCTGTCCTGTTGCTACATGCCCTAATAAAAAGTACCTTCCCAGCTTTCCTGTAGGCCCTCTTCAGGTGCTGGATGGCCATTATAAGGTTCCTCCAGGAGCCTTCTCTAGGCTGAGGAGTCCCAGCTCTGTCAGTCTGTTCCTTCTGGGGAGGTGCTCCAGCACTCTGATAATCTTCGTGGCCCTCCTCTGGACCTGCTCCAAGAGGTCAATGTCCTTTTTGTGTTGGGGGCTCCAGAAGTGGTCACAGTACTCCAAGTGGGGTCTCACAAGAGCGGAAGAGAGATGCAGAACTCCCTCCCTTGACCTACTGGTCATGCTTCTCTTAATGCAACCCAGGGTACAGTTGGTCTTCTGTACTACAAGTACACATTACCAACTCATGTTGAGTTTTTCATCAACTGACACACCCAAATCCTTCTCCTCAGGGCTGCTCTCAAGCCATTCTCCACCCAACCTATATTTGTGCTTGGGACTGCTCCAACCCAGGTGCAGGACCTTGCACCTGGATAGCTGGAGCTTTTTGTACCCTCTATAAAGTGTGGCTTGGGAGGCTTTATCAGTATGTATAAGTACTTGATGGTAGAGTACAGAAGATGAAGCCAGACTCCTTTCGGTGGTATAAATTGCAAGGACGAGAGGCAATAGGAGCAAACTGAAGCACAGAAAAATTCCACTTGTGCATAAGAAAAAAACTTTTTGTTGTAGGGGTCATCAGATCTAAAGAGTTTGCCCAGTGAGGCTGCAGTCTGGATACTTAGAGATATTCCAAAGCAAGTGGACTCAGTTGCAAGCTGCAGCTCTGAGCAGGGATTAGGACTAGGTCATTTCTGGTGGACCCTTCTAACCTCAGCCACTCTGTGTGTGTGATTCTGTGTAAATGATAGAATTTGCAATATGAATTTGCAGTGATACACATAAAAACACTTACATAGATAGATGTCTATATAAATATTGCATCTTACTGTTCTCCATGCTTCGCTCTACGTTGGGAGAACCATTCTGAACAGAGAACACTCTAAAGCTCCCATGAAGTCAGGGCTATTTGACTCATGGTATGTATTGAGGCAAAGCTTTAGGTCTTGCTGTCCCTTCAAATGGTTGTAGTTCATGCCTTTGGTTCTGTGGCATCTCCTAGGCTGTATCTGAAGAAAAAGATGATGGGTATTGAATGGTGGATGTCTTTGTATCATTATCTGTTAAAAATAGAGTGCTTTGTGGAAGCAGCTGAACAGTTTGCATTTTATTACCAGTGTCACCCATGATCTGATATGCTTTAAAACAGGACACTTAATGTTCTCTTCTTAATCTATGCATGTCAGTGTCAGTATGGCTTTAAACAGACTTCCTGCTCATGCTCTGGTTAACACTTCCGAGCAGGGGACAACATGATTTATAATTATCATTAAAAGCAACTTTCAGAGTAGAATAATAATCTAACTTTTCTTCCTGTCTTTCAGACTGCTGAATTTTTACCCAGTATGCTGTTTTTATGACTAACATTGTATGTTTTTTGTTTTATTCTGAATGCCACACAGTGTGACTATGTGAATGTTCCCACCACAGTGTTCACTCCTTTAGAGTATGGAGCTTGCGGATATTCTGAAGAGAATGCAATACAGAAGTTTGGGGAAGAAAACATTGAGGTAAATGTCTTAGTTTCATTTGGATATTAAGGTCCAAATTTGTAATTTGAAATAATGTTAAGGGTTGATTCAAATAGCATTCTGTGTTCTGATGTAAGGGTAGGAGGAGCATACTTCTGTCTTCCTTAGCAGAGGATGTTATAAAAAGTTCTCAGTTCAGATAGTTCTGGTTCCAAATGTACTTTGTTTTTGGCACATAGCTGGCATATTTGTCTTTAAAGAGAAAAAATGTTCTGTAAGTGCTTCAGAATGAATCAAAGGTGTGTGTGTGTTGGAAGTAATGCATCAATTTCAGTGCTGAAGAAGAGATTTTTGTAGCCACAATGTGGTGATTTTCGTGCCACAGTGGTTTTAACTTTATGTTCCCAGTGTTGTGATGTTATTTTCCCTGCTTGACTATGTAAGCAGGTATTTTACTCACTTGAGTAATCCCTTTTCATTCACTGGCATTGCTGTTAAGTGAAATTAGACACTTAGTGCCTCAAGCTGTTCTTACAATATGCCGTAAAGACCACGTTATGAAAAGCTTAAGGAAAGGGAGTTAGACAATAATCTGAATTTCTCATATGTCCTGTGAAGATCACCTGAGGAACATTATTTGGGGGAATCAGCATATGGGTGATGTTCAACTTAAAGTGAGGGATATCAGGATTTTGGGGTAGAACTGTGTCTCAAAACACTCTTACAAACACGTGGATGAGGAGCCTCACTTGCAATAAATGTTCAGTCCATTGATATTGGTTGGGGGGTACAGGGGAAGGACTCTTACCCTGAATTCACGTTTTCCAAATTTTGCGTACATAGCTGGCTGCTAATGAAGAGCTGCTAGTTAATGGTTCATCCACACAATGCGTCTCAGTTGTTGAAAGCTTTTACATGAATGATTTCCAAAAGTGCTTTGTCCTCCGAAGTCTGCTGCAATGGCTGTCAGTAGTGAGGCACTGCCTTTGGTGGCAGACAATGCAAATTTAAGGTAAACTGGCAGCTTTTGTAAGATCGTGCTGTCTGCTAAGTATCTAGGGAACTTCTTGTTAATCTGTGTTGTATTTCCAGGTGTACCATAGTCATTTCTGGCCACTGGAATGGACTGTACCGTCCAGAGACAACAACAAATGCTATGCAAAGATCATTTGCAATATTCAAGATAATGTAAGTGTATCTTTCCTTCCAAGGAAAGCAGAAACTGTGTGTTCATCATAGGAACTGTTAATACCACAGCTGTAAACTGATAGTATTATTGTGTTGGAAGCTGTATTGGTGGCATCTTATTCTCCCTTCCCCAGACTGGGATATACTTTTTAGGGGAGATTCTTCTCTCTGAAATTGAGTTCGGTCAGAATGCATTATATCTTGTGAACTCTGCAAATCCACAAGTGTCTATAGAACACCTGGGATGTTTCCAACAGAATTAATGTATCTTGTCTGCACAAATATCATTTAAAGTGATATGCCAGGATTATTGCAGGACTAAGGTAAAACTTTCTGGTTAAGGAAATATTCAGTACCTGCTAACGCATGAACAAAATTCTAATTGCAATAAGAAGCTAATATTGTAAATATATTAGCCCTAATAAAGTGTCAGATCTATTTTACCGATTTTCTTTTATCAGCAGATACAAACTGATCTTTCTGGAGTTTTCCCAAGCATTACACCATCATTTTATAAAGTCTGCAAACCTGCCTGGTTTTGCTCATCTCCTTTTACTGGAGGAGTTTGTTCTAGGGTGGATGCTATTTTAATACCCATGCTTATGTTCCTACTCCAAGTTACTTAAGAAATGGGAAGACTTAACGGTGATTTAAAGCGTTTCATTAATTTGTTTCTGTTTCTTGTCCTGAAAAATAGAAATGTGTTTTAACATCAGGGGATAGAGTTGAAAGTTATCTTGGATGAGAAATTTGTTCAGGAAATATTTGAACTAATAGTGGAAACTAATTGTCTCCACTTAATTTTTGTAGTTTTATCTTACACACATAGATAAATATTTATATTTATATATACATACATACATTATATACATATGTGTGTGTATATATATATATAATACATATATGTATATATATTCAAGGGAAAAATGAGGATAATTCATGTTTTGTTATTCCCTAGTTATAGCTTTTGTTAACTGTATGAACCTTGTGGTAACACTGTCCTCAGGCTTACTGAAAGTAAAAAAAAAAACCCTTTCATTGTTTTGAGTATCCACACTCCCCTTTATTTAAGAGAAGCAACTCAAGTCAGCACAGCTTGTTCCTTTGAACGTTCAGGAAGAATATGTGCACAGTTTGGCATATTTTGCAGTTGAAGGGGAAGCTGATTCTTGATGTAATCTTTTTGTAGAGAAGACAGCATGCATTTTTCCCACTAAGTCCCTTCTGTTGGAGATAATGATAGTTCCCGTTTGTGTGGCTGCATTGATTTGTGGTATCTTTTGTAAACTGATGAAATTAAAGACTCTGAGAAAGAAAACTCAGCAAAAACTCAGAAAAAGTGGATGACTCTGCTTGCATTTGATTGTCTTTGTTATTTAGGAGAGGGTCGTTGGTTTCCATGTCCTCGGTCCAAATGCTGGAGAAGTCACCCAGGGCTTTGCAGCAGCTATGAAATGTGGATTGACCAAAGAACAGTTGGACAGCACTATAGGGATTCATCCAGTCTGTGCAGAGGTTTGTATATGAAGACACCTTTGTATCCTGGTTTTGGTAGTGTCCTGGAATAAGGTGTTAGAAACCTGAATATCAGAATTTAACTAAAGAAGGCAGAAATTAGGGAAGGTAGAAGGGAAGATAGGACAGGAAATGATCTAACATTTATAAATATAACATTTAGGTTTAAGGTGACTTTTTTTTCTCCCCGTTTGTGAAGTATTTGTCGTCTCCCCTAACCCAGTGCTCCCTCTGCTGGGGAGTAATGAATCTTCTTCCCACTCATCCATTTCTGAAGGCTTCAAAGTCTATTTCTGCTGAGGCGGTTGTCAGAGTTAATTTTCCTTGATATGTATACTGAAAATAGGCAATATACTGAAATAGGGGACAGCTCCTCACACATGTAAATCAGTGATGCCGCATTGATTTTAGTAGATTTAGAACCTCTTATTTTACTTGATAATCTCAGGTAACTGCATACGACCTTTGTAAGTCGTTGTACAGAATTTGGTTTTATCTACATATTTTATCTACAGGGTGTAAGACAGAGCATTGAGGTACTGTCTGTAGGAAAGAAGTCCAATTCTTTTGTATTGTGTTCCCAAACTGATGTGATATAAGCCATACAATGTGAGCACCTTTAATGTAATTGACTGCAAGCAATCTGAATCATCTTCATTGCATCTGCAGTATAGATTGTTTTTTTCCCCTGTGATATCATCTACTGGTGTTCTTGGAAGCCCTTGAAGAGAGGCAGCGCGTTCTTATTAGGGGCCCTGTAGAGGGGGAACTTTGAGTGAGGCATTCAAACCTATGAACTTGAGTAGGATATTAGCATATGCAGTGTGAAGAGAAGATTATAGTCATAATTTATTCTGGACATCTGAGCTGCTAAAACTGAAACTGAATAGAATGATGATTAGGTATAATTTAGGGAGGTAATTTCAGATAATCATATTTGTATGAGTGGGGGAGGAAGAAATTGGCTTAGGAAAAATACACTATTTAAAAGCTCCAGGGAACAGTGATCATTTTTAGTGCCCATCTTCAGAAGGCTTTTTTATGCCTGTTACATAATTTAATCTCTTATACAGTAAACAAGAATCAAAGTGCAAGATGGTACTCTTTGATTAAGAAAAAAATGCTTTCAATTTGTTTGGAATTTGTCAGAACTGTGCACATCTGGCTGAAGGGGGTAGTGGATAACAGCATTCTGTTTATCATACATCTGTAAAAAGGCTGAAGAAAATGAACTCTGATCTAAGCAGTAAAGGCATGGTGTTTCAGGATCAAATACTGCCATCTTCACTGGCATTAGTACTGTCTACTCAGTCTCATGTGAAACACAGTATTACTCAGCTTGAAAATGACTATTAGACTGAGGATTCCATTTCTTACTGTTTACAAAGTAGAACCAGATTTCACTTCCCTTGTTTGAGCAGCATTTTGTTCAGCAGAAAGCCCTATTCTGAATAAAGTTTCTGGTGAGGCAAAGTAAGAATAACTGCAAAGACAGATTGGTAAGTCCTCATCCTTAAAGAGAGTTACCTCTCACCCTGCACTGTGCTGCACAGCTTGAAATACAGGCATATACTGAGCGTCTGTGATGGAGAAAGCATCTTCTGAAAACAGGGACAATTCTGTGGGTTTGCTAAGTCCCTGCAGCCAATGGAGCTGGCTAGCAGACCCAGAGCTTGCACCTAAGCCAAGAAAGAATCAATTGAGCACTCTCTGTTTTTTGTCTTTCAAAGTCAAGTAACAGCAAATGAAAGTACCCATACATTGTCGGTCTGTGGATCAGAACTAAGAGTTACAAACCGCATCTCAAACCATGCACCATGGTTTAAATCTGTTTCTGTTCTTCCGCCATATACATTAGACATGCATTTATCTTCCTAACTTATGCATAATGTTCTTATGCTTGTGGAAAGTGGAGGAGGTGTATCCTTTATTAATGTTTTCTGATGTGCTCTGGCAGCCTTAATGCACCAGAGCTTCTATTTGCAAGACTGCGAAGCTTTCTGATACCTGTTATCTTCAGATACTTTAGTGTTATTTGCATAAAAGAAATATGTACATTCTTTATTCTGTGCTAGGTTTATTCTTCCAGAGAGATGGCTTCGATAGGAGCTAATTATTGCAACTTTGAATCACTTAGATAGAAGTGGATCTTGTTTCCCTTTTTTCCTTTCTCTACCACATCCATGCGAGAAAAAAAATGTGATTATTTGCATAGTAAAGTTCTAATATTAAACAGTTTTGTAGAATATTTCCTTTTCAATTTCGACACCATTTAGTTTTTACAGTAATTACTTTTGAACATGTTGTTTTCTTTAATGTGACTTGAAAGCACTAAAGATTTTACTTTATCAAACTGGATTTACAAGGTGTTTCTTAGCTATTGTCCAGAGGGTACAAAACACAAACATAAAACCTATATGAGCAATCATCTCCACATTCCTATAATATCTGGGAAGATACAGAGGCAAAACTCATGCTTTCTTCAAATGCTATCGCCTTCAGTTAGCTTTGATTTACCAATGAAGAATCAGCTTTGGGAAATAAAGACACTTAATCAGTAGGTGTACAAACTGGAGAGTATTGTTGCTGAGCCCTTTTCTACTGTGAAACTTAATAGCAGTAAGACAACGGGCTGTAAAGCAATGCAACTTGCTTCACCAGCATAACGCAAATGTGGAGAACACAGGATATTTGTATGTGTGTGCAATTTAGTGGCAAGGATTTAAAATGTATGTCTTTCATTGTTATTTTATCACAAGAAATGACTATGGTTTTGAGCATTATGCTCTTGTTGATTTTCCAGAAGAGAAGATTCATTCTAGCCATACTAAATGTTGTCTTTTTTCTTCCTGTCAAGGTATTCACCACTCTGTCCATCACCAAACGTTCTGGTGAAAATACCCTTCAGTCTGGTTGCTGAGGTTAAAGACCCCCATTCCTGTTATTGCCAGAGACTGACTTTCATCACTATGGCTGACTTGCACAACTCAGAAGAAAGATTTTTGAAAGAAGTCATCCTCAGACGACTGCAGAAACATTTATGTTTCAGACAGAGCACTCCACAGTCCTGAGGAGAAGAGCACAATGGGAGTTAGCCACCAGTGGTGATTGACTGGCAATCAACAAGCAATGGGCACATTGACAGTCCAGCTGATGTTTAGCAGGGCATTTCACACATGCGTTCATGAAATCACAGCCTGAACCCTGCACTGTCTGGTGGGCAGTGATGGAAGAACTGCTGGCACAGCTGAACAACAACTTTTATTTTATTTTTCCTCCATAGTTTGTTACTTGAACAAAGAGCCATCCTGACTCAAGAAGGTCACCACAAGTTCAGACCACTGTGTGCTGAGTTATAACACTGCAATTGCAAGTTCTCCTTTAGAGCATGCATTTTTACCAATGACCGCTGTATGTCAACGCTGGGGATATTATCTGCATGTTTGGTTATGAGGCAGAAGGTATCACTGGAAAAAAAAATTAGTACTGTCAAACATAATGACTCTTTGCTTCCAAATGGACTGCTATGACTGTTTACTTTAGAGATACTTATTTCTGAAAATAGTCCTGATGAGAAAGAAAATAGTTTTTATTAAGGCCTTGTTATACAGAAAGCTTTTTTTGTTTGTTTTGTTTTGTTTTCTGATAGTAACAGCCTTGCACATAACACAGAAGTGACCTCCGTAGCTTTATCTTGCAGTCTACATGATTATAAATAATCCAGTTTGAAACTGACAGAATTCCAATTTGGATTGAATTATATTCCAAGAGCATGACAAAGCTTTATTCAGTTGGGATAAATTCTTCCTCTTCAGGTGAGCTATGACTTACTGTACAATTTCAGGTCTGAACTGGCCACTTTGCACACAGTGATACTGAGGCTGCCTTCACATTGATGGGGTGATCGAGTCAAAACCAAGCAACCAAATAAGAAAAAAGAAAACCAAACCACCACCCACTCAATCTCTGAAAACAAATAGTGAAAATTCTTCTATGTAGACATGGTCTACAAGATATATTTAGTTCTGTGCATGTTTTGTAACGTATTTGATTAAGAAATCAATACTTTTGAAACAGATTTCCATGAAAAATAATGAGCAAGGTTTCTTTCTTGAACATTCCTCTTCTGCTAGATGAACTGCATACATATTTATCAGGAAGAGGTGAAACCCTCTTTGTAATGGAAATATCTGCTCGTTTTTATCTGGTTTTTCATTCCCTTTGTTTTAGCGGGAATGTTCAGGTTACTTTCATGATGTGGTTCTTGGGAGTTCATTGCGGTGTGAAAAGTGGGATGAATTCTCCATCCCTCCAGGCAGGACACCATGTGCCTACGTTTCTACCCAGTAACAAACTTGTGGTTTTATTACTAGAATACTGTTTTAAGTTATTTTTATAAAGTCATAACTGAAGGATTTTAAAGTGGGTTCTGTATGGTATCAAAAGGATAGTTTGTGGTGTTCTTTTTCTGGCCAGTTGATTAAATAGATTGAATTTTTGCACAACCATGTTCTCGTTTTGATGACTTCCATGCAAAAAAAACAGGTGATGGCAGAATAGCTTTTTTAATAGGCCAGAAGAGGGCACCTTGATAAAGTCGTGATTTGTTTCAGCCTTTTGAATTCTGAAGGTAGATGTTTCTCTGAAAACAAAATATGGGACTATTTCATGTGTGGGTTGTTTTTTGCATGTTAAATATATCAAAAGAACATAATTAAAAAATAAGGAATAAATTGGGACCAACTCTAACAGTGCTTGCTGTGTGTATGTAGCTGCTGAAAAACAGAGGTTTGACCAAGTTGCTAGTCTTGCTGTGGGACTCCTGTTCCATCACATTCCTCCAGTTACAAGTTGTGGGATGAGGTGACTTGAGGTATCTCCAAGCAGATTTTTCCTTCGGTGGCACTTTGAGGTCACTGTGTGATGGAAAGAAGATCCCAGAGACAAAAACTATGCTGTAAGCAAAAGCTGTTTGGTGTTTTAGTGTAACCATTTCCTGCAAGGAGGTTCCTTGTCCCAACACCATGAGCGTATCCCAGAATAAAAATACACAACTGGTAACTTCCCATGCAGGCAGGCTGAGACAGCAGTGTGCACAAGGGCACTGCAGGTCAACACCTGGCTGGCAGATGGCTGCAGAGGAGCTCACTCTGTCCTTGCTTGCACTTTCCTTGGCTCTGCTGGCACAATTTCTCCCTTAGCTATACAGCTGCTAAAAATAACAGCCTTAAGCTAATAGCTTGTGTTTGTATTAAGCTGTTGAACTTGCACTGGTTGTATTGAAACTGCTGCTTATTGCCCATTTAGAGTGGAAATGGGATTCTTTGAGGTTCCCTTTTGGTAGCTGAATTCGGATGGATAACACATTGCATTTGTGCTGTCTGCAGAGGCCCCCAGGAGCACTCTGCATAACTATTACTGCAGCACCTGGGATGAAGTAAAGCAGAAGTGTGGCTAACACCATTCAAGGTATTGTTTGAAAGAGCCTGACAGATGGGTACCAACCACTGTTTATTTCTCTGTAGAAGTTGAAAGAAAGCAATGGAAAATGTCTATGAGCTCTGTGCTCAGGCAGCTATTGGGCTCATTTCAGTGCCTTCGGCCAATTAAAGTGCAGTTGTTAGGAATGAGAGTTGGGAAGGAGGCTGGGAAATGTGTCAGGGTGCATGTATACCTTTCAGCTTGGGAAGCTAACGAAGAACACACGTCAGAGCAGGAGCCAGAGCCCCTGTGCTGGGGACACGTGCCGAGCCACCATCAGGGTGTGCTCTGTAGTACCTTTGAAAGGAAAGTCATAGTGGAAATTAAAGAGGCCTGAAAAGAGAACTGGTGGGGAAGTTGCCATGAAACACCTTAAAGTGGCATCTCTGCTCTAGACACGCTGCCTCTGACAAACAAGACAGAAGAAAAGCAATGCACTCAGGAAATGATATTTTCTTGTATTAGGGGGAACCAACCTACATGTCTATCCTGCAGTGCTTTAAAACTCACTGCAGGTACGGATTTGTTTCTGCTTTTATCTGCTGTTCTCATTTCTCCCTTTGTTTCTTTGCAAGCTTTTTGCAGTGTCAGACTTGTCCTGGAGAATTCTCCTAAAGCGTGTTTTCACCAGTTCCCAAACCATACAGCTTGTGGGAAAGGCAGACCAGCACGATTTCTCACTGTGCAAGAGCTATGGTTAAAGAAGTTGAGCTGTCAGGAAGCTGCTGGCTTCAACAAAAACCATGGAAGGTCGTGAAGATTTTGTTGTTGTTGTTGGTTTTGGGTCTGACATGTAACTAAGGGGAAATCACAGGGTGTGCCTAAGGATATAACTGTGTTGAAAAACATGAATTGTATGCATGCAGGGTTGAGGGGTTGATACAACCATCACCCCTCGCTGTGCTTATGGCAAGGGCATATGGCATTATGGCATATCTCTGAGAGATATGGTCTGATTTTTAGGAAGTCTTATGTGGATGATCTTCATACCTTCCAATTCAGGATAGTCTGTGGCCATGTGAATATACAGGTGTCATCCTTTCTGTATACTCAGTGTTTTTGTAATAATTTTCTCAATGTGTTTTGTATTGTTATTTTTATACATATGTGATTTTAGGGCCTTTACTTTCTCATCTTGTTCCGGGAGATAGGACATCAGATCCTGTCAGGGTCAGCACTGGGGCATTGCCTTTCAGCAGCCTTAACTGTGCCAACACCATATCTTTGTCTGCTCAACAAGCAGCCTGAAATAATAAGGGATGAACTTAAACTAACCCCATGTAAATCATGCTGAAATTGAATTCAGTACCTTCCCAACGCCTTTTGAATTGTTGTACAAATTGAAGTGGCATCTTGTTCTGCATCTCTACAATGCAGAACTTTTATACTTCTTTGAAGTACACGATGAAACATTTTTGAGTGAAGTGTTTCAGTCTGCAAAGATTTCCTTTCCCCACAAGTTGCTGTTAGACCTGCAGCTTGTGTGCAAGATAATTTGTTTCCATCTTGCAGTCATTGTGACACAGCACAGATGTTGCAAAGCGCATTTGTACTGTTGCTAAAGAGTTGTTTTTTTCCTCCAGCCGTGCTGCACATTGATCCGATGGTGCTGGCGTGCAAAGACAGCATTATCCACTCTGACTGAGATCTTCCAGCCATGAGCCTCTGTGCACAGCTGTGGGGAAGTCCTTGTGTGTCTGCCTTGGCTGCTACACCAACCACTGTGGACACAGAGGGATTATAGTAATTGTCTCTGGAGGATGATTAGTGCTGGCAGCCACAAGCTCAGTTACCTTCTGTGCTTGCTGCTGCCACACTTCATGGAGGAAGGAATGCTCCCCAGCTGGCCCTGCCTTATGGAATCACAGAACATCCTGAGTTGGAAGGGACAACAAGGATCATGGAGTCCAACCCCTGGCTCCATACAGCACCACCCAAAATCCAAACCCTGTGTCTGAGACTGGTGTCCAAATGCCCCCAACTCTGGTACCTTGAGGCCATGCCCACCGCCCTGTGGTGCAGCCCCTGTCCCTGACCCCCAGCTGCCCCTCCCCTGGTACAGCTCCATGCCGTTCCCTCGGGCCCTGTCGCTGTCACACAGAGCAGAGCTCAGCTCTGCCCCTCCGCTCCCTGTGAGGAGCTACAGCCGCCATCAGGCCTCCATCAGCTCCTCTGCTCTGGGTTGAGCAAACCCAGGGACTTGAGCCGCTGTGTCTCTGTGGGAATTCTGTGCACACTTCAGATATGTGGAGAAATGTAGTAAATTCCAGCAGCTTCTGCCCTTTTTATTTCTTCTTGTGCTTGCTGGTGAGCCTTAAATTGCACAGACAGAGTCATTTGGTAGCATTTGGCCCTTGTGTTGGATAGAAATGTAGAAACTTTTGGGTTAGTACTCAAGGGGATGGAGACAAAGAGACATATCATGCCCTTGAAGATGTTTGTTATTATGTTTTAAACAAAATCTAATTTGAACTTTGCATAGTGTGGAAGTTTGGCACATTATCTACCTGATCTGCTCCTCTTCCTTACCTCTCATGTATGGCAATGGCGTATATCACAACAGCGTGCCATGCAGAAATGCTCCAGCTCCCTCTAAGTGTCCCTTACTTCCCAGCCTGGGCACAGTGCTCCACTGGCTTGGCTGTGCCACAGTGGCTGCTGAAACACAGGGCTCTCAAAGCTCACTTAAATACCTCTTTGTGGTACTTTGCTATGCTGATACATGATTTTTTTCAGAGCACAGGAAGAGCCGGAAGAGAGGAATGCTGTGGTGTGCTGAGAATGGGAAAACCACATCCTCAGTCAGGCAAATCAATGCACTGATTTTGATCTCAGCTACATCAGGTAGGGGATTTGGCTCCTGCCCTACTTTCAATACCTGTGGTTGATCCTAAGTTGATTTTTTTCCAGTCTTTCTTTCATAACTTGTCTTTACAGGACTGTCAGGATGTTGTTGCTTGTAGGAGGCATTTTTTTTCCTCTCAACAAACTCTAAAGACCAAAATGTCTATACTCCCAGGACTTGGTAATTAAAGTCCCAGTCAACAAGCACAAAATTGCACAGAGTCACCCAAAAAGGGTGAGACTGTACTGTTGTAGATGCTAACGAGGCTGAACCTTGTGGTACAAGCATATAGGCGGTAGCGGGGCTTTTTCGGGATGTGACGGTGATAGTAAACCAGCCTCTTCCGTCCCCTATCTAGTGATGTACTTTGGGCGCGCGCATTTCAAACGTGCCCTAGGGGGCGTAGACGAAGTAGTAAGGTATATAAGGTATTGATTACTCCTAATAAACGCCATTTTGCTACCTTTCTTGATGAGTCACGGTGGTCCTTTTGGCCCTAGCGAGGGTCTCGCTAGCACCTGGGCAAGTATGCGGTTTGGATTATAATTGTGCACGGCAACACTGTACTTGTCAGTATGTGCAATTCAACATGCATTTTAAATCATATCAATTAATAACCAACTGGTTTACAGAAAACAGACCAGTAGAGCAGTTTAGAACTTTAATGAAACTTCACAGCATGTTTTTGTTGTTGTTTTTTTTTTTGTGTTTGTTTTGGGTTTTTGGGCATTTTATGGGTCCTACAAGAAACCACCAGCTTAGTACAAGTCCAGAGCATTCACAAGGCTTGGTGTAAAGACAAAGCATTCTGTTAGATATGGGCATTGGCTGAGGAAGGCAGCGTCACACAGGCAGCACCCTCTGCTTTAAGGAGTTACATGGGTATAGAGCGTTGTTTGTTTTTGCATATGGGATTAAGAGATTTTGTTACAAAACCTACGTTCTGTGTGAGCGTTAACTGAGGAGAACGAAATCTTGTTTTACGGCGGATGTGTTTGTATCTGTTTGAACAATGCTGATTTTTCAAAAGAAGGAAAAAAAATAAGCATTGCTATTCCAAAGTGGAAAATGACATTATTATTCACAGTGAAAAATCTCATTGCCGTGCTGATAACTGTTGACAGGTACTTGTCATGGCTGTGCTCTGTGATGTGCTAATTATTCTGAAGTTCAGTCAGAAGGCATTTTGTGTTTTCATTTCAGCTGTAACAACACGCTACTCGTGACACGTTGACAAGCGCGTGTTTAATTGCTCCATGGTTATCTTCCGAGCTCATGTGTTTTCCATTTAGTTTGTGAAGAAAAGATGTGTAATTAGCTCCGAGGCTACAGGGTGTGTTGTTCATTGCTGTACTTTCATTCTCTCTTAAGTGATAAATACAGAATGGTGACAAAGATGAAAGCCCATTTCTGATGCTGAATGCTACCTCAGCTGGACTTTACAGTCCAGGTGGGGAGCTCTGGCTGATGCTGTGAGCCATGAGCACCAAGCAGCTGCAGTGAGACTCTGTCCTCCTTCTCAGCTTCTCTGTGCCTTTCTTCCTGTTACAGGTCAAAGTTCAAAAGGATCCACATTAATTAGAAATAAAAAAGGCTGCCTAACACATAGCTGGGATGCACGGTTATTGGCACTGCCTGTTGTTTCCAGTTACACCTAGGAAGACAGAGTTGGGCTGTCGCTCAGTTGAATATCTCTTTCTTCTAAACTCAGTGGAATCTGGATCTAAATATCGCAGCAATTGACTCTGCAGGTACTAAATCCACCCCTGTGTTTAAAAACCAAGTCTGGTCTATAGGAGGAAATAAGGATAGGTGTTTTCTCAGCAGAGTCTGAGCTGTTAGTCTGAGGCTGTGTAGGCCTGGACTTGATAACTTGACACTGCTATCTTGCCCTGCCTCTTATGGACCTGCTCCAGCACTGTGAAACATGGTGATGAGGCAACTCACAGAAGACTAAGCTCAAGGTGAATGTTGTTTGCAGTAATTCCAGTTTTCATTTAAGCTGAAAGCAGCCATGTTGAATCCTAGCAAGGAGAGCTTTAAGGTTAGGGTCAAGAAGAAAAAGCATCAAGATCTTCTCCCCTTTATCCCTTGCAAGGATATTCTTTAGATGCTCCTCCAAATCATGCAGAAGAAAGCCCATGGGTACATGAATCCATTTGCATACATAAAGGCATTAGGCTGGCATCAATCAGGATTCATTATGCGCTATTGTACAGAAATGTTAATTGTAACTTTTTTTTTTCAAAATATGCTACATTAATTCTTTTAAAAACCCATTAATCTGTCTGCTCAGTCAGAAAATATTCTAAGAACAAATTAGTTTGTGTTTTTGTTTCCTACATGGATAACAAAGCTGCTGGGATTCAGAGGCACATGAGATCACTCCAGAGTGACCACTGTGTGACCTGGCTTGCTTTCACCCTGTCAGAAGCATAGAAGATCTGAAGCATAGATACCTCTTGCTGAAAACCTTTGTAACTGGGAGAAAGGGTGAGATGGTGATAAAAATCTTGGCTGTGACCTTTCCTGCTCCACCTGAAAGAACCGGGTGTGTGGCTGTTACTCTGCAAACTTCCTTCTGCTCTCCTCATTGGTGCTGTCACCTCAGCTGGCTCAGTTGGCCCAACAAGCTCCATCACAACCTTAACACCTTTGTTTGAAAGAAAGATGGGTTAGGTCTTGCTGTATTAAGGTGAGTACAGGAGGTTGCCTTCTATTTCCTCTGTGGTGTTCAGTGATTGAGCATTAACAATTTTAGGATAATTTAAATGTTCGAGGACAGTTCTGTCTCATTAATTTTCTCCCTGTTTAGAATTCAGAACAGCCAAACTGTTAGAAAAACCCTTCAATCAAGCTGTCATTTTCTTCCTCTCCATCATTAAACGTACAGTTCCCAGCCTTTCCTTGGCTAAGCTTCCTGTGCTCTGACCTGGGGAGAAAAGCAGAGGCTCGTCAGAGAGGGGCAAACCCTGAGACTAAATGTCAGTATGTCTCCACCATTCGAGTTACAGGCTTGTGGAACATTACCTTGCCAAGATCCTCTAGCAAAAAGTATGCAGCCAAAGTTTAGTATTTATAGTCTATTTTTCCTATGTAGCCTACTCTAATGAATGTGATTTAGCAGGAGACAGGACTAGATGATCTCCAGAGGTCCCTTCCAACCCCAACAATTCCATGATTCTGTAAAACATATACTGGGGAAAAATTAATTAAAATTACAACAAAGAATTCAGACATATTTGCCACTTTCCTTTTTTTTTGCTGGTACAAAAAGCAGTCACTGTGGAATGACAGACATCCTCATCTGAGCCTTCTGCTTTTCTCCTGACATGACCATAAAGTTATTCTGTTCTGCTTTCATGCCTCTTGATGCTGATTTCTTTTAAAATAGCTTTTCTCCTCATAAGATGAAGTCAAATAGTTTTGATATGTAGCCTCTTGCTCTGATACTTGAGGGAAAATGCATTCATTTGTTTTCATTGACTGCTATATTGGCAGTGATCACTCAGTGGATGTACAGGCTATTTCCTGCTTCCCTCTGCGCTGTAACCATTTTTGCATACAATAGCTAGTGAAATGAGTACCTTGTGGAAGAATAAGGGAACATGAAATTTACCCATGTAACTGCCCTGTGTCTCATGTGTCGTATACAGTTTAGTGCATTTAGGTGGGTCAAATTTTTTACACTCTTAGTTTCCTGTAATGTGCATTGGTCTGTATTTATTAGACAAACAAGGAAGAAGCACATCTCATCTGTATGCAGGAGTGATGCCAGGCTGATGGGAGGGAGCAGCTTCAGGAGATGCAAACTTGTACATCTCTATTTTACATTGTGTTTTTTTTTGAGTGTGTGTGTCTGTTTGGGTTTTTCTTTTATTTCTATAAGTTTGTGGACAGTCAATGGCTTCTCTGAGCAGCACTGTGCATCTAAACAGAGGGACGAAGTTGCCCAAGTTTCTATACACACACACACAGCAGACAAGCAGGCTAGAAATTAATCAGATTTTATGTCTATTGTGCTACAAGAGAAGAAAATATGAGTGTTAAGTAAGAGAACTGAGAGCTGCCGTAATCCAGAGATGGCAGGGCTACAGATATGGATAAACTGAGGTTTGTGTTGCTACAGCTTGTTCTATACCTGTTCTGCATATGAATAGAGAGCCTCAGTCCCTCTACTTATTTTGGCACCCTTCCTGCATTTAATATTAATTTGTCAGGACTTTATGCTCTTTATAATGTGGTGATTGCCATTTTGCAAACAAGTGACTACTCAACACAAGGAGCGTGTCCTTGTGTTGGCATTGTGGGACCATGCTGGAGTGGGTGGGCAGTGACAAGTACCCACCACATGCCTGATTTGTAGGTCATCCCTTCTGAAAAATAGAAGGTAGAAGCATTACTGCTATTGTTAGGTATAGTGAATTGATCAGATCAGTGGGTTTTTACTGAAAGGGAAGTAAACTGTATGGCTGCTCCTTGAACTACACGTAGCTTGCTGTAAACGCTTCTCGTGCCAAATCTAGCACTTGAGTTATGTTCTGCTCCATAAATAAATGTTCTGCAGCAGCTCAGGTTAGTTACATATGTATGCTCACAAGATTTACAGCATTTCTCAGAGAAACTTAGGAGACGCAGCATGTTTGTAGTAAACGCTGGAATACTTCCCTTCCTCATAAATATTTAAATGGTTTTCTTAATGGATGCAGAACCAGTAGACGTCAGCTTACTTTTATCTATATTCCATTAGCTTAGGCTTAATAGAAAAGATTTTCATTGAGTTTGTTGGGAAAATAACATTTTTTCTATGCAAAATAATTAGAAGCACATCCTTGGTTTATCAAGCAATGTGTTTAAATTACTTTAGAGAGCTGGAATGAAGCCCAGCGGTATCTCACTGTGAAGATACTGAAGCAGAAGGGTAATCACAATAATGGTCACTGTGCTTTGTAGCTGTAGCAGAAATGCTGAGACAAGGCCTGAAACAGTGACTGAGCACATGGTGGGAAGGTAGGGCCAACCCAGGGGAGCTCCGCTGCATGCAACGCATCCCAGTGACTGTAAGGGGTGGAGCCAGGATCCGCCCTTTCCCATACCTCATTTCAGGGTTGGCAGGGGGAAGTGAGAGTATCTCACTGCAGATCCCTGCTTACCTGAGACCTTCTGAAGGTAAGCAGCTTCTTTCTTTAGTTTCTGTGCCCATGACTGTTGCTTTTGGGCAAACCTTCACTTGCAGCACCCAAGGACCTTGCTGCTCTGTTAATACTGCTGCTCTTCCCATCGTGTTACGCTAGCAAAAGGCAGATCTGTGATTAAGGATTCCCTTCTGGACATTCCATCCTACGTCCTTGCAAGAAACCTGGAAGTGATTTTTACAACATGTTGCAAATGGAAAAAAACAACTTATGACTGTGGAAAAATGGGAGATGCCCCCTAGAATTTTATAGTTGAACTCCAGATATGGAGATGAGCCTGGGTGAAAGAAATGAAGGTAAGCGTGAACCAAAGCGTGAACTCTTCAAGTTACTCACACATTATCAATAGGGGAAAAACAAACAAACAAACAAAAAAACCAAAAACCAGAACAGTTCTTAAAAATAGCTGGATTACATGTTAATTAGGAGCCTGTTTAGTGTGGCAGTGTTCACAACGAACATTTTCCTGTTCCAATTCATAATATGTCTCAGCTGTGCTTGTGGTAATAATGCAGCACCTTGTTTAGTGATATCAGGACTGATTTCTATTTTATTATTATTATTATTTATTTATTTATTTATTTATTTTTAAGTCTAGCTAAATTTTGCAGAACAAAAACAAAGATGTAGTTATCAGGTAACAAGATTCTTTGTATAGATGTAGCTTATTTCTCTATGAGTCAAAATGCATTATGTGAGTGCTAACCAGATGAAGGCTGAATCAAAGGAGAGTTTCAATGACCCTGCAGGCTTTTAGGTTGTCCTTCTGGAAGTGTTCAGAATGGAGGTAATTTTTCATGCAATCTGGTTAAAATATTAACGAAGGTAGCTGGGACACTTTTGGCCTCACCAGCTGTGCCTGGTTGAAGTTACTGGGTCAAGGTCTTGCACATCAAGTAAGGATTCATCTCCTCTTGCCTCAGACATCTAAACACGTGTTTCTTATCTAGGCAGGGTATCAGGTTCTATTCTACAGTTGATGGGCACCCCCACAAGAGAACTCTTCCCTGTTTTCTTAGGCATCTTAAAATAGACAGGTGTGACTCCTTGTCCTGCTAATGCCACTATAGGCAGTTTCTTGGGACTGGCCCCAAATAAAAGTGAGGTTTGCTTAAATTAAGAAAATAAAAGCCCTTAACTATAGCATTAAGTAGTCTCAGGACTGACTGTCTCAGACAAGAATGATGTCCTTGGCTCTTAAGGTCGGAGGACACCTGTGCTGGCCGTGTGCGGCTGTTGTCTTGGTACTGGGAGTTGATGCTTATAGCATCATCAGCCTACTAGTAG
Organism: Excalfactoria chinensis; assembly: GCF_039878825.1. Classification (NCBI taxonomy): domain Eukaryota; kingdom Metazoa; phylum Chordata; class Aves; order Galliformes; family Phasianidae; genus Excalfactoria; species Excalfactoria chinensis. The sequence continues at coordinate 51,746,477 of NC_092825.1, read as the reverse complement.
GGTCAGTAGTATGTTCTCAAGCCTGCATATTTACCCTTATTTGGGATGCTAAGAAGGGATGCTGTTGAAGTCTGTTCCCTGATGTGAGAGCTGGGGAACTAGCTTGTGTATTTTGCTTGCTTTCTTTGTCTTGTTGTTTTCTTTTTAATCCTCATCTTCTCACCTTACACACCTGACTGATGCTGAACATAGCCCATCCCATGGGGAGTGTAACATTCATTTTTAGTAGGGAAATGTTCTTGCAATCATAAAAAATTGATAGCTGTCTGAAGCAGCAGTTAATCTTGTATGAGAACTGCATCATTAACCTACAGCAGAATGTACACATTATGGACATGCTTATAAATGGGAGAGAGTGTGAACGTCAGTTTCTAATTTCCTTCTTGCAGAGACTCATAAAAATCACAGGGAAGACATTACCTTTGACATACTGCCATGCCAGTCCTCTGCTGCTGCAGCTCCTGTCAGAGGAAGGATGGTTCTCTGCAGCCATGTCAGCAAAGCAGGACAGAGAAGTGACCTTCCTGCACTTGCTTAGGCAGGTGGGTGACTTTGGGATCTCTGTGTGGATGTGGACTCACTTCAACAGCGCAGAACTATGGCTAAATTTGCCCAGCTACGAGGTCTTTCCAAGATGACCGTATGTTTCACAGAATGATGGAGTATCACAAGTTGGTAGGGAACCATAAGGTTCATTGAGTCCGAATCCTTTTTGTATAACTGCCAACCCTGAAAGGCTTTGAAAGGAACTAGAAGGTCACAGCTAGCAACCTGGTTCTCTGTTACATATAAGCACAGTGGAGGTTGTTGAAGAGGACTATTGCAAGCTAGAGGAAGCAGAAAAGTTCTGATGTGAGCTCCCAGTGTTACTGCAGGTGAGTGCCTTAAGACAGTGACTGGCTGGAAGTGTAAATAGTGAGAAGTGATAGCTGACACAAACATCTTGTCTAGCTGTGTGCACAAGGCATTTACATGCAACCTCGGAGGTGTTTCCTGTAAGACACGATCTACTTGCCATTCTCCAAGTTTGACATTGATGACAACGGTGCTCTGGTTCTTGCTATGGTCTTATAAGCTAATTCAAGCACATAGGGGAGCCAACCAAAAAGAAATTTTCCAGACCTCGTTTCAGAGGCTGCCATTGAAAGTGTGCAGGGCATACCTATTTCTTAAGCACGCTCCTAAAATTTCCACTGCCCCTCGTACATTTACTATGGAAATTAATTGGTACAGAAACGTTATTTTTGGCAAAACAGAGATCTGTCTTTGGGAAGTTTCATAGTGCAACCAGTCACTAAAGCCAGACTTTGCTGTCCCGGTAGCGTACCTGTAAACAACTGGGAGTGAATAGAGAGCATAGAAACATTCTCTCCCTGATTTTTATTTTTTGTTTGGAAAACAAACAAACTGGAAAGATTTCTTTGCTCAGGGAAGGAGAGGACTGAAAGTGCCAGTGAGAACTAAGCTCAGTGCTGGTGGCAAGCATGAATTACGTTCAGTTCTACTCGTGCCCTGTGTACATGATGTACAGAAGCCTGCTATTTAGCTGGAGTACTCCTAACCTGTAGGATAGATGTGTTTTCCTTACAACCCAGCTTTCCCTCCTTAGCCACTGACATATATATCCTAAGGGATTTACAAGTCAAAGGAAGAATGAGGGACCTTTTGAGGCCATATCTGTCAGGAAGCAGAAAGGGAGGACATGCTGGGCCACAGATCCACCTGACTGTCCTCATAAGCCCCAGATGCTGTGTTCAGGGTTGGCTGGACCCCTGTGCCAGCAGCTGTGCTCTCTGGGCTTTGTTTCTTTAGAGAGTTGATGTACAGGGAATACAAGCTGTGAATCTGCACTCATGCTCCATGCAGATGCTGCATGCATGCTGAGTGGGAGATGGGCTACTTTGCTCTTTGTATAATTGAAGCATAACCATGCAGGCAGTTCAGGTGCTGTGCGCTGTAATTCACTCTCTTGCTCACTGCACACAAACTTATTTTGGGGAGTATCTTAGAGGTGATATAGACAGCTGTAAGGGCAGGAAGTGTCCATCTCTATGGTGTGTTTACCAGTAATACTCTGGATCACTGCTGTGTAGAGCATCATCTCACCTTGCCTCCATATCTCATGTTGTCTTTGTCTTGTCTGTTTAGCTTTTAAGTGCTGCAAGGAGTAATGAATATTTATTAACAGAGGTTGTAACGAGAAGCTACCACTCTGAAGCAAGAATACTATAGTTGTGTCAGAAATTGCATCAGCCACTTGCAGGTGATGGTGATGAAGCTGCACTGGGAAGAGACAGAAGGTGTCATCTGAACAGAGGGAAAAGCCCCGCTGAGTCTGTGTGCTGAGGGTTTTCTTCCAGGGGGAGCGGAGGGGGGAATTCTGTATTGCCAGCAAATTTCTGCTTGACACCAAGCTGAGAGAAAGCCAAAAGTAGTTACTGAGAGTGAAAGTACGTACGTCAGCATTTTACCTTAACAAGAAAGAGAAAACTCCTTTACCTTGCTCTAGATGGAAGCTTATTTTTCTTGTTCCAAATTAAATAAGAACGACAGAAGAAAGCATTGTGAATTATTAGAGCTGGTAGCTCAGTCTGACCTTTTCCACTCCAAAATCTAATCCCAGAGAAGCAGGGTTCCTGGAAACCTAATTTTGGCTTCGTGGCTGATTAATTATTTGATCATGCAAACCTTGGACAGCCAAACAGTTTACCTTTCCTGCATGGCTGCTGTTCCAGCTAACAATGCAGTCTCAGAAAATAATCAGTTTAGAGTTTCAACTGAGAAGCTGTAGAGAATTTTGCAAGTTATAACAGGATTCACTCCCACACCTGCTCCTAAGACAAGAAAATTAAGTATGTATAAAAGCAAGTAAGCATATAGAACTGTGTTGCTTTTCCCTTTTGTTGTTATAGGAAGCTACTTTAATTACTGGTGATATGATGGTGTGTAGCCTCGTGAAGATTGTATAATCTCCTTAAAGTGGATAATACCAGGTAAAACAGGACAACTTCTTGACTAGACATTAATGCTTTTTGCAGCGTAGGAAGATGTATGGGATATGTCTGACATCCTTACAGCTTCCTCCGGCCAGTTCCATTTGTGTGCAGAAGTTTTGTCCAACTGCAGTTTCAAATATTTTAATATTTGTTTGGAGTTCTGACTTGTCCAGTGGCTTTTCTGGTGTAAGAACCATGTATGTGAACTGACACCTGTCCTAGAAATTGTGCTTAGGCAGATGGAAATACCTGTCCCTACAAGGGTAGTGGGGCACTGGGATAGATTATCCAGGAAAACCATAGCATCTCCAGTACTGGAAACAGTCTTTAGGCACTCCAGGCCTGGAGCCCCCAGCACAAGAAGGATGCAGAGATGTTGGAGCAGGTCTAGAGGAGGGCCACAAGGATGATCAGGGGGCTGGAGCACCTCTTATGAATAAAGGCTGAGGGAGCTGGGCTTCAGGGAGACCTCAGAGAATAATTAGCTTTCAAGTACTTGAGGGGAGCTCATAAACAGGAGGGAGATCAACATTTTTACATGGTCAGATAGTGATAGGGTAAGGAGGAATGGCTTTAAACTAAAACACGAGATTTAGGTTAGATGTTAGGAGGAAATACTACTCAGAGGGTAGTGGGGCACTGGCACAGCTGCCCAAGGAAGCTGTGGGTGCCCCATCCCTGGAGGTGCCCAAGGCCAGGTTGGATGGGGCCCTGGGCAGCCTGAGCTGGGGTTGGCAGCCCTGCCCACGTCAGAGGGGTGGAAAGGGATGAGCTTTAAGGTCCCTTCTAACTTGAGACATTCTATGAAACAGGTAAGAAGCTTCAAGACTGGCATAAACCTAGTTCGATCCCGCTAGGATCTGGTGCTTTCCAGCTCTGTATTCATGAATTCTGTGTACAAAAACATCCCTAGAGAAATGTGGGGATGCCCACCATCACTCAGACATTCGCGTTGCAGCCTCCCTTCAAAATAAATCTCCCCTAACAAGAAATGGCAGTCTAGGGAATAACTTCCACTTTTCAGAATAACCCTCTTTGTAACTTGTCACACATCCATCTCAGTGACGACTCCCTTTTTCTGCTGAGCAAAAAAGGACTCATCTATTTCTCACAGTAGAAAATGTTCACATTGTGATTGTAATATCTGGGGCAAGGAAGAATTGCCACACAACCCCATCTGTTGTCACAACTCCAAAACAAAAGCTACGTGGGAAATCGCTGTTGAATTAGGAATACAAAATTGTATTTACTTTATAATTACAGAGATTGCCTGCGAATTCCTTTTTCATATGTGGCAGGAGGCTCTTTACATCCAAAGTAACATCACAGGGCATAACGAGGACTTTGGTAGGGCTGCTCTAAGTCAGTCTCAGGGCAACGCGCCTCCAGCCATCAATGCAGCCTTCACGCCGCCGCTGAAGGAGCGAGGTCGGCCGAAGAGCCGCTTCCCCATCGCGCCGCCAGGTGGCGCTACAACCGCGCGGGCGGGGCCGGCGGTGGCCTTCGGGCTTCCCACAGCGGCTGCACCCAGCAGCTCAGGCTGCCCAGGGCCCCATCCAGCCTGGCCTTGAGCCCCTCCAAGGATGGGGCATCCACAGCTTCTCTGGGCGGCTGTGCCAGCGCCTCACTGCCTGCTGAGTAAAGAATTGCTCCTTAACATCTAACCTAAATCTCTCATGTTTTAGTTTAAAGCCGTTCCCCCTTGTCTTATCACTATGTGTGTAAAAAGGATAGTACGCCTCCTGCCCGTAAGCTCTCTTTGCATACTGGAAGGCTGCAATGAGGTCTCCCTGCAGCCTTTTCTTCTCCAAGCTGAACAAGCCCAACTACCTCAGTCTGTCCTTGTAGGGGAAGTGCTCCGACCCTCTGATCATCTTCATGGCCCTCTTCTTGATCCACTTCAACAGCCCTACATCCTTGCTGTGCTGGGGGCTCCAGGCCTGGATGCAGTACTCCAGATGGGACCTTACGAGAGCAGAACAGAGGTGTCAGTCCCCTCCTTTGCCCTGCTGACACCTCTCTTTTGATGCAGCCAGGAGGCTGTTGGCTTTCTGGGCTGTGAGTACACACTGCTGGCACATGTGCAGCTTTTTGTCCATCAGGACTCCCAAGCCCTTTTTCTACAGGGCTGCTTTCAACGAATTCTGCTCCTTCTGTATTCATATCTGAGATTGCCTCAACCCAAGTGCAACACCTTTCAATTGGTCTTGTTCAAGCTCATTAGAAGCCTTCTCCCTGCATTACTACATGCCACTGCAGCATCCTGTGTGCAGGGCAACCCGGGTGTTCCTGCACCATCTGGGTTGGGCAGTGCTGTTGAGGAGCCTGAGTGCGACTCTGCTGTTACAAAGGAGGAGGAAATGGCAGATGAGCAGCAGGCCACCCAGTGAGCTGTGATGTGGGAAGCAGCTCAATAAGGGGGAATTCTTGTCCCTGTCCCTGTGGAGCTCTGCATAGGCGAGAGGGCAAAAAATGTGTTCATTTTCAGGCCTGAGTTCATGTTTTACATTCACTCACTGCAAGGGTCTCTGTTTTTCATTACAGTTTCCATTATAAGTAGGATTGGCGCAGGGAGCCCACAAAAATCCCAAGTGCTCGAAGGGTATAGAAACAACAAGCTCTCCATCATTTTCTTTTTGGGGATCTATTTAGTAAGCCAGACTTTCCAGCATTGATTTCTCCCTAAGACTCAGAAGAAGCAATCAATACCACCCTCACCACCCCCGGTTTGTAAATTTGTATCTGATGTAGGAGTTAGGGCAGCAAAAGTTAAGCACAGTTCAGAGCTACTTGCCTAAATAAATCTAACTCAGCCTCCGTTCACACTGCAGGGGTATTGCTTCCCTGCTGCTCTTGCTTTCCTCCCTAGTAGAGCAAGAAGGACTGTTCCTTCTGCTTTGGTCTGCTGTAATCACAGGTGAGGTGATGGCTGCAGCAGTTGGTGGTGCACTATGATGGAGCCAGAACTAAAACCGCCTGGGATGTCTTATGTATGAATCTACACTGATAATCGGGATGAGAAAGGTGTTTAGCCAGTCACACGTGATGTCTGGAAAACAGAGCAGGAAACCAAACCATCAGCTTTTACCTGGAGCTCTCTGCATCCACATATTGACTCACAGTCATCCACAGGTTGTAGCCTGACAGGAGTGGGGCTTTTCATGTGAGGTGTACCCAGTTCGAAGTACTGTGATGTCCTGATCAGAGATCTGCAATGACACCTTCTGTGATCAACAACAATAAGCACTGACTGCAAAATCAAAGAGTGAAGAAAACAACCAAGAAACTTGTGTTCAGTATCACTCGGAGAGTAAATGAGACAGACCATAAAGAGCTTTTAAGCTGGGACTGATAATGGGTGATTTTGAAAGAGTGGAAGGTGGTAGGTGACAGAAACTGTAGGAGAAATAGGTAAGGTTAATACAACAAATTCATTGGGATGGAAACACTTAAATGCTCTACTTTGTCTTTCACTACAATTTCTTGGTAGCACAGAAGTCCTGACTCTATCCTGAAGCACTGATGGCCACGTATGACAGTATCCATACCACCTGTACTTGGGAGGTAAAGGAGATGATGAAGTGTAGTGGGTAAAGAGCTGACTTCACAAAGCATTTTTGTAGTAGAGGTGGAAGCAGAATACAAGTCTGCTGATGACATAATTAGCAATATTAGCAGTACTGGTGTACTAGTGTTATTTCTGTAGGGAAGAAAAGGCAGCATCCCAAGGGTAGAACTGTAAAATCTCACTCCTTGTGAAGGATAGGGCTAGTCTGGAGTTTCAGATCCTATTTGTGTACTGAATGCAGATATTTCACCTGTGAGCCTGACAGAGAAACAAAGAACTGCACCAACTTGCCCTTGAAAAATTGCCTTTATTAGACCAATCTTGCTAAAATTGCTGGGAGAAGCAGTTCTACAATTGAGCCCCAATTAGTTTCAAATGGAAACTATGACAGCCAGCCTTAAAGTGGAGAAAATTGGATTTAAGAATTGGACCCTGGGCATAGCAGGATGTCTGGGAAGTTGCTGTGCTATGGCTGATGAACTCACACGGAGCATGGATTTCATGCTGGTGAATAGCAACGTAATAAATGTTCTATGGCATCGTGACAGGCATGGGCTGGAGAAATGCCCTTTAAAGAAGTGGTTTGGGCGAGAAAATTATTTGTAGACAAGTAATCTGCACAGGGCAAACTGAAACCCCCATAGCTACAGTCACAATTGGAATCAGCGGATGGAGGAGGAGGAAGGAAATGTTCTTTGAAACAGAGGAGTGAGAGTGAAAAGGGCTAAGATTCTGCACATGCTTTTGAAGAACTTTGTGACTGCAGGAGCATTTCCAGGGGCTGGCCTTAGTCACACAGACACTTGAAGCACAGCTCCTCGATGAAGAAGCCCTTCAGCAATGGTAACCGCATCCTCAATGCCTGATGGGTTCTCATTCTACAGGGACTGATAAGGAAAAGGTGGAAGAAAGCATAGAAAGTTGAAAGAGGGGATGAATACTTGGATAAATTATGATTGAAAGGCTTTCTGGGGAATGCAACAGAACCCGTAATGTCAGCTTGCTTCACTCATTGGAGGAAAAAATGAACATTTATTAGCCAGATCGCAGCATGAGAGAATTGTCAGGGCTGGAAGAGACCCCTGGAGATTATCTAGTCCAACCCCCCTGCTTGAAAATACTGGGAAACAGCAGTACCAGGAGAAGGGGAAAAGAGAGGAGAGGGAGGGAGTGGCAGTGGCTGGAAGTGGCACTGAGGTTGCTCTATACACATGAGCAGACAAAGGGATGCAAAGTGCTGCTGGGGTGAGTGCTGTGGGGGCAGAAGAACTGCACTGAGCAACAGGCTGAGATGTCTCTGAGCAATGCACTGTGATCACAGCACCCTCACTGCTCAGCTTTGGGTGCAGGCACAGCCTTCAGTCAGTCTCCTGCCTGGACTCCTGCTAAGCGTGTGTGCGAGGTTGGAGGTGGAGTAAGCATTTGTCTTGGGTGCTGGGCTGTGCCTTGGGCACCACTGGCAGCAGCTCCCAGTGCCCATCCCTACAGCCAGCACCTGCATTTCCAATCCTGTAAGTGTGACATGAAAGAAGAATCTCTTTGAGAATTACTTGTGAGCAACTTTACTATTTGGAGGATTAAAGGTTCACAGGACTAGAGCCTAAAAGGCACTGGGGATAAACAGGATAAAAAAAACCAAACCAACACGTCATTAACTCTATGGAACTTGTGTGTTTGCTTTTTTCAAGTGGACTTTTCCTGTTGATGTGATAAGAAATATGGATGGCGGTTTTGTGTTCAGTTTCATTAACTAAATAATAATACGAAGTAGTTAATAATATACCTATAATTATTACATAATATGTAGTATATATCATTATTTTATATCTGTTTATACACGTTACATATTAAATTGTATTATTAAGGCAAATGTTGCTGCTGGTCTCTCTGAGATTCGTATTGCTGTTTCCATATGCCTTTTGGTTTCTGCATTTATGCCTTGTGTTAGGGCTCTATTTAGAATGCAGTCAGCACTCACAGCAAGAACTGTCAATATACTCCTTAAAATGGACAAATGAGATCAAAGTGTGTTTTGGTGTGTGTGTGTTCTTATTTTCTTTTCAAGTCCAGAATATAAATTCATAGTTCCAGCATTTTCTGGTTTCTCTGTGTAAAGAATCCATGTCCTTTTGCAAGTGCTAAGCAGAGTCTTGGGTTTGTTCCCAATTTAATGCGGACTTCCTATATTGACCCAAATTAATTCAGCTCTTTGTCTCGTCTCCTTATCTGCAAGATGGAGGTGACAGCACTGTCCTGAAGGGGTGCCATGGGGATAAATATAACCGAGAGTATAAAGAATGGTGTGGGTGTTATTATAGTAGTAAACACAAAGTACCTAAGATCCCTTATCTAAATATGTTGTTAAGCAGGTGCTAATACAGACGCTCTCCTGAGAGGCAGTCAGTTTGCATTCTGCTGATAAAATATATGAGGGGGCTTTTTTCTATGCACAAAACGAAGTGCAATGGGCCAGTGATATCGATACCCTTCAAAATGCTAATGATCAGATTTCCAGCAGAGCCCCCCACTCTAAATGGAGATTTGGCATTTTCTGAAGTGTTCGTCTCCCATTGAGAACAAGAAAAGGCTCTGGGAGCTTAAGCTCTTTTGAAACAAAATCTGGCCTCTTTACAGGAGCTGAGCTGTTCTTAAGAAGGTAAAAATGGAGGGAGGGTGAAATCAAACCATAAACGAGCTCTGTGATATCACTGGCAACTGTTATAGCATGAGAGCAGTGTGCATGATGGTGGTAAAGAATTGTCTCAGAACTGATGAAACACCTGGACCAGCACTTCAAAAGGTTAATACATTTGTCACAACATAGAAGTGGGGCTCTGCTGACAGCTGCAGATCTTCAAAGCTCTTCTGGCTGTGCTGATGGTTCCATATGCATCAGTATTGTGCTTTCTGGCTGCACACGTGGCCTTAAAGTCCTGTTTCTGACCTAGGTCAAATTCAAAGGCTTCTCCCTGCTCCATCCCCTTAAACTCCTGATATGAGGCAGTGAGGCATTATGCTGGCTCGTGGATAAAACAAGCACCTGTGCTTTCTTATCCTTAAGAATCATCCCGCTTACACTGGCACTTGGTGTGGGTGCTCAGTCAAAAGGTTTCCAGTTTAGGTTGGATCGGAAAACGTTGAAAGATCCAAACAATCACAGATTTTCTTCTGTTTCTCACTGCTTTTTGTGTTCCTGTTCTGAAGCAGCGTGTCACAGACCTGCTGGGACACCAGCACACACGGAAGCATAGCTGCCATTTCTTTGTAGCATGCCTGCCTCAGAGCTCTGCATGCCACCCATGTTATGTTTGCGTTCAATCCCAATGTAGAATCATAGAATCAGTGAAGTTGGAAAAGATCTCAAGGGTCACCTGGTCTAACAACTGACCCACCCTCACCATTCCCACTGACCACGTCTCCCAGTGCCACATCTACACGGTTCTTGACCACCTCCAGGGATGGTGACTGCACCACCTCCCTGGGCAAAGTCTTGTACTGTGCTCCTGACAATCCACTTGAAGGTAACATCATGGCTAAAACCAGGTGATGAAGAGCTACCACCTGCCCTCTGTGGTGCAGACCAATCAATCTCACCCAAGAAGGCCAGCAGCGTGGTTGCATTTCTCACCCTCTGTGCACAAGGAGTACCAGCTCCAGACACGCTCGCCTGTGGCCTTTAGAAGATCTGGCCCAGTTTGCAGGGGGGGATACTGAATTTCACTTCCTTCTCTCTGTAATGGGAATGTTTTAAACTCTAATGCCAGGCACCATTAAACTGACACCAATTTCCCTTCTGCCTAGGGTAACTGGTAGATCAATATTTTGATTAAGGATATATTTTATGCTAAATATAATATTTTACAAGATAGCTGACTTGAAAATAAGAAGAATTTAAATGTTTAGCTTTTCGGGTTTTATATGCAATAAAAGGATGACTGGTATCAAATGGGTGCAATTTAATTTTTATAGGACTGTTTCTCTCTCTCCAATTCTCAAATAAAATGCTCAGCACCTTTTAAAAGGCCCACCTGCACTACGAGACAGCTTTTTGTTGGCCTCCAGAGCACTAGTTTTAATTTGCTAACAGGAAAAAAATCTATTGAAGGAGGACGGAACAAGCTAAGAGAGATTTTTAGAATGGGAGAGAGAAGGTGCAATAGCAGGCAATGAGCTCTAGGAAAGAAGCACGGGACAAATGAGTACAACCTTAACTGTGTATCCTCTTCTGCAACATGTACTCGGGCTCTTTATATCCTGCCCCTTTTGCTTGCTGCACAGGGCGAAGTCCTTCAGCTGGATGGTACTGCAGCCCCTCGTGTTACAGTTGGCAGGAAAAGCAGAATTGCTACTGATCCCATTCAGCTTCTTTTAACTTTTTGGTCAGTAAGTGCTGCCCTCAGCTACAAGAATGGACAAGATAAAGGATTCAAGGAACCACAAGGCAGCCAGCTTTACCTTGCTACCTGGGACAGTAACGAGGCAGCTCGTTTGAGAAGCCATTTATAAACACATGAAGGATAGAAGGTGACTGGGAGTAGTCAGCATGGATCCATAATGGGGATCTCATGCTTAACAATCCCGATAGCTTTGCATAGTGAGACTAGCTTGGTGAATGAGGAGAGAGCACTGAATATTTTATCTTTAATTTAATAAAGTCTATGACACTGTTTCTTATTGTTTATCGTCACAAACAAACTGAAGGAAGTCTTGAGATTTTCAAGCCTGGTGCTTAGAGCTGATGGTAGATCTGAATTCCAGTCCCAGCTGCAGGGGTTGTTAAGAGTGCAATACTTACACTATTATCAGACGATATACCTAACTGCAGGCTGTGAATCCCAGGTGGACACAGCCATGAAATGAGATCATGGACAAGAAGTAAGGTCCAGCATCCCCTGCAGTGACCTCTGAAAACTGCTTAGTGCACAGTTTCTTCCCAATCTTGAACACCTTCCTTGTCCTCAGAGTGCGAGGATTCTCTTGTGAGAATAAAATACCTAATTCCTCTCACAGATTTACTCCCCAGAATCTCCTGGTATAGAGCTGAGGTAGCATTGCATTGTATGTACGTTAATTGCTTTTCCAGCACCAGAATTACCAGTAAGAAGTTGGAAGCCATCTTCTTTATTCTCAAAGAATGCATGCCCATGTGACCCTTACCAATATAAGTAAGGTTTCAGATAATTAAGGATTTCTGAACAGAGCTCACTGCTCACCAATGGGGAATACATATATAGGTATTTGTTGCTGTTTAAATGGCTCAAGTAGACAATCCGCTTCTGAAGCAGCTCATGTATTTCTGGGTTTGCTTATGGACTGACCACAGTGTTCCAAGCAGCACTCAGCTGTGAAGATACGTCTATATTTACAGCACCAGTTTGGAAGAGAGATGTGTCCATTCTGTGCTTTGGAAGTCAGAAAGGGACGGCATGACTTCAAATTGGCACAGCCATGTCTTTGTCATTTCACTTCGCTGTCACCTAATTTGTATAAATTGGGGACAATTTTAAATGGATGTTACCATAATGGGAACACTCCACAAATGCCTTATTTGTGGCAAAGGGAAGCAGTCCTTCTAAAAGGATTTCACTTTGCCTTCTGCGATTCACACGGGATGTGCAATTACAGCATTTGTTCTTAAGCAGAATTATGGATGAGACCCAAGGCTAACTGACTGTTCAGTTATTTCTTCCTGATGCATTTCATTAATAGCCCCTGCACTTCTCACCTCACTGAAATTGGCAACCAGTAAGGTGCCTGTAAGAGGCTAATTGCCTCCAGAGTCAGTTGTCCAGGAGCCAATTGTTAATCTCCTGGTGTTAATTGTGAAAAGCAGGAGTAATCAAAATAGGCAGGGCGCACAGGAGTTGCATGCGTATTAGAACTGTGTAGCCAAATGCAGAAGGTGTTCAGCCCTGTTCCTTGACACCACTGCAGCTCTTAGCAATTAGAAGCATGGAGAGGCACTAGCTGAGTGAAAATCCTGAATGTTTTGCTGCTTTTCTCATTCCTCACCTTCATGTTGTTATTCCACTTGCAAGGCGTAAAACAGATGGGGTGAAATCTGGGCCCTTGAGGGGGTCAAATAAAATAGACTAAGAGATCTGGCTGGGATGCCTTTACTACTTGATTTGGGATGACAGCAGCAATGTTGTGACAGGCTTGGAGAGAAAAAGAATAGATGCATAAGAGTTGCTTAACTTGGTTTGCCATGGCTTGTTGATCTGCTGTTGTCAGCCAGAAGACTGAATTTGACCCTGGGATTAAATTAGTCCCTGGAGCTCCTGTAGTAACTTCAGTTGATCCTGCCTACATCAAGGCACACCTTCAGTATGTCTGACTTGTGCTTTTGGATCTTCCTTCCTAGCAAAGTAATTGAGTACTGAGAGAGAAGGAGATAAACTAAAATGTATACGAACAACAAGATTATACAGAATGTAGTATGGGCCAAGAATCTGGCTTGTGTTTATCCTTCACTAGTGGGAGGGAAGTACTTCTGATAAAGTACCTATTCTGCACATAATCTGCTGCAAAAATTCTGCTGGGCTCCTTGTTGCAGTCTATCAGACTGATGGCTTTCGAGCATCCCAGTTTACAGCTTCTGTCTAGACTACGGTTTGACCTTTTGTTCCTGGTGTCAAGAGCCTGAGCCTACTGCTGTTGGGCAGAGATGGAAATGGGTATTTCACTAACCTGAGTAGCTAGAACATCTGCTGGGGTGTTGTTGGTCTGGATGGATGAGTGATAAGAGACTGGCTGCGGAGCTTTGTCTCTCTGCATGACAAATGTTTTATCCCTCAGTTTACAGTACCATGACTCTTATGAGCGAGTACAGAATACTTTATAACTAACTTTAGGAAAAAAAAACAACTTTTTTTGTATTTTTTTCTTTTACTTTTTAAACTCACATCTAGATGAGAAGGAGACAAATCCTCCGTGACTAAAGCATAATTGTAATTGACGCTTTGCAAACGAGTAACAACAACGATCTAGTTCACTTACACACTCAAATCTGGCAACTGGCTGCATGACTCAAGGGACTGAGAAACACTTGGCAAATAACAGATTTTGTGATGCTGGTGACACAAATCAGGAGGGGATTATATATGAAAAAAAAAAAAGGCTAAGACTACTGTGCTGATAGCATTAGCAGCATAATGACGATGGACTCAAAGAGCATCATGGTAGAACACACTTTGTTTTGATTCAGCATGCTGCCTCAGAAGCTGGCTGCAAGCTGTACTTGTAAAACGCATCACAGATATGCTGAAGGGCCATCCACAAAGCTCTGCCCTTCAGCACTGTTCTTCCTCTCTGTGACATAGTGCACTGACACATAGAGGAGCTGTAAAGGGGGGCGAGGGGAAGGGGAAATAAGCTTTGTGACCTAGTTTTATATATACAAATTAAAAGGCTTAATTTGAGGCACAATCATTTCATCAGGTGTGTGTTACAACTTAGACTGGCAGGTTGATTGAGTCCCTGGAGAGAGAATTCCATTTAATACTTTTTTTCCTGCCCTAAATGCAAAGCTACTTGATATCTCATTTAGTATACATAGATTTGACACCCTACTGCTAGCACTGTAATGGCTAAAGGCAGTTACCAAAATTAACATAACCTTGTAAATAAAGTCATCACACGCAAAACCCCTAAGGTTCAGCTAAAGGCAAGGCATGCCAGTAGGTTATTAAATAAATGACCTATTTTTCTTGACTCCCTTCAGCCCTATACCTTACGGTGAGTCTGAAATTACTGAGTATCATGTCAAACTGAAGCAACAAAGTTCCAGGTGTTTTAGGGAAATATTCCGTGTGGAATGAAGAGGGCACGCTTTTCTAGGGGAGCTTTTCTAACTGTCCCTGGTAGAGCTGCCATAGGCCTTCACTTGTTGCTTTCCTTTCATCTGCTACAAGAAGAGAAAAGGTGATCTAGTGCATTTCCTTCCAACGAGGACCAACATCCATGCAGCTGGCTGCCCGTACTTGAGTATCTGTGAGAGTTTTACCACAATGACTCGTACTACTTCTTCAGGTAAGAGAGCCAACTGTATTCACTGCTGCGTTAACAGATTAAGTACCACCAGCAGCCAAAGAGAGGTGAAACTTCTGTTCTGCTCAGCACTGGTGAGGCCACAACTGGAGTACTGGGTCCAGTTCTGGACTCTGCAGTACCAGAGACATGGATATACTGGAAAGAGTCCAGCAAGGGGCCACAAAGGTAGTGAAGGGACTGAAGCACATCTCCTGTGTTGAGAGGCTTAGAAAGCTGGGGCTGTTCAGCATAGAGAAGGTTCAGGGTGGCATCTCATCAGTCCTCTAGGGAGACTCTGCCTTCATGGCTAACCCTGTGGTTGGCCTTCAAAGGGACTAGCTTTGCAGGGAAGAAGCTAGCCCAGAAGGGCTTGCCAGTAGTAACCAGTGCTTCTGGCCTGTTCTGGAAGAGGGGCAGGTGTAGTTCTCAGCCTTATGAAGGATTTGTGCCAGTGGTACAGATTACCGCTGCTGCTGCTTTGATTTTGTAAAGCCTCAAATCTTGCTTCAGTGGGAGCTGTGTCACCCATATCCAAAGCTGTGCACACACTGACAAAATCCACTTCCCTAAAGTGCTTTCTGGTCATGGTTTACATTCTCCTTAGAATGACTCACAGATGTATTTCTTTCTTTTTTTTCCTTAAATCCCATTAGTTACATGGTGGGCTAGCAGACTGTGGTTTGAACTGGGTCTGTTCAGTTTTTTACTTCACAAACAAACTGGCGATAACGTGAGGAGAAGATAGTGTGAGGAGGAGGAGGGGGGAAGGTTTATAGTCCAAGCACCCAAAGCATGATCACGTCTACTTCCTCAGTGTATTAGGTTTATGTGTCCAAGCTTGGGCAGCAGGGGAGCTGCAGAGGTGGCTGACAGAGTGAAATGATGCCAGAGGTTGCCCCTGTGTTAGAAACAGCTTCACTGCTGGTCAAAGCTGAGCTTATCAGTAAAGCTGAATGTGCCCCTGTAAAAAACATATTTAAGAAAGGGTAAAATATGCTGTATAGCAGCTGTGAGAAAGAGTAGTGAGGAAAAAACATGAGAAACAACCATGCAGGCATAATGATCAGTGAAGAAGGAGGGGTACTTGAGTACAGATTCTTCTGCAACCCCTGAGGAAGACCATGGTGAAGCAGATTGTGCCCCTACAGCCCATGGAGGATTGTTCTGAGCAGATACCCACACTGCAGCCTGTGGAGGACCCCATATTGCAGCCAGTGGGTGTACTGAAAGGAAGCTGCTGCCCCTGAAGAACTGATGCTGGAGCAAGCCTTGCCACATGCGGAGGATCCGTACTGGAGCAGTCTTTTCCTGCAGGTCTGCACTCAGTGGTGTGGGCCTATTGCTGAAACAACTGTGGAAGAATTGCAGTCTGTGGGAAGGTCCCATGATGGAACAGTTCATGAAGGGCTGTATCCCGTGGGAGGGACCCCAAGCTGGGGCAGGGAAAAAGATGAAGAGCAAGGAGTAGTAGAGAGGAACTGTTAAGACCACAAACCCTATTCCCTTTCTTCCCTACAGTACATATCTGTGGGAGATGGAGGCAGAAGAGTCAAGAATGAAGGAGTGAGACTGAATGCAGGGAGAAGATTTGTTAAAAAATACATTCTTTTAGTTCCTTGTTTCTCACCAACCAACTGTTTTTAATTGGCAGTAGGTTGGTCTTTCCCAAGTTAAGTCCATTTTGACTATGATGATCGCTGGTTAAGTGACCTTCCTGTCCTTGTCTCAACTCACAAGCTTTTCCATCTTATTTTCTCCCCCCTGTCCTGTTGGGGAAGGGGGAGTGAGAGAACAGCAGTGTGGGGTCTGTCAGCCAGCCAAGGTCAGCCTCCCCCACTCAGATGGGGGCACAGCCAAACACAAAGGTAATTTCAGTCTCTAGTTTTGGTGAGAGTTAGCAGCTATTGATCTCCTGAACTGACAGCAATTTCTTCTTCCAGTGGTTGATCTTCTCCAAGAAAACCTCCCCCTCCTTTTATGTCAGATGACAACTCAACTTTATTGCATCATTTGCTGAAGGGATGACACTCTGTCAACAGAAGCAGATAGTTTGCTTTACAGTAGTCTGGGTTTAAAGTTCTCTCACTCAAAAGGAAACAGAAGCAGTAGCTGTAACTTATAAAATGGTTGGAAATCCATTTCTCATCATTGGAAAGGACTGATGCGTTGGCAGAAAACTTTCTTCTTAAGGTTAGTTACGTGTTTTTTGGAGGAAAAACAATGAGTCCTCCAGTATGCATCTGTGATATTATTTAATGCTAAGTCCAGCAAAAAGGCAATTAATGCAGGTTTAAAGTAAACTGAAGTTGGAAACTTCTGCAGTCTGAATGACGTATGAGCATTATTTAAATATCGACTACAAGAAAGTAATGATGCAGCATGTAACCTATAGGAAGCACTTCTGAATTTATTTATTTATTTCTGGTTAATGAATCGTGCACAGCAAATGGCTGTTCTTCATTTTGCAGGGTTACACGGACATCTTAATGGTATGCTGTCCTCATCACCTTTTGACAGATGTTGCAGAGTAAATATGGGTGTGTTATTCTGAGCCATCTCCAGGAGGACATACACGCTGGTAGACTTATGGAACATAGTTCATCAAACAGATCTGAAACCAAAACAGAGAGGATCGTGAAAATGTGCTGTAGTTGCTGATGTTGCTTTGCAAGAAGTTCTTCACTTGTTCAGAAGAAAGGTGACATAAGTATCTCCCTTTGCCTTCTAAACTACTGAAGGAAAACTTATTGAGTTACTAGAACAGGGTCGCCTTCCTAATTTTGACATTTTTTCTTAATATGGTTAAACAAGTGCCAAACAACAACCTTTTTTATTCCATGGAATCATGGAATTGCTCAGGTTGGAAAAGACCTTAAGACCATCGAGTCCAACCATGACCTAACCACACTGCCCTAACAACCCTCTGCTAAATCATGTCCCTGAGCACCACATCCAAATGGTTTTTAGACACGTCCAGGGACGGTGACTCAACCACCTCCCTGGGGAGCCTATTCCAGTGCTTAACAACCCTTTCTGTAAACAAGTGTTTCCTGATATACAACCTAAACTTACCCTGGTGCAACTTGAGGCCATTTCTCCTAGTCCTGTCAGCTGTCACCAGTGTGAAGAGACCAGCCCTGCTCTCTCTGTGAGCACCTTTCAGATACTGGAAGAGAGCAATAAGGTCTTCTCTTTCCCAGACTAAACAGCCCCAGCTCCCTCAGCCTCTCCTTATAGAGCACATTCTCCAAGCCCTTCACAAGCCTCACTGACTTTCTCTGGACCTGCTCCAGTACCTCAATGTCCTTTCTTTACTGAGGTGCCCAAAACTGAACACAGTGCTCAAGGCGAGGCCTCACCAATGCTGAGTACAGGGGCAGGATGACTTCCCTAGTCCTGCTCACCTCACCATTCCTGATACAAGCCAGGATGCCATTGGCCTTCTTGGCCACCTGGGCACACTGCTGGCTCATATTCAGCCGACCAAGGTCCGTTTTGGTCAGGCAGCTTTCCAGCCACACCTCCCCAAGCCTGTAGGGTTGCATGGGGCTGTTGTGATCAAAATGCAGGATCTGACACTTGGCCCTACTGAATCTCATACAGTTTACAGTTTACCTTGGCCCATCGATCCAGTCTTTCCAGATCCCTCTGTAATACCTTTCTATCCTCCAGCATATCAATGCTCCCTTCCAGCTTGGTGTCATCTGCAAACTTACTGAGGGTACGCTTAATCCCCTTATCAAGATCATTGATACAGGTGTTGAATAGGAGGTCATAATATACTTCATTTAAACCATGATTTTCCATAGTCAGCTGTCAATGGTTTTTATAGATTCTCATTGCTGGATCTGCATCATGTTCTCTTGTGCAGAGAATTCATGGCAGAGTTGGAATCACAACTCCACTGCAGGTCATTCATAAGAGTGGGGAGACATATCAGAGGGGAAGCATAAGGAGCTACTACTTACATAGATGCAATACTAGTGAAGTGGTGAATGTGTGAAGTGATTAGGAAAAATGAAGGTACAGGTTGCTTAGTATCATTTCAACAGCTTCCGTGTGATTTATCATCACTGCTCCCTCTCCTGTAATATCACCTAGACATCCTTTAAATAGAAAGAGTTCCTGAAGTCACACCTTTTAATTGAAGACGGATGGTGAAAGAGGTAAGGGGAAAAAAAAGGTACTTAATTAGCTCTAGAAAAACCTTTTCCTTTAGATGTGTTTTTAAGCTGTTCTATATAATCCTGCAGTGTTTTTCAGTTAAACTTCTCATAGCACTTCTCAGGCCTGAGGTCACTAAGTGTAGACAGTGAGAGAAGTTTTGCTTATGAGTATGAATTGCTGCTTCTCTTGCTGTCTGCAGATTTTCAGCAGCGCTGCTGTCCATTAGGCACAAGAAACCCCACTTCAGCTGTAAGCCTTTTTCACACCTGTGCTTCTACTGGCTTCAGTGGATTTTTTTCTCCTAGGGCAAACATCAGAGGAATGAAACATAAGAAAAGTGTGACAACGGGAGCTATATGCCTTCCTATTTCAGACTGTGTTGACTTGTTGATTTTGAAAACGCTTCAGTGGATGTAAGGGCTTTAAATATACGTTTAAATCAGTTGTGTGTGCACAGAATTTGTTTCACGAACAAATGATTTTCCCAGCGTATCTTGACCTCAAATGGTCTTTAGATGAAGCTCCAGATAAAGAGCATGTGTGTTTAACTTCAGTTTTAGCCTAGGAAGAAGAAGCAAACAAACAAATGGAAAAGATCTTCTGGCAGTTATGATAATCTAAACTCTTGTGTGATTGTATTGAATTGAGATATATGGTTAAAACTTGAAATGGAAAATGTTTTATGTTTGTCCTGAGATGGATTTTTTTTGTGCAGAAGAATATGGAAAAAGAGAGGACACAGAAGTGGCCTAAAATGAACTCTACTGAAATGAATGTGCTTTAGGAGCAGTGGAGAATATGGCTCTCATTTCTGACTGCAAAGTATTTTCTAAGGTAGGTGATGTGAAAACAACATATAATGCTGAGCACCAGGATACAAAAAATATGAGTTTTCTTTCAAAGCAAAAAGAGATTGAGAGACCTGGATTGGGATTTGTTACACTTAACCTTCCCTGTGTGCAACGTAAGTGTCTGCAGCAGAGCAAGGCATCCAGGAGCTCAGTCTTTGGGCGCTTTTAGGGCATGATTCATCACACTGCACTTTAGATGCCTAAAACAGGCCAAGTGAATTGTGTCATGTAAATGTGTATTCCTTCCTGTGAATTTAACCTCGAGCCAACATGCGTCTGCCTGGAGACCAGCTGGATGGAAATACACACTTGGCGAGATGGATCTACCCCAGAAGCGACAGTAATGATCATTTTGAAAGAAACACAGCAGAAAATGCCAGCAACTTATTTACATCATCAGAAATAATTACAGAGCGTTTCAGAAAAGTTAAACAATCCTCTTAAGGCACTTCTGAGTTCCCCACATACAGGGAATGTCTTTATCCTTTGATCAGAAAAGTAGAAAAGGGGCAAACTAAGTAATTCTTGTTTGTTTGGGTGTGGTGGGTATTTTCCCACTTCCTTTTTTTTTTCCTACTTAGTAATATCCAATGACTCTCTGTATTTCTTCTGCAAATGGGATTTTTGTGATTTTTAAGTATGTGTGTGCTTGTTCCAACTTGGCTGGACTTTTTTCCCCCCAGAGTAACATATAAACCATTCCATTGCCTGGAAACAAATCAATTTGCTCCTAGAAGCAGCTTGCTTGGATTTTAGCTGAGAAAGTGCTGTGGGGTGAATGGAACAAGCACGCTTATGTCTTGTAGAGTCTGTGCAGTTTGTTCTGCTCTGGGGTCATGGTGCTTCTGCAAGCCAGCTACTACTTGCATGCTGCCTTCATGGCTACTATGTGAATCCTCATGTCCAGTGAACAGCATTGCAAGCTAACATCAGTATGCTCAGAAGAGCATGAGTGTCTAAGAATAGAATTAAGTTAAGCAACCCTATGAAAAGTCAGTAATTCCTCCTTATTTCAGCCTCTTCATTCTCTGAGTCACACACTTCTGATGAAGCTGGTGCTCTAAGGTCAGCAGAAAAAGAGGTCTCAGCTTAAGCACAATTTAAGGTTGCCCTTTTGCTGAGCAAAATACTTGACCATTTTAAAAGTCCTCTTAACAAATGCAACTAACTCAGTACAAGGGGAACTTGCATGGACAGACCAGCTTGCCTTGCAGCCACCTCATCCCATACATTTGTTAAGTTCTACTCCAATAGTTTCACATCTTCATAACAAGTGTCCTTAACTGGCAATAGGAAAAAATGTGAAGAAACTGCACATAGGATGAAGAAAAAAAAAAACACTTACTTGAATGGAACTTGGCAAATCTTACAGTGTCTGCTCTGCCTGAGCACTTGTGTTGGCTGCTGTAGTTGTAACTGTGGTGATTGGATGCACTGGAATTTCCCTCGGATTTCTGTTTAGGGGGAGATGCTCCCCAGGTGCAGGCATTTCCATGGCAGGACAAAAGCCAAGCTCTAGAAAGCAAACGTCAGCCTTTTGTCAGACCTGACCGCTGCTACCTGTTGTAGATCTTACTGATGCTTCCTCTGAAGTGATGTTGTCCTGAGCTGTGCTGCACCTCTGGGTTCCACCCAGTGCAGCTGTTGATCACATTGGGCAGAGGTGTAAGTATCCATCACGTCTGAGAACTGTAAACTCCAAAGCAAAGATTAAACACTTACTTCTGTGCTTAACTCCCCAAAGTCTAACTAACGGCCTTGCAATTAATATACAGTGGTCTTGCAACTATCAGCCTCTGGTTTTCCTTGTAGGTATTACTTTAATCTTCAGAGCACTCCTAGTTTGCTTCTTCTACTTGCTTCTTCTTAGGAATTTTGTTAAGTCAACTGTATGTTTGTCCTTCCATTTATCTTGATTGACTTAATAATGATCATGTGTTCTGCCACATTTAAATCAAGGAAGTTCTACAACAGAAACAGCATTGTGAAGATGCGTAAATGTATGGCATTGTTCTTGTTTTTAATAGACATGAGGATATTCACCACATCTCACCAGTGAACTGTTGCCAGCAGCACAGCTTAGTGTACCTGCAGACCACGTATGTGCCGCGCTGGCAAAGATGTTCCTTACAAGGGACCCTACTAGAGGGGAGCATCCTAAAGCTTGCCAAGATGCTTTTCTACTACTGAGGATAATAGGAATAAATGGGCAATAATTAAGACTAATGGCAGAGAACGATAAAGGTAGCACATGTGTTTCAGAGGTGAGAGTAGTTCCATGTTTAGACCTGGAAAAACTGTTTGACTTCTCAGGTTAAACTCTCTATGGAGAATGGAGTGACATCTAGTACAATGTATTTTAAACTGGAAAATGGTAATCATTATATTCCTGGGGAAGGACACTGGAGATCTACTGGGAAACAAGAGTAAGATAATGCAAGAATTTCAGCTTGCCTTTTCTAACTACATACTTCAGGTTGTTCCGGTTATAGAGGCATTAAGGCATAACCTGACAAAGGGAAAGCTGTAAAAAAACCCTACAGGTGAGATTCCTGCCTCGGACCAATTACTCTATGATTCAAATTAATCTGTTAGTGCTTAGCAATAAACAGCCACTCGCTCTAGCGAGGCCAAGATACATTGCTGCATCTGTTACTTCCTGAGTGGTTGAAAATGCTCTGCTGAAAGATTTCCCATGAGGTGGCAGTGTCCTGAATCACAGTACTTCCTAAGATTGATAGCATTCATAGGACAGCATAGGAAATGCAAGATGCAGGACAAAGCACCTCAGAAATGCAGCGGATTGCTCAGCTCAGAGAGCATGTCAGGCATGTGGGTTTTCATTCCGAGAGGAAAAAATAAAGGGGGGGAGGCAAGAAATTTTTATCCAGAAAGGATTGTCTTAAAATTTCCCATGGTGATGGTTTCCTGGAGGCGAGTGGCACTTTGTTTGTGTTAGAGTGAATTGCTGACTGAGAAGTCTGCAGGAAGAAGAGCTTCTTCCTACTTCAACTGAAATCAGCTGGGGCAGGAGGCTGCTCAGTGTCTTTTTACATAAACAATGAGTATCTTAAAGGATCAATATCATATAGTGATAGAATAACACTGCCAAGTACAACCTGTGCGTAAACCCCATGGAGGTAAGCATTGTGATGGGACTGGCTTTGTAACATCACAGGGACACGAGGCGGAGTCTAAAATTTGCTCTTTCTGTTGCAGATCTGAAGAAGAGCTTGCATGCCTAAAAGCTTGTGCATATCCCCTCAATAATATCAGCTGCCCAAACCCAACCAGATGATTTTCCTTTCAGTATCTAAAGGGGAGCTCCAGGAAAGGAGGGGACAGATTCTTTAGCAGGGTCTGTGGTGACAGAACAAGGGGAAATGATTTCAAGCTCAAAGAGGGGAGATTTAAGTTGGATATAAGGAAAAAAATCTTTTGCAGTGCGGGTGGTGAGGCACTGGAACAGGCTGCCGAGTGATGTAGCTGTTGCCATATTCCCAGAGACTTTCAAGGCAAGGCTGGACGAGGCCCTGAGCAACCTGCTCTATCTGTGGTGTCCCTGTTCACTACAGAGGATTTGGACTAGATGGCCTTCAGAAGTCCCTTCCAACGCTGAGGATTCTGTGGTTCTATGATATTTCCTTCATGTGTCATCCTTTGTTTTTAAGAGGATGAAGTTCATCAGTTTCAACAAACTAACAGAGTTGCACAGACACTTGCAGGTGTCTCATTGCCTCCTCTGTTTTCTCACAGCTTTCTGGTTCACATTTCAATGTGCTCTTTTAACATTAGCGCGCTTGCCATTTCTTCATAAATCTCACGACGAGGTTGCTGCACGCTGCACTTCTGTCAGTGCTGCTGTTTAGCTGCGGCTTTGCTATTTTTAGAGCTTTATCAATAGCGACGTGGGTGGTTTTGTTTGTTTGTTTTCTGTAAAGCTTTTCTGTTACACAAAACAATCACCAAAACACTGTCTGGACTCCTTCTGATGTCACCGGCATCTGTTCTTAAGCTCTTAAGTCTTTCTTTCCAGAAATCTCTTGATGCTGAGCCTATTTTTGTTCAGAAGTACCGAGGGCAGGCTATTGTCATGGGAATGGGAGGTGATCACACCTACAGCACAATCCAAGGTCTCCCTGCTGCTCTGCAGCTGCTCAACCTTCCACTCAGAGATATGCTTTAGAAGTGCCTGAGCCGTGCCTCCTAATCTGTTCGAAAACTTGGCAGCCGTCTGAAAAGACAACAGCATTTGCTTGCATTCCCTTTTATGCTCTTTTCTGTAGGAAAACCAAAGCACAGGTGTCTTAACCTCAATGAATGAACACATAAATAAATAAATAAAGGCTGCTGAGCTGCTGTATTTAATTGTCCTAATTCATCAGACGTTAGAAAGGATGCAAGGTTTGAAATCTGCATAGATGCCGCAAGCATGAGCATGAATGCTAAGCTCGTAATTGCCAGTGTATGTAATGAAGGTACTGCCTTTACGATGTGCTGTTAATAGCGGATGGCAACACAGCTGCTGCTTCTTTTTCCTGCTGCATGTTAAAAATGCTACATCATTCCATCAGAGGATGATATCCAGAAAATAGAGTGACCACCATTAGGCTGCACTGAGCAACCATCCACTACCTCCAGCAGCATGAAGCCCTTCTCTCCTCACATTTCTTGCCTGAGTGTTGAGTTTTCAGCTTCTGCCTTCATCCCTTGGTGTCGTAGCCACATTCCTGGACACAGTCCAGCTCTCCGTGTTAAAACGCTGCAGTTGCTCATTGTGCTGCAGTCTGTGTATTGATGGATGCGTACTAAAATGCCAGCCTGTGCTTCTGGTTGACTTTGGTCTTTGCCTTTGCCTTTAAGAATCGCCACTTTCGATGTGTTACAGATCAAAAGGACTTCTCTTCATCTCGGGATTTCGGTACAATAATTTTGTGTTGTATTTGAGGTGTGGATTTAAAAGAGGGAAATGAAACCCATCCACTTCAAGTTTCCCATATATTAGGATGACTAGAAAATATGTCAAAACTGCTTAAAAAAAATAAACATGGGCAGAATGGATATTTCCTAATAAAAGCTGCTTCAGGCCAACCCCGTATGATCCACTGTTATAAATGTTGAGACAAATGCTTCACTCTTTAGGTAAATTTTAATTGTCTGAATGGGAAACCCCAATAACTTCACACGGTTCTGTCACAATTACCCAGGAAGGAACACTCACCTTTCTTCTTTTGGTTTGTGCCCTTCGACCCACCTTGGAAGACTGGACAGAAAGCTGGGAAAGAAAATGAAAGACTTGTATATCATGGAGTCATAGAATGGATTGGGTTGGAAGGACCTTAGGGATCATCCAGTCCTACCCTGTGCTGTGGGCAGGGCTGCCATCCCCCAGCTCAGGCTGCCCAGGGCCCCATCCAACCTGGCCTTGAGCATCTCCAGGGATGGGGCACCACAGCTTCTCTGGGCAGCTGTGCCAGCACCTCACCGCCCTCTGAGTGAAAGATCTGCTAACATCTAATCCAAATCTCCCCTCTTTAATTTCAAAGCCACCCCCACTTGATGGTGTTGGCTTTAGCGAAAAGGAAAGCAGCAGCAAAGCAGTACTTGGGCACAGCAGGGGAACAGGCGGGGTGCTTAAGACTGCACAAGGATGACATTGAAGCGCCAGTCTCATTCTCAAACACACTTTGTAGCACCTGTCCTGTTCTGAGCAGGCGGACAGTCCCACTCTGGGAGCGCTGCATGAGCTAATGGTGGGAAGCCCAGCTCAGGCCTCGGTAGAGGCAGGTCCGTTTAGTTGTGCTGCGTGTCACCGCTCCGTGTCCCTCCCGTACGGCCCCGCGCTGCCTGCAGCTGCCGGACCACCCGATGGCTTTTTATTGCTCCACGTGGGACTGAGCAGTGAGTTGGTTCGCCGGGAAGACAGAAGCCACGGACTTAAACCCTGAGCCGTTCCTGCCGTGCCGGGTGGCAGCGTGAGCGCCGGGGATGATTCAGTGCTCCCGAAAGGCTGCGGTTATAAATATTCGCAGCTACCGGTTGGGACAGCGCAACGGTGCGACGGGGCCGGCGACAGAGCCGTGCCTTACATAATGCCGAGCGAGAGGACGCCTTAGGATTAACGGAGCCGCTCGCGCCGCAAGGGCAGGGAACGCTTCCCCACGGCCGGAGCGCGGGCACAACCAGATGAGGCGACAGCGGCCAAGTTCAGGGCTGAGCGGCAGCACATCGCTGCGGCGCCGGCCGCGCCCCGCCCCTCGCCCCGCGGCGGCGGCGGCCCCTCGAGGCAGCCCGGCGCGTCCCCGCCCGCCGCCGCCGCCGCCGCCGCCGCCGCCGGGCGGGACCATCTCTCCCCCTGGCGAAGGGGGGGCGGCGCTCCGCCCCGGCTCCCCGCCCGGCCCGCCTCCCCCCCGCGCCGCGCCGAGCGCCCCTCCGCCTGCCGAGCGGCGTGGTCACGCCCAGCGCAGGCATTAGCGCCCCCCGGTACAGGGCGCGGGCGCCCGGGCATCCTCCGGCGCGGCGGCGGCTCCGGCTCCTCCCTCGGCGGTAGCGCGGAGCGGCTGCTGAGCCTGAGCCGGGCGGTGCGCTGCGCTGCGCTGCTGGGCAGCGCCATGAAGCCGGCGGTGCTGGAAGTAATGAGGATGAACCGGGTGTGCAGGATGGTCCTGGTCACTTCCGTGGGCTCCTTCATCCTCGTCATCTTCTATTTCCAAAGTATGTTGCTCCCAGGTAGGGCTCTGCTGCTCCGCTCTCCCCGCCGCAGGTGGCGGTCCCCCCGGGGGTGCGCGGGGCGGGTGGAAACTTTGTTGGGGTTCGGTGGGTGCGTGCCCGGCGTCGTGCGGCGGGACCGGCTCGCCGAGAAGGGGAGCGATGCGGGGATGGGGACGGGGCAGGAAGGTCGGAGCTCGGCTCTTCGCTTCCCAGCTGGCGGCCGCTGAGGCGCAGCGGATGAAAAATCGCCTGCCCTGAAGTTTTTTTGGTGGCGTGCGGCGCTGCAGGGCTCCGTGCTGCAGCCGGGAGGCAGCGCACCTACAGCTCTGCGGAGCGCTTCTCCGTCAGCCGTCTGCTCCCACGAAGTTGGTGCCGTTGGGTTGATGGATGCGTTCTCTCGCGGCTCCCATCTGTGCCGGCTCCTGGGAAAAGCAATGGGTGTCTTCCTCCCCGCTGCGTCCACACCGCTTCCATCGGACCCGGGGCTGGCTTTACCGGAGCGCTCCAGGTCACCGCACGCGGCTGCGAGCCGCAATAGAGCTCCGCCAATTGAACTCTCGTGTTTTTTTTTTCCCATTCATCGATTGCCTTCTGAAGGTAATGTAGTCCGGGTGCGTCTGCAGGTCATTGGTGGCCAAGAGTTGCCTTTCCCCAAGTTTTGGGTGAATCGTGCTGCTGGAACAAAAAGTCAGCATGCGCTACGGGGGAGATGGACACAAAATACTTCACTGCGTGGTTCTGAACGTACGAGAGTCACCTTCAAAAGGATTCTCAGCGCGTTCCGTAGTGAACTGCTGAAGATCGAGGCTTTGTGTTCGTGCTGCTGTGGAGCTGTAAGCGGGCTGAGATTCGGCACTGTTCAGAGCATTTACCCGAAGCTGAGGTGTGAGTGTGCTGCTGTGAGAGCACGGGGAGGATGAGCTGCACCCGTCTTGCATGTGACGCGTATTTGGGTTGTTAGCGTGCGTGGAGCACATCTGGAAATAAATGAGATCAAAACCCGTTTTTATCTCTGTTGTATCTTATCGAACGTTACCAGTTCTGTGCTTTTTTTCCTCCTAAATGGAGGTGGTTGTTTCTGTAGCGGATGCTGCTGGAAATCAACCAGACACTAATCTAGGTTGAGATACGGTCTGGCTGTTCAGTTTGAATGTGTTTTGCAAAGCTCAGGAAGCTCTTTCAGTCAGGTATCTGCTACGTGGTTGTGCGTTGGCTATCTGGGATACAAAAAGCTTGCTTGCAGTTGCACCCGTTTGTGATAATAGGATTTCCTT
Source organism: Excalfactoria chinensis (assembly GCF_039878825.1). NCBI lineage: Eukaryota > Metazoa > Chordata > Aves > Galliformes > Phasianidae > Excalfactoria > Excalfactoria chinensis. The sequence goes on along the minus strand of NC_092825.1, from coordinate 51,718,879 downwards.
CTAACCCTTCCTGTTGTATCACTCAACTCAGTGGGGCTGGACTCTGGGCCAAGTGCAAGACTGGTGATGTATTAAAACTTTTCAAGGTCTTGGCTGGTAACCTTCCTGTAGAGGAGGAGGTTCGGTGTTTTGGCCCGAGGTTGGCACAGCAGTGTGTGCCTTTGGAGGGCTGCAGGAGGGAGCTGCCTCAGACCCCGGGTTGCCACCAGTCACTTGCAGTGCTCTGTAAGATAGGTGTCTTGCTGTCAGAGTTAGTTGAAGAGTTTCTGCCTGCTCTTGTGGATGGGAAATAAGGTAGGTGTTTGGTGAAGTTCTTTGCGAGGAGTGTAAGCTCCTCATTCAAGATCTGGCTGTTTCTTCACTCCCTCAGTGCTCTTGCTTGCTTTAGGAAAGCTGCTCTCTGCCTGCAGAGCTTTCTGAACCATTTAGGTGCAACACAAAAGGTGAAGGAGTTGGAAGGCTGCTGAGTGAGCCGTGCTCAGGGGCAAGATAACTCCGTAGTGTTAGGGGAGCACTTCCCATTTGAGAAGGTCTGAATGTAGGTCGTTGCTAGAAGCATTAGAGTAAAATCATAGAATCATTAAGGTTGGAACAGAGCACTGCAAGATCACGGTGTCCTACTGTCATCCCATCCCCATCTTGCCCATTGACCACATCCCCCATTGCCACATCCACACGGCTCTTGAATGCCTCCAGGAACGGTGACTGCACAGCAAATCCAGCAAGTACCCCAGCAAAAGTCCCTGCTGGCAGATTGTTCCCTGGGGGAAAAATGACAGCCAATGGAAGGCGTTCCTAGGATAAACTGTAGAGCAAAGTCAGGAGCTGATCCCAGCCCATGGGTCTTGTTTGAGGATCTGGGGGAGGCCAGCTCACTGTTTGTTCCTGAGGGAGGAAATGGCCCTGGTGACTCTGTGTTTTCCTATTGCCTGTCTAACCTCTTTTGGGGAGGGGAAAAAAAAAAGAGGCAAAAACCACCCAGTGGAATAAAAAATTCTTCAGCACTTGCTGTAGCTGCATGGGGATTTTCCTGGGTCCTTGCTCAGGATATTTCTCTTCTCTCTTTTGCCACTTGCTGACTGTGGAATGACTGCAACCCAATGATTGCTTTGTGTTGCCCTGGGCTGTTATGATGGCCCAATGCAGTTTCTGGTGCACCTGCATGTCCCGGCATCCAGTGGGATGGTGCCAGGGTGTGTGCAGAGCTGCTGGGCTGGGGCCAGGCTGGGCACATTGGGATCCCTTCTGCAGACCAGAGTTGTTTTACTCCCTTTCTCAGCTCCTGTTTTGGTGTGCTGCTGCTCCTTGCTGTACTTGCTGACAAAGGCCAGGTCTTCCCATGAACTCTGCTCTGCAGTCCTCTGAGCAGTTCCTCACGTGGCACTGCCTGACAGACCACTGTGCCTTATTGGCGGAGGGCCGATGCCTACCTTTGTTCCCATGGCAGAACAGCTCCGACGATGCGAGGATTTTTTTTCCCCCTCTTTGTCTGAAGATGAGCTTATGATTGGTTTTGATGGAAGATTCTGTTTGAAAATCAATGCGGCATTCTGCCGTCTCACAAAGTGATCCACGCTTCCTCCCCTACTTCTAAAAGGGGAAGGAGACTTGCCGAGCAGTGGGTGTGTGGCACTCCTTTGATGGCCCCCGTACACTGGCTTTAAATTATTCCATTTGGGATGCTGAGATGGACCTCAGCTGACAGCCACAAGGATCTGGCCCTCATTTAATGGTGTGCAGTGAAATCCGTTCTCTGAAGCCCCGCTGTGATTGCTGTTGCTATCCCTGGAAGCTTTTTGCTGACTTCCATGGGTCCATGTGCACAGAGCTGCTCAGGTCTCTGCTCTCAGTGGTACAGGTAGTCTGGCATTGCTCAGAGTTGGGAGTTAAGCTGTTCTGTATCTACATTGAGACTTAGCAGAAGGGTGACTTCTTCTGTCTCGGTACATCTGCATACAGTTTTTCTGCAACTGTTCACTGACCTTAGGAAATAGGTTTTTATTTCTGAATGTTTTCAAGCCGTAATGACCTGGCGCCAGCCACAATCATATCTTAGAAAACAGTAGTTGATCAGAATGCTTCTTGCTCTGCAGTTACCATTCTTACTGTGTAGATTTTCATAAGCTTTCAGTGTTGTTGTTCTTTTTTTAGTACTACTAATTAATACTGAGGGAGCTGTGTGCTGATTTCCATAGCACTAAAACTCCACGTTTACAGATGTAAAACTGACTTGGCTGAAGTCGGAATTTCTCAGAGATGAAGAGTTGATGTGAATGGGAGCTTATTTTCCTCTTGAAATAGGAATAAAGCAATAATAGGCGATTTAAATGCTGTAGGCCTCACTGGATGGGGCTTTGAGCATCCTGGTCTAGAGGGAGGTGTCCCTGCCTATAGCAGGGGGTTGGAACTACATGGTGTGAATGGTCCCTTCCAACCCAAACCATTCCGTGATTCTAAGAAATGAGTTACATAGTTGATGAGGTACAACTAGCACGTCACTTTCCTCTCTGCAAAGAGAGAGTGTATTTGTGAGTTCTTAAACAGTTTCCATTGTTTTTAGAATCTCAGGTCGTTTATCTTACACTGTACCACGCGACAGGTCTAAAGATGGTTTGGAGACTGGAAGGAGTGAGGTCCACATTGCTCTTCCCAGCACCAGCATCTGTTGCCAGGCATACTGCATTAAATCCTGGCTGACAAAGCTGCTTCGGTTGTCCTTGTGTGAATGTCATTGTAGAACAGTTTTTTGTGGTCTTTTTTTTTCCTTTCCATCTCGAGCCTTTTGGGCTCATGCATATGGATTATGTATCAACTCCAGGGTGATCCCGAGGGAGCTGGGGCACACAAGGGTTTAAGCATGATGGGTTTTTCCTGCGGATCGCTCGTGTTGTTCGAGGCAGGTGTTTGAATTCTGTGTGTGACTTGTCCAAGTGTCAACAGACATAAAATCAAGTGTGGGTGCGCGGTTGAAGGGTTGTGCTCAAATCGACGGAGGGAAAAAGCTCTTCCTTTCACACTGAGGAAACGAAAGTAAATTCAAGAACTTTGTGTATATTCCAGGTGTCTGGGATGAAGACAGATAATGTCTGTGGCAGGTCATTTAGATTCAGGAACCACATACTATGAGGATAATGCTTCAAAGCGCATTCCCATTTCTGTTGGATGCTCCTGCTCCCTGTGGAGCCCATTCATGTAAGATCTTTGTGGATGAAGTAGGTATTTGTCCTTAAAGTAGCAATTCAAAGTGTAGAGTTTGGTTAATTCCTTCTTATTTGTGTTTCAGTATCCAGTTCGTAGATACCATCCTTTTGTCGTGGGCAAAATGCTGGTGTGTGACAAAGTGCTGTTTCTGGCACCAGCCTTATGCTCTGAGTAGGAGATGAGACCACCAGAGACTGCAGCAAATCAACGGGAGAATGCAGTTCCTAATTATCTCTGGCTCATGCCTCCAGACAGAGGGATTTTCTGGGATTCCAATTTTGTGAATGTAATCAGCAGAGGATGCAGCGTGTTCCCCTTTCATGTAATTGTTTGGCACCTGAAACTAAGGGTTCATGAATAAATCACAATTCCACTGCGTCTGCGTTTGGACTCTGTGTCACTTTTGCATAATGCTGTTATCCTTTTTTCCATTTAATGCCTGATCAATGAGCGAGGTTAGTAAGAAGTTACGTGGGTGATGTTTTCAGGGGGAGGTAATTCCCTCCCATCAAGCTGCAGTCACAGGTCTTCCCCTTGAATGGCACATGTTAATTTCAGCTCCCTACCTACTGCCTGGTGGGGTTGTCACACAGCTGTAGCATCAGGGAGGGATGTGAGGAAGGGTGGCCCAGTGCACAAGTGATGCTTGCTTCTGTACAAGCAGTAAATTCTTCAGCGTTGGGGGCTGTCCTACCTGCGTTTATGTCTCCTGCTCTGCCCTCTCTGCACCAGCCTGTTCAGTGTCTGCAGGGTGCTGGTGAGCTCCTGGTGTTGGGCATATGAGCTTCAGGTAGCACTCCACGGGGCTGATTTGCTTGTCATGCTCCACTCTGTGAACTTACATAGCGTGAAAAGCTGTGAGCCCGAGCAGATGATGGCATCCTCATTTCTGTGTCAAACAACAGGACCTGGACTGCACAGCGTGCTATAAGTAGGTGCAGCATGCGTATTCTTTTACAGCAAGTGAATTTGGTGTCTGTATGAGTCAGGGAGATTTTCGTGCATTAAAGAAGTTTCCTTGCATTATGCATTTCACAATTAAATATTCAGCTAGCTTTTATTTTAGACGAAAGAATTCTTTTTGACTGTTCCATGCACCTTGCCCAGTGTTTGCAATAAAAGTAGAGCACAGCTTTGCTTTTAACCTTATTAATTTGGCACGTTAGAAAAAGAGGTCCTAAATGAGGCATTAATGTCTGGCTTGTAAAGCATCAGGAAGGAATGTTATTTAAAAGAAATAAAATTAGATAGCTGCCGCTGGAAACTTTGGTGTCGAAAGTCATTGGAGTGTACTGAGTGACACTAAAGTTGGATTTGTAATCTAATCCCCCAGGGAAGGGGAAAGGAAATACTTTAAATATTTAAATCCCTGGTTTAAGAAAGCTGTGCATGAGCACTTAGGAAATAGTAGCTTTAAAACAGAGGGCTGCACACAAGTGGATGTGCATATACTTGCCCACCCACATGTCTTCCCTTGGTTCAAGCTGTAATTGGCTGCAGTGGCAACCCAGGTAACTGTGGATCGATGCAGTGCATGCACTTTCCCCCAAAGATAGCTGCTGTAAGGAGCACGGAGTTCTTTGTCATTAGAGGAAATCCCAGAAGGGCCGAGGGCTTTATGTAGGTGCCTTTGTTATTTTTACTGATTGAAACATGCATCCAGTGTGGGTTCTTGGTTGCATTTTTCCTTTCTCAACTTATTCAGTATGTGGGAGCTTGGGAGGAATAACCTTTTTATGAATTCTTTCTAAGCTGTGGAGGAGCGTGAATTTCCATGGGGGTATCAGCCTGAACAGTAAGAGTGGCTTTTTAAGGTAGCCTTTATGTGATTAATACCAGCTTGTAGACGATGAGAGATGGCTTTGCATCCTTTGTTATCAATTGCTGCCTCAGTGGCTTCACATTCCTATGAAAGAACTTAAAAGAAAGTCCTGGAAGGAACAGAAAATGCAGTCCAGCAAGATTTCTCATGGCAATGTGATTCCAGGGCCTTGAGGGATAGTAGTTAAGCCCAACAAATGTCATGCAGGTAAAATGGAGAAACCGGTGTGAAGTGATTACGTCCCACGGACATCTGCTCTTAGTTTTCTGCATCCTTAGTGTCAAGGATTTGAGCGGAGTGATCCACGTGTGGTTCTGCTGGATGGGTGACCTCAGACTCCACTCTAGTAGGTAAAAGAGAGAAAGCTGTGCTCATTCTCAGCCATGCTTGCTTGCAGAGGATCTGCTGCTGCTTTGGATGCTCTATGCAGGCTGGAAGATGCTGTTCTTGGCAGTCTTGTCATTGAAAGATCCTGTCTCTTCATGCCAGTTGTCTGGGTGGTGGAACACAACAGTTTTTAGTTGCAAAATCCATACAAGGAACAAAAGGCTCTGAGCTTCAGCAAGCACATCGAGCTGTGCATGAAGCAGAAAACTGCTTTCTGGTTTGTTTTATTTTAGAAGCCAACGCTTTCTATTCATGTCTATTTTTTAGAGCGTTCACAGAATTCAAGAGATTTTGCAAGCAGTAAGAACTGTGGCTTGCAGGACCCTTGGAGAGTAATGCCTTCTGAATTCACTTAACAGGCAGCATACTTCATAGCTAGCCACTTTCATTCCTTTTTGGCTAATAAATGATTACTTAAGCAGGTCAAAAAGTTTCAGGTGGGTAACTTACAGGGATTTTTGGATTAGGAAAGGTAGACTTTTAATTAAGAGGGTGATTTTAATTGGATCCTGTAGATGATCTCTCCTGTAATACCTCATCTTACAAGGAAGAGCCTTTGGTAGTTAAAATCCTTTTAAAGACTATGTGGGTTATTATGCTTTAAAGTTGATTGGAGTGCAGCCAGAACAAAACCGATTGTGCTATCTGAAGTGACCTGCTGTGGAATAGCACATTCTGCACCCATGGTGGTGGGTACCAGGAGCTGAATATGTCCTTCGGGTAAGCTGTGTTTTTACAGCCTGTGTTGCAAGTGAGAGTGGGGAATTTATAGTAAGTGAGGGGGAGGGAAGTAACACTTTTTAAGCACTTGGTGATTAATAAAAATGTGTCACTTGTGATGATCATAAGTCTAAAACTGAAAAAGTTGATCTTAGTTATGAGTTTTGGACTTGATTAGCTTCTAAAACATATTTGAGCTCCCAGATGGAAATAAATCCCATGTCTTCGAGGTTAAATGTGTGTATTTGTGCACGTAATTATGAAGTTGATGTAACTGCTAATTAAGTGGGACAAATCCGCTACTGAATCTGCTGCACATATTGAATGTTGACTACTACCGTGCGTGCTCTGCTCCCAAGCATTGCTGTCTCCCATGTTCTTCTTGATTGTTACAGGGAGCAAGATCAGTCGGGTGGACACTGAGCAGAGCTCTTGCTTGTATTGCTCTGGCAGACATACGGACCATGCCTGCTGATCTCTTCCTCTTTGCTTTCCTCCTTCTCTTCCCACACCAGACATGGTGGTCCTCTGCAGCATGCCTGGGGTAACTCAAATAGGATGAATGCATCTGCCTGCTGGGCTGTTGGGTTTGGGGTTTTGTTTTGGGCAAGCCATAAGATTTTATGACTTCTTTTTCTGAAAGAAGCACAGTGATGAATGGTTTGAATATGTTGGTGGATTGACTGCATGAGGTTTGCATGACTGCCTGGAGGAGTCAGCGGTTGCCTTTCTGTTGATTTTTAGTGAGCAGTGGGTCAGGGCTACTGTGCCAGAACAGAGGCTTTCTGAATTGCATGAAGGGCATATATCCCCTGTGGTGGTAGGAATGTAGGATTGCAGGCTTGGGTGGAGCTCTGAACTGTAAATCTGAGTTGACTCCATTGAATTGATTATATTAATTCTGGATCAAAGCTACTATAACAAATGGCAGATTTTGTCCCTCCTGCAGCAATATACAACAGAAGAACAGCTCTGCTTTTCAGCTTATTTGACCTTCACAGTGTACTTATGCATTCAAGGAAATAGCTTTTTTTTCTTCCACAGATGTACGTGCTTGAAGTATTGGATGAAGGTACTGTCTGTTTTCATCAGGTTTTGGTGGGAATGACACTGACAGGTTATTTACACAACCATTAGCATGCAGACCATCAAAGTTGTCAAAGTTTTCTGGTCATCCTCAAGGGAACTGGAGCACAAGTCTTATGAAAGGTATTTGAGGGAACTGGGATTGAAGGGGAAGCTCAGGGGAGACCTTACTGCTCTCTGCAATGACCTGAAAGGAAAGGGGGCTGTGGTGAGGTGGGAGTCAGGCTTCCAAGATAACTTGCAATAAGATGAGAAGTAATGGCCTCAAGTTCAGGTTGAAGGGGAGTTCAAGTTCAGTCAAGGGGAGGTTCAGGTTGAATATTAGGGAACATTTCTTCTCTGAAAGAGTGATTGGATGCTGGCACAGGCTGCCCAGGGAGGCAGTGGAGTCACTGTCCTTGGAGGTGTTCAAGAGATGTGTAGATGTGGTAATAAAGGACGTGATTTAGTGGGCAGTATTGATGGTAGGAAGGTGGTTAGACTAGGTGGTCTTAGAGGTCTTTTTCCTTTGAGCATTTTCTGCATGGGGTAGAGAGGTTATGAATATTTCTGATGCTGCAGCAGAAATATAACTGCATCAAAATAACAAGAGAAAAAGTTGGGACTCAAGGAGCTGTTAACTGTTTTGAGATGAAACCATTTTGAGATGCTCAACGAACTAAAGTGGATAACAGAAGGCAAAGAATTTAATTGGAATTGTGTTCATGACCAGCTGTCTTGATACAGCTTGCTTTTTTCTAGCAGTCACATCAGTTTTTCTCATGAGTCTTTCCATGCTACCTTGACTTTTCCTTAACACTTCTCTTGAAATGCTTCAGAGAAAAGAAAGAAGAATTTTGCAGAGGATGTCAGGATAGCTAGCAAAACAAAAATATACATGGGGCCATTGTATCCGAGGGATTAGTAATGTGCCAAGTCTATACATCAGTATAATGTCAGTGACTTAGAGCCACATCTATCTCAAGAATGCTGTGACCAGTGTGGTAACATGTTGCTGTGAGAACTCTTTGTGCTGCTAGAAATGTCTCGTTCCCTCCTGTGTGGTTGGGCACCAGGGGAAACAGGCCATAATTCCTGCACGTCCAAACTAGTGTGGGTTGTTTCCTATTGCCAGACTTCATGATGACTTTTTTCCTTCATTTTCTAGACCTTTTGCTTATTTCTACATTCACTGAGGTGTGATGTCAAAGAGATACCACGTGGGGTTTATTTCATGCTCCCCTTCCAGCTGTAAGGGGAATCTTTTGTTTCTAGAAACCTTTGAGACTTTGGGCCCAAGTCTACTTCTTTAGCAGTAATACTTAGATTTTTAGCAGAAGGCTTAAAAACATTCCATGGAGTAGACCTATGCTTCTTTTTGCTACCTAAGCAGCAGACTCTCTTTTCTTCAGCGGAAAGGTTATTCTTAATGTTGAACACAGAGCAGTGGTTACCTTCGTGAAGGTGTCCCAGCAATGTCATTATACAGATGTCTACTAAGTTGCCATGTTGTGGTATGGATGTAGATGTAGATGGAGGTCATGTTTGGAAATCTCTTTTCTAGACTTGCAAGCCTTTTATACTCTAGATGTATTTTCCCTGGACAGCTTTTACCTGGAAAGGATTTACTTACTTGATGATAAACACTGGTGACAAAAAGCCCTACCTCATCCCTTGTGGTTTGGGTTTGCCTTTGTGTGCAACTCAACTGGAGGTCTTGCCAGGAAATCCAAGTTGAAACAAAGACACTTTTTAATCACTTTTGGTATGATATTCCATGTATGTGTTTGCTGCTTCCCAGGAAAGCCTTGAGTTGGAACCTAGCATCGTTTTCAGTTGCTTTGTTTGTAAGTGTGAGGTATTAGAGGTAACATGTTGTGTAATGTTCTAGGGGGTGTAATTGTTCTTAGTCGCCGCTGCTAAACATGCTGGAATTGAAAGGATTTTTCTACTTCAGTCTTTCAAACATACACAAAAATCTTCTGATCTTTTAAGTTAATGTGTCCGTTTCCCACACAAGTGTGTGTATGCAGGACCCGAAGCTGTAGTTGATGAACTGCAGCAAGGCACTTTGAACAGGCAGACCTTTTGTTAGCTCTGCAAGACATCTGAGTCCTTTCCTGCCCATGTTTCCCTTCCTGTACTGCTCTGCAAGTCCGTGTCCTCCTTCACGGTTGAGCAAGGATAGCCAAAAATGTACCAGCGTGTGGCATTCTGAAGTTTGTTTGCTTTTTGCTTGTCTTTTGGAGGTTAATTTTGCTTTGAATTATGAGAAAACATTGCTCCATCACAAGTCTTGTATGCTACTAGATTGCTAGCACACTATATCTGAATTCAAAATATGTAGGATAAAGGCTACTGTAGAATTTCATGTACAGCCTAAAATATATGGAACCTTTTTTTAATAGAGTCACAGAATGGCCTGGGTTGAAAAGGACCACGATGATCATCAAGTCTCAACCCCCCTGCTATGTGCAGGGTCGCCAACCACCAGACCAGGCTGCCCAGAGCTACATCCAGCCTGGCCTTGAATGCCTCCAGGGATGGGGCATCCCCACATCTAACTTCCTTTCTGGAAATGACAGGGTCATGTCACTTTTGTCATCTTTTCTAGCTGGAAGCAGTTTTAAGCACTGGAAAAACATGAATGGTGCTGTGGGCCCATTAAGTACCACACCTGTTGAAATTAAAGGACCTGATTTTTGAGCAGACAACCAGTGTTTACATGTTTAATTTATGTAGTAGCCCTTTCAGATCCCATCTGTTTGTGCCCTTTGGCAAATGGGTTTGCCTTTTTTTCTTGTTTTTCTAACAAAGGCATTGTCAAATTTAGAGAATGACTGATTTTATTTTGCTTGCTGCTTTCTTTGTTATGAGATGATCCTTAAGGAGAATAAGTTGACCCCAGAAAACGGGGAAGCTTTGTCTTTGTGGACTGCCAATATTCTGTCACTACAATGCAAGGTCGAGAGGGCAAAACTGCAAGTTAAGCACTTACAAGCCTAGTGTGTCTCGCTTTCTGATATGCAAGTGATGCAGCAGCAAGAGGTTTGTGCTACAAATGAACATGATATGAAAACAGTGTGTTATAAATCCACAGTGAAAGCGTGGCTGAGGCTTCCTGCTTAGGTGCTTCATCTTGCAGAGAGAGGTTGCAAAGACCCCACATTTCACTTGCAAATTAGCAGCTTTCTGATGTGCTGAATGCGTGTTGGTGACCCTGACCTGTGTAACAGTGCTGCTTGGAAGCCATGCAGGCCAGAATTAGTAGTGAGCAGTTCCAGTAGAACAGGAAAGCAAGTTATTAATGAAAACAGGAACTGACTAGCAGAGCTTGTAGTTCTTGCATGTCATGAAATCTTAAGCATTGATCAAGGTTCATGTGGGCAGTCCTCCTTTTTGGATGCACACCCAATGACTAGCAGCTCTATAAACTGAAGTGTTGTATCTCTGTAAGATAAGATATTTCCCCTGTACTTTTCTCATCCTAATTTATTAGAGTTTTAAGGTCAGCATAGGGCATCGTGATGCCGCTAATGTCAGGGCCGTGTATGTTGCATAGGAGCCTGGAGATAAGCGCTTGGCAAGGAGAAGAATTTGCTGTGCCATCAGCATCAGTGTAAGGGTTTAATCTTTTGTGGAGATGTAGGGAGTTGTGATTAACCTTTGCTTTTTAGTGTTAGCTGATTATGTGTGTATGTGTGGAACGACATGGCTTCTGTTGCTTCCTCATCTGCAGCCATGAACCCATTGCCTTCTGGTTTCTTAGCCGTGGTGGTGCTGGCATGTGGGACACAGCAGCATGCACATCTTTGCTTCCTGAGCTGTACGTGGTGGTGAAGCAGGCAGCACCTGATGAAAGCACGCACCTAATTGGATTTTCAAATACTCCCATGAGTGGACATTAGTACTGAGGAGAAAATGTGGTTGGGTAGATTTTTGAGTCAGAATTTAAGTATAATTAAAAAGAGCTTAGCAAACACAACAGTATTAACAGAAATGGTGTCCTGGAGTGAAGAACACGTATGAGAGCAGCGGACAGAGTGTGCACCTGTGGGTGCACTCTTGACATAAAGGCGAGAGCACTGTTCTCACAGTCGTGGGAAAAGGACACTGATGGAGCTGTGCAGCTTTAGGGTCAGCGTTCCTGTCGCTGACTTCAAAAGGTGACATCAGTGATGTATGTGAGGGGCTGCAGCTGCTGACGTGCTTTCCTGGGTCTAACTGAGAGAAGTGAAAGCAGTTTATCTGCAGCAGTGAGGACAGGTTCTAATTCTCAATTGCGTATCGCGCTCAGTGCTGTTATGACAGGAATTTATTAAGCTTGTCTTGAGAGCATTTGAGTCTGCCACTTCATGTTGCTACAAAGCGCATTTTATGTCACGTTATTCATTAATATTGTTATTGTTTGTGGTTCACCACTGGTTGCTCTTGGCTATAATTTTTGTCCTATGCTTGACTGCTTTTTCTCCTTTCTACTGAAATGTTATTCAGGGGCAATGTCTTAAGGGAGACACTTCCACCTGTGTATTGGGCTGGGAAGCGTAAGTAATTACTTGCATTCATTGTGAATTTTCAGCTGCTGTTGGACAAGCACTGGAACTGACACTACTTCTGCAAAAACCATGTCTGCTTTCCCTGGGCTGTGATGGTGCACAGATCTGTAGTGACATAACAGACCAGTGCAGAATACAGTCCCAGATGAAGTTGGGTTTGTACCCTAAGACAGGACAGCCATAAAGACTTGGGAGACAGGGGAACATTCCTTAGGAGTTGTTGTACCAAAACCGACTGGAAAGGGAAATTTGTTTTCTATTTTCATTTTGATTTTTACAGCGTTGCTGCTTCACTTTGTTAGTGACTGTTAGCAGTGCTAGAAGTAAGCTGCAGGCTACCAGGCTTGCCAGTTCTGTTTTCTTGAACAGAAGAGAAAATAGGGAAACCAGTGATGTGCAAAACAAATGCTGCTTGCTTTATCTTCATGAAATATCAAAAAGATTCTCCTCATTTGCTATTCTGAAAGAGACTGATTTTTATGGCATCAAAGACTTCAGCGTGGAGCTTGGAATTGTAGTTAAGCCAAAACTTAACTGGGCTTAAGTGAAAAGCTTGACAGGTGATCTGGCTGTAAAAACAAAATTACGCACCAAGAAAGAGAATTTAAATGTATGTCAATTTATACAGTGTTAATCTCTGCAGAGCGGATCTTAATTCAAGGCTGACAATTTGGGTCATGTCTGAAATTGATTTGGAGATTGGTCCTTGATTGCTTTAGATTCAGTTCCAGAGCTGTATTGTGAGTGTGAATTGAGGTTCAGAGCCTAAACTTTACTTCATCTCAAGTTTGAGGGTCAAACTGAAGGTTCTCGTTTTAAAGTGTTGAGGTTTTTTTCTTGCATTACTCCAATTTCAAGTGCAAAATACACCATTGTACTGAAAATCTCCAGTCTTTCAGGCTTAAAAGACTCATTGAAGATGAAGGCGAAGCTGTTTGTGTTCTTGTAAGCATTATATGAAGAGGCTTCAGTAAGAATAAAAAAGTATAAGTGGCACAGAAAACCCTGGCAAAAGAGAAACACTGCAATGGAACTGAGAGAGAAATGCTTGAAGGCAGCAGCTCTGCCTGCGTTTGAAGTTGTAGCATTAGTGAGTGAGGACGTGCTGGCTCTTCTCAGAGAGGGAGAATCTGGTAGCCTCAAGAGCAGAGCAGCTTTGGTAAGGTACTGTCATTCTGAGCTACTGCTGCATCAATGCATAGAGCTGACTTCTGTATTGTTAATTAAGTAAGGAGAAGCCACCCCCCTGGTAGGCCCCTACAGACACAGCTTTGAAAACAGGCTGGCAAAGCTGTAGGAGGGCTGGGAGTCTTCTGTCCTTTTTTGGCATGGGGAAAAATATTTGCCACACATCATCTTCTTACCCTGCCTCACCTGTAGGATGCAGTCCTGTGATACAATGTCTCAACCAGCAGCCAGGGAAGACTGAGAAGGCCACCAGGGAAATGCTGCAGGAAGAACTGAGTGTAGAGCAGTAGGCAGTCTGTTCACCTGCCTGTGTGCCCTGGTGAGCTCCTAGTGAGACTCAGGTCCAGAGCCTGCAGGTCAAAGGGGAACAGAGCAAGGTGTGTGCTGCTGGGGAGGTGGGGGCACGAACAGGCTGTGGGGCCATCACTGCCTGTGTGCAATCCCATCTACATCTACTTCCTGATAACCTGCTGTCGTGGATATGTGACAGTGGCACTTCTACCTTGACTCCATCAGAGTGGTTGCTTTCACTGTCTCCTGAAAGGGTTTTCTTTTCTCCTTCCAGTAAGTCAGTCTTGAGTAGGTTGTAACAGAGCCAGTTGAAGACAGTACAGTGAAGAGGCAAGTCTGTTTAGAGATTGCAAGGAATTAAACATTTGGCAATAACCGATGTCTCTTTCTTGGCAGGATCCAAATAGCTCAGAAAATGTTTTATCTTCATCGGCGATCCAAATTTGATCACCGCTCCTGAGTTTTGTAAGCTCTCTTGGTAAGGATGAGAGGCTGTAATTGCATAAATCCAAGCTTTACCCTTTTTTATGAAGGCAGAGACTTAAAGCTGAAATTGTGCAGGTTCTAGGTCACCTCTACATGTGCCTTGGGCACAGAGAGCGCTGAAAGCCAAGAGGATCTCTGTCAGTCAGAGCTGTGTTAGGTTGTGCTGTCAGAGGCTTCTGGGCAATGCTTTGCCATGTGGGCACAGATGAAACAGAAAACATTTATTTTATTTATTTTTTATTCCAAACAGTGTAAGCTCTCTGCACCTCCTAGCATAGCCGTCACAACTCATCCTTTTTGGTGGTTCTAGGGATATGTGGGGGGTTTGTGTGGAAACTGCCCTGATGGCTTTCAACCAGCCCCAGAGTCCTAATTAAATATTTTAGGTCAGGCATGACTGCAGTGAGCCAAATCCTTTGCCTTTGGTGTTTTGTTTTATTTAATCAGTAGTCTATTTCTCGATCTAAAGCACTGCAGTATTCCCATTCAGCTTGCTTGGTTAGCATTGAGAGTTCCCATTTAAAATTGTTTAACCAATTTTTTCTGTTTTACTCAACTTTTCGTTCTCGGAGACCTATTCTTTCCTGAAACTGTTAAAGGCAATATTGGGTTCCCTGCAAGCTGGTTCCAACTTCAGTTAGTACTTTTATTTGGCTAACATGCATAGAACAGGTTTTGAAAACATACTTGCAAACGGCCTTCTCACCAGGTTAGGTTTATGAGCTGCGCTCTGACAACCCACAAAGTAGTTTTCTTGCTTAAGGAAGTTGAAGCAGTGAGCCCTGTCAGGTTTTTAACCAACTTAAATGAGGAAATGTTGTTCCTTTGCTGGTTCCCAGCAAGAAAGAGGAACTGAGATTAAGTCCCCTCTTCTCAGATTCAAGGCCTTCTTAGTCACTGGGCTGTGTGGTTATTGGGATTGGTGTCCTCTCCACCTTGCAAAGATATTCTTGTCCAAGAGGGTCAGTGAAGGTGACTTTCTGTCCTGCTGGTTGTGCTGTTTCCCTCCAGTGTTTTTAATCACTTTCCTTAAGCAGTTTCATAGTTTGTTTTCATAGCTACTTCATGTTAGGAAAAAAAAAAAGATCAGCACATTGAAAGAGAGAGGGGGGGAAAAAACAAACTTTTTTTGTTGGGGGGGATTCTGAGAAACTTTTGATTGAAAAAACAAATGGAAGACATCTTTCTCTTGGTTTTGCCACAGAGTTAAAACAGTCCTTTGGGGTTTATTGCACGGCTTTGTATGATCATTATCTGGTGGCTGAACTTCAGCACAGTTCTCCACAGGAAAGTTGGGTGCTGAGCAGCTTGGTTTTGGGCTGTTCCTTGATTTCTGTGTTTATGGTCATTGTACTTGTTTGATTACACTTTTCAGACTCCTCTGAGATTGGAATGTGGCCCATTGACTGAGATACTGGATGATTTCATATATAAAATATTTACAGATGCTGATGATTTCTTAGACCTCTAATCAAATGTCAGTCAATGTTATTTATCATGATCTGCCCTTCTGGGGTGACAACTGGTCCTTCCCAGGCACACCTGTTTACTCATCTAGCTATGTGTGTCTTGATGAATCCTGAAAGACCATCCATGGAAGCATCCTGGCTCATGCTGGGTGCACGTTGATCCACCCACTTACTTGCATCCTTTGCTGATTATACTTTGTGGTGCTGAGTATAACTGAGGTTATATTAGGATGTCTGTGCAATGGGAAATCTGCAAGCAAAGTAGAGCCTGATTGAAGCCCAATCTCTAGAAAAATGAAAAAAGCATGCAAACTTGAATTGAGGACTCCTCTGTAAGTCAACCAGTTTAGGTGTTAGATGCTTCCTAGTATGTGCTTTTTGCAGAGAGAATGGAGTTTGGGATCAAATCATTAGAGAAGTGATTGTTTTGGTGTCTTGACCCCATCTGCATTGTTGAACGGTAGATCCAGTAGGTCTGACTGGTAAGATGAAGTTTAGAAGGTCATTTGAATATAGGTTAGCTCTAATGTAGTGAGCTAGAACCTTAATTTGTATTGCCTGTGTTGTATTTATGAAATTCCTCTTCTTTCCCCACCCCTTTCTCTGAGTATGAGATCAGTGACCACTTGCAGCTCATCGTTTTTATCCCTCAAGTTTCTGTTCTGTGATTTTTTGTTTTTGATGTAATTTGGCAATATCCAAGTTCAGTTGACAAATGTGTGACCACCATGCGAGATCTACAGCAGTGTCTGGTAATAGCTGCTTGTGTGCAGTGGTTTCCAGCTTTTCATTCATTGTTTCCCGGAGCTCTAGGGCAGCTTTGAAAGAGCCAACAAAGCGATCTAAAGAAAGCAAGCTTCCTTGTGCTATTTGACCAACTCTGAAGCTTCTGAAGAGTCTGTATGTTCACTGGAAAACGTGAAGGAATGAATATGGAAAACCAGAGAAGCATGGGTTTGAGCACACTTGATCCTTTTCTCCATGCTGCAGGGGCAACAGCGTAATGAAGGAAGGAAATTGTTTTTTTTTTCCCAGTTATAAATGTCTAGTAGTGTTAGGTGTGTAAGTGGGGATGGTGAATGAAAAGATTTCTGAAGGCAGAGCCTATTTATGAAACTTTCGCTCTTAAGAATCATGGCTTTGTTTTGAGCCCTAGTCTTAGTAGGTTGTTGTCCCAGGTCACCTTGTTGCATATGTCATTTGGCCTTTCTTGCTCAGAAACAGATAAACCCTTCTACCAGACTGAAGGCCAATCTGGTTGGCTATGCCTCAAAAGAACCAATGATTCTTGGTGGAAATCAAGATCCTAGAGAATGCTCTTTAAAGAAAAAGCATAGAAAGTTTGACTTGTGAGCAATAAGATGT
The DNA here is from genome assembly GCF_039878825.1 of Excalfactoria chinensis. Classification (NCBI taxonomy): domain Eukaryota; kingdom Metazoa; phylum Chordata; class Aves; order Galliformes; family Phasianidae; genus Excalfactoria; species Excalfactoria chinensis. The sequence continues at coordinate 51,702,329 of NC_092825.1, read as the reverse complement.
AACAGCACTAAAATAAGGAAGGCAATTGACTTTTATTTATTTATTTTTTTAAAGGCTAAGTGTAATTCATGGAGAAATTTAATGTTGATGTCTGGGACTTGATAAAGTGGCTTAAATAACAAAAATCTGTTTTGTAATATATTCGTTGAGCTGAAGTGGTTACCATGCTGATGGAGTGTCTTTGTGCTTTCCACACTGGGGGAGGAGGTGAGAAAAACCTATAGAAATGGAGAAGAGATCAAGAGCTTATTTTAAGATACATTTCAAGTATGATTATGTTCTAGGGCAGATTAGTAGGGCTTCATGCAAACTCTTGTTACACCTAAACCTAACCTGTTTGATAATAGGTAGCTAACAAGGCAAAGAAGTGCAGCTGTGACCCTCAGAGATACAGAGGGTAGAGGGCAGTATAACAGGTTACTGCAGTGCTCTTTGCACTTTGTCTTGTAGGTGTAAAAGTAAATGGTTTTCAGCTGTAGAGATCTTAAATATGGCCAAATCAAGACTATGTGGACGTGAGGTCAAGGAAGGAAAACTAGCTGAACTAAACAGACCTCCTTTAAATGTGTCCAGGGAAGGAAAAAAAGAAAAAAAAGGCAGCAGAAGATCTGAATAAAACACAATTGGTAACAGTGTGGGAGGAGAGAAAGAAAATAGGATCATAATATCCCCAAGCAGTAGTTGCTGAGAGAGGTCCTGAAGTGTTTTGCAAGTTGTGAAGTTTATACTGGCCAGAGCGCTTGTTGGGAGTAGATGAAGGTAGGCATCACAGCATGGAGCAGAGACAGCTGGCCAGGGGTGCTTGCAGTTTTGCAGTGACAGATGTTGGAGGCAGATGTGGAGCCTGTAATGTCTCCTCCTGGAGGGAAGAACCATGCAGTAAAAACTGACTTACCAAGAAGAATTAGGAGGTTTCCAGTGGCAGGCGGTCATTGGCTGTGTGAATTTGACAAAACCAAGTGGTTAGATTGTGTAGGTGGGAAGAGGAAGATTGTTTCAGGTGAATTCAATGGTGTGTCAAGGAGGCAATGCACCCCGAGGCTATTGCATGGTTAATATAAACAGCCACCCACAAAACCAACCCAGCTTGTGGTGAGCGTTGCAGTCAATAATAAAGCGTATAAGAGATTTCATCAGGGTTCATCACTGAACCCCTCCAAGCACAACAGAGTGCAGATAATAATTAACATCTCCAAGGCAGTGTTTCTAGGTGAAGCATGCACCATTAAAATGAATGAAGGCTTGAGGGAGTGGGTAGCAGAGACCTGTTTGTCAAATAGAGCTTATTCTTTCAGGTCCGTAGGTGAATCAATGCCCTGAAAATAGGATGTAAAAGATATTTTGGTTCCGATCTGTTTCTTTAAGTAATTCATTGACCAGTATTTGAGCAAAGACCAAGGTGTAGAGGAGCATAACAAAAAAAGGATTCATTTTTTCCTCCTTAGCTAATTATTGACTGTCCTAACAGTTCCTTTGTCCCTTCTGTTAGGTGGTAGAAAACACAGGAGGAATTTCAGTCAAAGCACCTGCAAATTGCTGAGTCTGCTTAATGCACCAGGAGGTCAGCTGTCCTTGTTTCCAATTCTCAACTTCCAGCTGAAAACTGTTGATGGAAATCAAATACCATGGCTTAAATGGCTTAAAGAAAGTTGGTTCTTAACTATATTCAAAACTTGCATGTGTTGTTTGCACTGAGAGAGTACTTCATTTGGAAATGGAGGCCTGAAATACCAAACCTTCAATTCATACAATCAGTATCGGGGGTGTGTGGTTGGTGGTTTCCATTGCTTGGAATCTGTCTGCAAGAAGAAACTTCTGCACTGTCTTTCTCAGGTCAAAAGCCTTATGTGAAGTGTAGTGCTTTATGGGGCTTCAAGCAAGAAGAGTTGAGCATAGATTCTTCCACTTGTGCCTTTGTTTGAAAAACACAGCTCCTTGCTGTGGAGTTCCCAGGCCTTTCCTTCAGCACCAGCTGCAAGTGCACTCTGCAGCAGATGAGACTTTTGCAAGCATGCCAACCACAACAGCACAGAAGGAGAAGGGGTGATTTGGATTAAAAAGGATGGACATCACAAATATATGTACACTGGTATGAGTACAGAATTTAGAACTAGCAGAAAAACTTTGGCGAAGAAGGAGGAAAAAAAACATTTTAATGGTTGGTGCTTGTTTACTTTTTAAATGATGTCATTCAGTGTGTCTATCTGCAGCAGCAAGAAGTGATGATCTATCCAGGAAAGAACTCCCTAGGGTGAGTAACCTGTGAGTCATGCCTCCAAGAAAAAGAACAAGCCCTAAGAGATTCATGATTGCATTCTTCCACCCTAGCAAATGCAGGGGTAGTACTTTGAAAGATAACACTGAGTTTTGTATCTCTTTTGTTTAGTTTCACTGTCTGTGCCCAAAGAGAAAACACAATTAGATAGTTCTGCTCCATACCATGAAGGATGAAGGAAGTCATGTCTCAGATCTGTAGGCCACAAAATACATAGCACATGAATGAGCGATGGCTGTTCCTTTTCTTGAGTCTTTGATACAATGCTGTATTTATTTATTTTTTGACTGCTGTAGCAATTTTGCTCACTAAAAAGTCTAAAATGCCACAAGATTACAGCAGAAGTCCATGGTGCTGATGCTAATGGCTTTCTTTAGCCAAATCACAGGTCTCTGGGGGTATTCCTAGCTGTGAATAGGTCAACATAAGCTAAAGCACGTTCTGAAATGCAGGAGGACATCAAAGATTGTTAGAGTTCTGACAGCAGGTTTTCACTTTAAATGGCTATTGTGTTAACAAACTGCCTTTTCCTAATGAAGTCAATTAAATGAGCACTTAACTGTATCTATGGCTAAAACTTATTTGAGCTACTGGATACCACTAAACATTTACATGCTTTGCTGCGTCTCTTTCTGCTACCCACTTTCATTAGGCTTGGTCAGAATTCTCCCCTTACTCTGTAAGCTGTTTGGACCTTCAAAGGTCCATTGCACGTAGCTCTTCCTACTAGAATATGGCTGTGACATTAGTAATCATATAAAAGCTTTATATTCTAAAAATTGGTTGTTGAGTTGAACAGTGCAACTTCTCTTCAGTAGTATAGGAGTTCTAAGAAGCTCAGTGTTTTTGTTCAGCCTAGCTAGAGTGACTTGAGATGTTAGAAGCTGCTACCTTCTGACAGATCCTGCTTCTCACAAGTGGTTTGGGACAGGTGCTTTCTGGTTCTGCCCAGAGTCTGCTTAAGACAGTGTTGTTCTGCCCCAGTCACTACTGCTTCTGCAAGCAAATCATCTCATTTAGTGTGTGTCTCTGCTTTACCCTGACCTTGCAGTTGTTCCTTGGATTTTTGACTATGTAGGGGGACAAAAACTTGTTCTTTAAACCAGGCAGCAGCTCTCCTTTTTCAGTATGTGTACCAGAAGACTGCCAGTTGTCACTGTCAGGTGAAATAAGGCTATTTTGCATGGTAGTGTTTGAAAAGGTCAGACTTGTGAAATACCACAGTGAATAGCAGGTAAAGCCAATTGCTGTTCATCTCTTCTGGTTTTGCTAGTAATTTTGGCACAGTGTGTTTTGAGCACTGTACTGCAAATTACCCATCATATTTTAAACACAGCATTACTTGTTATTTTTGGTCATGGGAGTGTATCGCTTTGAAGCACCAAAATGGTGAAATTCATTTGAGAAACTCCAGACAGAGTTGCTGTGTATAAGACAAGGACAACAACAGTGTGTGGTCTCTGTCCTCCTTTGCTGTGAGCTGCGCAGGTGTGAGGAAGAGGCTTGGGAGTTCAGGCTGCAGAGGTGTTTGTCGTGTATCCTCATGAGTCTACAGCATCTGAAGCAGACTGACTCATCTACTTCCTAGTGACTCACTATATGTTTTCTTTCTCCTAGGTGGAAAAATAACTACTTCTAACGGGAATGCTAAGTGAGAGCCTGACCATACGTACCAGTTTCTATCAGTAAAAGGCAAATGCATATTTAGAAGTCTTTTTATTACAGGAGTCCTAGGAAATGTATGCTTATGTGGTTCCAGGCAAGAACTGAGTCAAAATGTGTGTTTCAACAAGCAAGACTGGAGAAGAATGGCTGGGCACAGAAATAAAGCAACTTGCACACAGTCTTTTTGGGGTTTGGTGTGGAGTCGTGTAGGCAGTACATCTGCCTTGATTTGTCTCTGGTGCTGTATCTTGTCATTTGCCACACCTCTCTGGGGTGTTTCAGCCGAATGTTTTTATTTAGTATGTCAGAATAAATGGATTTCTCTCCATGTTAACTGCATTTGATAGTTTTACTTGTTTTTCATCTCTGATGATCTGAAGAGCCTCTTTCTGTCCTATTTTTTTCTGTTTACTTGCCTGCTTTAAATAAGAGACAATAATTTTTTCATAGGAGCTTTTGTGCTTGCCCCCATTTGTTGCCAGGCTGGGCAGTGAGTCTAGCTTGGGCTCAGGGAATATGCAGCCCTATCTGGTTCCCCAGCTCTACACTTGGACACTCAACATCTCAGTGTAGATAGCTTTGCTGTTCAGATGGTTTTATCCAGAGCCTTCTTTTCCGTGATTCACAGAATCTTCATGGTAGTTCTGCATCTGAGCAGAGGCAGCATGAGAGAAAACTTCTCTTGCATCTGTCTGCTTTCAACACATTCCCCCCTTAAGTCAAATGAATTATCTTAAGTAAGGGAGGTGTTTAGTGAGGCAGAGGCTAAACGTTCTACTGCAGAATAGAAAGTGTCTTGAAGAGGAATGCATAATACAAATGCAATTCATATTCTCACTGCCTAGTCAAGATATCACATTCAGGGTTCTCAGTTTCATCAGAACGAGCTGAGGTAAAGCACTGAAAGAAGGCTGAACTCAGCCTGTGAAGGATGATGTGTTCTGATCAGGAGCAGAAACAAAAGTCTGTCTGAGCCATGACAGTGTTTTGCAAAGATGATTTTTTCCTTGCTTGGCACTTGCTTGAGGGGCTCCTGTATTTAGACTGAAGTGCTTCAAACTATTCTCCAGTTTACCAGCTTTTCTGTAATGCGAGCAGCTCTTCTCCCCTGTACGTATGTGACCTTCACACATCCAAGTATCTGTGGAATAAACACAGATGATTTTCAGGTACTTATTTGCTTATTTGCTTTCAGGTGATTATTTGCTTTGTCCAACCTGCATCATCTTCAACAGCTGATTTATGTGAGGTTTACAATCCATTATTCACTTCTTAATTCTTTAATAAGTGTGTAATTTATTAAACTTGAGACTAACCCTCACCAGATTCACCATTTCAAGCTGTGAATTTTCTTACATTAAGCCTTCCTTTATTTTACAAAGTCTTTTTGAAAGCTACTAACAACCATCAACCTACAAAACCCACGTAAAGGATTTTTTGCAACTCCTAGTTTCTTAAGCCTACATTAGTGTGAGAAGCTGCTTGTTTCCGAGGCACTTCTTACAAATTGATTTTAAAACATTGTTCAGAAATGTGAGACAAATGCAAAGAATGATTCAAGACTCTGTTCTGTATGGAAAGTAGACAAGGCTTCCACATCTGAGCAGCTTTTCCCATGTACCAAGTTGGGAAATGAGACGTGTAAAGGATGGGCTTTTAAGAAAGGTTTTGTTGTTTATTCTTTATTTTAGAATTTTAGCTTCAGATTTGAGATTCTCTTCTTCCTTTCCTTTCCTCTTTCTTAAGTGCCTAGTTTTGATTTAGATTGCTAAGAAAGATTTCAGAGAAAAAACTATATGTCGTAGTGAGCTTTTTTGGGTTTTACTTTGTTTTTTCTGTAAATCCAAGTTGTTGGTGCTTAAAGAAACTGCTCCAAATCCTGGTTCTCAGCACTTTTTAGAAAGGTCCTAGGGGATTTCTGAACATGTTAATGTGTTTTGATTTTGATAAGCAGCATGTACTGTATTGCTGTGGTGAACCAGGGGAGTTGCAGGGAAGAAAAGTGCATTGCTTCTTTACAGACAGAGTAAGTGGTAAAAAGCTGAGGATAATCCCTAGACTCACTGATGCGTATTGTAACTGTTGAGAAAAACATTCACTCAGTGTGTATTGGAATGAAGTTTATTTATATATTTCTTAATCTGTCCTGCAGGAAGCAAAGGATGACAAAGTATCAGTTTTGTTTTGGGCAAAGCTCCTTGGTATGGACATTACAGGAGTGTGGGGCATGGTCAGGATAGAAATAAGATGCTTTTGTTGTTTTGGAGATTCCTGAAGAACCAAAGCAGGAGTTAAAATCCCAGTTAATGATAAATCTGACATTTGTGTGTTATTGGTTGTTTTCTGGGGTCTGCTTTTTGGATTTTGCTCTTCAGGTGTTGCTTAGCTCAGAGGAAGGCCAAAGTGTATATCACTATCTTGTGTTGCGTCTGCTTCCAGCACCAACAGCCCTATGGTGGCAATGGACAGAGGGGCCTTTGGATGCCAGTCAGCTGTTTCATTTCTGTTTGTCAGTGAGCGAGATAGAAGAAGGGGAAAAACATTATATTTAAGACTGAGCTGAGTCATGCTTTTTTTTTTTTTTTTTTTTTTTTTTTTCCTTTTCCTTCCTACTGAAGCATCCAGACACCTGAATCTCTTCAGTTCTACTGTAGAAAATCCTTGTTTGGGCCCAAACACCCATCTCTGTAGGCCTCATGCTGGAGCTGAAGCAGTCCCACAGGAGGGGAAGCAGGGGATGGGATGGCAGTGTCCAGCCACAGGGCCAGAGGGGAGATTTATGTGACACTGCTCTGGCCTGAACCCCAGGGAAGAAGGTGTGGAAGGACTGTGATTAGTTTAACTGGCCTCTGGTATGGAAGATGATCAAGCTAGAGACAAATTATAGGGCAGGTTGTGGGCCCGGCTATTGCTTTAACCAAATGGATCATGTGCTGGCCTCAGGGCTGGGCATTTTCCTGTGCTGGGACTTGGTCACAACAAATCACAGCCATTGGGGGTGCAGACAGTGAACACCAAGCTGTTACAGATCCCAGGTTTCTGCGCTTTCCCTCAAAAACCTATTAATTAGCTTTTGCTGCTGTTTTCTAAGCCTCTTGCTGAGCTTGGTTCTTTTAAGAGCTAATACTAGTTTTGATTTCCTCGTGGAGTTCACTGTTGAGTTATTTGACATATTACAGGCTTTCTCACAAGGACTTACAGGAAACTATATTGTGACTTCCCACGTGTTTAATACATTGCCATTTTAATGGCTGTAAGGGAAATGCCTTTCTGGATCACTAACCTTAATTTACTTGCATTTAAAAAGCAAAATACAGAGCACAGTTGGCTCCAGCTCACTGTTGGTTTACGTAAGAGTAGAGGACTTGTAGATTTCAAGTAGGAATCTTGTCAGAATTTTGTGTGATAATTTCCAAAAAACTTCTCTTGGAGTGCAGACAGAGAAGCGTGAGGAAGGAGGGGAAAAAACGTAGTAAGAAACATAAACACATTATAGATCGAATGCATGATTGGCATTGAGGCAGAAGACAGATTGACTCAGCAGTCTGTTATTACCTCCTCCCCTCTGCGCAAATGTCTATTGTGTATATAAATGACAGAGAGCTCCTCATGACCCAGATATAAGACTGCTATTCACAGTAGGTAGCACCTTTCTCTGCAGGCAGTCCTATCAGCTGCAGTAAAGCTACTTGTAGTGAGGGATATTAAGCAGTGCCAGTAGGGCGCAGCTCATCAGCTGTTGCAGCAGATGGGGTCTGTATGATCACTACTTCTGCTTGACTCCTTGTGCCCCTCTCTGTCAAGCAGTCACCTTTGTTCAGTCAACTATGATTTGTCTGATTGTGCTCTGTGACTGACCTGGGTTTGATTTGTAACCCAATTTATTTCACAGGACCAGAGGAAGTCGCAGCTAGGCATGTTTTCTTTTTTTTCCCCGCCCTGCTCAGTTTTGCAAAAATAAGTGTTTTCTGCATTATGGGGACAGTGATAGAAATAAGTTATCACACAGGCCATTGATTCTAACTAGCTCACAAATGCAGCTAAAAGCCCAGGCTCCCAGTGGCAGTATTGACTGTGAGTGCCTCATGCCCCATCCCTTCCTGAGCTGACGGCTGTGAGCTGGGGCAAGTTGCACACCACTGGCTCTGCTCCCTGTGGCAGCTCCATCCTGGCCTGAGACTGAGGTGGGACTTCAGGTAGATCTGCTGGCCAGTAGTGGGTGAGCAGCCTGGAGAGAGAAGGGCAAGGCTGGAGAGCAACCTGAGGGTGCTGTGTACAGCAGTCAAGGCTCAGAGGAGTCCCACCAGGAATGTGGCTTAGCTGCAAACTAGTCCTGAATCACCTTCCTTGTGGCAAGCGTGTTGCTCTGGTGTCTTGAAAGAAGATCCTGGCAGAGCCAAATGGTTAGGATGAGTTTGCTGCAGTGGGCAGTGTCACTGCCAAATCTTCTCACATGGGCTGTCTAGATGTCATTTAATGGTAACTGTAGAGTGCTTACATTTCTCCCAGTCTTAAGGACAACTATTTGTTACACTTTGTTTTTATACTACTATCATACAGCACTGATATCTCCTGCAAGGCTCATACAGATATCTTTAATTAAAAAATAAAATAAAATAATATATATATATATAGTTCTGCCACACTGTGTGTAGATGCATTTAGAGGTAATTTAATGAATATAGAAAGCTGCACTTCTTCGTGAGGTTATTCTCTGTTTCAAAGAGATCGCTGCTACTTATGGTGAGACATCTGTCGTCTGAGCATCCCGCAAGACACTGAACAATAGGCCTGTTTTTTGGCAAGCCTTCATAGTCACTGGCATCTAAGAATAGCATATGGAAGGTCTCCATTCAATAGCAGTTGATGTTGATGCATGTGAGCAGGTGAGTATTTAAAATCTTTGTTGTATGGAGTCTAAAACCCTTATCTGTTACAGTTCCTACTCTGGACTACTCAGTTCATGGTCAGATCAGATCCCTTTACCAGCAGGGTTGTGGAGAGTCTAGTTGTTGCAGGAAAGTATTTTGTAGCAGGAGCGCCATCTCTTAACATGTCTCTTAATACCTTTGCTGCCAGCATCTCTTCCATGCGATGTTAAGTCTTGGATGTATAATGAGAGCTGGGACATGCAGCAACTTTTTCCTTATGAAGGGACATTGATAATTTCTCTCATCCGCTGCTTGTGTTTCCTGGACTTCTGAGGACTGGAGATTCTTATGTCAGGTTTGGAGCAGAATTGCCATACACTTAATGGAAAGAGAAACACGTGCAGAGTGAAGGTACAGAAATATTCTTTTATGATTGGAGCAAAGTAAGCTTATGGATTAGAGGCTATTATTTTTTTTGCAATTTGTATCTCCGGAGTTAACAAGAACTGGAAATTTCTGTTCCACTTGAAAACGTAGACCTTTGAATGGAAAAACCTGAGAGTGTGCAATGTGAACTAGAAACCAGAGACTCTGAGCATTATGTCAGTTGCCTTGACGTACGCTACCAATTTCTCTGCAAGTAGTCTGTCTGATGCCTGGAAGACTGGAGACCCAAGGCTTTATGCCTAGGTTGCATACATAGGGAAAGAAGAATTCTCTGCCATTTGGAAACTAATATTCGTGATTCTCTAATTACTTGGACCAGTAAATTAAGTTAGGAGAAGTTTCTGAGAAGAAGCTGTCTGCTCGCAGCCTGATCCACACTAATAGGTGATAGAAACAACATGCATGGAAGCCAGTGAGGATCCTGGAAAACTCTATTTTCTAGTGAAAAAGGAGCAGGAGAAAAGGGACAGAAAACAGGGACAAAACTTGAGCTGGTACAGTGTCATCTGTGATGTGGACTTCAGCAGCAATTCTGTTGCAGAGCAGAAGTTTTATGGATGATCTTATGGAAATGGCAAATAGAAGTCACAACTAACAGAAAGAGACAAGTAAGACTTGTGCCCGCGGGTCGGAAAACTATCCTGTTAGGGATAGCTTCTGGGTACATTTTCTTTGCTAAATGGAATATTTTACAGTTCAAATTTGGTCTAGACAGTTTAGCCACAATATTTTAACATTCTTTGGAGATCTTTAAAAAAAAATTCCTGCCGTTTTGAACAAATGGCTTTTCATTGAGTACTCACCCCCACTTCAGCTGTAAGACTAAAACGAAAAGGTTCTCTTTTTTTTTATTCCCTGGTGATCAAGCTGCTAGGGAAGAGAAGAATTGCCCTGTGGACCACGTGTTGGGGAACAGAAGGAGCTCTTTTTCTTATTGATAGATGCTTATTTATTGACTCTCAGCCCAATAGCAAGCTGCAGGGGTTCAGGCTAGAGTTATCTTTGCTTTGAGGCAATATGTTTCCTTGTGAATCCTGTATGAATCCCCAGTAGTTCCAGTTGCTTCAGTGCTGATACTGATTTTAGAAATGGTTCCCCCAGAGCAGGTGAAGGATAAAGATTGTCTGTCTTAATTTTAGTAACTGTCTATTTTAATCCTTAGTAGGTATAAGAATGACCTCCCCCCCAAAAAAACCTCAAAATACAGACATTCTGTATGTTCTCTGTATTTAGTTTCTGGTGCTTGTAGTGGAATAGTTGATACAGCTGAAAATAAGGATGCATGTGAGTGAGTGTAAAACAGGCGCCTAGAAAAAGGGCTCTCAGAAAACAAGAACATTGAGGTAAACTTGCCTCCTTGTTATCCCAACCTTTGTTCTCAGACCTCTGTTCTCAGTAGCGGGTTTTGCCACAAGGGCTGTGAGACTGAGCCTGTGTTTTCTCTGAGCAATAAATCCTGCTTAAACACTGGTTAGTGTTGTCACTTAAAAAAAATAATAATAAAAAATGGAAAGAAGTTTGTCCCATCCTGTCCAATGCACTTAGAATCAAGGTTCCAAAGTTAGTTTGAAGATGAAGGGTTATTCTGCATGCATATACATATACTATATATATATATATATATATATATTTCTACATTCATTCAGTTTCCAGGAATATTATGAAAACCATTACTGAAAAAAAGCCACAGAGCTATTTTTTCTGGGCCATCTCCAGAAAGCTGCGCCAGTGTGCTCAACTACAGACCCGTAAAGTTAGGCACCTGCTGGTAATCTGGTACAATGGTGTGCAGGAATAGGGTTCCCTCCTGCACTGCTGCTGGAGAATTATTGCTGCCATTATCAGCAACAGCAGCAGGTACTCAGTGTCCTGAAGACATCAAGCTACTTTTAACTTATACAGTTAACAAACAGAAAAGGGTGCTCGAAGTATTAGTCTGTATTGAAATCGTGCAGTGTACAGTGGATATCTCTGTGTATGGTGCTGCAGTGATTTGTCAGGTTTTTAAAACGTTCACAGATTTTTCTTGTTGTTGTTTTGTTGGCGTGAAAAGCAAAGCTAGAGATGATGCTCTCCTGCTGCAGTTACCTTGTATTTCTGTATGTGGTATTCCCGTGTAGTATTAACGACTCTGTAGCTGAGCCACGATCTGTGAAAGAGGGTAATTACTGGCGCCTGGGGCTCTCACGTATGTGCTGTCTAGGCCCTTGTTTCTATTTTAGTACTGATGAAATATTTCTGGTTCCTGTGCAAACATTAGTTTTGTTTCCCAGCTTTGTGGGCGCTCTGGTAGGCATTAGCCAAATCCCCAGCTGGGGAGGCATTTCACAGCCTCAGGTCAAAGAATTAATGCAGACACGTCCAGAGTCAGCCTCTAGCAGGAAACTCAATACCTGAATGTGTAGTGAAAAGAGCACATGTACGTGGTGAAGGAGGAAAAAAGCCCACCCCCAGCATGGTCTGCTTGGAACATGTGTTGATGTGTGGATTATGCAGAGATCATGTTATCCACTGGAATTAGTCAGGCAGATGTACAACCTTTCCTTAACAACAAGCAGACCAACAGAAAGTCCTGTTGAGGGGATGGGGAGGAAGGGGCACACTGCTGTGGTGCATTCCTCATCATTTCGTGGTTTTCAAAGGAGACTTGCATGGCTTTCTGGTAGGCATCAGGCCTGTGGAGTTGAACTCAGCGCATGGGCTTGTGCTGCAGGTGGGTCCTGCTGTGGTGGTTATTGTGATATAAGTTGGCCGTGCAACTTCTGAACAAAAATAGTCTTAACAGTTGGTGAGCAAGTGAAAATAAACCAAGCTTCCAGTGTGATGCCCTGCTGCCTCTGGAATCCATCACACCCTAACTGAACATCCCTTCTTTCCTTGGTGGCTTGATGCATCAACTCTTCTGTGGTGTTTGGCCCTATGTACCCTGCTGTAGGTGGGCCTGTGTAGCTGGGGTTGAACCAGATGGCTCCAGAGGTCCTTTCCAACCTCAGCCATTCTATGGGTGGTTCTAGGTGTGCAGGTGCCCTTTTCAATAGGACGCTCTCAGATGCTGAGTACATTGCAGTCCAAAGACCTTGGGTTGTCTGCATCTACCATCTGCAGTGCTGGATGAAGTCTATGCTGCTTTTATTCTGGGGGCTGCCTATCTGAAGAGCAGCGGGTTCATCTGTTGCTTCATGCAGATATTAAGTAACTACTAGTGATGAAAGGATTGCTTTGTTGTAACTGTCATAGTTGGAAAAGTTATCACAAAAAAAGTAATTTACTCTTTCATATCTAATTAACAGTGTTACTTTCATCTCAAGGCTTTCTTATTATTTTCCTTTTTTCTTGTCTGGAATAAAAGTTTCAGAACCAGATGCTAATATTGATGGTTAATGTTTGGGAAGGGAGAGAGCTTATATAAAATGTTCTGACTATATCGTTGACTTTGCTTCACACATCAAAGCAATTCATCTTAAAGGGAAAAAAAAAGGAAAGGGAAAAAGATGATTAGGAAAGCATGAAAAGTACAAGAAAAGCATTGTTTGATTAAGAAGAAAATTCGTAGACCACTCTGTATGGGAATTAACTCCAGAGAATTTAAGAAAACATGTTTCTGTAATGAGAACTTAAACTAAACAGATTGGCTCCTTTACGAAGAAAGAAAACATTTGGATGGGGAGTATAACTGCCTACACAAGGAGCACGTCTCTGGTCCTGGGGGTTCTTCTCTTCCTGTGGTTCCAAGTTAGTCAGCAGAACTCAGTCAAGGAGGGGGAAAAAGTGTATTTTAACAGAGAATGCAGTGAATTAGTGACCCTGATTATCAGTGATGTGATAAATCCTCAGCTTCATGGAGTGTTTATTTGAATTGGATAGGATTCTAAATAACATGCTGTATGTTAGCTGAAGGTTATTGAGAGAGGGAAGTTGTTAAAATGGAGGATTGCTTTTTATGCAGCTGTCAAGCCATTTTATTTCTGATGCAAACTGAAATAGACTGAAAGATTTAGTTAATGGACTTCTTGGATTTAGATGTGTGTACAGAACATTAAAAAAAAATAAACGTTTTTAATCATCAATCCATATAATGTAACCAGGGAGGAAAACAATTCTGCAATGTGTTCATGAAGCAAGATGGCAAAATCCCTACTTTGAAAAATCTCAAACAATCAAAATCTGCAAAGGCTGCAACTCGTGTTTGATTGAAGCTTTGGTGGACTATATGAGACCACTGTGATTTGGTTCTATTTTTATTTCATATCTGACAGCTAAATAAGATTTTAGGGGTTTGGAAGACTTGTGGCTTCTTAGCTACTTGTAATGTGTTTGGCACCAAAGGGAAAAAAAACAACTGGCTTGTTTGTTTGGAGTGTTTTTAGCAGTGAGGTCAATGTTCAGCTGAGAGCAACCAGGTTATCATTCCTTGAAATCATGTGGAAAAGCTTCTAGCCTCTGTGGAGTGACTTGTGGTTAGAGTCACAGATGGAGATTTGGACCACATCTTAATTTATTCTACATTTGCAAGAGGCACAGTATTAATTAGTGAGAGTATTGGGAGTTTTGCATCACAAAGCCAGAGCAGGAACGACCCTGTCACTGTGTCTTCAGTGCAGATTTGAGCAGCAGTTCTGCAGCATGCTCTGGTTACCCGGGTCCTCAAAATCAGGCACCTACATCTCGTGGGATCAGTGGCAGCCCACTGAAGGCTCAGCCTTCATCTCACTCTACATCACCTGCTTTCTCAAAGCAGCAGTGAAGGGCTTTGCAGCACCCTGGAAGGATGTGGGGGATGAGTGTCTAGGTGGTGCTCCAGGATGACTTCCCCAGGGGTCTTCTCTCAGAGCTTGGAGTGTGTGGATGTGCAGCAATCCAGCACAGCAGGAACCTGGTGCTTCACGGGGTTTGCAGTTAACGATACTGTAGAAAGGGTTACACAGTAAACTATCTCTCCCCCCTGCCCTCTCCCCATTGAGCAAAGCAAAATTTGCCTTTGTGAGATTGAACAAGTGTTATTTTCTGCTTTCCATAAAAATAAAGGCAATCTATAAATGGAGATAGAGAGAGAGAGAGGGAAAGGCTGGTGTCTTCTGATCGTATTTGTGTGATTTACACAAGTGAGACTGTGCCAATTCCTTTCAGGCATGGGGCAAGATAATTGTCATGGAAATTCTAGGTGAAAACTAAATTGTTCGATGAAGTGATTTTGATTCTCCGTGGCAGATGAAGTAGTTTAGTGCAGAACATTAATATTTATAGAGATAGGTAGCAGTAGAATTGATTTTAATCACTAATCCTTGTAGCTTTGTAACCATTATAGATATGATTTGTTAGTGGTGTAAATATGAATCGGTGTTTACACGAAATGTTAACCCAGTTAGAGAAGACACAGATGGCTGTTTTTATACCTCTACTTGTAACGCAGTCAACAGTTCTACCTTTTTTGCTGTTGCAGAACCAGAATGGCCCTATCTCATTCCACTGGAAGCTATTAGAGAAAATATCTATGACCTTTAACAGCATCAAAATCTGTTCCAATGCTAACACTTTCACGTAACCTTTATCAGGGTAATAATGTACGATGGTTGCACTCTGTCTGTATTGACATTTAGTGGAACTTCTATCTCACCTTTTGAATCTACTATTTAAAAAAAAGTAGGGGAAAAGAATCTGCCTGAAATTTTCAATATAATTGTTTGAACGGGCAATTTTAGAATAATAGTGCTATGAAAGTGAAGAATCGCAGCCTTTTAATATGTTCATCTCCTAACAAAGATGCATATTCCTTACCATCCCTTTAGTGGATCTGCTTTAAAGCTGACTGCTTAAGCCTGCAGATGTGTAAGATCTACAGGTTATGACTTGGTGAACTTTTGATTCAGACAGTCACTTCCGTCAGTTTAGTTACATCGTCACTTCTGAATATTTTTCACAAGTTAATTTTTTAGCTTTTAATTAGTCTAAGGTCATACAAGTGATTTGTGACTCATTTTACGCTCCCTTTAGGTGATAACTTCAGTCTTGGACACTAGTTTTAAAACAATAATTTAAAAAGTGTTTTTTTCATATACAGATGGGGCTTTAGAGACTTGAGCAAGTAAAACATCATGAAAGATCATGGAATGGAATGATAGAATGGCCTGTGTTGAGAAGGACCATGATGATCACCTAGTTTCAATCCCCCTGCTATGTACAGGGTCGCCAACCACCAGACCAGGCTGCCCAGAGCCACATCCAGCCTGACCAAGTACTGTAGGCCTTTTAAAACCTCACCCTAATTCTTGACTATTTCCCAGGCAGACGTGGTGCATCGAAATAGCTCCCTTGTTCGCACAGGTTGGAGAGTGCGGCTCAGAAGAAAATGTCCTCTAGAGGAACTTGAAAATATTTATCCTGGTGTAGCATCCAAAGTTTAGTGTTTAGTTTTAATTTTTGAATCGAGTTCTCCCTTCAAACAGTTTCTCTGAGGTTTTAACTGAAAACTACGCTTGTTTTGCTGTGCATTTACTAATTTCAACTTAGAAATCTGAGTTGGTTTGTAGCTATGTGAAGGAGGCAGTGCTGTGCCGCTGAGCATAAAGCCAGAATATGTGGAATGTACTGCACCCTGTTCTTCTGCAGCATTTTGTTCTTGTGAATTCCCAGCTCTGTTCTGGGAAAATATCTCCCTTTTTCATTTCCCTCTTGCCCTGCAGCTCTTTGGGATGGTGGATCTATGGAATTCAGTTCGAGGGATGCGTGCACACAAAAATCTTGTTGTGGACTATGGGAAATGTGGAACAAATTGGCAACCTAAGGGATCACTCTTCTTTCTGTTTACATTTTTTCCCTCCCCTTCTGCACTGTATAATAAAGAAAATAGTGCCTGGTGAGCTAGAGGTTTGGAGGCTAAATTGGCCGAGATGAAAACTGGATTGTCACAACAGGGATATTGTTCTTTAACCTTACCTTGACAGTGTGATTTCTGGGTATTGCTTTACCCAAGTTGTGTATTTGTACATATGTTCCTCATTTAACAGGCAGGATCTCCTCCAACAGAGTCCAATGCAGTCGCGGTCTGCAGTGGATTTTGTTGGACGGGGAGGTCCCACAAACTATGTGACGTATTCTTGAGAGTTGTCTGCTGTGAGGAGAAACCAAGGGAAAAAGCAAAAACTTTATCTGCTAAAAATCTTCGTGTGTGTTTAGTTTGCGAAAGTCTCAGTCTAATGGCATAAACTAATTGCTCCTGTGGTCATAGGTGACAATTCAGTGTTCTCTATAGCTTATTGCGGCCTTGAGAGCAGCTTGGGGTTCCTTTCTGATGTTAGCCTTTCCATCTTTATCTCTCGGAAGGTAGTGTTTTTCTTCAGGCTAGTTGGTTTTCCTTACTAGTGCTACCTAATGGTTCTTTTTTCTCCAGCTGGACCCTGCAGCGGGATGTTAGAAGTGTCAAAGTGCTGAGGGTGCACTCTGTCATCTTGTAGTGAAAACTCTAAGCATTCATTCCGTGTGAAACTTTCTTTCATCTGAGATTCTAAGAGAAGCAATGGCTTAGGGAATATATAAGATGGGTATAAGATTCAGAACTACTCCTAACAGAAGCAAAGGAGAGAAAAATGTAGAGGAAAATGTATCTGGATGGTTTGATTACACTGATCGAAGTGTATCTCATCGCTTGTGAGCATTAACAGCCCATGTAATCACCGGGCCATTCAGTCATTGCATTCAGAAAAAAAAGTGATTTCTTCCAGCCTTGTTTGCTAGAAGCCCTCATTTTCATTGCTGTCTTTGTAGCCATGCTTTTGTGGAACATGTAGTTCTGTGGCTAAAATGGAGCACCTGTTATCCAGCTGGAGGCAGCAGGATCAGAGCTGAATCAAGTCCTGAGGTGTATCGGGTGAATTTTTCAGCAACAAAATGGAAAGAGCATTTACCTCCCCAGGGAGGAGCAGAGTGTTTGGGGGAGCTCTGAATAAGGTGCTGTTGGACATCTGGGTATCTGTGCTGGTGTTGCTGAGAAACCGGATAGTGCAGAGTGAGTTTTATAGTTGTGCTTCCATTACTTAGCACTTCCAATGAAAAATACCCTGCTGAAGGCTGTAGACTGTTTTGTGGAGAAGTGCAACTTGGCAGCTGTGGGTGGATTTGTGAGGTGCGGCATGCATTTATAGTGCGGTGTGAGTGACGGCGATGCCGGCAGCTCTTGGCGGAGGTAACACGGTGGGTTGTTGGCACCGTAGCACAGAGAAATGTTTCATACCCTCCTCAGTAGCACTTAGTGACATATCTCAGCAATCAAAACAATTCCAGGCTTTTTAATACATGTTGTGTACATTAGGTATTTGTCAGTGTTCTGTGCAGAAGAAATGGGTTTGGGCATTTCCTGCAGGAGCTCCAAGATTTGTCAGAGCTGGATAATTAGAATGGACCCTTTGGAAATGCAGGGAAGGAAAAGTACTGTGACTGTTGCTTCTTCTTTCTTACTAATCTGTGCTTCTGCAATGAGCAGTGGAAGGCTTTTGTATAAACTAATTCAGAGAAACGGAAAGGATTTGTCTCATGGAAATGAATGTGATTATGAAGATACTTGGTACTTTATTATACTGGAAGAGGAAAAGGGAAGATCTTCTCACAGTTCTCTTTAATGTTATGTGTTTGGTTCCAGAGCAGCCTTCAAACCTGAAGTGTTAATGTCAGGAAATGGGCATATTTAAGAGTACATCAAGATGTAAAATTTGAAAACAAAAAAATACAAAACAGAATGCTTCTGGAGTATGTTGGAGAAACACTCAATTACCTTAAGTGGATCTTGTGGATGATTATCAGTTTCCTTTTGTGTGCACGCTGCTTAAGCAATATGCCTTCTGGCTCACACAGCTCATTCTGTAGTTTTCTGTAGAAGCACCTATTGCAGGTTAGCCCATTCTTTTCAGTAGTGCTCTATGCCCTGATTTAGGAGCCTGGGGAAGCCTCTTATTTGCTTCCAGACAACTGCAGGGTAACTTTGCTACTTGACAAAGGCAGCAGCAGAACAAACTTCTTACAAGAATACATATCCGTTACAAAGTTTAGGATGCACTTCCTCTTTCTAATGTAAATTATATTATACCTGAGAAAACTGTGTGTGCCAGAACACTGATGTCAGAGGTTTCCTAGATTTTTCATGCTAACATTTTGGGGGAATGAGGTTCTGTTCTGCTATTTGGTAGAACAGCGCCTTATCTGTCACACTGAGCAGCATTTTGTGAAAATAAGGCTCTGAAACTACCTGAGAGATAGTGGTTGAGTTACAGAGTTACAAAATACATGACAAATGAATGGCCAAGTGAAATCCTGAGGAATCCCATCCGGTGTTGGATGTGTACTAGGATGGAGGGATAGATGTGCATATGCTTTGTTTTCATCAGGTTGTTACACTGGGGCTGGGACTATCCAGTGTTGAAGCAGCATAGATTTGTTATCTGTATTTGAAGGGAAAAAAACCGTCAGAATGAAGACATTGTCTTCAGATTAGCATTCTCTGAAATCCACATGCTCCCAATGCATTCACTGGCTTTGAGATGGTGGCAAAATGTCTCTACGGAAGTGAGTGTATGAGAGTAATTGCAAATGCATTGCAAATTTCCTGGCTTCATCAGTGTGTCTTAACGTTTTGTTTTCCTTTTCTTGGAGATGTCATCTCTTATTCAGCCTAGAAATCTCTGGGGGAGAGGGGACATTCAGGAAAAGGTGCTATTTGCGTGATCAAAATATACCCTCAAATAATAGTGCAAATTGAGACCGTAGCTCTGCAGTATGTAAATAGTTCAGTAGGGCAAAGTAATTTACTTTGAGAAATCTGACAATAATTCTGCCTTTTGTAACCAACAGTTTCACGAAATTTTGCTTTCTCTCCCATCTTTAACTGCAGACCAAGGGAAAAGAAAACCCTCTTATTCTGTTATTTGAATTATCTTGAGTTGTTGATAGTAAAAATTATATTTGTCTTATATCAGAACTTAACAAAAAGCCAGAACAACGCAACTTCAGTTTTCCAGCAGTCCTCTTATCACAATGACAGCAAAGTCACAGGAAAGAGAGAATTCTTCTTGAGAACGTGTTGTGTGGTGTCCTTATATCCTCCAGGTCTCAGTTGCAGCACTTTGCATTTGCGAAGAGCCGTGTATGGGAAGCTTGGAAACTGCAGATTCTTGCAGAGAAGCAGCAAATCCCTTGAGTGAAAGTGTGTTCAGCCTCCTTGATAAGTGATGTTTTCAAAATCATTATAATTGTCCTAATTAACTAGAATATTCTTTTAATTTTGTGTCAGCAAGTGCAGTATGTGAATTGGCAGGCACGATGGAGTAAAGGCAAGTTCCCGTGCCTCCCAGAGGATAGAGCAAGCTTCTGAGGCTGTTTGGACAAGATTGCCAAGATTGACGCTGCTTCACAGAACACAGAACAATTTGCTGACTTTTTTTTCTGCTTCCTTATGCCACAAACAAGAAAACATCTACTGCAGAAATGGAGCTAGTGCGCTGAGCAATAATCACTGTCACTTCCTGTCACCCTAGAAGTAAGGTTAACAGAGCTTGGGAAATTGCTTGAACCAGATGGTGAAGGTTGAA
The DNA here is from genome assembly GCF_039878825.1 of Excalfactoria chinensis. Taxonomy (NCBI): domain Eukaryota; kingdom Metazoa; phylum Chordata; class Aves; order Galliformes; family Phasianidae; genus Excalfactoria; species Excalfactoria chinensis. The sequence goes on along the minus strand of NC_092825.1, from coordinate 51,682,497 downwards.
TTGTGGAAGCATGTACAAAGCTCTGAGAAAATCTCCTCGAGAAATTAAATCCTTCCCGTGTTATGTTTTCCTTTTCCTTATGCAGACAGCGTCTGTATCCTGCGGTCATACTTTCAGTGCAGAACCATAGCCCATTGTCATCCATTTCCTAAAAATTACAGACTAATGAGTATCCCTTGCTTGAAAAACAAAACAAATGTGAAATAAATGTGCGTGCGTGTAACACCTGTGTTGTTCCTCTTATTTAACATGCCCTGAGTGCTTTGGTTCTCTGAGAAAAAAACAAAAGCAACCTAAAAAAAGCGATTAGTCTGGCTTTGCTTGGCATTTAATTACTTCTGTAATATTTATATGCTTCTCCAACACACACACATATCATCTTTACATTGTATTAAGCAGCAAGACAATCAATATTTAATTTTATGCAAGCCCTAGGCAAAACATGAAGTTAATGAAGTTTACATTCTTGCCAGATAGCCACTGGGGATTTGTGCTTGTATTTTAGCCAGCGTAATGAATTGGTATCTTGTAGACATGATTAGTTTCTAACAATTTGTTGCAATTGGAGCGGCTGTTTAAGATGAAGGGACGTGGTTTACAGTCCTTTAAGTATGGTAAGCAGAAGGCATCTAATGGTAGTTCACATTTGTTGTTCTTTGTCATCCTACGATGTATGCTTTTTGAAACTGATGGAAATGATGTTCAACATGGCGATCCTTCTGCAGGAGGTATGCTGTCCTTCCTCTTCCCCCCGCACGTGGAAGTGGCTGAGGGATATTTCAAACAGGTTTGCCCAAATGTATAACAGCGTTACTTACTAAGATAAACAAAACAGGAGGTTAAGCCTTGATAATCCTCAGGACGGGGTTTAATCCGTTAATAGACTCCATCTCATCTGCCAGCTGTAACTCCATCAGACGTGCCTTGCCTCAGTATTTACCTCAGCCTTTCCCAAGCAGTGTGTTGCTTGCTGCCTGTGGTCCTGACATAGGCTCCATCAGTTGCTTTCTCTCAGAAGGGATGTGGCATGTTCCTCATCCTCAGTGCTTACCTGCCTTGGGTGGGACATCAGTCTTGGGGTGTCCCTCTGAACTGCAGGTCCCACTCATCCCCAGCTGGAGGGAGTAGGGAGAAATTGAGTGCTCTCATTGGTGTGATGCCTCCAGCTCTGTGGTGGAGGTTCCTTGCCTCTTATTATGTTTATTGGATAAGTAGTAGCCAGTGTTAGAGAGATCAGAAGTACAGAAGAACTTGCCATAAGGAATTGGAGGAAGATAAAAAGTGGCAGGAACTGGAATGATGTGAAGGCTACAGGAACACTCCAGGAGGGAGAGCTGGGCTTTTGAAGTGAAGTAAGAAGGGTATGCTTTGGGTTCATCATGGGCAGGAGATCTTGATAACGTAGTTGGGCAGTTGCTTGTCTTCTAGAAAGTATGCCAGAAATGTGATAACTTGAGACTTGCTAGAACTGAGAATACAGTTAGATGGTATTTATTACTAAGAACTGGAAGTTTATAGAAAGGATACTAAAGTTTTCACCATAGTTAGGCTGCAAAACCAATTCCAGTTTCAAAGAGAGTCCAAGCATGAAAAGTAAAAGCTGTTTCCTTACTTACCGCATCATTTTTTGTAGACAAAATGTACTATTTTAAAAACTAGGAATGTTTGTTTGTATGTTCTCCTCCTTAGAGCTAAGCTGCAGCCCTGCTGTGTGCCAGTGTCTGAAGGGTGTGAGCAGCTCTGGTCAGCCAGGTTCTGCAAACACGTCTTCAGTCTGCAAAGAATAATCTGAAAAAGCTAATAAAAACGGTAAATAAAGCTGACCTAGAGACTGTAGCTAACTTGGCTGTTCAGAATTGAAGTGTCCCTGAAAATAAGCTGTTCTGTAAAATAAATAACCACAGGGATGAAGGCAATTTGGCTAGAAATTAAGAATTAGTTTTGTAGTAGAATGGAGAGCCAGCCTGAGCAGAGAATGGCTTTTCCAGATGCTAACTATGTTAGTGCAGGTGGCTGAGTCAAGGCTGAGCTGATACAGCTTGATTTGTTTGCTGGTGACAGTGAGTGGGTTGGATTAGTAAGCACTGCAGTTCTGGGGAGATGCATACATTCCGAATATATGACTTAGTGTAAGGAATTAGCATGTACATGGAGTGCAGGCTACTTCTATCCTGTTTGTAGAAGAGCAGGGAGATACTGATTAAAAGGAGAAAATAAATATCCTGTTCTTCAGTCTGACAGGTCACAGACTTTCTTCTGTTAAAGTAAAATGATAATGCTGTGTCAGAGAAGTTATTTGAAGTCAAAAGTGCCATCTTGCTCCTCGCAGTAAATTCCCACGTCACATATCCAGACAGTAGATTGGTTATGGTAATGACACAGTCGTTAGTAACACAGCATTGGTGCAGACAGAGATAATAGCGCTAGCTGAAGCTCATCACTTGAAAGACCATGGAGGCTGTTAGGAAATAACTTTCTTTTTTGTGTTTAGCCCAACACCAGATGTTAAATGGGATACTTTCACTGTACATAGAGACAGACACAGCAAGCTGCCAGCTACTCAGCTAAATGTGCAAATCATGCTCTACAGCAAACTTCATATTCCTATCCAAAGGGCTCCACATTTTCTATGTGCCTGTGTAGCTCTCCTGCCCAGGTTATGACACTTTGCTGACAAATGGATCCACATCTTCCACTTGATCTTTTCCTTCCTGGAAATCTTTCAAAGGCCTTTTGGACTGTGAAGGCTTTCACCTTTATTTCTCCTTTAAACCCTGATCCATGCTATCAGCTTTCCCAGGCTCCTTGGGCTTTGTAGTCTGGCAGCATGGCTCCGTGTGTGTTGGCTGCTGTCTTCTTTTCATCAGTGCATCAGGCCTGTGCTTCCTCTGGTGTTTTGTCCCAACATGCCGTGCCATTCCTCCATAATGACGGCTGCATTTTCTCATGTTTCTTTTTACTTCTGGCTCTGCTCAGAGCTCAGACAGCGTGGAAGCACTTGCCCTTTCTTTGATCCCAAAGTGTTCTCTGGAAGTGTCCTTACCTGCCTTTTCTGTGTTGGATCTTAGTTCATGTCCTTCATTTTGCTGCTAAAAGCGTCCTTCACCAGTTACAGAAGTGGCTTTCCCTCCTCATTTTCACTGCCTGTCCTCTGCTGTTCTTGAGTCTGACTGTTCCAGGCGATGAAGGGATCTCTTGTCTCATCTCCCCTGCTCCCTATCACATGCTCTCATGTAGAACTTGTAGCTAAGAAGTCCACATTTGCAAACTGCAGTATTTCAATGCTGTAGTTGATTTTGTTTTGTTGTGTTTTGTTTTTTAAAGCTACTGGTGAGGCTGCTAATTTTGTCTGTACTTCTCATCTTTCATGATCCACATCCTGATGTTTCTCCTGTTTCCTTAGGCTGTCACTTTAGACTAGCTTAAACCGATTCAGTTCATGTGCTAGAGGCAGAATCCTTTATCTTTCCATTTCACAGCTTGTATTATTCCATTAGCAGGTTAATAAGGCAAATTAAACTAGAAAAATGGTGTATTTTAATCAGTGTAGCTTTCTTAATTTAGGTTTAGAAGGTAGATAAGTCATTTAAATATCCCAGATCTACTCTTATGTTTTTGTGCTATTATTTGTTTTACCTATTTATTTACTTATGTAGGGAAAGCAATGTCAGCTTTTTTCTTTAGTTATGCCCTGAATCAGAAGAGGAGAGAGAACTTCTCCCATTGAGCTTATTTGAAGTGCTATCCTTGTTTCAAGGTATAGTTGCTTTCATTTCAGACCTCATCTGTGTTCCTAACTTGGTGAAAAAGTGGAACTCTTATTTTGTTCCCACTGTTTTCAGCGTAGGCTTTTGGAGGAATAAGTCCAAGAATATCTGTAAACTGTTGTTTAGTGGCTGTTGGTGCTTTAGGGCCAGTATGAGGGGTTCATGCTGCCCAAGAAACCTCTTGCCATGTTTTACCTCCTTCTTCCATGAAGCTCTGGTGGCTGTCAGTGCTGGAAGCCTTGCCTTGTGGAAAGTTTTACCACAGCAGATTCTGCATTCAGTTGCACTTGCAACCTCATCGATTAATACTTATTGTGTGTTGTGCTCTGTCCTGTTACACATACAATCTATGTAGTGTATGTGAGGCTTTGCTATCTAGGGGAGCTGTAGTTAGACATTTTGTAGCACGTTTCTGAGCAGTTTCACTTCTGCCAGGATTTTTGTGCTATTTTGGGGGTCTTTGTGATATTTTCAGTGGCTTTTCATTTACTGTGGGTATTCTACTTTTGGAATTAACTGGATGTTTCAGCAATCTGTGGGATTTCCAAGAAAAGTTGTTATCTTCTTTTTTGTGTCATATGTATTTCCTGCAATTGTGGTTTTGTAGTCTTTCAAGTTTCATTTACTTACGGACTTATGAAAGTTGCTACATTTTTTGCCTGCTGTTTATAGAACGCCGCTGTCCTGTGTTAGTGATCATCTAAGTGACAACATTGAGGAAAATATCTCTTCATTTTTCTTTTGCTTTAACTGCTTTGTTACCTTGTCAGGCTTTGGAACCAAAATCTCAGTTGCTTTAAATTCATGTGGTGCTGTCAAAGTCAGTGGATTTACTAAGATTTGTACCAGCTGTAGATCTGGCTCTGCGTCTTTTGGATAGCATTGGAAATCATTAAAAAGAACAGAAAAAAGCTCTTTTTTTTTTTTAATTTTTTAAAAACTTCTTCCCCACAGATAGCAGCACTTCTCTTTTCAGCTGAAGAGAAACCTCTACTTGTTGGCTCTGAGCAGTAGCATGCGTGCACATCAGATGATCTCAGATCGTGCCTTGCTTCCTCCAGCGAAAAGTTTAATCACCCTCCCGAGGTGGTACTTCGTTGCTCTATTTAATGAGGTGGTCAAGAGAGAGCTGGCAAAATACCTCTCTGGAAGGGGAGGATGCTTGTGTAGTTGAGCTCTGTGCAGGAAGGGATTAGTGCATTAAGTCTGCAATACTCACCAGTTTGCTGACTCCACACTGTCTTTACTCCTTGCCCAGTGAGAAATTTAGTGAGAAGAGCAAAGGAGTGGAAATCCATCAGGATTTACTACTTGTGCTATGTTGCTGGTCTGACTAGGGCTGGAATGGACATGGCTCGAGGTGAGTTAAGAGTCTTTTTCTGTGATGGACTTATTCAGCAGACACACATACCTGACACACGTAGCTATGGTAAATATAGCATACTGCTCATTGTGTTTATTCATTACCTGTGCTGTACCAGTGCAGCATTCATCTCAGCGTTTATAGACCTGACATGTGAGTCTGTTTAAACCTCTCCAAAAGACTTGTTTTGCTAGGGCTTGTTGCCTTGTAACAGCTTCTCTGAGAGGTCTAATGAGCATGGCAGGGTGGTTTCTCTCCTGGCAAATGCAAAGGACCTTTACCATAGCTGTGCTTACCTTGCACCGTGCATCTTACCAACATGATTGGCGTAGTGCTTGTGGTGTTTTATTAGCTGCGGTTTTAATGAAGTGTAGTTCTAAAGCAAGCAAACAAACACATCTCTCTTTCCAAATCCCCAGATTTGTCAGTTGTCTTCCTGTGACAGTGCCTTTCACCTTGCCAGTCTCCCTTTGTAGGAAGCCCACTGACCCGTGGACGAGTGGTGCAGATATCACTGGCAGTAAATTATCCCGTCACACACACACAGTAAGGAATTGATTAGAATTCATCATCAGAAATGTGGACTCGCAGACGTTTGAGAAGTGTCAGTTTGACAGGAATACTGACAGCTGGCATCCTTCCAGCAGACCAGTCGTTGCGTAACTGTGAAAAATGGCAGAAGATAGAGATTTTCTTTTTCCAATACATTTGTCTAAAACGCAGAGGTGGTGCTAGTGTGATTTAATTCATAGCTCGTTGCTGTTACAGCCATTTTCAACTCTGTCCTTCTTTTTCCTCTATCAAGAGATGTACTTTATGACAGGTAGCTCATGAAAGGTCAGTGACTGAAATCAGACGGTCCTGTGCCTTGGTGCCTTGTTTGATCTTCGCCCGCTTCTCCCTGTCCATATTTTGAGACCAGAGTAGGACTGATTTGGCTGCATGCATTTTACAAACGTTTTTCTCAGGTTGCAGAAGTGCAGAAATTAAGCATTCATTTCTACTGAGGTTCAAGTGCGATCTGAAGTATTTAAATGAGTAATTTATGTAAGGGGAATTCCTACTGATTCCTAAAATGATCATTTCTCATAATTTGCATTTGGATTTCCATATTCAATTAATCTAAAAATTCTATTCCTTAGTCTTATTCCCTTATTAGCCCTTTATATTAAAATGTGTTCTCAGTGCTTGCCAACAGGCCTGTATTTTAAGCTAATTATGATTGTCATCCTTATCATACTCAATTACTTTTTCCTAAGGACAGAAATTATTGGGCGAATGGCGTGGGGGTGGAAATTGTTACTTTGAGCCAACAAATGTAACAGCGACAGAACTGGGACACATTACCTGATCACTGAAATGACTCGGACCACTTGCAGGTGAATTGTTTCCCTTGCTAATTCATGCAAACGTGGCCTGGAGATTAAAGAAACTGATCCTGAGATCAGAAGATCTCTTCTATATTTCCAGCTCTGTCATCAGTTTGCTTTCTGACCTTCGGCAAGTTATGAATACGTCACTTCAGCAAGATACTTGTATTGACTTTCTACTCGTATATATGATGCATGGCAAGTGCTTTGGTGTACAGCTACATTCAGACTAAAGTGATATTCTAAGGTTGTAGCAGAAGTGCAAAGTCACGGCCTAAACCAGTGATTGAGCACCTGGTGGGAAGGCAGGGCCAACCCAGAGGAGTTCAGGTGCATGCAATGCACCTGAATGAAAGTAAGGGGTGGAGCCAGGATCCATCCCTTCCAAGACCCCACTTAAGGGTTGGCCTTAATGCTTCTTAAGCATTACAAAGGATTGTATAGGATGGTTGTAAGGGGACCAGTACTGGGGCCAGATGTGAATACCAGTGCAGTGTACAAACCACGGGGCTCTTTGCTGTCTGGGTAAAACCCAAAGCTAAGCCCATTGGTTTTGAAAAACAAGTGCTCAAGAGTTAATAAAAGGGCACAGAATATATGAAGATGGCAATGGTGATGCAGAGTAAAGCTGTAACTGCATTTGGTCCTTCACAAGTTACATTGGTTAGCTCCCGCTAAATAAATACGAGCTGTTCTGTGTGACATTTAAATACAGACAAGTACTGATGTACACATTTTTTTTTCATGAGGAATCTGAAGCCTGAGGGTTTTTGTGCCAAAGCTGCTCTTGAATGCTCAGTTTTAGACATGGTATATTTTATCATCATCTTGTTCTTTTATCTTTAAATACCAGTTGTTTTGCAGCTTAGTAACTGAAATTCTTCATGCCAAGAATAAGTTGTCCTTGCTGTCACTTGTAAGGGAGGAAAGTTAAGGAGAGAGATAAGCAGCTACGGTTAACAGAGATGTAGTTTGATGCATACCTTTGAAAAGCTAATAGATGTTCTTGCTGTTACTGGGCAATTCTGTAATTTTATTTCCTCTCTTGGGCTGTAATAAAACCAAAAACAAACAAACAAAAAAAACCTATGACAAAATACTCCTTAGCCAAAGATCGCTAGCATCCCAATGATGTGGCTGGATGAAGCTGTGTAGCACAGAGAGTGTCTGGCTTTCCACATGTGTTGGAGACCCAGGGACCAGGAGTGAGTTAAGAGCAGACTGCACACGGAGCTTGAGAGGGATGGTTCTCTGCTTCTCTCTGTCTGCTTAGAAGCAATCCCACACTAACCTCACCCATTTTTCTTATTTTGCTTACGTCTTCTGTATGAATACAAGCCTCAGTAGAGTCTCCTACTATAATAATGTTTTGAGCCCTACTCTGGGTCTTCCCACATGGTTTTATGGCCCATCCCCAGACTTGTGCAATAAAGGAGCCCATGTCTGAGAGCTGACTGGTGGATGCTTCCAGAGAGTGTGCCCACTGCTGGCAACCTCCCTGTCCCTTCATAGCAGCTTGGAGGAATGTGGCTTGGTCATGAATTTGGCTTCAACTGGTGACATAGCACCAGCCCATGTTTTAGGAAACAACTGTAGTCTGGTAAAGGTGCTGTGTTCAGTGCTGAATTGTGTCATTTGTGTTCTAAATGGCCTCCTTGGTGTGGCTTTGCCTGATTTTGGTGACACTGGTTCTTCTTTTCTTTCCTTTTCTTTTCTTTCTTTTCTTTTCTTTTCTTTTCTTTTCTTTTCTTTTCTTTTCTTTTCTTTTCTTTTCTTTTCTTTTCTTTTCTTTTCTTTTCTTTTCTTTTCTTTTCTTTTCTTTTCTTTTCTTTTCTTTTCTTTTCTTTCCTTTCCTTTCCTTTCCTTTCCTTTCCTTTCCTTTCCTTTCCTTTCCTTTCCTTTCCTTTCCTTTCCTTTCCTTTCCTTTCCTTTCCTTTCCTTTCCTTTCCTTTCCTTTTTCCTTTTTCCTTTTTCCTTTTTCCTTTTTCCTTTTTCCTTTTTCCTTTTTCCTTTTTCCTTTTTCCTTTTTCCTTTTTCCTTTTTTCCTTTCCTTTCAACTTACTTTTACTCCATTGTAGAGGAGAAACATCTTGGGAAGGGAAGGAGCTTTAGGGAGGCAGAAGTGTTCCCTCTCCACACTTCAGCAGCCAAATAGCAGTGCTGCTTACTGCAGTGCAATGTATGTCAGAAATAAATGGTATCATTAGTAACCATTGCACGTGACCTGCAGTATGTGCTACTTCTATCGAACCCACTGTCTGATTTTGGGAGTGAGATTTACACAAGAGCCACTCATTTGAGGAGTTAATCTGTAGACAGGGATGTTCCCAAGAGCCAGACTGTGAGGCTGGCCTTTGCCCCATACACAGTTAGCATGGTGCCTAGTTCTGATGGCTGCTTTTAATGGCTAGGTTCTGCTGTGTAGTTGGAAGTTATCTCTTGGCTTTTGTCATCTGCACATTATGCTTGATTTGGCCAGTGAAAAACCATTTGTTTATCAGACGTTTCCCCCCTTCAGTCCTGAGTTAAGCTTTGCTGCATGGAGGAGTGGCACTGTTTTGAGGGCAGCTGTATCCATAGAGGAGCTCACAGAGCCTGGGTAAAGGGTGCAGAGCTCTTCCCATGTTGTGTCTGGATACTTGGGAAGAAAAATGCTGTTTGGGTTTGGTAGAACCATTTTCATCACTGACTTGTCAATATTAAAGTCTATCTGAGTGTCTAATCTCACCTTTGAAGAGAGCGAAGAAGTCTGTGTTTTGTTTTGTCTGCAGGGAACAAGCAGATGCTATTTGAAACAGTGGCTATTCTTTAAAGAAAAAAGAAGTAGAGAAAGGAAATGAAGTTTTGCTTTTTCCCCCCCTTCAGTGTTGTCCTTGCAATAAAATGCTGTGATGTAGCTTGTTGACTTTTTGATTAGACAAATAGCTCTGGGAAAACCGTGATTCTGGAAACCTTTAGTCATGTGCATAACTTAACTGTGTTTTGGCTTTGAGAATAGCTGACAGATGAAAGAAATCCTTGCGCTCGCTTGGGACTGACTGTGCTTTGGGTTTATTTCCCCTTTCCTCACTGTGCCCTATGCACTTCAATTGGAGTTGGACTGGAGGATAGGGATGACTTGACCCTTAGCTACTTTTTGAAAAGAAAAGGCAAATGTATTTAAATAAATGTTTGACAGATGGCTGCGATACTTTGTAAACTGATAGGACAAAGCTTTGAGCAGTGCTGGCACCAGCAATCTGAGCCTTCGTTGCTTCAAGTAGGGCGTCCTGAGTGTGGAGGTGAATCTTCTCTGGCAGCAGCTTTCTGGAGCACTGTGAGTCTAGAATAGGTGTGTGGTTCTGTATTGTCCAGACAGAGATGCTAGCTGCTGTGGGGGAGACACTTGGAAAGCTGAATGATGCTATCACTATTAGGAAGAAAGCCCGTGAGAGGAAGTTTATAAAGGAGTTCTCCCCAAGTCCCCAACCACGTATTATTCCTGAAAGCTTGAACTTTGTTCAGCCTGAGATAGTTTGTTTGAACACCGCTGTGCATATGACAAGAGGATGGCAGTAATACTGCACAGAGAGAAGAGAGCCTGCCTGACAATCTTTTTTCCTCCTACTTAGGACATTTCTTAGCCAGTCAGGAATTAAATGACATCCTGAGGGTGCTGGAGTTGGTGTGGCTGTTGGTGGGCATAGGCATTAGGTCTGTTCTCCTCTCTTTTCAGGGAAGAGCTGCAGCGGAAACAGAAATTTGTCCTGATGCTGTAAGCAGCGTATATACCAAAACACTCTGTGTTTTAATTTCCCCACTGTATAAAGAGGACACAAATGAGCATCTGCAGAGCAAAGAATAAATCCTGTTCATGTGGGAGGATCTAAATAAATCACAGGTTACCTTCACCCTGCACTCTTTTCTTGCTTTGCAATTACCTCAGGGTGATTAGAAGCTGTGAGTGTTGGTTTTTTTATATGCCTTCTTTTCAGGTTCACTCCCATCCTTAGGTACATCCTTTTATATCCTCCCTTATTCCGTGGCAATGAAAAGAACAAAAAAAGTAATACAGCTCATATCTTGAACGGCAAAATTAGCCCATACTGGGGGTTTGGATTTTTTTCTTTTGATATGCATATTCAGCTTTCATTAGAAATTAGTACAAACTTGGCAGCAAATACAGCAAGCCTGGTTTCCACAGTACTAATGCCAGTGGGGCTGTCATCCTGGTGTCTTTTCATTTTCTTTTGTATTTGGGGTTCGGTCACATCAGAAAACTGCTCACAGCTGAAGTAGAGGTACGAGTCTGTCTTCATTCTGAGGTTGTTTGTACTTGCCTCAAATACTTTATTTTTTTCTCTTGACATTGACTTTAGCAGGAGGGGATCTTTGGTGGGACATCTACATTTCTGGTGTGTTCTCTTACAAAGTAACATGTGAAGTCTTGGACTATTTTGCATACTCGCTGCCTTTAATTGTGAGGGGGGGTTGTTGTTTTTCTGTATAAACGTTTGTAATATAGCATAGAAAGACAGCATGTAAAATGGAGAGCAAGCACTCAGCAGCATCTCTGCTCTGGTCTAATCATGCCTTTGTGCACCCACAACAGCACACTTGACCTCGAACTCTGTCATCTTTCTTAACTGCATAGCTACAATAAAAACAAAGCGCCAAGTAAAAGCTATAAATAAAAGCAGGCATGCCTCATGGCCTCCCTGTCCTTGTAATTTTCCTGCCTCTGAAGCCTGTTGTTCCTTCTGTTGTTTTCTGTGTAGTTTATCTAGTTCAGGGCTTCTGTGTGTATGGGGCCTCTTAGCAACAGATGAAGGGAGTGCTGAGCCGGGCCTGCGGGCACTAAGACACTCAGGGGAGGTTCAGGTTGGATATTAGTGAAAAAATTTCTTCTTAGAAAGAGAAGTGCTGCAGTGGCACAGGCTGCCCAGGGAGGTGGTGGAGTCACCATCCCTCGACGTGTTCCAGATCCAGGTGGCTGTGCCACTGAGGGATGTGGTCAGTGGGGATCGCTTGGTTATTGTACTGGGTGATCTCAGTGGTCTTTCCCAGCTTCAATGATTCTGTGATTCTAAAATGGAGGAAAAGGGAAGCTGGACTCAAGAACAGATTATAGACCTGGAAACTCTAGGGTGACACATGGCAGAGGGCTGTTTTCTGGCTCCTCTTTAATAACTGAAGCTAAGGCCCAGCCAAGATCCCATGCCATTGCCACCTCCCATCACCCTTCGTCACTTCTTGTGTTGGGCTGAGTGGGGGACCTGGTTTCCCTCCTCTTGTTTGTGGAGTAGGCTGCGTGTCGGGTCTTCCTCAGCTTGTGGCTTTGGGGGTAGGTGGAGGAAGGGAGCTTGGTGGTGAAGTGGTCTAGGAAAGATGAGGGAAGAGAAATTATTAGTGGGAGTGAGCCTGAAAATCTGGTGAGGGACTGCAGCTCAGTGCTGAAGGGAATAATTTGGTGAGAGGGGGAAAAAGATGCAACTAAAATTAAGGGATTACAGATAAAGATTTCAGAAAAATAGAATAGATTTTGACAGGAAAAGAGATTGATTAAACAGGAAGGTTAAAAAGCAGTTTGTTCTGGAAAAATAGGTTGTTAAATAAGAGACTACTACTGGATGGAAAATTCACATAGTGATTTTATTTGAATGTTATTTAAACTTTCAGCCTGGAAACTCTATAATGCAATAGGCATAAAAAAATGGGAAGGGCAAAGATAAGCCGAGGTGATGACAAAGTGTCTTTGAACAGTAAAACGTGATGCAGCATGTTACAACTCTTGAAAATGAAGTAATTACAAGATAGAAAAATTCAAGCATCTGGTGGTGTGTAAAAACACTGGTGTGCTATGTCAGTATCAGTAATGCACGTGTGCATTCACTCATGTGCAGCTGTAATATAGTCGCTCATATCATGCCTGCATGAATAAGTGCACATATGCACACAAATGGTGTCTTTCCCCACTGAATACTGTGCTATAACTGCTTTGCCTGCTGGGGACTTGAACAGTCAGTCTCAACGAATCTTCATTTTACCATAAGCAGTTCAGGTGCAGTTCCTGGCTCATGAAGGGGCACAGATCTGTTCACATTTGTGGAGTGGGTATGGTTTATCTGAGCTTAGAGAGGGATAATGTGGCAACTCTCTATTGCAAGTATGAAATGAAATCAGATTGGTTTTCTTTTTTAAACTTGCTGGGTTTTATTATTTAACAGAGTTTTTATATGTGCCTCCTTGGTAATGGCTGATTAATATTTCATCAAGACAAATGGAATTTTCAGCATAAAATGTAAGGATTACCTCAAAAGCAGCGGCATTCTGAGATAGTTCCCTCCAGGTCTTTCCTGTCTACCACTCAACTCTGGCTTTAGAAAGCAACAGTTGAACTATAATTTTAGTGATGTTTTATATTTTTGAGATGAAAATGTATGATTTTTGATTGAAAAGCACTTTCATTCTTCCAGCATGCAAGAACTTGTGTCAGAGTTAACCCACACAGAGTTGAGAGAAATGCGATGCTCAAATACATCACAGAAGCCTTTTGATAGACTAGAAAGGTTAAAGATAGATGACCAACCTACAGCATTTCCTGCAAACGATTGTTTTAAAGTGCACGCTACAAAGTGATTGCCCTCTTTCTTTTAGTGATACAAGAATATTTGCATGTCAGAGTTACTCCTATACTGATGAGTTTGGAAATGAATAAAACAAAAGCTAAGTTGGTAAGTAAAAGTACATGCATATTTGGTATGCATAATACTAATACGAAAAATGTTTGACAGTTTGTAAAAATAGCTGTAGCTGGGAAGTCATCACTGAGCAGATCACGCTTCCCTTGAGATCCTCAGGGGACCAGATTTGGTGCCGATAATAGTTCAGTGTTCTACTTTATGACCCAGAGAAAAATGCAGTCAGTTACTGTTTTGAGAGAACATGAGATTTAGGGTAATGGTAAATGGAGAGGATGAAAATAACAAATCAGTAATACAGAGCTGTGAACACTTAGTGACTTGGGCTGCAGCGGATAGTGTGAATTTAATTAGGATGAATGCATGGAGGAATGAAATCTAGGTGATGCTTACTGAGCATTGAACCCTTTCTACTGCAAGGAAGGTCTGGAAACAATTTGAGCATGATGATTAACCAGCTGGCTTGCCTACTCCCTGATCAGCAGGAGAGCTGGTGCCACCTTGGCCCATGGAAGGGTGGAGTACAGAGCCAGGGTTGTACTTGCTCATCATGTGTGTCTTGCTGGAGCCTTTGCTGTGATACTATGTATGCGTACGGGTGCCTTGATTTTAGAAGGTAGCAGTGTTATCTTTGAGTGTGCTCAGAGGATAGCAAGAAAAGTGAGGAATCACTTAGAAGACTTGCTTCAGCATGGTGGATAGTTAAGAGTGTATAGGTCACAGCGTATGGATTTCTGCACAGAGCTGCAGCTGTGAAGACTGGGTAAGCACATAACAAGATCCAATGGCTGGAAGGTAGGTAGAAATAAGTTATATATGGGGAGGAGAGTTTGACATCAAATCAAGACAGACTCCTGGCAAACTCAGAAATAAGATGTGTTGTCTGTCTGAAAGATGGACCATCTTAACAGGGCATTTCTTTTAGGGAGATGGTCTTTGGTCTTGGTTGTAATGGTTGTCAAGACTAGATGTTCAAAGTCATCCTTTCTGATATTGTAGTTGGTATATTTCAGCAGTGATTCAGTTACGGAGTCCTAATTCAGTGGCCCTGGAATCTAGTCAGTGGAGAAAGTGGATCTTCCCCCTGGGTTTCAGTGCATATAGAGGTAAGCAGGGTAGGAGAAACGTGAGCAATAGCTAGTGGTTGAACTCTGCAGGCTTGCAATTTTTGGGCTGTTGTGCGGACTTGATTTATATTACTGTATGTGACTGTGGCAGGGAAGATAAAATGTGGTACTGAACAGGACAAACGGGCAGAATTGTAGGCTAGTTCAGGTTAGAAGAACTGACAGGATATCTGTAGTCCAACCTTGTACCCACAGGAGTGTCAGTTATGATGTAAGACCATGTTCCTCAAGGTCTTAAAACACAGAAGTATTTAAAGAACTGCAGTAACACAGAGAGAGGCTTACTGTAACTGTACAGGTTCTTGCTATTCAGGGGTTTGGATTTGTACAGTCTGGTGGTTATTTGATGAGGAAATGAGACTCTGTTTTGTTACAGTTGTGTAAAGCAGTAGTAATGAAACTGGAAACAGCATAAGCTGCTGCTCTTGCATGAACTCTCCCCTTAGGGCTGAAAGCATTGAGTTTACTTCCTTCCCCTCTAGTTTTTATATTCCATGTGCGTTTCCTTTAAGCTTTCACGATGAGAACATTTCCAGGCAGTGCTGTAGTCAGGCCAGGACTCTATCAGCGCTTTCAGTTGTGTGTAGAGGAGGCCAGAATATGTATATGTTAGTAACAATTTTACTTCCCTGGAGGCGATACCTAAGAGGGTTGGCTCAGTCTTGCACCCTTCAGTTATCTTTAAGGACCCTCTCTAAGGAAAAAAAGATCTCTATGTAAGAGATCTCAAGGATTCTTTGAGTTTTTCCCTTTGTCTCGTGCCCTTTCAATACCTTTCCACATGAAACCCTGCAAACTGAAAGAACAGAATTTAGTTTTTTTCCTTTGGAAAACCTTGGAAGGTTCTGTGTAGCTGTTCTGTTGCCTGTTTACTTCATTCCTGTTTAATCCAAGGAAGAAAACAACTCGTGTTAGTGGTCTCACATGTGTTACAAAGTTTTGCTGCTAAGCATATCCATAACGTTTAGAGGAAGAATCTCCACCAGGTTAAAAGGTTCAGCATATCCAACATTCTCTTTGATGGTGATACTAGGTATGTCTTGTGTAACTGCTTGATTTGCTTCTCCTATAAATGTTTTCAAAAGAAGTGAAATCACTTCATAGTCTTTGCTCATTCACTCCTTTTTCCTCTTGAACATGCCCTTGGGAGGTGGAATTGGTTTGCTTGGCCTATCCACTTGGATATGTGTGAAACATGATAGCATTTCCTGGCTGTGGACAGAATACATCACAAGGTTTTAAGTGAACCTACTGAAATGAGGTGAGCAATGAAGGAGATAGTGAAAGGGGCTGAACCGCTGAAAGATAAGCAGATGCTGGAAACGAGTAGGTTCCAGGCAAGCACAGCTCTGAATGGTTTTCTTGTGTTTGGGGAATTTCTCCTTAGAGAAAAAGAGATCCGAAGCTCTCTGTGTATCGCCCAGGGTTGGTTACAAAGCTGGGCTCTATCATGATAATACAGATTATGCAAATGGAGCCGAAGTTTTATAGTGCTAATGTGTGTTTTACTCTTCTGTGTGCTGAAGTGCAGTGCGGGTCTAAGGGAGCTGACAATGTCCTATTCATATGTAAAATGTTTTGAGGAATCCATGGTTTGGAATATTTCAGAACAGCCCCATGAGAGTATTCTTCCATATGAAAGCAATATTATCTTTATACAGCTTGTTGCTAACAGGGAGAGAATGAAGAGCGTGTGAAAGCAGCCTCTGCATATGGATGTATGGATCCTGCTGGAAGAAAGCTTCCAGCTTCCACCGTGCAGTGCAGGTGAGGAGCTGGTGGGGCTGGAGGTGGCCCACAGCGCTGAGCAGGCATGGGCCCAGCTGTCTGCTGGGAAAGTAAGGGATCTCACAGTGGAGCTGATTACTTCTCTGTGCCCTAGGATTACTTGGAGTTTAGGAGTCTTAAACAGAATTGACAGGACAGCACAGCTGTGTATTAATTATTAGTCTGGATATTTTGCAACTCGCAGGATCAGGCCTTTACTGTCTGTGGTACTCAATATCAGCATTTGGCCTTAACATTGCCGAGGAAGCTACATCCTTATTTTGTAAGAGGTCATCTTCTTATCCAACAAGCTGCAGCTGTAATCCTCTTTGACATTATGAGCGACTGCTCTGGAAGTGATTACTGTGGGATTTCATACTTTCTTCCCTGCTTATCAAATTCTTTAATGCTTCATTTTTTTTATTTTTTTTTTTGTAAGGAAAGTTATCATGCATGAAGTCACAGTAAAGTATCAAGAGGATATGGTCACACTAAAAATATCAGGGACACTGCTTCAAAGGGGATAAATCCCTGCCCATGTGGATACGTCTGTGGAACAGAGATGGTGTGCGACCCTTTCATTCTGCTTTTGTCGAGTGCGGTGTACGCGTGTGTGTGCAGGTAGCACTTCCTCCAACGTTCCAGCTGAGACCAGAAGTCTGAGCATTTCCTTGCTCTGGGCTAAAATGATTGCTGCAGCTTTGTTTTCTATTCTGCTTGGCTTGTGAGAAGGCTTGCTGTGCTTTTTAGTATATCCATAGCAAACATGATTTTGTGTTTTGTCTTCGCTGCACATCTGTTGAGGAGCAGCAAAGACGTAGTGGCTCAAATAGACTGCAGCTGCAGCAGCCATCTTTCTCATTTGGACTGCGATTCAAGATAAATGCTTTAAAAATTACAGCTTTCTAAAGAAGCTTCCTTCTTTTAAAGGTTTTTCACTCATTCGCTTTTTTAATTAGTGAGCTCATACAGCATATTCTTTGAGTAGACTGGGAATGACAGCATTATGGAAATAGTGGGAGTTGCAGAAAATAGAGTTCGAGCTTCTTATTCTTTAAGATGATGTAAATGTAGGTTTGACTCTTTATTTCCCCTGGACTTACATTTACGTAGTTTTCATTTGAAATTAGATTAGAGTGATGGGAGATCTACTATCTACAGGCTTGAAAACTTGGCTGGTAAGAGCTGAGCAGAGTATTCAGATCTTCACTAAAAAAAGAACCTGAAGGCAGATATGACTGTGTTGTTATAATGAGCATCTAATAATTGGTGGGAAACACCTCTGGGAACCTGTAAGCTTCACTGGAAAGGTTGGAAAATGTCTAGATTATCACAGCCTCATTTTGCAAAAAGCCTGGCTAACTTATAGTGGATGAGTAGAAAAAGTGTAATGACCAGAAAAAGAGGGGTTTTGGGGAGGTGTTCTGGAATACTGGATATACCGTGTTCATTCACGCAGGTTCATAATATATAAGTTTTCATGTGGAATATGTACAGTTAAAGCCTATTGCAAATTGTTAGTTTCTTCCTCTGTAGAAAGGATCCTTTTCTGGGAAAAGGGGACAACTTTTTGTACCATCCACATAAACTTAACAAAAGGATGGTTTTGTGTGCTTTTTTTTTTTTTTTCTATGAAAACTTAGAAACAACTGTTGGAGATCAGAAGTAGACCCTTTTTTCAGTGTTTTGAAGCATGTGGCATAGCTAATGGATAGCGTAAACCTGGGGGTACAAAGAGATGAACAGGTAGTTGACGTGGCTGGTGACCCATCCAGGATAGACCCATGAAATATTTCAGTGCCAGTGAATCTGCATCTCATGCCAGTGAAAATAAAGCTGTATCAGAAAAGTTCTGACCAAGTCTAATATAGTTAGCACCCGCAAAATCTCCTTGCTGCATTAAAAGCAATGTTTGCCTGTGTGGGACAGAGATAAACAAAACAGAACTCTCCTAGTGTGGGAAGGGAAGCTTATGGGAAAGTCTCTTGATTTAGGTTTGTGAATAATTTCATGAGACTTCTAAAGAAATTCCACATGGATTAACATTATAAAAAACAACAACAAAATAACTAGAAAAAAGTTACTATTGTTCATTAGCAGGAAAAATGCTGTGTTAATTTATGCCACATGCAATGTCCATAGGGTGGCCCCAAGATCTAAGTCTCTGCATAATTTCACCAAGGATATTAATTTCCCCACTGTGCCCAATTAAAGCCATCCCTAAGCTAATCTGAGAACAAACAGGATAAAATACGAAGCTATTTCTGAAAATCTGTCGAAAGCAAAAAGTAATTAAATCTCTCTCTATTCTTTGGGGGGCATTTACGACTTTTGTAATTAGTGATTAGAACTCAGAAACAAATGTTAAGACTCATTTCCTTGCTCTGCTAGGATTTGTTTCATGCAATTTCAATCCTTGTAGACTTGCTGGTCAGTGGAATGAAGAGGGAGACCACTTCCATGGATGCACAGATGAATCCTTAGCTGCAGCTCCCTGTTAGTGGTGGGAGCTTAAATGAGTACCTTAGAACAGACACTTCACTTCCTAAAATGAATGTGACCTAAAACAACTAATTTGCTTTGGGCATGTTTTTAACCTTTCTGCATCTCTTGTTCTGATCTGTGAACTGAGGAATGTTACTTTACTGGCTCACAGTCCTGTAACAAGTGCCGTTGCTGCCTGTGTCAGCCAAAATTGTTCCACTAAGGCGTTGACCTCATTTTTCAACCTTTGCTGTCGTTGTGTCCATCCACAGTCTTACTCTGGTAGATGCGTGGGAGTAGAAATGGCCAGACAGAGTGAATGTGTGGAGGCAGTGAACCAGTATTGCGAAACTAAAACAGGTCATCCCCCTTCCTTGGGTGGGGCACTAAAACTTTGAGAGTTTTGGGGATTTTTTTTTAATCCCCAATGCCCACATAGCATTGATCTTAGTGACGTCTCTGGTTTGTCTGGGAGGCGCGATGGTATTAATGTGGTGAGGTGCTCCAGTCTCACTCTTGCACTTGTTTTTTACACTGAACAATAGCCTGTGTTTTCAGTTTCTGTAAGGCGTGAGGCAAAATCTAGTTCTGCAGTAATGTAGAGGAAAAAAATATTTCTTCATTCCCTGCATTGAAGACTTTGACGTGCTCACGTACAATACCTTGTCTGACTTTCACTTTCTAAAAATAGATTTCTCAGTATCCAACAAAAAAGGTGCAGTTTTGCCTTAAGAAAACAAGAGTCCAGTCAAGAGTTTTGTCAAAAATCCTTTTACCTGTAGTATCCATATCAAGGACCAGTAACGCAGTGTAAAATCTTCTTCTGAGTGCAACGCAGTGCAAGGACCCGAACATGCCAAAATGTTACTGTCCATCAGTTGGTCTTTGCGAAGGATTAGTGTTCATAAATGAATAGCAGGGAGCTATCTGAAATATTGCTACCGAGGCTCTGGAGCTGGTGCTGTGTGCCAGCATTTGTGTTCCCTCGTGCTCCTGGCTGCTGATTAAAAAATAACCCTATAATACTGTTCAGTGTCTTTAGCCTGATCAGTCTGTTAAAGCAATCATAGGAATTTCTATGAAGTCTGAAATAAGGCCAGTCTTTATTTTTTTGCTGAGTTTCTGATTTTTGTCTGCAATTTGGACTTTGCTTAAGTGAAGACTTGCAGAGCAGATTGTTGTAAATTATTACAGAAGGCTTGTTTACCTGAAGCAGAATGATCCTGTTAATGACAAGCTTGTTCAGCATGATTTTAGCTAAGAATCCAAGAGTTATGTGTACAGGACTTTGCAGATTGCCACATATTCGGTCCAAAAGCCTCTGACAAAGTCTGGAAGAAGAATGCTTCCTCAGGTCCCTTATTTCAACTTAGTATCTTCATGCTTGAAGAGCTTTACATGTGCAAAATATGCGTTGAGCTGTGCTTGGTTTGTATTTGCATAGCTGGTGCTTTTGGAAGTATTTTTCTCTGCTGCCTTGGGGTCATTGCAAATGTCTATGCTGGCATTTGGAAGACAAACGACATCCAAATCTTCAACCCAAGAGAATCTCTAAGTCTTCAGTACGAGTATAATTAAATCATTCTTACTTTGCTTTAAGAGCTGGGGAAGCTTGAGGATGGTGGCATAGTTAAATGTGTCTGGAGATACCAAAAGTATTTTGATGCCATTATCTTGTTGGGCCAAATTGCACCGATTTTTCTGTCTTTGTTGGGTAGAGAATGTTTAATGAATGTTTAGCCCTTACCGGCTGTTTATGGCTCTAGGATAAGGTGCTATCTCTTTTTCCTGCTCAATGCTGTCAATTGAATGTGACTCTATGGAAAAAAATTAACCCTAGATTGAAAATGTATTTGAATTGTCAATAGATTCTTTCTTTAAAACAAGAATGGGATCACATCTTCAGTAGGTGGCTCAGCATACTGCTTCCAATGCCATATGATGCTTTCTTTTCCTTCACAAGATGTCTTCTTTCCCAAATAAATGCAATGAATTATGTATAGCAGCTTTCAGCAATGCTGTATTAGGGAATTTTGTCTTTGTACTTTAGACCAGTGTAATGAAAAATTAAATATTAATACAACCTCAGAATTTTTCTCAAATGTTTATAATATGAGACAGTATATTTAAGAGGCACTGAATGGAGGTAGTGTTTTTGCATTTGTTTTTTGTTGTCTTGCAAGCTGGGAGTAATTAGGGTTCTACAAGTAATGTAAATTAAACATTACCAGATAGCAAAGTGGTTGCTAGAAAGCAAGTAGGAATCTTTTATTCTACAGAAATCTAGGAAATGGGAGTGTCTGACATTTGCTAAGTTTATCGTGGGAATGGTGTAGATAGCTGATTCTGTATACTCAGCATTTCAAATGTCACTTTTTTTCTCTCAGCAGTGAAAGAAGTGGCAATTACTTTGGGTGGCTCTTACTGCAGTGGTCTTTGCTACTTGATTCAACAGGCTTATGAGAAATGGTGTCACTTGCTCTTCTGACACTTGTGAGAAGTTGCCATTCTTGGTTCTGATTGGTCTTATTTACTAAAGTCTGTGCAAAATTTCATTGCGAACAAATCATTCCTAAAGAGAGAAGAAAGTTTGTCTCTTTACAGCCCTTGTATTAAAGTGACAAGCTAACAGTTCATTCAGTTGCTCTCAGTCCTGGCTGAATTCAGGGCATTGCTGATTCTGCTGCGGTTGCAGTATTAACAGCGCTCCTTTAATCATTCAAGGCGTTATCTACTGTTGTCAGCTGCTACTCCCACTTGGTGTGCATGAACGGGATCTTTTAATCAGTCCTCGGAGCCATGCATATGCACTACTTCCCGTTAGTTTATAATTAACTGTAATTATGGATGGAGATCAGCCCAAGCCATAAAATGTAAATTTCGATATTTACTATGTTAATAAGAAGATTTGGTGGAGATAAAAGGGCTTGATTTCTAATTTTCACTGTCACAATAGTGTGAAGGAGTCTGAGTGACAGCGTTGTTGAAATTAGTATAACTGCAGTTTGCACCCACACTATGATTTTCTTACTGCAGATTGCTATAAATCAAAGAGATCATGTCATGGACACAATAAAATGCTGCCTCAGAGGAGCTGAGACAGCAGAGAACAGTTTGCAGGGACCTCAAGAGGTGAGTTTGTCCACAGATGTGCTAGAAAGCATTCTGAGATCTTTGTGTGATCCTTTGTGGTAGCTATTCATCTTAGGTATGAATGGAATTTCTGCTCAGGAAGGGAGAACGTTCACATTTATGTCAATGCTGAGGTTGCATTCCAGGCATAAGCATTATCCAGGTGCACATGGAGTTGCTGCTTACAGCTGCACCAGCATGTGCTGTCACAGATGCTGATGTGTAGGGAAGTGAGCTCTGTGTTGAGCTGCTGGGTTGGCATGCTAACACCACAGTCATGTTCTAAAAGCTTTAATGGAAAAACACACCCGTTAAGTAATATTGGGATTCATAACAACTATTCAGTGGTTTCTATGACTTAAGTTCTATGTGAGTGTTTAGCTTTTCTGGGAAGATGGTTACTTTCTTGTTTATATTTGGGAATCAAATCTTACATGTTGTGCAAATAATGTTGTGGTTTAGGCTGCTCCTGCTGCATGTAACGTGTTGCTGTGTTGATACCTGCTGGTGAAGTGAAGCAGGAAGGGATGCATTTATGCACATTGCTGTTGATTGCATTTAATGAAAAAAGTGAAGTATGAGGGAAATTAGGAAACAGTGCTCTGGAATTCTTCATTTTGGAACAAAGAATCAGTGTTCCAGAGCCCTGGTTAATCCAAGTACGGTGAACAGCCACTGAAGGTATCTCACATCCTGGCTGTAGGATTTTTTCCTTAAGCCACTTCCAGCCCCCAGAAGCTGACAATGCTTATGTAGTTCCTTTGTAAAGTTCTAGTGGCTTTTAAACACTTTTAGAGTTAACTTTTAACTAGGCACATTGCCACTGCAGCAGAGCAGTTGCAACATTTGGCTGCATGTCTAGAAAGTCTCAGAAGCTTATCAGGTATTTAAACACAAATAAATATTGTAACCTCTTATTGCTGTTCTAACTGTTAAGAAAACATTTGGCTTCTTTGCTTACTAAGCGTGTATGTCTGAGTCCTGTTAGAAGACACACCGAATGGTTGTTTGCTCAGGGAAAAAGAGACATGGCACATTACGAGGTGATTACCTTCAATTTAAAAATAGATACGGTCTGAGTGAAGGAGGCTGTTATGTCTCCAGACTGGAGCTGCATACAGTATTCTGTCTGCGTGGAAACTCTTACACGTGTTCGTACTACTTGACATATTGATTATGACCGTGTACAAGCACTCTGTTTTAAAGCATGGCTTGACAGTATTCTCTAGCTCTTGGCCTGACACCTGCAATAGTATTTCTGTCAGCACTGCAGTTCAGAGCCATTACTGCAGGACACTTCAGCAGTTTCCTACTACAAAATCTGGCAAGTGATGCCAGACTGCCCAGGGCCCCATCCAACCTGCCCTTGAGCCTCTCCAGGTATGGGGCACCCAAGGTGCTCTGGGCAGCCTTTGCCAGTGCCTTGCTGCCCTCTCAGTGGAATATTTCCGTGACATCTAACCTCAATTTCTTCTTTTAGTTTAAAGCCTTCCCCTTTGTCCTATCACTATCCACCTGTGTGAGAAGTTGATTTCCCTTCAGTTTATAAGCCCCTCTTAAGTACTGGAAGACATGGAGGGTGGTTGAAGCAAAATAGCTCCTTATGTAAACTTGCCTGCCTATGGAGGGTCTAACCTGAAACTGATGATCTCTGTGCCTGTTGGGATTCAGATCAGGATCTCTAATGGAAAGACTTACTATCCAAAATGGAACTGGATCAGCCTTCTGATAAAGCCTTTAGTTTGAAAATTTGCTTGCATCCAGCTAGAATAGCAGTCTGTTGATTTTTGGACCAGTTAAAAACTCAGTTGCAATACATAGAGCTAAATACATTTTGGAGCAAGAAAGTGCAGCAGTGATTGGCTGTGTGTGTATTGCATACCGCTGAGCATCTGTTCCAGAACAAGCTGAAGCTATAGGCCAGGAGCTTTAAAGCATTGTAATATCAGAATCCTGTGGGCCTCCATATTTAGGATCAAAGAGGCTCAAATATTGCATCACGGAGATACCAGTTGTAGGAATTTACCCAGCTGGTCCACAGTGATCAGGGAAGTAGGTACCTACTGCTACTCAAAATGGGGTCACTTTGGCTTTAGTACTTGTGCCAGAACACTGGAGCACTCCATCTGAAAGCTTTGGGGTAACAGCTTTTATAAGATTGAGAACTAGAAAGCTTTGTTTTAGTACCTTCCACAGTAGATCAAAGATTTAACTCTTGGATAATTTTTACAGATCAAAAATTAGTACACAATACTGTCTGTAGAAATCCCCAATTTATCAGAAAATGTGTTCTTGCTGTAGGTATTGCAATTGATTACTGCTAATCAGTGTTGCTAACCTGTATTAATTTCAATTTCCCCTTGCAGTAATGCGTAGAAATCCATTTGGGATGGACATTTGCTGCCGGAAAGGATCCAGAAGCCCGCTCCAGGAACTGTATAATCCCACCCAGGTGAGTGTCTTGTGGCTATGATCAAACTTCCCGGCCTGGTGTACTTAAATTAAAGGTGTTTAGGTCTGTGGGTTTGTTTGTTTGTTTTAATCATTTATATGCATATATAACTGGTGTCTGCTTGGAGAAGTGACCCTGGGACCTGCAGAGCTGAGATGTAAAGTTCTGCGGTTTGAGCTGAGGGCCTGATTTCTGATGGGTTTTAGTTGTCTAATGATGCAGAGCCCTCAAAGTATTTTTCTTAGGTACCTAAAAGCCTGAGAGTATTTTTGATCTCCTAGTGAGATGCTGAAGCATCCTGATTTAATCTGCCAGTCAACGCACAGTGCCAGGGTGGGGTGAGAGTAAGTGACGTGCTGGACATGAATCAGCAAGTGGAGGAAGGCGGAAAATTGCAATAGTAATATATGAAAATCATTTCTATGGTTTTTAGGTAGCCAGTTGCTCATCCTGTCTTGGTTCATTTCTTCTACAAGATCAAGGCAAAGCACAGTAGCTAATGTCCTTCCTTACGCTGTGCATTATTTGACACCTGATGGTCTTGATGGGAATCTACAACAATCTCCCTGGGATGTGAAGTACAGGAAAGTTATCTGGAATTTGTATTCTTATTTGTTCTCCTGGATCAATTTATTCCCTACATTCGGCTTGAATTGGCACATTCAGGAGCAGCATTTCCTGTTGGCAACTGAGGGGAAGTGCTGCCATTGAGAGAAAATGCCAGCTGACTATTAAACATATTTATTAAGGTTTAACAACCGCCTATTATATATTTATACATCAGTGAATACATTGAGTTTCACTAAATTGGCTGTTAAGGAAAGTGACTATCTCAATAAATTTAACTTGTTAGATTTAACAAGCCAGTAAATGCTTTTAAATACTGTTTGATTATGAAGAGGCTCGCTATGCGGCGTGCAAAATGAAATCTAAGTGATTTAAAATATTTATATGAAGAATTGACAACAACCCAAAGATATGTAATATCTGATACAGAAAGTAGTTAAGCTTCATTAACTCCATAGTGTGGTTCTCATGAACATAGGATGACTTTCTAATTCAGTTGGAATTTTGTGCATGGCTGGGAGCATGAGCTTATCATACTAATATACCGGCCTTTATTGACCGTTGTGGGAGTTAGTGTTGCGTAAATGGGAAGCGCTAGAAGGCCCGACGAGTATCGATTGGGTGCTACAAAGGAGAAATATTAGAATTTGCAGGTTAAATTTAAATATTTAAACACTCTTTGCAGATACTCAAGAAGGATGGGTAAGGGAAGAGACTGTGCATTTAATTGTTTTCTTTGTGGTATGTAGCGTGTCAGTTAAGACCTCCTTAGCCTTTAACACTGTTAAAGTCAATCCCATAAGAGAGAAACATCTCTATCTGTTGAAGGGCTACAGTCACAGTGCCTCTGGCAAGCTTTGTCAGCTGAGTTTCCTGAAGCAGAGGATGCAGCTGGCAACTTCGTTTGCACCTCTCCTTCCCTTCTGCATGCCCTGACCAAGTAAAGCGTTCACCTGCCTTTCTGGGCTCTCTTAGGAGGCAGGCTGAAAAGTCAATGTTTGAGTAAGCACAGCATTTCTTGCAGCCTGTGTTGAACTAAGCAGATGACGTTTTTCACTTTGAAGTGTTTCCATCCGCTCTGTGACACTCCTTCTCATCAAGTTTTTATGTTTTGTTTCTTTCTTTGTTTTTAGTAGGTATTTACTCACTTTTTAGACGGGGTCTTGCATGCTGCAGACACTGAGTAATGTAGCAGGCAAGCAAGTGCATGCAGGAACAAGAAGAGGTAGCAAATAGAGGCCAACATAAAAGGCATCAGTCTGGAAATGACCCCTGGAATATTTCTTCACATATGTGGGTCATGTTTCTTTTTTGCATTTTTGCCTGAAGAAACGTCTGTCTCACCTTTCTTAAGTAACAGGTGGCAGATTGGTCTGTATTTTGACAGTGGAGTTCTTGTCCTCCAGTTGTTCACAAGTGGTAGAGAGGAGGGGAGTGCAGATTGGGCCCCTAATCGGTTTCTGCAGTTCATGACTGGCTATTTGTGAAGTCAGCTTAGTAGTCGATAAAATACATATGCAGAAGAATTTGTAATCAAGGTCTCTCTCTTGCTGATACATTTAATTGAAACACCCAGTAGATTTTAACTCTTGGTGTTGAAAACCTGTTGGATTCCTGGTCCTGAGAACACAGGGCAAGAAGCCCTGCAGATATGGCTTTGGATTGCTAGAAGCTAGATGAAGCGGCAAATCTTTAAGGATGACTTTAAGGAAACTTTAAATATTTACTGCATCCACACGCATGTTTTTTGCATGACCTGGTAATAGAAGTACCCAACTATGGCTTATCATCCTCTGCTATGCAGTACTTTCCACATGCTTCAGGTTTCCTCAGGTAGGCAGCAGTACACAACCATATCTAACTCCTATGCTGTTGCTCCTGGGCTGCCTCCAGCATTCCCAGGAGAGGTTGGTAGAGAAGGGGACTTTATGTGGGTCCCTACTTTGAGATGATATTAGGGCTCGTATATCCTAGCTTGCAGACTCTTCCTGGCTGCTCCATATCAAGGGGGAGATTACAACATAGTCAGTTGAAAATTAAGTACTAGATAGGGTAAAAAAATCTCTCAGATTTAAAATGCTGTAATTTAATACGAATAAGACATTTTACTGTGTGTTTAGCCTAAGGTTGTGCTACCTTCATAAAGCAGATGAAGACAGGTTGATTTACACCAGCTGAGGATTTGACTGTGGGTATTTACTGTGTTGACATATAACAGCCTCTCTGATCCTGCACTGTTTTGTATCCATCTATGGAGTTCTTTGGGTTGTTTGCAGATGCCAACTTGTCTTTTGAGACTCTTTTTGGCTTGGTGAATGATTGTGAGAAGGAAAAAGAAAAGAAGAATAGGAAATTCTGACTTGAATAAATTCAAATGTAGCAGTGATCTAAGGGTGACTGAACCAGTGGTGTACAGGAGGTGAATTTGTGAGAACTGCAGTTAGATTTTTTCAATGTACTGATCGTAATTGTTCAGATGCTTGATAGAGAAGGAGAGAATAAACGGGGTGGAGATAGGACTGAGTTAGGATCAAATTAAGTGTCTATGACAAAGCCCATGTGTTATTTCTGTCATAGTTGGGTACATGGCCTTCTGGGTATTGTGAAAGTAGGAACAGTGCTTTTGCTCCTTTTCTTTCTTAATAGGGCACAAAGTGAGGAGTGCATTTGTCTGTGGACAAAAGGTTTCTTCTCTAAGGCTTTTACTGCAAGATTTTTTTGTGAGCGCTAATATACCATGAGGGAAGAAAAGTCAATATAACTCAACTGGATTTACACTGACTAAGTGAAAGTGTGGTCCCTGAGTACACGCAGACAGCATGCAGCATGTTTCTGAGACCCTATTATCTTTTTTCTTTCATTTTCAGTTAGAAATTACTAATAAGGTGCAGAGGTACCAGTGGCAAATTTGGAGGGCTGAATGAAATGGGTCATTTCTTTAATGGGTTTGTTAAAAAGCCAACTTGGATCTGTATTAACCAGAACTATTTCCCTTCTGCCAGATAGTTGTAATGTGGCTTAGTTGCGAAAGGGAAAATCTAGATGTGTCACATTCCTGCAAGACTCTTCATTTGTGTTCAGTTACAAGTTTGCCTTGCATATGGAATATTGTTGTTGGGTTTTTTTGTGTATCAAACTCCAGGAATTTAAGAACATGGATAAACAAATATTTTACAAATTTATTCTTGGAAGACAACATATGGAACTGCGTCTTGTAATTTGCATGACTGAGTACAGCCCCGTTGCTCCAAAAATAACAGATAATTGTGTATCGGGTCGTTGAGATGGAGTTACCAGAAGTTCAGAGTTTGATAACAGCATACTTGAGGGTTGTGCACCATGAGTGGTTGATGTGGATTTGTTTGAAACAATGAAAATGCTACTGAATTATAGCAAACTGCAAGCCAAGATAGACCTGATATTGAAGGAAAGGGAAGTAACTTCACCTTTTAGTCAGAATTTGTCTTCTACTTGTCAAGGTTAACACCTAATTCCCAGGAAATCTTTGTCTGATCTAACTAGCTCCACTGTTGCAAGTAACATGGCAGAGATACAGTCCTTTATCCATTAGGATCCACATCCCAAGGACGACTTTGTTTCTATTTCTAGTTTGACACATTGCCTAACCAACTAATGAGTCAACATGACTGTTTAACCAAAGGTCAGACTGTTTGTCATTTGTTACTTTCCTTTTCAAACACATTTCTTTTTGTTGAGGAACTGCATTTCTAGGTGGCTGCTTTTTGGTGTAACGGGAGCCAGGTTGCCTCATGAGTTGCTAAACCTGGTGAGTCAGAGCTGCAGACCTCACATTGCCTTTGTGTTATGAAATTGTATTGGACTGTTTCAGAGCAGTCATTTCAAAAGGACCCATTTCTTTTATGATGTCCACTTCTTTTTTTTCTCCCCTTCCTTCCTGCCAAGTGAAAAGAAAGTGAGCTGCCGCCTTGCAGACAGTGTTTATACATCTTCAGGCCGCAAGTGCTCCTTTTTTGGAGATGCTGTGTGGTTATTTGTGGCTCAAGCTGTCTGGATAGCATATGTGAACATCAGCCCAGTTCAGCCCACATCCCTTAACTTTCATCTGGGTTGGTAATTTCCTATCTTCAGGTTGATTTCCGTTCAGTAGAATGACTCTGGTCAACTGCAACTATTAATGGACAAAGGTTTGTGGGGAGCTCTGTGGTTTGAGCTTTGTGTACGTGTTGTCCACAGACAGCACTTGGAATCAAAGGTTCAGGTGCTTAAAACTGGTGTTTCTGCCCTTGGTGATCTTGAGGTACTGGGAGCTCTTGCAGCTTATTAGCTTTTTATTCTCAGAAATAGAAGAAACAAAGGGCAGGTCACTGAGTAAGATGAAAAGTCTGGTTTGTCAGTGACAGCAGGTGATCATGGCAGACTACCAGAAGGATAAATGACTCACGATGCTCAGCCAGCACACAACAACCTGTGGCTCACGGGCTTCATGAGCCAAGCATGTGTCTTTGTCAGCTACGGCATGCAAGAAGAATCTGAGTTGCCAAACAGTTATAGCAATCAAGAGGAGTTTCAGTAAGAAAGGAAGATTACACCAGTGCTGTACTCTAACTTTTCTCCCTTTTTCACTTGTGTGTGTTCTGGCTGCTTTATTTTCTCACAAGGATAGTGATGCAGATACCTTGATAGAGTCATTTCAGATTGGAAAATACCACTAAGATTTTCCAGTCAAGCCATCAGCCCATCCCCACTGTGGCACGTCCGCATGGTTCTTGAGCATCTCCAGGGACGGTGACTCCACCATTTCCTTGGGCAGCCTGATGTGAACTTTGGAGCACAAGAAATAGTGCAGCCTATGTAAAGAACAATGCATTAAAATTTATTGATGCCTTGCATTTGGGGTGAATAGTCATACGTGTATGTTTGTCCTTCTGTGGACAAGAGGTGACCCAGAACTGGTACCAGACTGGTACTGACAATATACACTGTGTGATTGATACTAATCTACGTAGGCACATTCATGTGCGTAATAGTAGCATTGTAAGTGTAGCTCTTAATTGCAGTATTTGATTGATCATAGATTAAAAACATCGTAATGGAAAAGAATGCAGAATGAATACATAGGGAAGAAAATTCAATGTGTAGTGCCAAACTTTGGGAATATAATGCTGTTGGTAAACAACAATATTGTATCTAATTATTCTCCCCTGCTGCAGCAAATGCCTGCTGTTGAAAGAGGAAGTAATTGATTTACTCTGTGGATGACTTTGTATGCAAAAGCATTACTTACTGTCATGCTTGCAAGTCGTAAAACAGCAGCTGGCCTGGGATGAAATATTACATTAACCTTAGCAGAAAAACTGCACTAGTGAGAATGCTTTGTTATTAATTACTGATTACAAATGATAAGAGCCTGTTTTAGATGCTGGGGAAATGATGTAGGGAGGGGAAGGTTTCAGGTACACTGTGCGTCATATATTGTTCCTTGTGACATGTTGGATGCCTTTGTAAGTCAAGAAGAATTAATCAGACAAGTTTGTACAGTAACTAAAGGCAGTTAGGGCCAGAACAACTACCAGGACAAGCTCATTCAAGTGCATTGCAGTGCATTGGGATGGATTTTTAGGCACCTGTGTTTAATAGAAGGCTGCATGAAATGAAACAATACAACTGTCACTCAAAAAAAAAAAAAAAAAGAGAATTCTTTGTGTTGGAGGAGAAAAAGGGTAACATGATTTTCACAGCTGAACATCTGTGTGTGTTATGTGCACTCCCTGCCAGACCAGCAGCAGCTGGATGGAGGGGAGACCTGGGCTGTGTGGTCTGGTCAGTGTCAGTGAGGCTTTTTGTGTCTGCTGACTTGAATCTGTTTTATCAGTGTGTTGCTTCTCAGAACCAAGCAGTGTTCATACGACTCGCCTGCCTATTTCTCTGCATTAGGTTCCTTTCTTTCTTCCCCAGGTTAAGGTTTTATACCAGCTTGACCAGTAGAGAAAACTGGGATTATTATACTTTAGAATGCAGAGATGTGACTCTGCTCTAATAACCTCAGTCTGGACCTTGTGGTTATTCACAGTGTAGCCTCTCTCATTTATTTCTGGTGCAGATATTCTCAGGACAGCCTTCTCCACTCAGTGTGTAGTAGCAACTGTTGGTTTAAACATTTGCCTAATTTTCCCTGCAGTCTTTGTTGTCAAAGAGGTTTCTTAACTCCTTGCATCAGAACCACACACTGCTTTCAGCAGGGCAAGGGAATCTCTGCAAATCCCAGGAGCCCAGCTGTAGCCACTCACTCCCCAAAGAACTGTAAAGAATACTGGTAGGCATAATTATGACAATCAGAAAAGACAGACGTTTTAAAACTGTCCACGGGGCTTGTATTTCTTATTAACTATATAGATTTAAAGATAAGGAAGAGCAGGGGATAAAAATGGCAGTTAGTTTTCAGAGATCAGATTCCCCAAGTCCCATTTTACAGACTTAACTGTATCGGATGCAGCTTTTCAAGTCTCACAAACTGATGTGTAACGTTCATGTTCTTTAGCTCTGTACAGTATGAAATGTAAATCCACCTCAGTAATGTGACCAGCTGCACCTTGCCCAAGCTTTTTTCAGTCAAAGTGCAGTAATCTGCTTGTCTGGTTGTGTGCACAGATTCAGAATTGCTCTTCTCTAGGTACTGCAGGCAATGCAAGGTTAAAATACTGTCTCTGGAGAGATGTGGCTACACAAGCCACCATGCATTATGACACTGGCATGAAAGGAAATTCCTGGTACTGCTGGGAGGCAAGCTGTAGAGTTTTAGCACAGAGGTGTAGCTAGTTAAATCCAGCCTGGATTATTATGAGCCTTTGCTAAAGTCTGTATGGTGCCTGCTCCACGTGCCTGAAGTTCTGGTGAGGCAAGCTCACCCTGCGTGCTTCCTGAACAATCATTTGACTAGTCATCACCTGGGCCAGCCCGGCTTTGACTGGTTTCAGTCAGTAGCTTTCAGACCTTGCTTCTTAATGATGTGGGAGAGATGTAAAAGTCAAGTGAAAAAAGCAGAGTTTACAACGTAGTAGCTTTACTGCATATGAATATAGCAAAAACATTGTTTGTAATGCATGTGTCATTTTCTCATCTAGAAAAACAACTTGTAATAGTTTTATGTCCTGATATGGCTAAAGAAAGTTGGCAAGCTTACTGTACGCTGAAGTTCTATCTTTCTAGTGCCTGGAAAACCCAGGAAGGGGTTTCTCTGTCATTTCAATCTTAAATCAGTCTGAACAGTATTCTTAGTGTGGTTCCACCACAAAGCTAAAAGCAAAACATGTGGTACAAAAAAAATCAGAATATTCCTGCAGTTGATTTGCATGGAGATTGCCTGGCTGTGCAGTAAGTTAGCAAGCCTCTGTAGTATCAAACTGATGACCTAATATAAATCCTTCCCCTCCTCCTGTAAATGTGGGCTGTGTCTTTTAGATCATTTTTGGACAAGCGTCTGGGGATTAGTAAGAGGAAGTGGATACTAATTCAATTAGAGGACAGAAGACGAATGTACAAGCTGGCATGGGGAATTGACACTGGGAGCTGAAGGAACAAAGACATCTCTGCCTGTGAGAGGACAGTTTCATCTATTCAAGCCATGTTTGGCTTTTCCCGTGCATACATTTGACTTATGAAATGTTGGTTGAAGGAGTTGTATTTACATAGCAATGGAGTTAATGTCATATTTTGGAAGCTAAGCCTTGATGTCAGTAGATAGATGGAAAGCTGGAGAGCAGATGCACAGTGGTAGCTTTCAGTTGATTCTGATACATTAAATATTCATAACAAGCTCAGCTGAAAGAGAAAAGAAATGTTTCATTGAACTGGTGAGGAGAAGCTGAAATTGTTGGAACTTCTCCAAAGCATAATGTCTTATTTAATGTGAACTGAATGAAGGTTCCCGTGGTGAAGGTGAGGGGCAGTACGAAGTACTTCCACAATTACTGCTTTCTTCCTTTAAGAGATTGTTATGCCAATGACATCACTCTATAAAATAATAGCCAAGAATTACTGCTTTGAGCAGTTTATGTAGGCACAGCACGGGCTTTTTCCTTTTTTTTTTTTTTTTTTTTTTTTTTTCCCCCCATTTTTTTTTTTCCTCATAGCTTTGGACCTACAAAAGCCTGTCTATGGAGTTTCTTATATTTAAATGCTACGTATTTACAACCTGGAAACAAATCCTCCCACGTCAAGTTTTTCAGACATGGATGTGCTGTCCCTAAGTGGATATCTGTAGGCTTCTGTCACCCTGTCTGTGTGCTCTGTGGCTGGCTTACCATTGCCCCTGAGTCATGTGAAGGGCCCAGGCCCTGCTCTCCCTGCCACATGGATCACTGTGGGCACTCTCCCCTCTGCTTCCATACAGTTTCTGCCCCAGGCAGGGCTTGGCTTCTGACAAGGTCTGAGTTCATGTGTTAGAGGATAAATTTTAGGCCTCAGAAATGTCTGCGCTCACATGAGGCCTAGCTGCCCTGTGTCCCCATCCCCAGCAGCCGTGGGCTCACTCACACCACATAGGGAGTGCTCTGATATTAACCCCAAAGAGTCAAGTGCCTGATCATAGGGTGGGGTAGGATCTGCGTCTCCCTGTGCAGCTGCTTCTGGCTGCTTTCTGTCATGTAAACATGGATTAGTAAACTGTGGCAGCTGTGTGCAGGAGGCATGGTTGTCTCCTTGCCAAGGCCACCATCTCTTCTTGCCTTTCCTTGTGCTCCCTACTTCATCCAACCCTGGAGTCTCTTCTGTCTAGTATCATAGAATCCTTAAGAGTTGAAATGGACCTCTGGAGGCCATCTAGTCCAGCTCCCCTGCAGTGAGCAGGAATACCACATCTAGACCAGGCTGCACAGGGCCTGATCCAGCCTCACCTTGAAAGTCTCCAGGGACAGGGCATCCATTACATCTCTGGGTAACCTGTTCCAGTGCCTCCAGTGTCTTCTACTCTGCTCATTCTCCCTTTCCCTTTGCTACTTTTTTTAATAGGATCATTGAATCCTAGAATTATTTAGGTTGGAAGGGACCTTAAAGCCCATCCAGTTCCAACCCCCTGCCATGGGTAGGGCTGCCACCCACCATCGCAGTCTGTCCAGGATCCCATCCAACCTGGCCTTTATCTGATAAAGACTGGCATATTTTTACATGAGGTGTTGTGCGTGTCTGTAGTCATGGCTATATCAGAAAGCACAGTAAGTTAAAGAATGAAAATGGGCAGTTGATGGCAAAGCAGACAGAGATGAGATACTTGTTCCTCTGAAAATTATACTGTAACTCATTTGATTATTTTCAGCCAACCAGTGCAAAAACAAGCCAAGCAGAAGAAAAGAATGTTGTCTGTCAGCTAGTAATGCGAGCTCAGTGTCTTCTTTTGAGTTTGTAAAAAGCAGTATTACTTTTAATGGGAATGGTGGAGAAAATCTGTTGTGTCAAGGAAATCGTGGCAGGCCGAGTATTGTGCTTATTAAAAATAGAGAGGGCTTGAAAACAAGCAGTGCAAGATCTGTGACTTCACCTCCAACAACCTCTTAAAAAGCCACGGGAGTCTGAGATGTGAGTGCATCAAAGGGCTTTGTTTTCCAGAGGGATGTAACAGATCTCTCTGTGCATCCTGCTTGTGATTGCTGATTTGCACAGCAATGGGGATGCAGCAGGCAGTCCGGGAGAGTTTTAGAGCATCACCTTCCTGCCTTGCCCAGGACAGACTCTTCAGTTTTCACTTGGGCTGTTAAGTGAGTTAGCATATAAAATATTGAAGCTGAAGGAAGAAAACTGCCTTTTTATCGAAGTGTAAATGATCTTGAAACAAAATACATGGGATAAAAGAATGATTTTCTTAGGCAGGTTCAATGAATAATTGATTTCTGTTTCTCATAACATTATCAGTGTAATTAAATCAGTGGATGAAGAAGTAAGACAGAGGTATCATCTGTTAGACACTGAACCTCTTTCTTCAGTCATTGGCTAAGCACTGCCATCTGGCATTTAAGACTGTCCAGCACTCAAGCAGGTTCACGATCTGTCTTGCCACTGACAAGTCAGTGTTGTATGAGCACCAGCATGATAAAAAAAATCCATGTGTTCAGTCATTATCTGCATCAGCAAATAACCTAAATAAGCTCCCTTCCTTCTTTGCCAAACTTGCTACTGTCTCTGGAAGCTATGCATAGAAATGATTTCAAGTAAAGTGCACTCTGGGTTCTTGATTTGTACAAAGAGGCTGCACACTGCTCCCTGTGGATATGGATTTTGGCGCAGTGAGGCAGTGCAGCTATTCCTATGGGTTTGGCGCAGAACTGTGGAGGTCACTAACTTTGGTCACTCACCAAGATGCAGAAAGTGATGGCTGTTGTGGTTCCTTTTGCTGTTTTAAAGATCGGAGACATCAGATGGAATAAGAAAATGGGGTAAGGAAACAGTCTGGATGTGACTGAGCCTGTACAGTTCCTATATGAGGCTTTTGTTTCTTCATATGGATTCTGCTTTGGAGAAGCTGAGAATGGAGGTTAATTGCAGAGACAAAGCAAAGACAAAGCTAAAGATTTAGAAATTAAAGATAAAAATTTATTAGTGTTACAGTTGACATTACTTTATCCTCCAAAATTAATTCTGAGAAGCAGGTTCTGACTTTCCTCTTAGTAACACATCCATGTGTCACTGCAAGGTTGTCTTGGAGTAATGTGCTCCCTTGTGCATCCTCCCTGCCTCAATTTCTTCACTGAAGTGTTTGAGTGTCATAGACTCATTAAGACTGGGAAGGTGCAACCATCAGCCCAACACCACCATAATGCTAACCTATGTCCCTCAGTGCCACATCCTCATGGTACTGGAACACCTCCAGGGACGGTGACTGCACCACCTCCCTGGGCAGCCTGTGCCACTGCAGCACCGCTCTTTCTGAGAAGAACTGTTTCCTAATATCCAACCTGAACCTCCCCTGGTACAACTTGAGGCCATTACCTCTCATCCTATTGGTAATTACCTGGAATAAGAGGCCTATGTAGTCTGTTTCCTTGTAAGCTGGAGGTTCATGTGGAGTAAGAAATCTAAATGCTGTACTGCTTTGTAGGCTGTTGTTATGGTCTGGTGTCTTTTGAAGGTCAGTGAAGATCCTTTTGCTGACTCTCACAGTTGTTGGACATTCCATTCTATCTTGCCTAAGGGAAGTCTCATCCAGAGGCTCCCAAAGTCAGCAGAAAGATTCCCATTGCTTATGTTGGCTTAGGGTCAGTTCCTTAGTTGAAGAGGCTTGAGGGAAATATTCCATTCATGTTGTTTGCACTCTGATTGTGCTATAAATACTGTATTGAGCAACTGATCCTACAGAACTGATGCCTGTTCAGTGATACTCAGTCATGCATACTGAATTTAGCATCTTTATGTATAGTTTAATTAGATTGCTGTCCTGGTAATACAGCAGTTACCATAATGTTGAAGGAGAAGCAATGGTGATTCAGCAAAGCGTGATGCTTGCACCTGAGTTCTCCCAGTGCTCTTGTTTGTGCAGTTTTGCATGATGACAACAGGGAGTAGATCATAAATTTTAATGCTGGTTTTGCCATTCTTTGTCACCAGATCATTTTGTATTTGTCTCCACTTTTCTAAAAGGAGGGATGCCTGTTTTCCTGCTTCTTCGGGATAGTGTGGTGATGTTATCACTGACTGTGTAGTTCTGATTATAGAAAACAATAGGTATAATTACTGGTTCCTAGTTAGATTGTGCATCTACCAGAACTGCTGTGAGACATCTTAAATTCCTCAGACACTTGAAAGGATACCAGGTATTTGGTGCTGAATGTAATGAATCTAAACTCTGTTTCCTGATATACAGAGTTGTTACTTCCACGTTCAGTAGTGACATCAGGGAGAGCCAGCGTTTGTGTGGAGACCTTTACAGACCTCATGCAGACTCCTTCCTCATGTACAAATATGAGCATGGATCTCCATACAGCCCAGCTACCACTGAAATATATGAGTTAGGGAAGTGCTCAGTGCTGCCAACAGATTCTGTAGCAGTCTAACAAAGCACTGGTTAGCACTGGTTTTGTATGCCCAGTGCTTTATTATACTTACCAAATGTATATTAGGAAGCCTGAACTTTGATTCTGCAAAATCTGTTTGCTTGATTGGGGATGGTAGTTTCTCTCTCTGTTCTCATTGTCTTGCTTTGAGCTAAAATAAAAAATAAAAAGCAATTCTTGATGGGGAGACTAATTGCTTCATCTTGGAATTAAGTATCTAATTACTAGAAATTCCAATGGCACAGAGTGCATGATGTTACTCATGGTACCCTAGTGTGTCATTGTCACGGATGCCATGTGCGCTTTGCTGAAATGTGTTAATTAATATATGTGTTTTTTATTGGAAAGGGTTAATGCCTGTTTAGTTATTAAGCAGGATTTGAATGCATCAGATGCTGGGAGCTGAGGGCTTTTAGAGAGGCTGTGCTGCTGCTGTAGAACACAGAAGACAGGTTTTTAAAGGCTGAAACATGTAGAAAGTTTCCTCTTACCTTTCTGCAGTCTGGTGTGAATACATGGCTTGAACAAAGTACTCTATGATGCTGAAATCCTGTGTGCCCCCAGCATCCTGCCAGGCTATAACCTGCACCGCAACCTGCATATGGGACAGTCCCACAGTTGGGGCTGCATGTTATCCCCCAACACATCTCTGATCTGAAATCACTGGAAACATGATAATGTACCATAACAAATGATGATGAGTATTAAGCTTGATTGGCATCTGGCTCATACTAACTTCAGATGAAGTATTGTCATCTTCCTGTATTTCCTATTGCAGAGGATATCCCTGCTGCTAACTGGTGTCTCCTGTGTGTCTCGGAAACAAAATTATTTATTGTGCTCATTGCTTTGAAGCGAGGCATGCTCTAGTACTGAGAATGAACAGCAGTCTCCTATGCTTAACACCTGAGGGCATAAATGTAACCTGTTTAAATATCATTCTTCAATTATCCTTTGAATGGTCTGCCTTCCAACTCCTCCCCTCTGACTGCCTATCAGAAAGATGATACATCTGCTCTTTCACTTCAATTCCTTAAATTGTAATCGAGCACTGTCTGGATAGCAAAAATGAAAAGAAATGTCTGGCTGGAACAGCATTCTTTGCTTTTATTGCTGAAAAATGCATTAATGGTCCTTTATCAAATATATCCATTGAACAAATCATTCAATTTCCTTCCACATTTAATTCTTTCTAATAAAAAGCATACCTAGGCACACTCTGACATTCTCTCCAGGCAGTAAAGGCCAAGCTTAATTTGTTTTTTTACGTTATAATTTTGTGAAATCTAAGAATAGATTTCAGTAAATAGCTCGTTGACCCCTCATTTGTTTAAAAATAGCTAAAAGATTATAGCCCCTTACTATATCTGCTCTTAACTTGCAGTTTGCATTGCTTTCTATAGCGCAGCCTGCTGCTGGAGGTTATATTTAGGTGGAGGGTAAAAGCTTCAAACAAGCCTGTGTGTCTTCAGCTGAAATCTATTTCCAGTCTGGCTGGGGCAATTAGAAAAGCGAGCGATTCATTCAGGTTTCTGACTGTGAAGTCTCAAGGCCAGGCATTCATGCGCTTTGGAAAGTGCTTCCTTGTCTATCTGCATTCAGAGGAAAAAAAGACGGAGGGAACGCTCCAATTGCTTGTCTTTGAGGCTTATTTTTTCCGTTTTTGTAGAGGCTTTATGAACATCCTTGAATCAGCAAAGGGATGCAAGCCAACTATCTCGATCTACCAAATACCTTTATGCATTTGCCTTTTGCAAGGCAACCCTGCCAAGAGGTGTGTGTCAGAAGAGGTTTGCATCCAGTAGTCCATGGTCCAACACAGCCAGCAGCTCCTGAATGAGAAGAGCCCTAATTGCAGGGCTGGTGCTGTCAGCATTAGAGGTGCTCCGTCAGCCCTGTGCAAAGCAGAGAGTTTGGCTCCGGCCCACTCATCTCATACATCCCTTTAGTACAGTAGAGACGGCTGTGTGTGTGTATTCAAGGCAGCATTCATCTCCCTGCAGTATTTGGCTCCGGTAATTATCAGCATTTGGCTGTTCTCAGAAGTGCTGAAATTCTGTGGAGAACATGAGCCCCATTAAGGCTCCCTGCTTCTCTGTGCATACAGATAGAACATCGTGTGCAGTCGCTGAGTTTTCCAAGCTGACTTTTAGTCTTGAAGCATCACACGTGTACTTATTTTAGTGCACCTCTAAAGGTGCATGAGAGAAAAAAAAATTGCAAAAAAAAATCCAACGGTTCGGAGAAAATAATATTATGGGGAAATTAATAGGTGTTTTGGAACACGAGCTTCTGATAAAATTAAAAATCTGTGATTATTCAGTAGCTAAGGAAAATAAAGCCACGGCAGAAAAAAGTAAAACAAAATCCTGCTGATCTGCCCTTTTAGAACAGAGCTAACATCAATAATTCTTGTGTTGCACATTAAGTTTTAATGCGTAGACAGGCTCTCTGCGCATAGTGGGGCGTCTGTTGGGTCATCAGTGTGAGCTGATAAATGCCTGTCATATGAAGAATGCATTACAGTGAGAGCCAAGCTAAGTGAATCATTTAGTTGTCATTAGTCATTTTTCATTAATATTTGTAAGTGTAGTATTATCCATTACGCATTAGGTAGGATAGAGAGGATAACACTCACAGTGTGCTTTATCCCATGAACAAAGGCTTTGTCTGAAATACATGGTAGGAGGTGATCAGGACGAGTGCTCCAGCTCTGGTCTTATTGGTGTATCTGTGTCTTTTTTCTTAATTTAAGACTATAGAAATCCAGATGGGAACGGAAATAATTTCATCACGTCGTTTGGCATTAACCAGCACCCACCATTTACGTTCATGGGAATCAAATAAGTAATAAGTGTGCTGGAAATGGAATATCTGTAAGCGCATTTAATACCATGGATTAAAAATAGCATCCAGAAAGGAATTTCCACAAAGGCATTATACCATCCAGAGCATCCTTGTGGTGCGTGTGGGCTCTAAGCACCTTCAGCTGCAATCTTTGGGGCTTTGCTATGTGCAGCGTAAGTGGGGATGGGGGCAGGAGGGTGTCTGGGAAGAAACGTAATCCCAAGGATCCCACTGGATTCTTGTCAGCCTGAAAGGGTTACAAGAATAAATGTTGAATCTTACATTCATAAATTTTTTCCCCAGGATAATACACCTCTGCCAACTTAAACTTTTTTCTCTTAATCTGTTATTTTTTATCACTTTCTGTTCTAAAGTCCCAGATACTGCATTATATATCTCCAAATGATGGCATGGTCATGCATGTAGGTGAAGATATATCCTTCCCAAAGTGCTGTGAAGTTACCAGATAGATGTGACAGAAAGGCTTGTGAGCATGGATTTAGCATTCCTCCCGCTGGTTTTTGCATCATTCTTGACATGCATCAATACTGTTCCACTTGCAGAGCTATTTTCCAGTAACCTCAGAGGCTCCAAGAAAGAAATTAAAAAAAAAAAAAAGAAAGAAATTGGAAATGCTTACAAATTTCTTCAGTTTCTTTTCCCATCTGTGAGAAAAGTGAAAATCGGTCTGATGGCTCAGTATCTCTGAAAGCAAGAAGAGAACATTGTGGTTCTCTTTGGTAAAATGAGATATTGCCTTCTTAAGCTTTGAAAGCTTTGGTCTCTGCTTTTGATGAGTTGTGAAATGCCGGCTCCAAAACGTGTAATTGTCTTGGAATGAAAATCTGCACATATTCCAGCTCAGGCTAATATTATCCAGTGGGAAATGTATTTACGCTGTAGGAGGAAATAGGTACAAATTCTTTCTTGTGAAGCAAATAACTGTTTCTACTATTTTCTACATAAAGTGTCCCCAATTATTTTATTATACACACTCCAAAAGTAATTTGTGTGTATGTATGGACATGATTATTTTTTTATTTTCAGAAGGATGCTGAAATGTCAGCTGTGGATCTAACCACAAATCAGATACGTTACGACTCCTGCTGCTGTTCTCAAGCACATTCACCAGAGCAAAAAGAGCGGCATTCAGCCATCAGCTCCTTGACTGCCAAGTAGTACTGTGCCTTGAGGGTTAGGACGTGTCTGTGGTGCAACCGCAGCATTTGT
Source organism: Excalfactoria chinensis (assembly GCF_039878825.1). NCBI lineage: Eukaryota > Metazoa > Chordata > Aves > Galliformes > Phasianidae > Excalfactoria > Excalfactoria chinensis. The sequence continues at coordinate 51,641,691 of NC_092825.1, read as the reverse complement.
TTCTGTGCACCACTGAATGGCTTTGAGTGATAACACCAGCTTGGCTCTGCACAGATGGCTTGAGGTGAGAGCTTTGTGTGTCCCATAGCTTGTCTTCAGGGCTTCTGAGCATCCAGAGTGTATCGTCAAGAACTTTTTTCCTTCCTTTTAGCCAGTGATAGCAACACCAGAAAAAAAATGATGTGAGTGCTGACAGCTCCCATTAGAGAATTAGTGTAAGAGGTAATGATGGTGACTTCAGACTTGGGAATATTTAAATAGTAGGAAAGGTGTTTAAGAGAGTGCACTCTCTCCCTGCCCTCCAGGTAACCCCATTCCCATCCAACGCTTTTGGAAAGGGTGCATCTGTGTTATGATCTGAGTGTGAGGAATTCAGGAGAATCTTTGACACTACCAAACGTAGCCTGTACATCTGTGGCTTGATTTCCAAGTGAGCTTCATGGGAGTGACCCAGAGAGCCCAAGTTGACTGCAGGGATTTCATGTGAACCCTGTGCTGCAAAGCAGAGGTTGGGACATGGCATAAATCTTAGGGGGATATAAATTTAAGAGATATTATCAAGCTGTAGACAATTAGCATACCAGACAAATCTCAGGAAAAGTGAGCGGGGCACATAAATTTACCACCTCTCTGCGCTCTGTCCATGTGTTGATTATCCAGTACCAACAACTTCTTTAATGAGAAGAAATGTTTCACTCTTGCATGTTCTCCAGGGCTTAATTTTTGTAAGTGAACTGCTGATTCAGTTCTACCTCACAAAATAACTCAGCTTGGCAATAATTCAAGGCTAAAAATGTGAGCTCTGCCTGCCTGCTATTTATCAAACAAGCAATTACACAAAACAGTGCATCATTCCATTGAACAGTGTTTAAATTCTTCCAATTGTGTTTTATAAAGTAACTCTCATTTTGGCTTTTGTTACTCGGTGGTTTTCAGTATTCTGGCTGCAGGCAGCCTGTGGCTCATCAGAAGCTGTTGGCAGCCCAGAGCGATGGCTTTTCCTCCCAGTGCTTTCTCCTGCTCTCTGCAGGGTTTGAGGGGCCAAGGTTGATGAAGAAACAATGATTTGCTTTTGTTACTAGTGACTTGATCAACCCTGAAGCTAGATTCAGTCATCCCACTAGGCCTTCATCTGCTTCTTGTCTTCTTTCCCTTACTCTGCAGCCACTTGGCACCAAGTATTTTACTGCCAGTACAAGGTCCCTCATATATCATATTCATGCATCATCTATGAATCATCTGTAATTCCTTAGATCTTACATAGAGAGCTGCAGGGGTTGACCCTAGAAACTAGATTTTGACCCTACAGCTTGAATGGAATCGTTTCCTCTTGGTCCTCAAAGACCACCTGAGCATCCATAGTCTTCAAATTTGAAGTTGGGACTGGGTCTCCGTTCAGTCTCATCTCTGATACCGATGCTTTTTGCTGCCTTTGTGTAACCATACCTGACCTTCCTTGGGCTGTCTACTAAGGGCTATGTGCTACTGAGTTAGCATGTAAGTGGAAGCATTGCGCTGTAGTGTTGGTGTAAAGGAGCTCTTCCCTTGTGAGCTCATTCCTGAAGTTGTCGTGGTCCCATGACAGAGATGAGATTTGCTTTTAGGATTGCTACCATCCAGGCAGACTGGACCACAGAGAACATGAAAGCATAACTCCAGCAGAAAATATCTCCTTTGCATTTTCACAGAATTGTAGAGTATGGAAGGGACCTCTGGAGATCATCTAGTCCAACTCCCTGCTACTAAAGCATATTCCCCATAGCAGGTTCTATAGGAAAGCATCCAGGCAGGGTTTTGAGTATCTCCAGTAAAGAGGACATCCTTCAAAGTAAGTTCGTCATGTTCATATGGATTTTAGATGTTCTGGTTTGTCCCCACTGTCAGTGTGTGCCACTGAAAAAAGCCTGGCCTCATTCGTGTTGGTGCTGCCTCTGAGGTTGTGTGCTGATGACAGGAGGGGCATCTTGGCCTTCTTGTTTTGAAATTTATATTGGGCTCGGAAATTTGGGCAGTTTTTTTTTCTCTCTTTCACTTCTGTTTTCCCCTTCTGTAGTCAGTAACGTATGTTCAGCAGACCAAATAACATCCCCACTGAGGCTGGAGCAGTCACTGGAGTTTCCACTGCGACCTGTCTGTGCCCCTTTGCCAGCATCTTAGAGGAGGATGAATGCAGTAAATTTGCCGAACTTCTTATCTTTGGTGCAGTGGGAATTGTGCAAGTCTGAAATGCTCTCAGCAGGATTATTTGGCAGAGCAACAGGAGAAACGGGGTATAGGCTGGCCTTTTTTTAACATTAGGACTGGTTCTGAAGGGCTGAAAATAGTAAAATCCTGCAGGAATTTTAGCGGTTGGTGGCTTGGGATTTATTTGTAATCCCGTAGGATTGTGTATAAATAACAGGTTTTGTGGAGTTGCATGGTGTTGTTTTTGCATTTTGCTTTTTGGAGCTAAGGTATGTTTTGAAGGAGGAAAATGCTGCTTGCTTTTAGTCTCCATTAATGTCTTAAGGTGGTTTCCTGACTGTTTTGGGTGTACAGTGATTACTACTAGAAAACTGAAGTTTCATTATCAACTTAAGGTTAAAGCTCTAGCAGTGCAGGATTTGCCTGAATTTGGAACAGATAATGCTTTGACAATTGAGGTGCTCTGATCTGAAAAATAATATCTCTGTAGATAACTGTATGAATTAATATTTAAGCTCACATGAAAAATACGTCCTTCATAGATAATTATCTTTTGACAAAAGCCTTGAAATAAAAAAGCTGTCACGATACCATTTCTCTTGCCCAGTTATTTTTGCTGGTATTGCAGACATCCACCAAAACCCAAACTGAAGTCCTGAAGATTGCATTGTGCTGTCAACCAGTATCAAAGGAGTACAGCTGCTTTCCATCTTTGGCAGCTGCTGCTCCAAGTAATGACTGTGAAGATACACCCCTACATTTGAACAATGCTCAATAACTCAAATCCTTATGACTAAATCATTTCAAAATGAAAGAGAGATGAAACTCCTGCCTGTTAACATGAGACTGAAAAGGGATTAATAAAATGTTTTAAAGAACAGGACTCCATTATGGCCTCTGCAGTCATAAAGTAAGCCTTGTTGTTACCTCCTACCACCAAATGTCAAGGAACCTCTGATAGTGAAATGTAGTAATTTTCAGTCTTGTTTTTTTACGTGATATTGAATTGGGTTTGCCAGGTGTTGTCACTGCTGTCTACTTCCTGAGCTCTCTTTTGACCCTTCTTCTGATGAGCTGACAGCTTGTGAGACATCTGGCAATTACTGTTCTTTAAGGAGCCTGGGCACAGGTGAACAGATGAGAGGAGCCTTGGTGATGTGTGTTGCTCGCTGGTCAGGTACTCATGCTAAGAAAGCACTGTGATAGAAGGGATGCTCAAGTGAAAACAGAAAACTCTGATACCATCTAGCAATACTAAACACATTTTAATGTAATCTTCAGTGTGTCAAAAGTCTGCACTTGTCACCACAATGCTAATGTTGCTCTCTATAGTATGTTGATGGCACCCGTGACCATAACGGCTGGGCTCTGCTGCCTTGTGTCCCCTCAGCTTCGTGTCCTGCTGGATGCCAAGACCTGTGAGTGGCAACATTCACAGGCAAGAGCTTCTCTTCAAGAATGAACTTATGTAAGTTGGCAAGTGGAGGCTTATGTAGGGAATGCTATATTAATAAATCTTCATCCTTTTTACATAAGATATTAGCAGCAGTTCCAGTCTGCCAATCTGACTGTGTGGGTGAATGCTGAGGAGGCAGTGATTAGGGAAACTGAGCTGTGTGGTTGTTCTTCCTCTGCTTTCTTCATTATTCAAAAATTCATAGTTACTGTTTCTGTAGTTAATAATTCTCTGTGCTTCTTACTGCCTTCTATCAGAAGACCTCGAAGTACTGTATGAGCATCAATTAATTAGCACCTTCTCACCTTTCTGTGGGCACTTTTAATCCTCTACAGTGCCTGGTGTACAAGTGTGCTCTGTGCTGGCCGCAGAACATGCAGCTTCTATTTTCAAGGTCATTACTCCAGTGTACTAAAAGCAACCGTCTAACCTTAAATTTCCACTCATGAGCTAGAATATAATCTAGATTTGTTTCATCTTACTTTATGAGCCCATTTAGTAATAAAATCCAAGGAAACGTATACTTATGTATCTCATAAACTGAAAATTCAAGGACTGGAGGAGTAGAAAAAGTGATTAACTCCTAAGTTTTAAAGCAACTGCAAAACCAGAAAAAAGCAGTTTTCTGTTAAAACCTTAACATACACCTTCTCTGACTTTACCACTCAGTGTGTAAATGACTGCAGTGCAGATCCTCTCTAGGCTGCATAGCCTGGCAGTGGCCATCAGTGATGGTTTATTAGAAGAGATGCTCACTTGACTTTCTGGGATGGTGTTTGATACTAGTGTGGACTCCATCTGGCATTGCCTCCCGCTTCTCCCCAGTCCTGCTGGCAGAAGTATTACGGGGGTGATTTCTGATCTGCTGCAGAAGACAGATAGTTGGTTTTTAGGTTATCATGGCGATGAAGGTGTGAGGGCATCTGTTCCACAGGAAAGGATGTTAACTATATGTACAAAATGATGATACAAACCACATAAACTAATCAACCTACAGAAGTGTCGCCTAATAGCTAAGAAGCAAGAGTGAGTGAGTGGGAGAATGGCAGTACCATGGATTGTCCCACATCCTGCTCTCTGGAGTGAAATTGTCAGCCTTCATTTTCCTGGCTGCTAGATTTCCACACCGTTCACCAAAAAGCCTGGCTTGCTGGAAGACTTCACTTTTAGCACTGGGCAATTGTTTCTTCCTAATACACACAATTCAACAGCTTTGGGAGCTTGTAATTTATAATTGGAGGATAAAAATGAAGCAGAGGGTGTTAGTTATAAGGTAGAAAAGTTTTGATCTAAGAGATTGAAATAGAAGAAGTATTGAGTGAGGCCAATTAAATTCCTGGAAACCTTCATTCTGGATTTTGATTGTTATCCCAGCAGCCATCTAATGTAGTTATGTCTTATTAGATAAGCTTTCTAGCCCTATTAGGCAGTACCTAAGTGTTAGGATAAGATTCACAGCTAATAAAGAGAAAGCTAACCACTAGAAATCTCTTCAACAAATGGGTAAGATTTCTGTGTCACAGAACGTCTCCTGGATGACAGGTTTTGAAGTGCTGGAAGTTGTACTCCACAACAGAAGGTCAGTATAGCCAACACTTAGAGAGAAGTTACAGAGATGGTTTTGGCCACCTTTATGAAGACTTCCTTTCCAGCCTCAGCTTTAGGGAACTTTTACTCACTGCCCTTTAGCAGAATTGTTCAAATGTTGCTCAAACATAAGCCTACGCTTGCTTTCATTAAGTCAGGTGTATCTGATGTCACATTCATCACATCCATCCCCATTTGCCTGATCCTGATTGTAGTCAGTTTGCGAGGTGATGCGTTGAGTGATTCATTAAGTGCCTGGGACGTGCTAAGCCTTTTCTAGATTGACAAAATGGGCACAGTGAAAATGTCAGTAATCTTCACTGCCAATGTCAGTCATTTTCTTATCAGCACGCTTCTGCACAGCTATTGTGGTTCAGTTTTTCACTTTCTTCCCACTCAGTTCTCGTGACACAAAGAAGTTGCAGTGGCAACTGAAGTTAAGTCTACTGTTTCCACACTGGAAACCTCAGTGTCATAAGAGCATTTTTTCTCCCCTTTGCTTGCTCCCTCCTTGCTCTTTTTCCCCATCTTTCATCCCAGCTGACAGCTGGATGCTGTTGGGCCGATGGGTTTTGTGTATACAAGGGAGTGGAAGGATGGGGCTGCCGAGGTCAAAATGTCTTCTGTATAAAAATGTGCTGCCTTAAGTCTGCAGAGCAGCTCATTGGTGTTCTGTGCCTTGAGAGCACAGTGCTTGCCAGCAGGAGCAAACTGTTCCAGCACAGAAACTGAGAGTGCTGCAGGAGCTGCGCATCATGCTTTTCTTTCTCCTAAGCAGTTCTTTGCATAAAAGGAAAATGAATTTGTCATTAATGTAACTCCATTTATAATCTAGAGGGAGTTCTGAATGAAACACCGATAGCATTTGGTGGCAAGCCTAATAGTAACAGGTAGTTCTCCTTTCCGATCATGGGTTTTGCATACATTTGTTACTAAGAAAAACAAGAAGGTGGAACTATTAAGAAAAACTCCAAATGCAGCGTGTAGGTTTTACAGCAAAAGCAGACGGTGCCAGGAGGAATATAACTCTTCCTTTTGTACAGACGCATTGTCTCTCTTTAAAACATTGAGTATATGTTCTAATGGAAACAGAATCCTGGCTTTGCGTGACCCAGTATGTCCCTGAAGTCAATGGAGGCATTTACTGGAAAGTAGAATTGGACCCCTTGTGTTTCATGCTTCTGGAGCAAGTAGACTAAGATGTGTTTGTCTGAAGTATAAAAGACACCAATTATTCCAGAAACCGGAGAATTAATATAGTATGTGCTGCTATACCTGCAAAGTTGATTTATTATTATTATTATTATTATATCAATACATAGCAACTCCAAAATTTAGGACTATAGATGTAAATTTCTTGTTATTCTACTGGTGCGTTGTTCACCCTGTTAATACCTCACACAATTCAGAGGGCAAAGAGGAGAGAGGAGGCTGCCAGGCTGGGAAGGCACAGGGACTTTTTCCTGGCTCTCCATTGGTATCCTTCACAACCTCTGTCTTATATCAGGTAGGGAAGAGAGGAACAAGTTGATTTCTAGGAAATGTGTTTTCAGGGTGGGTGACTGTCATTGCTGGCCAGGACATAGTGTTGGAACAGCTGTTTTGGTTGGAGGGGAAGGCTCCTGCCTCCAGCTGTGGTTGAAGGCAGGGAGGCTATTCCTGGGGAGGCTATTCCTGCTTAGAGACAAGCAGCATGGGTTGGTATTATTCAGTCTTCAAGTGAGGGGGAAATAGAGACAGCTCAAGGAAAAAATAACCTAGCTTATTAAGCTGGGCTGACTGCAGTAGCTCGTCCTGGCTGGAGTGCATTACCGGTGACAGCAGCAAGCTTAGGGTTGCTCCAGGGGCTCTGGATTCCCATTTGTCAGGATTATGGATGTCCTGCTTGGAAACGCCATTACAGAGCGTGGTTCCCCTTTTGGCTTATTAAAAGCTGCATATACTCTTCCAAACGTGCTCTCTATTTAGTCTCATGCTTGTTTGGTATTAGTGCTGTTTGGATAACATGCTCTATGGTTCCATTGCTGAATTGGTATCCAAATGAGAAAAATAACATTGCGGTGCTGGGAAAATAGGTCTTTTTATTATTATTTTTGAATCTTTTTTCCTGTTCTAATCTATTTCAGAAAAATTAGTTATAACTATATATATTTCCTGTTTATGGTGCTTGACTTTGTCTGCCTCTTAATAAAGCTTAGCATAATATATAAATTTCCAGTCAGTGTTTTGCCTGCATAATGTCACCATTTTCTTTTTGCCTCATCCTGCTTCTATTCCTGCTCTCCATCAAGCACAATCTTCATCTCTTTCCTACTTGAAGAGAGAAATGAAGACCTCCCAGCCTAGCATGTGTGCTTTAACTCTTCTCCAGCACATTCCTGTAAAATGAAGTATATTAGGCAGACATTGCCAGCTTATTCCATTTGGATGACAGAAGTAGTAAGAACAAAGAAGTTATGTACTTAGATGACATAAATGGAGTGAACAGCAGCACATGCTTCTACCCATGGTAGTTTATATAGAATATGCTCTCTGCATTTATGTTAATGTTTGCCTGAATTCTGGTGCTTCCATGGAGATAAGATACTTTCTTCCAAACCTGTAATTGAAGCCTTAGCCTTATCTGTCCACCAGGGTGTCTTTTTCATTATTATTATTGTTGATATTTTACACTTGCAATAGAGCATAAAAGGTGCAAATTGGATAAAAATTGTGCTTAGTCAAGAAAATTTCTGTGTTGCACTCATGAGTTGGAGATGAAATCCCATAGCCAGTAATAAAGACCAGCAGTGTTGGAGGCTTCTTTGACATTTCAGCTTTTACTATTCTTCTGCACTTTATATTTGCACAAAATACTGAATCCAAACGCATGACTTTTGGTTCAAAATGACAGTTGTTTCGTTTTAATAAGCAACAAGATATTACAAGAGCCCCAGGAACTTGCATAATAAACTTCTAAACTTTCCTCCCTTTTTTTTCCCCCTGATCTCCTACTGAGGATAACAGTTATTTCCCTTCAGTGTTACACTGTAAGAAAACTGGATGACAGCATTAACGAGAGAGATGTCCAGAACACGTGCTTGAAGAAAAAGCTGCTTTTAGGTCTGTATTCATGCATTGAAGTGCTTGTTTAGGAGCTGGAAAGATGGATAAAGCCAGGAAAAACAATGTACTTGCTCCTCTACTCATTGTCTTTCTCCTCATAAGCCCAGTTTTAAGTTATGATAGATGAAGAAACCATCTTCTGGAATAAGAATAAAAATGTGATCAGTATGAGTAACTGCAGATAGCTCCGTAATTAAATAAACTGGAATGTGAAAAATAACCAAGGCAGTTCCCAGCGGCAGGGAGGAGATTAGGGAGTGGTAGACAATGGAGTATGAGCTTTCTCCTCCATGGGGAGGAGAGGAGTGACCATGAGGCCCTGCAGTCATCTTGATCATGCAGCCTGACAGGGACATGGTGTGGGACCTGGAGGGACAGTGCCATGTGTAGGGAGTGTTACCACTGAGAGGAGAGGGGCCAGAGAATAAAAAACTTCAGGGAGACCTCATTGCAACCTTTCAGTATTGTAAAGGGAGCTTATAGACAAGACATGGCCTGACAGTGATAGGACAGGGGGGAATAGTTTTAAATTAAAAGAGGGGAAATTTAGATTAGATATTAGGAGGAAGGTCTTTGCTCAGTGTGGTGAGGCACTGGCACAGCTGCCTGGAGAAGCTGTGGGTGCCCCATCCTTGGAGGTGCTTAAGGTCAGGTTGGATGGGGCCCTGGGCAGCTTGAGTCTGGGAGTGGCAGCCCTGCCCATGGCAGGGGGTGAGACTGAGTGGTCACAGAATTACAGGGGTTGGAAGGGAGCTCTGGAGATCATCTTATCCAAGCTCTTGCTAAAGCAGGTTCCCTACAGTAATTCATACAGGAAAGTGTCTCAGCAAATTTTGAGTATCTCCAGAGAGGGAGACTCCACAACCTCTCCAGGCAGTTTGTTCCTGTGCTCTGTTACCCTCACAGCAAGGTCTTTCTTATGTTTATATACAGCTTCCTACATTCCAGTTTGTGCCTGTTGCCTCCGGTCCTGATTCTCTGACATGCAGACCTGTGGAACAATCTAGGATGCAGCTCAGGGAATGAACAGTTGGGTTATTTCCTCAAGTTCTGTCTTTCCCTCACCGTATTTGTAGTCTGCTGTTCCCTGTGTGACAGCGGTGGGTGTGCAAAGTTGCTGAACCAAGAGCTGTGTCACTGCTGGAGGAGCCTACAAGGACAACTGTGTTGACCTACAGGCTTGGTTTTGCTCACTGTCTGTATTAAAGCATGCATATATATTACAGCATCTCTTAGGAAGCAGTTTAAGTCATGGTGTACTATACTGGGATCCTGGTGAAGCAGATGAGAGGTTCCCATTCCTGCTTTACAGGTGGGGAAATGAGACATAGAGAGTTTATATCACTTGGTGGAGATTACAGAGGGAGCCAAGGGGAGAAAAACAACTGAATCAAGGTCTCAGGAAGAGCATTCTTTGCCTTTAATTAGTCTGTCAGAAACATGCCGTAGTTTCTTACACAGTGTATCAGTAATTACAAAAGCATGCACAGCAGCCTTTCTTTGGAGGGTTGCCCAGACAGGAAAACAAAACTGTTTATTGAGCAAGTAATGAGATTTGTATGAAGGCGTAATAAATGAAATTTATCTTAAGGTAGCTTAGCAGATAGAAATTGGTGGGAGGAGGCAAGACTCACTCGGTACAGTGAGAAAATGCAATAGTTAACATTTTATTTAATTACAGTATGAACATCCCTACTAATTTATTAAAAACTCTTCTAGTGGTTTTCTGTGTCTGGATGCAAACCTAGAGTTACTGACAACAGTGCCACATCCAGCAGTAGAGAAGAAATATAGCACTTTGTATTGCTGTGTTCTGGCAGCAGTGGAGCTTGCTGCAAAATGGTGAGGAATGGGATAGTCAATGTCTACCTGAGCAGGGGTGTGTTAAAGGACTAATGGTGGATAAACTGCAATTGGTAGACCTGTCCTATTGATCTGAAAGACATCCTGCAGTGTGGGAGCAATGGGATTAGTCTCCTGAGTCTGTCTCTTGCCATGCTCCTGTAGATCAACCCTAAGCACTGTCCAGCAGTAAGGATGCTGAGCTCAGGACCTTTTACAACTGCTCTTGGCTCTCCTGTCCTTGAACTGTGTGGTGGCTCTGCCCTGGGAAATCTGAAAACCAGTCTCACGGGGCCCCTGGATAGAGCTGAGGCCACTCGTAGCTACAAACAGAAGTTGCTGTTGTCACAGTGAGAGTATTCAATAGGAATTCTCTGAAATCTGTTTTCTCATTTGGTGTCATTTCCATACATGACAGCAGGCATTTCTGAAGGAACACCATAGATTACTAGAAAAGTTGGTTTCTTCTGTTGCTTTATTGAAGAATAATCTTTGCTGCATGATCTGTATTCTGAGGTTGCATCAGCAGGGGGGTGACAGGAGGGTGATGAAGTGGTTTGTGTCCCTTTGCACTGCCCATTTTAAGTCCCATCTGGAGCGCTGTATCCAGGCCTGGGACCCTCAGCACAAGATGGTGTGGAGCTATTGAAGTGGGTCCAGAGGAGGGCCACAAGGACAATCAGAGGGCTGCAGCACCTTTCCTGTGAAGAAATATTGAGGCTGGGTTCTTTAGCCTGGAAAGGAGAAAGCTCCAGGTAGACCTTGTTGTGGCCTTCCAGTGTTTGAAAGGAGCTTATGGACAGAAGGAAGTCCAACTTTTCACATAGTCTGAAAGTGAAAGGACAAGACTTCTAAGAATAACCAGGAGAAACTGAAAACTAGGGCCAAACTTTAAGATGCCCTATACCTCTCTAGAGATTCTTGTCATTTTGTAAAGCCAGACATGTGAAACATTAGTCAGTTAAAATACAGCTGTAGCTAAGGACCAGTTCTTGATTTAAATCTCCATTAATGTCAATGGAAATCATTCATGTTGACTTCAAAGGTAAACTTAAGATCTGCCCTTACCCTCCTGATGTAATGATGTGAATGTATGTGAAATAAGCAGACTAGGCAGTTCTACACATGGGCTATCTGCCTCTGACAGCAAAAGTACTGGAACGTCAGCTGGAGATTTCCTCCTTTCTTGAGAGAGTGACTGATGCGAGCTGAAAGGCTGCAGGCAAAATTTTACTTTCTCTAAGAAGATCTGTCAAAGTTCTCAAAACTGTGTCTCCAGTTGGTACTGTTTCACCTCCTGGACCGTTCTGCAGAAAATAATATTGCAATCTGTTGTTTCAGTGTCTTATTTTCTTACCCTTGTTATTGATCCAGTGTTGTGAATTCTTGCTGATATCGTCTTCCAGCAACTTTGGACATTGCAGGCATTCAATCTCTGTGAAAAATCACAAATTGGATTAAAATACTCTGTTGATTCAAATACTTGTGTTGTTGAAATGGCTTTAAAGAAAATAACCATATGTTTGGTAGCCAATAATCTCTCTTGAAGTGGACAAAGAAAAGAACCTCACAATGGATTTCAACTAAAATCTGCTAATTATTTTCCTTCCTGCTTTACATTTGATTAGAATTCTGCAGGGGACGGGGAAAATTCTAGTTATCACATCCTCAGAAAGAAACCTCAGGGAAAGATGTGGCCCTGGTCTGGACTAAAGGGGAAGGACGATTGGTGTGCAAATGAGTACACGTTTTTGTCTGTGCCCTGTAACCATCTCTCATACATCATGCTTGTATCACTGCAGGCAGAGCACCTAAATACAAAGCAGCTGGGAAGTTCAGACCTCTGTGCTAAACCTTCATGGGAATTTATTAAGTCATTCTTGGGGAACTGCCTAAAGTACATCAGGGCTCCCCAGAGCCAGAGTTACCATTTTAATGATCCCTGAAAGACCACCCACTGCCACGTGTAGTAGTTAGGCACAGGGTGGTGTGTTGGTCTCAGAGCAAGAAAAAAGAACGTAAATTCTCATGGATGAAACCCCAAATCTCTTTTCATCCTGATTTTTTTCTATGCCTATAAAACCAGTTTTCCCCAGAAGCAGCAGACTTTAATGGTGACTTACGCACCGATGCAGGTCTGACATTTAGTCCTGCGCATGGTTCTCTATTTTAAAGCTGTCACCTAGGCTGCTTCTAAATTCTGAAGAAAAAGAAAGATCTTTTGATTAAACGTTTTTGCAACATTCAACTAGATTTTCAGTAGTGATGTTGAAGCTTTTATTAAAAACAAATAGCCAATTAAAATTCCTCAGCCCAGACAGTGAACAACGAAGGTGGTGGTGTGTGTTTTCCCTGTGGGGAAAAATACGTCCATCATAGCACTCTGTTCCATGTGGCAGCTTCACATCTGGGTAATGGTAGTAGGCTGATGATGGCTCCTTCTGCGTGGTTGCAGTGAACAGGTTGTAGGTATACCCATCACTGAGATCTGTCAGAACAACTGTGCTGCACATGGGGTAGAGAAAGTTATATCCTGACAAAACAAACTTCAGCAGTGTGCCGGGTACCTCCAGAATCAGTGCTGGATGTTGAAACTGCTCATGCAGAGCCTTGAAAGCTGTCCCATTGACATGTGAGAGAGGTTCTTCAAATGAAAGGAAGACTGTGGAGATGGTGTTTGTTTAAGCAACTGGATGCTATGGAAATCATTAACATTAGTGCCTTCAAATCCCGATGTCCTTGTCTTATTTCAGTCATTCAGTGTGTTACAAAAGGAAACACTAGTGTAGATGTGTTAACAAATAGTGAGAACTGTGCATAATGGCAGGCATTGTGTTTTCCTTATGCATTCAACAACACGCTATGAGAATTATCAGAGGAGCGTGCCAACAGAATGTAAGCATTTGCTCATCATCTTTTGGGATTTCAGCCTGGCAAAGGCCCTTGATGATATATCTTCTTACTTCCCACCACCAATACAAGAAGTATTTAAATATTTTGATATATATATATATAATTTCCCCCAGAGGAATAGAGAGGAAGGGAGAGAGTGATAAGAGACTGAGATCCCTGTTTTACTCTGAGTGATGTTTTTTTTCCCCTTGTACCAAATTGGAAATTGACAGCAGTTTTAGGGTAAGTTTGATACTGAAAAAGTAGTGGAGATGTCACTATAGTGTTTTCCTACAGAAAAATACGAGGTGATAGGCATGATGCTGATGTATCACAAAGTGCCACGTGAAGATGTGGCTTCACCATCCCCTGCTGAGGCAGTTTGATATGGGCGAGTGGCAGGCGCAGCTCCTGGCACAAAGGATGCATTGTGTGCTCCCTCGTCAGGCAGTCCGTCTCCATCACTGCTGCTCTGAACCCTTTCTAAAGGCTTCATTCAGAGCTCATGGTGCTCGCCAGCCTCCTCAGACAGCAGAGCCTGGTGATAAGCACTGAGCTGCGGAGGAAGTGTCTCGTGAAGGTCTTAAGGGATGTGCTGATGTAGGAGAGCTGCCCCAGCACTCTTAAATAAAGAAGTGTTCTTTGAATCCCATGACTACTCTCACCAAGAGGACAAACATGAGTGGTTTGGATGGGAAGCTCTCTTGACCCAGTATTGTTTGCTCAAGTTTGGAAATGCATCGTTTTCTTGGCAGCCACAAGCTTTCATTAAGTTTTGATTCTTGTGTATTTAAAATGGGCTACGGGAAGATGTACAGTGGTTTTGGCAGAGCTTGCATGCTCATTATTAGCTGTAAATGTTAATTATGTGCCTTATATGTTTTGTAAGATAGGAAAACTTGGTAGCTGCTGTTCTCCAAGCCCTTTGCTCTTCCTGTCCTTCTAGGCAGCTGTTGAAGTTGTTCCCATTGAAGCACTTTTTACCACAGAGAAAACATGGCATGGCAAATGGTCTTTGGGCTCAAAGTCTCATGAATATTTTGGGGAGCAAGTAGAGGTTTTAATTCAATTGCCATAATGATCCTTAATTGATTGGCCTCTGTGTCATTCCTTGCGCTGAAGGAAGGCCTTTGCTCTATCACCAGCAACTTCACAGCTGATCTTTTCACATACTTTTATTTAAAATACACACATTTTTAGTAACTTGTTATACCATTTTTCACCTTGCAAAACATTTTAAAATCCTCTCCTGGTTTCCACAGTCCCAGGTTCTTGATCATCTGTTGGGTACCTTAATGTTTTCCTTGACTGTTAATGAATTCCATCTCATGACAAGTCATCTTTCACAGGAAAGCCATCAGTCACTTTCACTGAGGCAGGCAGGCTTTGAAAGAAAGAGCAATACAGAGGGATTAAAGTGAGATCTCTCAGCTTTGTCTTCTCATTCATTCCTCTGGTTCTGCCTGGCTTTAATAGTCACAAGTGGTGGCGTGTTTTGTGGAGGCCACTCATACAGGGATTTTTTAGAAATCTCTGCAGCTGGATGTATGTGTTGGCACCAAGGTGTACTTAATGTGTATTTTACATTATGCCCCATTATGTTGCCTACATTTGTAAATTAAGGCTTTGAATGTGTAGAGTTTGGAAGCTGAGAGATACAGATGATCTTTGGACCAGCACTGCATGTTTAGGCCCTAATACAAAGTCAGTGGAAAATCAATTTGTCTTTCCATTTCCCTTAATGGGCTTTTGGATCAAACCCATATTCTTAAAAGCATTCGAGTGCATGAATGGTGTCAGATTTTTAGACAGATCTTAAATTTGCAAGCTTGGGAGATTGCTAAAGGAACCCCAGCCATGTGGACAGCTGCAATTGGGGACTTATGCATTCGGTTGACTGAGCTGGAGCCCATGGGCACCTGTATCCGAAAAAGGGACAAAATCCTCTGAAGCCCAGCCTAAAGATCAGTTATTTAGAGAAATTATTATTTATAATTAACAATGTAAAAAGGTAGCCCAGCCTCCTTCCTTGCTGGAAGTTAGGAAAGAATAGCTTTGCTTTGTGACGTGGTTCAGTGCTCTGCAGGGTTAGCTATGAGCTTGTGCACCGCTGCAGTGATACAGAACTGCCTTTTCTGGAGTGCCACAGAGGCTGAAAGGCTACGAGAAGGGCCCTGTGAAAGATAACAGTAAGTTTCCTTGTGCTGAAATAAAAACCAACAGAAGCACTACTAATCTACATCGTTATGCTATAGATCTTTCAAATGCAAATGGTTTATTACTTTGCCCATACAATAAATTCACTGCAAAAACAGCTCCTCATATGCCTTATGTTTTTAACCTTGGCCTTGACTGCTGAAAATGTTCTTTATTTAAGGCTTCAGCTTTCCTACTGCTTGGCAAGCTTATGGTTCAGCACATAAGGGGAATTTGATGGAAAGGCTGCGCTACATTTAGGATCAGATTCTCAGTGGCCAATTCATGATGGATGCAGCACAGCTCAGTTGAAGGAACCTCTCAGGTTTGTGGCAGAGGAGTTTTGTTCCGCCGAAAAGCAGTTGCCTTTTCAGTTGGTGCAGACTGGCAGAAGCCTTCTCTAGCAGATGCCTGGTTGATCTTGTCCTCCGATTGTGTGAAACTGTCTCCAAGAGTGGCGGTGCCTCCCAGACGCGCAGAGCAGCCTTTTGGAGCTGGATCTGCCATAAGGTGTGGGAGGGCAGCTTTGCACCCTGCATCTTGCACCTCCTACATATGGATCAAGGGAAATTAGGTACCACAGTTCTGCAGAATTGTAATAGAAATGTGAGTGCCCTCCATGGTGCGTGGGTATGTACATGGTTTAAGCAATTACCAATAAAACACTTTGTAAAGGTTCCTCTGAGTCTTGATCTTAGCAGTCTGAATTCTGCTGTGTGCTTGATGTTGCCTGTTTAAATTTTTTTTCAAATTACGTGCTTTAGGTCAGGAATCGGAGATACCAAAGCAAAGAGAAGATACGTACATGAAGAAAGTCAAGAAACTTATTGAACGACTTTTATATCTCCTCTTTTGCATTTGCTTTTTTGACTTCCGTCTGGAAAGGGGGTAGTAAATTTGCATGGATATGGAATTACATCTACTCTTTCCACTTTGAATTTACATGGGCTACTCAATTTTGTACTGAGGCCCAAGGTGTGATTTTATCAAGGTCTATGTAAGCAGCAGATAACATATAAGGTCCAGCCTTCCTGGCCCACCTGGGCGCACTGCATGTGGCTTCACTACTGCGCTGGGAGAGGAACATAATAAATTCCATACTTGCCTGCACAATTGCAAGGTGTTGTTTGTCCTTTGACAAGATCCTAGTATGTCTGGCTAGGAGGAAGGACAACCCAATGTGTAGCCCTTGAAGAGCCTAAAGGGCACCTGAGGAAGGCTTGGGAGTCTTTGCTCAGTGCTGCCATAATGGCATATTGCCTGGGCCCCAATCCTGAGGTGCTTACATGCTTTGCCAAATTTGAGCTTCTCACACAGAATCACAGAATCACAGAATGACCCGGGTTGGAAGGGACCTCAAGGATCATGTAGTTCCAACCCCCCTGCCTAGCAGGGCCACCAAACATACGCCTTTACTAGATCAGGTTGCCCAGAGCCCCGTCCAACCTGGTCTTGAACACCTCCAAGGACGGGGCATCCACAACCTCCCTGGGCAGCCTGTTCCAGGACCTAACCACTCTCCTAGTAAAGAACTTCCCCCTAACATCCAACCTAAATCTTCCCTCTTTTAACTTAAAACCATTTCCCCTAGTCCTGCTATTATCAGCCCTTTCGAAGAGTTTGCTCCCCTCCTGGGAGTAAGTTCCCTTCAGGTATTGAAAGGCTGCAATGAGGTCACCCCGCAACCTTCTCTTCTCCAGGCTGAACAAACCCAACTCCCTCAGCCTGTCCTCATAGGGGAGGTGCTCCAGCCCCCTGATCATCTTCGTGGCCCTCCTCTGGACCCTTTCCAAAATCTCCATATCTTTTTTGTACTGAGGGCTCCACACCTGGACACAGTACTCCAGATGGGGCCTCACAAGAGCAGAGTAGAGAGGGACAATCACCTCCCTATCCCTGCTGACCACCCCTCTCCTGATGGAGCCCAGGATCCCATTTGCCTTCCGGGCTGCCAGAGCGCACTGCTGGCTCATGTTAAGTTTCTCATCTATTAGGACCCCTAGGTCTTTCTCTGCCGAGCTGCTCTCAAGGACAACTCCTCCCAGTCTGTACAAGTGCCTGGGGTTCTTCCGGCCCAAGTGCAAAACCTTGCACTTTGCCGTGTTGAACCTCATTAGGTTCACCCGAGCCCAGCTTTCCAGCCTGTCAAGGTCCCTCTGAATGGCATCCGTTCCCTCCACCGTATCGACTGCACCACTCAGCTTGGTGTCATCAGCAAACTTGCTGAGGGTGCACTCCATTCCCTCATCGATGTCATTAATAAAGATGTTAAAGAGCACCGGTCCCAAGACAGACCCTTGAGGGACACCGCTCGTTACCGGCCTCCACCTGGACATAGAGCCATTGACCACCACCCTCTGTCTGCGGCCTTTCAACCAATTGCTTATCCATCTAGTTGTCCACCCATCAAATCCAGTTCCCTCCAATTTGGAGATGAGGATGTGATGGGGGACCATGTCAAAGGCCTTTCTCAGGTCCAGGTAAATGACATCGGTCGCCTTCCCTTCGTCCACCGACGCCGTCACTCCATCATAGAAGGCCACAAGATTAGTTAAGCATGACCTTCCCCTGGTGAAGCCATGCTGGCTGTCTAGGATCACATGCTCGTTCTTTATGTGATCAAGCATGTTGTCCAGGAGGATCTGTTCCATAATCTTCCCAGGCACGGAGGTGAGACTCACCGGCCTGTAGTTACCCGGGTCCTCCCTGCTCCCCTTCTTGAAAATGGGAGTGAATAATGAACCTGTATCTCAGGCATGCTCCTTGTCTTCAATCATCCTTGTGCAGAAAAAGCTTTGATATTATTTAGATAGGAAGCTCAGCTGTAAAGAGCAATCCTTACTATTATCAGCTGGGTGTTTGGAAATCCTGTCAAGGCTTTGTTTGGGGGAGAGTTTAGCTCCTAGTACCCTAGGAGCTGTGTTATTCTTGCCATAACTGTTTGGCCCCTGGGGAGGAAAAAGCAGGCTGTAAGTAAACTGCTGTTTTAAAAATAGCTCGTAACCTTTCACAGTCGTTTTGTTACTTCTTTTAACTTCAGGTTAGTTAATAGAAGTCTAATTGTCAATGAAACAAGGACTTGGGGAATGGTGAATGAGGGTGCTAGATGGCCAGTCTACACTGAAATGCAATAGAAGATGAAAATTTGAACTCTTTCCTCTTCTTTTGAAAATCTGAGCCATAGTCCCTACGTTGCAGTGGGGTTTTCTTTAGTCTGGTAAAAAATCATTTCCTTTTAGAGCTAAGTAAATCCTAATGGTTTAAATCCATCTTTTACATGTGTTTGGGGGCAAGGGGAGATGTTTGTTTATTTATTGTAGGATACACTAGCTAGCTGTCTGGGTTTCCCTGTCAGAGAGCAATGGAATAAGAGACCCTATTCAAAACTAGTTTTAGCAGTAGACCGAGACTACAGGGAGCAATCTGCAAATTTCAGAATGTACTGATGTGAATGTTGCCAAATTACCCTTCCCCACCTCTTTTTATTTTATTTGTTTATTTATTGGCATACACCTTCAGTGTAATTTTGGCCTGCACAATTGCATTTGTTTTTGTTGATGTGCTTGTTTGGTTTTTACCTGCAAGGCACTGGGCTTGCTGCAGGGCAGGGCTTGAGAATTTCACTGACACAGAGCACTCAGTCTAAACAGTGAGGACAAATCTGAGTGTTAAAGAGTGGCCTCACATTTCATTTTGTCTTTTCCCTGAGCCAAAGTTTCTCTGGTCATTCAAGAGAAATCTCGATTGACCACAAGCAGCATCAACTTTAAGTTCACTTGAATTCTTGCAGAAAGCTTTGTTTTTAGCTGTTGACAATTGCAAGAGCTATTTGAAAACCATCTCTGGAATGGATTTTGGCTTACTTTGAGTTATTGTGTCTCTGCAGAGAAAGCAGGAACAGACCCTACAGGAATCCTACAGGGCCTTGCTAGTCACAGCACTGCTGATAGGCTGTTATGATCTAGCGGTGTTGGCTGTGTGTTGTGAAGATCTCACGGGACTGTAATAGCTCTAAGCCATCTTTGCATCCTGCTGCTCTTGGATTAGTCAACTAACTACTGCCCAAGCATATGTCAGCCTTCCTGGGTTGAATTACTAGAGGCAGTTGTAGGGCAGTGGGAGAAAATGAAGAAACAGTCTCAGACCGTCTCAGGTCTTCCCCAGCCTCAGCAGCCTGCCCTGTGCTCCCCTGTGCAGCTACAATGAATCCTCATAGTCTTGAGGTCATTGGACTCACTGAAGGGGATTTCTTTCATTTGAGTTGAGTGGGCTGTAAATAAACTGAGCAGTATGCTTTCCTTCTCTGTCATTAACTTTCCTTTCTTCTTGAAATTACAAATTATTCAGGGTAACTTTTTAGGATTTGTTTCTTACATCATTCACTTTCTCCAGCAAAAGTTAAGGGACAGCCCCTTTGGATGGAGAGAGCAGTGAGCTTTGAACTGAAGTGAGCAGCTTCTCTCTGCAAAGAGGAAGGGCCTAGAAGCCACGATTGGTGCTTTGTACCACCCCACTGTCTCTATGGCTGGCTCTTCTCCTTCTCCCTTCTGTCCCCAGAGAGGGAACCTTCAGGAGTTGCAATTCCCACAAAAGCCTCTTTACTCCTACTTTAATTTTCATCATTTATTTACATACATTATCTTCTTAGAAAAATCTGCCCTCAGCGCACCTATGTATCTTTGAAGAGCTTTTAGCTGATTCCCTTGGTGCGAGCAATGAGATTGATGAGTGGAATAAAATCCTGTTGAAATAGAGAAGTAAGAGGTCATTAGTTACCCTGTGCCATCACATACTGTTTGGTTTCCAGCTATTAAGAATACATGAGATACAGGGCTGTTGAAAGTGGACACGCGATCCTTACTTTTATACTAACATAGACTCTAACCCATGCAATTTAACAGCGTCCTAAAAGTCTTGCTTGTATTTTATGGGGCTCCCACTTTGAAGCATGATACTGTTAGCACTTGAGATACAATGGGCATTAAATTTCAGCACTTGTTAAATTACGAATAATTGTCTCCATACTGCTCAGTTTTATGTCAGGCAAGAGCAAAGTAAGATTTCCACATTAATCAGTGCTTAATCAGAGCTTGCTTGTGCTCTGCCTGTGGAGTGACAGAACACACTCAAGTTCCCCATTATATTTCAACAGCTATTTGGGATTTGCAGATTATTTATTCCCAGCTAAGGAAGCTGGAGGACTTCAGGGTGACCTGCTGGAAACGTGTGGGAACGTCTCTCAATAAGCAATCTGTGACTGCTTTGGCTGAAGGTAAAATTTAGTATCCAGGCAGGCCAGTGGTGGAATAAAGGCATGCTTTCTTCCCTTCTCCAGCACGGGGAGTCGGATTTGGAAGGTGAGGGTGGAACAACGCTGACACTGTTCCTGACACCAGGCTGCCTCCCCTCCGGTAGTTTTCCACAGGGGCAGAGTAAGCTGAGCAATCTGTGGAGGTGAAGCAGGCCTTTAAAGGAAAATTATGTGCGTGAGGAAAAGAAAAATAAGGCAAGGTAGCAGCTCCCAGGCTGGTATCATTGCTCTGTGCCTTCTGTCAGTCTCCAAGCAACCAGCAACGTAACAAGGACACAATGAGTCAGGCTCGAACTGTGCCATTTCTGCACCTTCGTGTGAAGGTCTGTGTATATTCATCACTTTAGGTCCTCTCTTAACTTCTTTTATCCATGCTTTTTGAAAGACTTGGTGAACTCCTGGCTGCCCAGCACGTTTGGTACAGGCTCCTCAGCCAGATCTCCAGCTGGAGTGTTGGGCTAGGGGCAGCTGTCCGCATTTCTGCCAGGCCTCCCACAGCCACCCTCAGAGCCCGAAGCTCCTTTGCCAAGGTCTCCTTTGCATCTGGCATCTTTTCCAAGGTGTGCGCTGAGTCTCAGTCTTCCTCCCGTAGATCTGCAGCCTGCCTTTGCTCTGAAAGTCAGAGCTGTGCAGAGATGGATAATGATTTGCTGGTGAAAAAAAGTGCTAGACCTTTCCATTGGGCACTGAGAGGCTAAGTGTAACGTGCAGGGTGCATTTGAGTATATTGCCCTGTTTTCACAGTGCTGTTTGCGGCAACTGGCGCAGACTGTATTGCTCTGCTGAATGCTTGCTCTTGATGGCCACGCTGCTTATTGCTGGACTGTCGGAACACATGCCCTTGTTGCTCCATCTTCATTGCATCCTGGAACCAGCTCAGCATAGGTAATAATGTAACGCTTCGTGGCAGAGAGGAAACTACTGAAAGAGAATACTGTTGCAAAATAAGAGTGAGGGAAATTTCCACTGGCTGTGCATAAGCCTCACTGGGTATGACCTTCAGCAGGGTTGTTCAGTGCCCCAGTATTATTCTTTCAAAAGACTGGCAGCTCTTTCTGACATTTATTTTCTTCACAATCAGAAGACTTTGGAGGCAGTTGATAAATTTAAGGGATTAGAAGCAGAGTTTTCATTATTTTGCTTCTGGGAAATGATTGCAGTACCTTTTAGAGTTTCATCCCTGGATTTATCTACTTGAGGTCCTTTCGTTTGTAGAAGAGGAGGAAAGATAGAAAAACTGGGACAGGAAGGAGAGATGCATTGACCTAAGGTTTATGTGCTTCACCTTGACTGATTTCCCACCTTCATGTGGCAACCACAGGACAAAGGCTTCTGCAAAGGCTTTTGTGCATGGAGAGGCTTGGCATATTTGCTTCAAGCCTCACTTCTTGAGGCTATTCCTGCTCTGCACCCTACACAGTACTGCTATGATGGCAGCTCCAGTGCCCTGACCAGCCCAATGGGCTGTGCAGAAGCAGGCAGGACTCAGGCACTCTGTTGTCCCTCAGGTCCCAGTCTGCTTCTCAGCTGCCTCCAGCTTTTGTAGCACAAGGCCTATCAACCAGCTCCAGACACAAAGAGCAGGAAGAAAGAATAAAATTAGACATAAAAATTGTTTGCTTCTAGTCATTATTCCCTTTATGTTGGTGGTTGCAGTGGGCTAGTAAGAAATGCTGAAGTAAATAACTGTACCGCTGTTAAATTTTAATAAAGATGGCTGCCCAAGCACCAAAGACCCACATAAAGATCCATTTTAACAGTATGCCTGTAAAAACAGTATGCTCTTCTTCACAATATGTCCTGGCCTGGAGCTAAAGGGTCCAGCCAAGACACCATGGGGAAAGTCCTCCTCTGCCAGCAGTACAGGGAGTGCCCGTGTTACAGCACAGCCCCAGTGGCTTTGTGGTGGAAAAACCCACTGAATTGCAGACACTGTTCCTCTTGCAAAGGGAGGCAGGAATACCTTGACAAAACCTCAGGATTCTGGCATGGATAAAACCCAAGGCTGGGCTCCTTGTAGGGCACCCTGGCATTGCTGTGTTTAGCTTTTAATGGAAATTAATCATCAGGCTTTCACAGTAAACACAGTGGTATGTGTCCTCTCCTTGCCAGTGCTGGACTGAACGGCCACAACAGCTCCAGCGTATCATCTCTCCAAGGATAAATGCCCCGTTTTCAACTGCTCTTACAGTTTGCTAGAAAAAAAGGATTACTATAATTTACGTTTTCATTACTTCTTTCCCTCCTCCCCCATTATTTACATTCACCTTTGGTTCATACTTTCTATAAAAATAACCCTAATTCTCTTCTGCTCGGGATAAACCAGTAGCTATTATAAACTGGAAGAAAAAGGCCCTTTCATATTGTTGATATTTGATGTTTGTTTAATTTCAGTAGGGCTTTCTAAAGGTGTAATGCAAGTAGGGTTTATTACTATTTGAGTCTTTAATTGCTGTAGTAATATTTTTTTACAGCTCCTTATTTTTATGTTTAAGGGTCCCCAGACACTTTGATTTATTGGCATTGGTGAATGATTGATAAATGATTGAGGTTAAACAGAAAAACTGAAGGCACTGTATGAAATATAAATGGTGCCAGAATGACCACGCAGGACCCACCAATATATTTAATGATACCTACACCACAGCTGCTACAAGCTACAGCCAAAGCTACCACAAATATCAACTGTTCCCTGGGAAGGGAGGAAAAAAACGTAACAACAATAAGAGTGTTTTCTTTCCTGATAATCAGGAGAAGTGTGGTTTGTTCTGTTTCAGACCAGCTTTTCATTTCAGTGTTTATTTCTGGGATATCATAACCACAGAAGAAAGGAAGGTTACAGGCAGGCTTTTCACAGGCATCTGAAGCAGTTAGGCACCTCGTATCTGTAGTGTTTCAAAAGGAATTGGTTATTTTTGTCTCTTTTGTTCCTTTGGAATTGGAAGCGAGGGTCTCTGTTTCAGGCTTGGTGCACACACAGAACTGACACTGCCACACATCACTATTCTGCTTACATGCAGATTTTGGGCTCAGGTGCCTGACAAATTGTGTGTGTATCTCATATTACTTATATTTTTGTCCTGTATCAGGAACAGCTTACACTTGGCAGAGTGAGAAGTAGTGGGCGTTTGTTCCTGGGTGAAGCAGATGACATTTGGAGCTTTGAAAACCCCTCATCTTCTTTCCTCTGGTTTGCAAGTAGTAACTCCTAGGGCAGGCTATGGTGTGTAGTCTGGTGCAGGGTGGACCCCTGTGTCAACACTGTCCCTATCCTCAGCCACAGGATCTCTCTGTGCCCCAGATTTGGCAGCAGTGAAGCCATGGGATCAGCTAGGTTGCCTCACCTCAGTATTTGTGTCCTGTCAGTGAGCTGATCTGACCCACCGCACTGCAGTGCCAGGCAGGGAAGGAAAAATGGGACTACCTGATCCAGCAGAAACCCTGCCTTACACTGAATGAAGCGTGACACAGACCTGCAGCTGGGTGCTGGAGCAAGCCCAGCTATGGCATATGTTTGCAATCAAAAAGCTATTAAAAATTCACATTGACAAGTAACTAGGCTTGAGTCTGTGAAACTGTGTGCTCTGGCCAGCGTGGTAGCCCAGCCTCATTGCTCCTGGTAATCATTCCTAATCCCGTGAAGCTGCAGGAGCTGGGAGAAGGATACTTGTTTTGGCTGGATTTTCATTTTCTCAATCTTTAGGGAGTGATTTACCTTCCACCAGCATTGGCACAGATATGTGCTGAGGGGTTTGGCTCTGAATGTCATCTTCCTCGGTCCGCATTTTGGTGAAACTCAGTGTTGGGGAGGAAAGGAATAATTAATTATGTCTGTAAATTAATCACATGACCAGTGCAATCATCTGGTTTGAACTCTCTGATTTTAGTTCATGAATATAGAGGTTGTTAAAAGATATGGTCAAGAATATCTAGCAGATCAAAAGCAGATTCTTACAAAGTTGCTGCTAAGACCTTGTGATGATCCCTCTCCATATCAATATAGAAAACTGATTCTCCCCATCATGTGCTAGAGATAGGTGCTGCCCTTGACTGGGAGAACTGGGCAGAGCCCCAGGATGGCAAGAAGAGAGCAGAAAAGCATATGTAGGTAAGGAGTATTGCAGAACAGCAGCAGCATGCAGACACTGGTGATGTGGAGCAAGGCACATGGCAGTGTGTGATGGTTATGTCAAGAAAGGCTTATTGTGGTCTTTTGCATAGCCCTGGCAATAAAAATAACTTGATACCAAAAGAGCAACAAATTATATGTTGAGGGTAATTCACAGTTGGCAACCACACTTGCACTTCAGTGTGCTGGGATTGCCAGATGTTTTGGGCTTTCTGTGAGAGTCTGTGCCACTTGACAGTGTCCTGGGCTTCACTCTGGACTGAAGAGAGCTGGGCATTTTCCACTAAACATCACAGAATCACGGAATGACCGGGGTTGGAAGGGTCCTCAAGGATCATGAAGCTCCAACCTTCCTGCCTAGCAGGGCCACCAAACTTTACTAGATCAGGTTGCCCAGGGCCCCACCCAACCTTGCCTTGAACACCTCCAAGGACGGGGCATCCACAACCTCCCTGGGCAGCCTATTCCAGCACCTCACCACTCTCCCAGTAAAGAACTTCTCCCTGACATCCAACCTAAATCTTCCCTCTTTCAACTTAAAACCATTTTCCCTTGTCCTGCTATTATCGGCCCTTTCAAAGAGTTTACACCCCTTCTGACTATAGGTTCCCTTCAGGTACTGAAAGGCTGCAATGAAGTCACCCCACAGCCTTCTTTTCTCCAGGCATGTCTGTCTGTCCTGCCCTTCCCTTAAAGGCTTTGTCACCATTGGCTGCTTCTGAGGGACTGGTCTCTTTCTAGTGGCCTCCCATAAATAGTGTTTCCCTCCTTGTGTCCTGCATGACAGCTTTTGCCTAAGGCAGAGATGGAACTTAAATTTATACTGCATCACTTATCTGAATCTTCGTGCCACCCTTCTGCCAAAGGTACAGACAGCCCTTGAAGTAGGCAGAGAAGTGGGAGAAGGTGATGCATCCAAGGGAGCAATTTTACCTTGGAGCAATTGCTTAAGAAACCAAGTTATTAACAACTTCTCTGTGGCATGGCAGTCTTTGGAAAAATGAAAATCATTAAGCAGTCAATCCTTGCTCAGAGTCGAGCTTTAGATAAATAAGCAACTCTTGAAGGCACAATTTTGTTAATCGCCGACAATTATATACTTTGTTTTTACATTAGGCCAGCTGTGCTGAAGGTTCCTGTGCCTCTGGTGCATTTTCCATTTTTTAATGGGCTTGGTATTCAACCTCAACAATCAGGAGCTTGTTTTTATGTTGGAAAGAGCTCATTGTGTGATCTTTAAAATTAACTCGATAATTTTAGCTCCTCGGTATTATTTGCAGAGTTTTGTTTGTTTGTTTATGAATCCCTTCTTCCTTCATTTTGGTTATTCATCTACATCCTTTTTTCCTTTGAGGTTATTTTTACATGACAAACACTTTCTTGATCCCAGAATGAGGTGCTTCTGGTTTGGATTAGTGTTGGATCTGAAAAACTTGGCTGTATGCTTTTGGAATATTACACAACTTGATAAGGTGTGAAAGTATGTTTTTATACTTTTATTTGCAAGTCAGATAAATGCAGAATAAACCAATTTCTGAGTTTGTTTACTTTTGTACGTTTACTCCAGCATGCAAACTAACCTCACTTTTGGGATCTGGGACAAGGACAGACATGGGACTGTGTAAGTGAAATGGGTGTGTTTGCCACATCTGAACATGTGGTTCTCAAAGTTCGGGATGTGTAAAAATATGCAGTAAAAATACTGATGTCTTGTGCCAGTCTGAGAGTGTCTCTGAAGGGTGGAGCTCCAAAATACAAGTATAGCATTTAGATTTCTCTCCTTTTTATATTTGCTTCTTTAGAAAAGGGAATCAGCATTAAAGGAAAACGTAATGATTGTGTTCTTTCCTATGAATTAGATACAGAGGAAGTGTGCAGTAGTACCAGAACCATGACTGTAAGGTGCAGAATACCTTGGGGAGGACAGGATAACGTCAGCTCAAGGCACTGAGCTGGGCTTTACAAGCAGAGAGATACCAGCACTTCCTCATGTCAGAGCGTAGTGACTGCATTTCTGGTGTCCACAAGGACTGAAGTTCTGATAGGTCAGACCCACAGCAGCTGGACAGGAGGAGAGTAGGCAGATGGCTGCTTGATGCTGTGCATCCCAGTGTGTCCCAGCCACACTAGGCTGCTGCTTAGACCTCAGCAATTGTCTCTTGTCTCATAAGCACCACTGTGTGTTCCAGGAAGTGCAGAAAGTACATTTAATTCTCCAAAGTACAGGACTACATGGACCCAGGGAAGGTCATCCAGGGTATCTCCCAGCCTAGCTCAGCAATGGGAAGTCAACATAGGCTTGTGGTGGTTGGACTGGCTAGTCCTCTGCGGTGGCATACTGGTTGCTCACTCAAAGCCTCAGCAGAGCTAGGCACTATTTGGCGGCTTTGCCAGCTTGGTGAGCGCTGAGCCCAGATTAGTACCATGGGATGGTGGCAGGGAACAGTGGGGAGGTGCATTACTGTGCCTTCTGTCACTGCCTCCTTCCCCTAGCGACTCTCACAAAACCTAAATAACATCATCGCCTTGTTGAGAGAGGAGCTGACCATGTTACAGCAGCAAAGTTTTGCTCCTCAGTGGAATAACTTCTTTCCTTTTCATACCCAGTACAGGAAGTTAGTGCTCATAGGTCTGAGTAATAAATGTATGTTTTTCTAAGATACTCCATAAAATGAAACATGGGGTGGATCTGGTCCAAAGCCCATTTTGTTGAATGCTTTTGGCCACTTGCTCTTAGATAGTAACTAGAAAGGGAGCAGTGCCTTTAGTCAGTGCTCTTCTCTGCCCCTTGAGCAAAGTAATGTCTGTGGGTTAGAGCAGAGTTTTTGGAATTTCAGTAGTTTAGTGGAGAAGCTTCAGTGGCTTCTTCCTTCTCCTTACGCCAGTCCATATTGTCTAACAATGCAAAACTCTGCTTTGTGACTGAAGGTCAGAAGGGTGGACGTGTTTGTGTGAGAATCATAGAATGGCCTGGGTTGAAAAGGATCACAGTGATCATGTAGTTTCAACCCCCTGCTGTGTGCAGGGTCAACAGCCACTAGACAAGACTGCCCAGAGCCACATCCAGCTTGAATGCCTCCAGGGATGGGGCACCCACAACCTCCTTGGGCAGCCTGTTCTACTGCATGAGGGAGAGAGGAAAATTACCTCTCTTTAAGTTTACCAGTGTGGCAGGATTCGTGGGTATGTTTTCTGACTTAACTACACTGTGGAGATGCCACTCTAGTTATGGAGGTCTGCAGACAGTCGGTGATGAGTTCTTCCCTAGTTTCAGGTTAACTAAAGCTTAACTGATAATAACAAAAGCTTTATTTTACTGACACTAATTCATATTTGAGGACTCTTAGATATTTGTGAAAGGAGACGCTTTAACCTACAAAAAAAGTCATGCTTTAACTTCTCCGCTTTGCCTGTTCCCCAGGAGATTCCTCCAAGCCTTTCTAGCCTGCTGTCATACTGAATTGCTGGCACACTCCATAAAGCTATGGTCAGAACAGAGAGGCTTTCCTCCAGGTCCCCTTGGAGACGTGCAACCCCTCTCTCCCTTGAGTAGGAATGTTGCCAGTTCTCTGTAAGGAAAATCCATTCCCAGTGTACAGAAGGAAAAAGAATGTTCATCACTTTATGGTATTTTAAGATATTCTTCTAAACTTGTCTGTCTGTTGTGTAGGCTACCTCTTATCTTGTGCCTTCATAGGTCCTGACTCACAGAAACCTTGATGAAGCTTTGGGTATTATGGGGATCACAGGTATTGACATTTCCCCATTGATGGAAAATCATTGCCTGCATTTCCCACGCTTGAAAATCAGGTAGCTTTACAAATAACCAAACTGTAGAGAGATCCAAGAGTTGTCTCCTTGGTGCCACCTTCTTGTTCCTTTTGTGTACTATTTGCTCTGAGCCCCAGTCTGGGTACATCACACTTGATACTTGCACAGTTATACAGGAGGAGGTGATGAGGGATAGAGAAAAAAGTCATTTTACTGTGATCTTACTTGATATTTCCAACCATTTGTTTGGTTGGTTTTCTAAAGTAGTAATGAGTGTCTGGTTTTGTCTTGCAAAGGCTTTTCTCCTCTCTTTCAGTACCAAGTGTAACAACTGTCTCTTCATCTGTACTCCATCCTATCCATTTCCCATTCAGACTGTCAAATTGAGAAGCTGCTGTTTCAAATCTGCATGCTGGAAATGTCACTGGGGCCCTCAAGTCATTAGATTGTGTGAGGATTTGTTCAAACTGTTTATCACTGACTCCTGCTCCATGGGGACTGGTGTTTCAGCTGCTGCTGGCAAATGAGACTCCGACAGGCTGCCCAAGTCCGCTGGAGGCTGCAGCGCAAAAACGTCCTCTGCTGCCTTTCTTTTGGGGTTTCAGCAACTTGTAGGCGATTAAGCAGACCTCTGACAAGGGAGCATTTGAATTCTCCAAGCTCCATGTTCTTCCTTTCCTGCCAGCAGCATAGCTGGAGGTACACTGTTGCACAAGCAGTCCTAAACCTCTCCTTTGTTAGAAACAAAGCATCACCCGGGGCGGGGAGTGTGTTTGGGCTGAATGGTCATATCATCTGGCAGCCATGCTGGGAGGCACACTGGTGAGTTGTGCCCATTACACAGCATTGGTGTTTGGCAGCCCACATTAGGATGCTTCACATCTCCACTTGCCTGGATACCTTGGTGACCTCTGCACCCGGGTTTCCTCACATGTTAAATGTGGACAGGGTGCATGCTGGAGTCAGAGAGGCACTGGGAGAATAAATGCTGTGTTTCTAGAGCATGGTGAATAATGGACATGTTTAGGTAAGTGTTACTTTTATGACCCCTTTTGACCTAAACAACAATTGTCTGTTTGCAAAATGCTGTCATCACCTAAGCCTTGAAGTGAACTTTCTCTCCTACAGTTCCATTGGATGCGCCATCAGGGAGCATTCCCCCACTTATTCTTTTTCCTTTCTTCTCAATATTAATTTATAACACTTAATAAAGCCCATGAGATAGTTGGTAATTTGAAAGTTGTTACACTGATGGAGGCAGGGAGATGGAGATTCAGAAGGGACCTGTGGCCATGCAGTGTCACAGGAGCTTGCACCAAACCTGGTTATTAAATTTCATGTCCTCCGGCTCCCAGCCCTTATTTCCAGCAACACATAGAAGAAGACAAAAAGCAGGCTACTAAACTAACAGGCTTTTCAAAAAAATGGATTTGGACATCTGATTTTGTTAGTGATGATCCTGTCCACAGTGCTTCCCTCAGAGGCTGAGGCCCCTGGTAGGAACAGCCGGTCTGCCCAGGGGGGCCTGTGGCCTACAGGGCTTCCCAATGCAATTATCTGCTCTTAAAGACCTCTTTGAAAGCTGTTTACAGCACTAAACAGGGAAAACCTAAACACAAGAGGAATGATGCTTAAAACTACTCTTTGGAAATGTGCAGCAATCTGGTCCTTCTGGCTTCATGTGGATTGGCATGGTAACAAGCATCATTTCTCCCTTTATTACCTTCCCCCCCAACTTAAACTTTATGTCTGCTATAAAATGTTGTTTGAGAGATGCTGTCACATCCCTGGCATGATGATGTATTGTGGCAGTAACACAATAGGGATTGGAAGTGTCTGGAACGGGGGAGAGATCTTGGGAGCAAATCCAGAGGTGAAACCAATGGAAGATTTATTTTGCTCCTGTGCTTGCCTGCTGTCTGGAAGAAGGCTCTGCTGCAGCACCACTGAATCACTCCTTATAGCCAAGTTTTATATTAATAGCTGGCTTGAGTCAGGCTTGGCACAAGCAAGTGCTTTATTTCCTTCTGTCTGAGACACACATTAACCTTGTTCTTTTATATTAGAGGGTCAGCTCCGATTTATCCAAACAGCCCCAAAAGCTCCACTCTGGAGGCTGGGCTGTGATGAGCCCTTGCACCCTCTTCCCATCCCATGCAGCTTCAGACCCTTTGCTGCCAGCCACAGCACAGTGTCACCTGGCCCTTGAGTGCAATGGGGACATCTCTCAGCCTTGAGGCATATGTCATGTCAAAGTCAAAGTTTAAGACTGTCTCCCATTCTTCTAGAGCGAAATGTCCTTCCTATGGGACTTCTGCCAGACTTCTGTCCCCTAAGAGGGACTGACCCACTCCCCTCACATTTAACCTTGGCCTCACCCCATCCTCAGGTACTAGCCTGATGTGAGGAAGGATGGAACAGATTCAGTCCTTACCTAGTGTGGTATCTTCTGTGCTGACTGGAGTCTTGCAAAAGGTGATAACAAGATAATTTTGCCTCAACCGAGGCTCTCTAATGGTGCTGGAAAACGTGTTTCTCCCTTAAACTCATATTCCAGTCTTCAAGAGCCTCATTTTCCCACCACCGCTGAAAAACAATAAAAAAAAATCATGATTTGTGTCTCCTGAAATTATACAGTTTAAAAACAAAACACCCAAAGACGTGTTTGCTTTTATTTCCTGTTTAGTTTTTGAGTCTGGGGATGTGCTTTTCACATCTGTGTGACAATAAGTATCAGTAAGCATCCTGCTTTCCCCCGCCTCAGGTGGGAGCCTCATTAAAACCATCCAGGTGGGTATGTCATCCAAGCAGGTGTGTCATCTAGGCTGGGATGTCTTCTCCTTAGCCTAATAACCTTCTCCCAGCCACTAAGGCTGCAAGGACATACCGTTGTTATGAAGCTTGTTACATATTTGAAGCAGTTGGCAGCAAGGCATTCCCAGACCTAACTGTCTTCAAAATGTGGCCTGTATTTGAAACGCTCAAATGAATTCAAAACATAATTTTCTTGGATGTCAAGAGCGCACGTATAAACTGGCTCTGACAGAACCATTGGTCTTTTGTAAATTGAACCTTTGGAGATTCACACAACTCTAGAGGCTAAATTATATCCAGTACATCTCTCGTGCACAATCTGACTTTGACAAAACCGGTGCAGTCAAAAAGAATAATTGTTTTTATTGCTGTTTTTATTCTTATTTTGTCTGGATTAACTACAGGAAGGAGATGTGCTTCAAAATGAATGAATGTTCCACCGATTCCTAAGATACCAAACACAATCTGCAAACGTTGATAAAGCCAATGAAGCGGTGCAGGTTGTGCCCAATGCACAGGGAAGTCTACAGTGGGTTGGCTCTTTCAGACCTCGATCATACAGTTTTATGAGCACAAACAGAAGCCTCTGCAGACTTAGGAGGTTCAGAGTGTGCAGGCAGTGTCAAGCTCTCAGGCCCTTAATAGGCTTCATAATGTTTTGCAGCAATCCATGGAGTATGACCGCTCTGCTCCCTGGAGCAGCATCAAGCAGGTCATTTGAATTGAAACAAATGACACATAGAAATCACTCCTTCCTGCTCCTAAAGGATTTCAGGCCGTCTTGGTTTTATTTGTTTGTTTGTTTATTCGTGGATTTAAAAGAGGAAGGTATTTCAGTGCTCTTGAAAAGCAAGCACCCAGCAGGACCAGGAACAGCCTGAATGGATGCTGGCAGGCACAGGGCGTTTTCCTCCTGCTGCCAAAGCCCCCCAGGCCTTGCTGACAATAGTCCTATTCCTGTCCCATACCCCTCCAGTGCAATGAGTGAAAATGGCACCTCTGTGCCGATTCGCTGTTGTTGTTTCTTAAACATATAGCAGCTATGTGTTTAGTCTTTATTAGCCGCCATTAAAAAGTAAATGAAACAAGGAACAACAAATGAAGCTTTTATTTCAAGCGGAGCTGGGTTAAACAAATGATCAGTCCTTCAGATGGAGGGGGGAATGTAGTGGTTACAAAAAACAGACCAGAAAATACACAGTACTGCTTTAGGGGAAAAAAAAAGGCACAACTCTGAGACAGTGGGGAACAAGGAGTTATTCAGTGAATCAAGTGATAGACTCAAATGAGGGGGATAAGGGGTGCACGACCTTGTGTCGAACAGAATTTCATTCTAAATACCTCAGCTTAAGTCTCTTTATTGGGAGGGAGTTTATACTGAAAAAGGCAGGATATATTACTGTGAGTATCAGCAGTGACAGGGCATAAAGAGCAGCACTGTTTGATCAGGCTTTCACAGGTAATGTAATGTTTCCACTAGGAATTAAACATAAAATTTTTCTGCGTTTTATAATGCAGAGGAGGGCAGAGGGGGGAGAAACTCGTAACAAACAAAGGCATAATGGATGTTTGCAGCTCAAAACAGCGCACTAAAAAGATGCATAATAGTGTTATTGCTTTCTGGAGGTAAGGCAAAACGCCTGTCTGTGCAGAATGATACAGCCGTATGCTCTGTGCAGCCCAGGACGCAATGCTGTGGTATTTTTTAAAGCTTTAAGGACAGCTATAAACACGTAAATGAAGTAGTGATGGTATTATCGGTGTTACTACATAGCTAGTGTGCTCAAATCAAGAAGAGAACGTGCGCTGTGTAAATGCAGAGTGTGGAGTTTCCCTCTTATGAGTTGTATGTGCTTGAAGCTGCTCGATCTGAACAAAGAAACCATGTTATGGGCAGCCTGATGGAGATGCAGGGGTGTGGCAGGAGTTCTTCCCAGGCTTCCAGCACAGCCCAGAGCAATGCATCACTGATAACTCCTGTGCTCTTTGCTGTAGCTGCACCTCCAGAGAACTAAAAACTGATCACAAGGAAGGCTGCAGGCTTGCAGAACCCAGCCGTTCTCTCTTGATGTTCCTTGTCTGTAAAAATGGGAAAAAAAGAAGAACCTAACACATTCTTTTGAATACATGAATGATTTAAGGCTTGCAAACTGAATTTGCAAGCTTTGGAGGGAAGCACGCAGTGAGAGCATACTTCTAAACTATATTTTTAAGTATATGCTTTTAAATCAAAATGCTGTGTACGTAGCCTGTATCAAGTTGATAACAGGTTTGCTTCAATATTTCACAGATTTTAGAACAACTTGGTTGGTTGACCATCAAGTCCTTCCCTGCCTGCAGATTAGCAAATGGCCAAACCTCTCAGCTCAGCCCCCTGAGGTTTTGCTAAGCAGCAGAGTGTATGAATCTCTTGAGATATCCAAGCTAGCTCTCGAAGGACTAAATGAAGCCTGGGAGTCAAATCATGACATGCACCATAGCAAATTTAATGGGATTTTGCATGAGTACAATTGTTTCATAGAATCATTAAGGTTGGAAAAAACCACAAAGTTCATCTAGTCCAACCGCCAACCCATTCCCGCTATGCCTACTAAACCAGGCTGACAGTTTTGGCATCAGGTACTGTGTTGGGTTGTGTAGAGGCACCACATCTCTAGAGATCATGGGGATGGAGATGTGCTGAGAGATACAGCCTTTCTAAAACCGAATTAGGGTATCTACAGTCACTGGATTTCGGTCCCTAGTCCCTCCCTGCACTGGAAATCTCAGCCCAGAGGAGCCCCTTCAGTTCCCTGCGGGTGTTTCTGCCTCAGCAGGATTCACAGAGCATCTTCTCTTTCATGCCCTATCTGTCTCAAGCCATGAAATGCATCTCAACACCATGGTTTTAGATCTGTAAGGGAACAGCAGAAGTCACAAGAATGGTGACTCTGGAAAAAAAGGCCTCTGCCTCAAACACACTTGGTAGTATGCAGATGTAGTGGATTTTTTCAGAGCAGGGAGGTAACAAGAACTACCAGGGGGACCCGTCTGCTTTCTGCATTTTGTTTTTAATTCATGATCACTAAGCAGGCTCCTGGATCTCTAGAAGTGTTCTCTGGCACTCATGCATTAAACTTTCTGAGTTTAACGTTGAATTATTTGAGCTGGCATTTGAGTTTCGCTGGAGAACTTTTAAAGAATTTCTTTGGCTAGTCAAAATCATACGCTAAAGAAGGAAAAAAGCTAAAACACACAGTGAGGGTTGTAGGATGGAACAGCAGACCAAAATAGATTGAAAGCTGACAATTGGCATTTAAGCTTGTTCCTAGGTGTGTAAATAGTAGTATGGGCTTCAGCTGAAGCTCTCCATTGGGCGTCACTTTTCATCTAGAGACAGAGGAGATCCCAAATGTGGGTATGTCTGATGATAATAAAGAAGTTAAATTCTCCTGCTCCAGAATAGAGATCATAGAATCATAGAATTACCCAGGTTGGAAAAGACC
The DNA here is from genome assembly GCF_039878825.1 of Excalfactoria chinensis. NCBI lineage: Eukaryota > Metazoa > Chordata > Aves > Galliformes > Phasianidae > Excalfactoria > Excalfactoria chinensis. The sequence continues at coordinate 51,606,919 of NC_092825.1, read as the reverse complement.
TTGAAGATCATCAAGTCCAACCGCAGCCTAACCAGTAACCTATCTCTTAAAAAACAACCACAAAACAATACCACAACAACAAACCTCTGCTAAATCATATCCCTGAGTACCACATCCAAACGGCTCTTAAACACATCCAGGGATGGCGATTCAACCACCTCCCTGGGGAGCCCATTCCAGTACCTAACCACCCTTTCTGTAAAGAAGTTCTTTCTAATATCCAACCTAAACTTGCCCTGGCGCAACTTGAGGCCATTTCCCCTCGTCCTGTCACAAGTCAGTAGTGAGAAGAGACCTGCCCCACTCTCACTGTAAGAACCTTTCAGGTACTGGAAGACGGCAATAAGGTCTCCCCTCAGCCTCCTCTTCCTCAGACTAAACAGCCCCAGCTTCCTTAGCCTCTCCTCATAGGGCTGATTCTCCAAGCCCTTAACGAGCCTCGTTGCCCTTCTCTGGACCTGCTCCAGTACCTCCATGTCCTTCTTGTGCTGAGGTGCCCAAAACTGGACACAGTACTCGAGGTGAGGCCTCACAAATGCTGAGTACAGGGGCAGGATGGAGCAGTGAATGAGTGTATTTAAAAATTTGGGCAGCGTTCTGGCCATGAAGGAGTTATAAGTCACCTTGTTAATTGTTAGGTACAAGTTACCTTTCTTTTGAATGCTCATCTTGCATTTCTCTGCCTTTCTAAACAAAGTGCAGATTATTTCATCTCGACCTTAAAAATGGCCAACATATTTCCCTAGGTATGTCCCTACTCTTCTCTCTAAAGATTCCCATTTATAGTTTCTGAAATATTGGCAAGCATGCAGAAGATGTAGGCTGTGTTATTGCAAAACCCGGCACATGTCATCACCAAGTACTTACCATACAGAAACGTTAAAGTAGAAATATAGCTGGCTTGCTAGTAGTTGAGCTGAATAATTGATTTCTTCAGCTGGTTGGCCAGCCCCAAAAAATAACAGAAATTTATTTGAGGTCAACGAAAGGAAGGGATTTCCCAACTGAAATGAAACCTAAAGTGAGGGGGGATTAAGCCTTTTTTTATTCCTCAGCCCAAGGTATATTACTTTTTATGGAATAGAAAAGTAATTTTTACATGATAGTTTTCCTTTTCTTACCAGTCTTTTAATTCTTTTAATTCTTTAATTCTATTTTAAATTGATTAAATATCTTGGCTTCTTACCCACAAGAGCTTATTTCTATTGATTGAAATAATTTGTTGAATTTATGGACAGGTTTGTGTGGACTGAAGTATATTTTTAAGAAAAAAGATTTGCTGCTGTAAACTTCCTGTACTTGGTAGCATTTCCGAAGTTCTTTCTACCTCCCTGGATAGTAGGTATATCCTTCCTTTGCTTTGTTTTCCTTAGAGAGAAGATTGGGGTGATTTGGATTTATTTATCTGTTTATTTTAAGTACAGTGAGCAGAATGATTTGGTGTGTTTCTGTGCTCAGGTTTTTGCTTGACATCTTGATACTTAGGATGCCCTTACCTTCCAGCGTGTACATTGCTGAATGAGCTAGGTCCTGACATGAGTTTCTGGACCTGCCACACAGAAAATGGTTGGACACTATGATCTTCAGAGGTCCTTTCCAACCTCAGTGATTCTGTATAGGTCAACTTAGAGCTGTTAAGACTTCCATCCTATGGTATTACACAATGAACATGCAGTAGTTTGAGCACTCATTTGTTTAGACAAGACTTTACAAGGGTAGGTAATGGCAGGACAAGGGGATATGGTTTTAAGCCGAGGGAGCAGAGATTTAGGTTGGATATCAGGGAGAAGTTCTTTACCAAGAGAGTGGTGAGGTGCTGGCACAGGCTGCCCCGACAGGCTGTGGATGCCGCTGGAGATGTTCAAGGCCAGGTTGGATGGGGCTCTGGGCAGCCTGGTCTCGTATCCAGTGTGGAGGTTGGTGGCCCTGCAGGCGGTAGGAGCTTTGTGATCCTTGAGGTCCCTTCCAACTCAGGCCATTCTATGATTCTATGATTTAGGTTAAAAATCTAAATTAAATGATGCAATGTCCTTTTACTTTAGCAAGGCGTCACATCCCTATCACTGACACAAAAAGTTGATATGGTAATAAGCTGACATTTTAATGAATTGTTATCATGCGTGCTATGAATAAAGAAGTAGAGAGCACATGCAGGTGCGTAATTGTAGTTCTCAGAAAAGATAATTTCTAGAAATGTTTGCTCATTGCCACTATCAATTTGACAGGAGAATGAGGGCATTCAGTTTAATATGGCAATGAAATGTAGCTAGAGGTGAGCAGTACAAACTGGTGGCAGATGGGACAGTGTTTGGGAACTGTGACATTATGCTAGCTTCTTGCTTTACTGCAGGATTTATTGCTTTACTTTGATTACTGCACTGGCTTTATGGTCAGTAAATTTGGTTTTGGTGTGAAGAACCTGTGGCATCGTGTAGCTTTTATTACAGTGTTGTAGGAGTGCTCTGGGCTGTGCTTCTCTGTGTGTGATCATATGCCACCTTCCCAACCATTGATCAGAAACTTTGCTGTAATGCTTAGATTTTGTACAGGTTATCAGCATTTTATATTTATGATGTAAATCCCAGATTCTCAACACCCAGAAGATGAGTTCCCATAGGACAGTGAGTGGCAGCAAGAGGGAAATATCATACTATTAGTATACAGAAGAAACACCCTTGATGTTTTAGGTCTTACTACTGAAGGCTTCTTCAGAGGTGCCCGAAGCAAAGTTATCAATAGGCATTTCTTGAAACTGCATGAAGGATTTTAACTTTGGTTGTATGAGCTTGACAGGGCACTAAGGGTCATGGGCTGGACGTGTAACAAAGGGAATCTTGACTGTTCAGCATGAAGTCCTTGTAAGGCATTTTCTTGAAAGTGTCTTTTAAAATCCATTGAGCCTTCAAGTATGGAAGAACTGAAATATTTCATCCTGCAAAACCAAAATTTGGAAGCAAATTCTCCACATATACTGATATTAGAATGTGGGAAAGAAAAAGACCCACAAACCGCAATTGAGTTTTGGAGAGTTTTACAAACAGAAAATGTGCACAGAATTATATTTCATCATTTTTATTGATGTAAAGCTTCACTGTTTCTTAGTGATGGGTGGCAAATGAGTTCTTTTTATTTTTGTTTCCTTAGGCTGTGAAGTAAATGAAATGAAGTTCTTTGCCAATCCTTTTTATTATTTCCTCCATAAGGAAGAATAAGGTGCATCTGAGGGGGAATAGTTTTAAACTGAGGCAGAAGAGATTTAGGTTAGATATTAAGAGGATGTTTTTCACACAGAGGGTGGTGATGCACTGGAACAGTTTTGTCCAAGGAGGCTGTGGATGCCCCATCCCTGGAGGCATTCAAGGCCAGACTGGATGTGGCTCTGGACAGCCTGGTCTGGTGGTTGGCAACCCTGCACATAGCAGGGGGGTTGAAACTAGATAATCTTTGAGGTCCTTTTCAACCCAGGCCATTCTATGATTCTCTGATTCTATTGCTTGAGGTCCTGGTTCAGGATTTATTTAACCATAGCAGTAGGAGCAATGGGCTCATTTGCATCTCATATCTGCTTGAGTATAACCTACTGCAGCTTGTGGGCTGCCTGATCTGACATGACCTTGAATCGTCATCGTTCTGTGTTGACCCTTTAGTGCTTCTGAACTGAAACTCTGTGGGCATGTGCAGAGATTTCAGTCCTATGTATTGCCTGGATAAAACCACATTTAACCCCTCTGAATGCAGAACGTGGTGTGCTGGGGCCACTTCAACAGCCCCAGCTTTAGCAACAGCCCCCACTCCTCCTTCCCAGTCCTCAGCCCCAGGTTCTCTGTGTGCTGAAAACCTGTTTGCTCATCCTTTCGTGTTTACAACATGTTGTTGAAGGAGTGAGGGTAGCACTTTGTTTTTAGTTCCTCACGGATACTTGCCAGGTCTGGGCTGTTAGAGCTGAGTGCAGAAACGTCTGTGGGAGGAATAGCAGAGCTGGTTGGTGTTGCTTTAAAAACGAAAGAAAGGCCCAGCTACAATTCACCTGTGGGCCAAGGAACAAACGTGATAAATTGCAGCCCAGAGGGTAATTCTTCTGGAAAGGTAAAATCATCTAAAAATAGCACCTTAGAATGGAAGCGCTTCATTGACAATAACTACAGTGTTGCTACGGTGATGCTGGGGAGGAAAAAAAATGCTGATAGTCAGACAGCCACAGAACTGCTCCCCTCCCTGCCATTGCATGAATCAACTGCTAATATTACAACTACAGACAAATTTTGCATTATACTGTGAGTTTTTCCTTGTCTGGATGCTCTTCTGTTCTATTGCATGGCACGCACACAAGTGAAAGACCAAGAGAGAAGGGCTCAAAGTGAAGTTTATTGGTCACCTCGGTGCAGTCTGCTTGTGTTCTGTCTCAAGTGGAGTTTGATGCCATCTCTCGAATTCAGAGCAGCTTGCTTCAGGAGCAGAAAGCCCACAGTCGGGATGAGACCCAAAGAAAGCAGCTTGCTGGGGCTGTTGACAGCTTTTTTTTTTCCCCTGTGGCAAGTAAGAGAAGTAGTGCTGGTGCAATCCTGAGCCTTTTGTTTCAACAAGTTCCAGTGCAATAACTCAAGAGGTGCACACTGCCCTGCTTTATGGTGATTATGAGAGATGAGAAAGTTGACACTACATTTCTTTCAAGAAAACACAGTTCGGCAGCAAAGAGTTTTTCTTTCAGCATACATCCCAGTCATAGAGAAGCTGTCGCATATCCTTTTGATATACTCAGCCCATTCAGGTCCAATTTGGGGGATTTGGAATGCAACACGGCTTCAAAACATTTGTGACTCTGCAGAGACTCTATTTGCGGGCAGGGAAAGCTTCACAATCTTTTCTGTGGCAGCTGAAACCTACTTAACCGTCTGCCTTAGGTAAAACTGGTAAATGGCTCTGTTTACACAGCAGCTGCATCTCAAATGTGAGCTATACAGCTGGCAGCAGACCAGTTGTAATGTAGATGATATTTTAATTTCCCCATCAAATGCTGTCTGTAATTTGCAGGGCTTTCCTTAGACAAGTGAAGTGATACTAAAGCACACAGTGGGTACTGTGTAATATTTTCTGCCTTCATTGGAGAGCCTGCAGTGTGCTGGTTACGCTGTAGACAATGTTGTATGAATGAATATGAAAGAAAAATATATCCATGTGTTCTTGAAATTACATTCAATTTCTAAGTGCATATAGAACTACTGTCTCCTGATTTTTTTCCATGTTGATGTTGGGTTAGAGCCAATAGTGTTAAAAAGAAATCCTTTTTATGTGCCACCAGCCCCTACCTAAAGAAGATACAGCATCAAGGTCAGTCTCATGGGTCTTAGCAATGATGTAATTCAGAGGACTTGTACCTCTCCAAAGCTAAGAATTGGATTTTATGGGGGGTGATTTTAAGAGTGGTCAGCTGGCAGTGGGGGAGGACAGGGTTTTAGATGGCAAAGGAGCATCATTTAATTAACAGTCTTCCCCTGTCTTTGCTCCAGAACAATTCCTGGGCCTCCAACTGCACTGAATTCAGAGGAGGTGGCGGCATCAAAGAATTTGTTGTGTTACATAATCTATTCTAGCAGTGACTCAAATTTATTTTTACTAGTCAGAATGTTTAGCATTTCCCTTTGTAGCTGGTACTCCAGCAGTGAGGAAGGAGAAAGTAGAAGAAAGTGAGGTTAGGTTTAGTTTTTCTTGCTATACATGGAAAGATAATGATGGGTTCTTGTCATGAAGAGGAGCTGAGCAAAAGGATTCAGTTCACGAGAGCATTATAGGAAACCTTTAAGGGATTTCATAATGCTTTTTTTCCACGTTTATATATAGCATATTGCTTTTGTTCAGCTTTGCATGGTGTTCAGGGTATGAAAGGCTTTGTTTAGAATGTATGATTATGATTTAACGTATGATTATGATTTAAACTGATGCTGATCCGTGCTCACTGGAAATAATGAAAGACTTCCTTTGACTTCAGCAAGCTTCAGAAAAGGCTTACAAGGCAGGAAGCTCAGAGGCAAGACCTATCTCACACATCCTAATGCTCTGACACAGATTGCCACAGCTGACAGGGTTGGTACTGAAGAGCAGGATTTGCACTTCTGAATGTCATTTGGTGCAGATCTGCCTTGCTGCTTGCAATGCACAGTGAGAAACAATATGCCAGGGAACAGCAAAATTTGGCACAGCTGCCAAGATGGGATGCAAAAGCTGAGAGCCACGGTATTCTGTCCAAGGGCAGGGTGGTATCTTCTTCCTACAGGGTCTGAGATTCAGTGGGAACCTTGCACAAAGAGGGCATGCTGCCATGCAGCTAACTGGTGGCACTGGGCCTCTACTAGAGGCAGCTTCTCCAAGCCACTGCTGGAAGCTGCTGTGTGCAACCCCCGCTTTGAGCAAGGGGAGAGCCTGTCCATCCCTGTCCTGTGCTGTGCTTGCTTTGATTGCAGCCTTCTTTGTAGCTCTGAAATGGAATTGGACCAATAGTTTTGAGCACTGAATAGCAACATTTAGAAGGGCTGTTTATTCTTGAAGTGCTGATCTTTTATGCAAAGAGGGAAAGGTTTCTGTCCTGGTTGACCAAGCTATATCCTTTGTGTTGAGACTGGACGGATTATAAAATTGCAGATTTGCTGACCAAAAAAAAGGCCACAGTGGAGACATATTTTTTCCTAACTGGAAGCACAGTTCCTACTGGAGGCTGTGCCTGCGGGAAGTAACACTTAAGTGCTGGCCAAGTCAGACTCCTGAACCAGCTTCAGGCAGAGTGATCCAATCCAGCTCTTCATTTGCAATTCATCTTATAGGATCTGTCTTTTCAGTGTATGGGTAATATAAGATGGCAACAGTTGCAGTCTCTCATTGTCATTGTCTTGATGGAGGTTACAGTTCCTGAATAATTTGTATGTATGTGAAAAAGAAAGAAAATCTACAAGTAAATCTGACCTCTCTACTCTGGGAAAAGCACATGCTTAAGGAAGTGTAGGTATCTAAAATCTGCTTGCTTTACCTCTGGCTGAGCAGTCAGTCTGAATACACACTGTGTAATGCTAGATCCCTTGGGGATGCCTTCTAAGTATGTCAAACAACCTTCTGTGTATTTCCCCTTCTTCTCTTAATGACTTACTGACTTTTATCAATGTATATCGTTCCTTTCTCTTCTGCTTTGATGATAAGTAAGTTTGCTTAGCAAATGACAGCCCTGTGATGGCCTCTTAGCTCTCCTCGCAGGGCTTTGAAACTAAACATTTGCTCAGAAATGTGTAAAAGCTACTGTGATGTTAGCTCAGAGCTTGAAAAGTTCATCTGTGGATGAGTATGGCTGAAGGAAAAGGAAGTCATAGAGGGCTTCATCTGTGATTGCCTTCAGGAAATGGACCACAGAGACCCTTTCTGAAAATGCTGGAGAGTTAACTCTGTGCTTTCACACAACTACCGGTTGGGTGTTTTTCTAAACAGGGCTGGAGGATGAAAGCAGGATCAGACACTTGAAGGGAAAATAGGAAATGGTATGTGAAATTCATTTCTCCGTGGGAGGCTTGCATATAATCTGTGTCCCCTTTTAAGACCCAGAGAAATCCTTTTTTGCTAGTAGGCTGCTTCTTTGCAGAGTTCTTCCCTATTTCGTAGACTTGGTGATTGTAGCCCTTATAAAAGCATGTGCATATGTATAAACATTCCTGACACGGAGATGTGTGCTTGCCCAGAACTCCCAGTGTGGAGTCATATTTCTAGGACAAACAGCAAAGACCCCGTTGCATGCAGTGGGTCTTGTTATTATATATTCCACTGAAGCATCTCCCCAGTTGACCCTGAGATGTACCCCAAGCTTATTCACCCACTTGAAAGCAGTGCCTGGGCATGGGGCAGCCCTGCTGTGGGCAGGGTACCAGAGACAAACTGGTGGAAAATCAAGCCAGTAGGATGTATCTCAGCCTCAGTGAACATGTCTGACTCCAGTTCTGCACCTACATTATTCTGTTCTATTCTCCATTCCTTTCAGTTTCTCCAAATAACAGCAGGTTGAGGGCAGATGAGGGGCAATGAGGGCATGACCTAGCCTCCTGCTGCTCTGGGGCTGGCTTGCTTTCCATCAAAGACCCTCACAGGCTCCGTGTTCCTGTTCCGCTTCCTACAGTAATTGCTATGGCTCCATGTTAAGGCCCTGTAATATCCAGTGTATAAATTGCCATGGCAGAGTCATTGCATTGTGTATCCACTGGGGTTAAACTAATCTGTTTTGTTATTCTGAGAGCTCAGAAGGAGGGACCCTTTCCGACATTTCAACTTCATTTAGTAGAGGCTTTCTAAAACTTTTTTCTGGATATTGCTATACACTTTTATAAAACAATAGCCACAAAGGCTTGATCAGTGATATATTCATAGAATCGTGGAATCACCTTATAGAACAGAATCGTAGAATCAATATGTGACATGCTATACTTATTCTGCGGTTAGTGGAGGTTGAGGGACATGTAAACAGATGTCCTTTAGAATGATCTCAGCCTTGTCGTGAAAAACAGTGACCTCTGATAGACAGTGATGCTGTTATGTTAATTACTGGCCTTTTAACAGCACCAGCCTCTGCCCTAGACAATTCCTGTGTGTGTGAAATATCATCCTTGTGTTTCTGCAACTGAAGAAGTGTAACAGAGAGCTTCGAGTGGGCTGCAGATTGCGGTTTTATCTTCCCTGAAGCGTCAACTCAGATGATGTTTGAATCCCTGACCACACACAAAGCCTGCCCTTTTGGGCACAGCGGTTCTTAGTAAGTGTGTCGGCTTTGTTTCCAGGTGCTTGCCTGCTCTTTCTGCAACAAGGGTATTCCTGCCAGGAGGATCCTCCTCTCAAGCAATTATATTCCTTTCATTTTGCCTCAGGAACTACTTTTTTCTCTGTGCCTGGAGAGATAAGCAGGTCCTCACTCTGTTGACTACCAAAGAGTTGCTTATGGAAGCCCCTGCAAGCCTCTGCTGTATCTGGTGCTCTGTGTGGTGTACCCACAAGGACGTACTATCCCAAGTAAAGTTTTGTGGGATGGCTGTTCCAAAGGATGCATCCAACCACCTGAGTCAGGTCTGCAGCAAAGGCTTATTTTTGGTGATCAAATTCAGTGTGGAGTTTTCTGTTAACCTTGAATGTGGCCTTTGTGTAGTAAGAACACTGAAGTATAAATACAGATCAAACTTTCAATTGTAGCTTTGTAATCTTAGGTAAATCTCTGTAAATTGTATGTTCTGCCTGAAGTCCTGATAATTCCTTAAGCACACAAGCACTTGCCCTCATGGACAAGTTAGAATTGTTTTTATTCTGATCTTTCCTCTGTGTTTACACGTCTTTTTCTAGCTGATTGCACCAACAGCAGAGGCCATCTGCCCACTTTGGTTGGGTTGGAGCATGACTGCTCTCTTCTTTGAGCCTTGCTATAGCATTAGAGGTAGCCTTTCTAAACACAGCCATCTTTATTACTTCTCAGAGAATTTAAACAACTTTCTCCAGGAACCCTTTTGTTTTTGTTCTGTCTCAATATAACTCATCTTATTCAAGCTTTTAGAGAACATAGGTACAAAGTTCAAAGCCCCTGTGACAGATGGGTTACAGTTCAGTTCCAGAGCTGACAATAATCTGTGATCAGTAAAGGCATCTGTTGGTCTGAGATTGGTTTCACAACCCTCCCTTGAGTTCTAAGAAATACAACAGTTTCCTCGTTCACAGATGAACTTCAAATCAAAGTCTTCCTTGAGCAGTAACATTTCCTACAGTGGCTTAGTTGAGAACATGTTGATCTTGATTTGACTGACAGATCCTTGAGTCAGTTTTGTGAGTTCAGCCTTGGATGTAAATGCATGTGTTTCCAAGAATAAGGGCTTGATTGTTGCTTGCGACACTGGACCTGCCTGTCTCCAGTCAAGCAATTGACAAACGTAGTCAATGTACTGAAGATTGCACATTGTTTGAGCCTGTGTTGTTGTTCTTGGGGAGAGAAAACCTCTCTGTATTCAGTAAGAATTAAGTGTTTTTGGATGTGTTTGTGTCAATAGAGTGCTGAAGAGGATTAGCAAAGGATCGTTTATTGTTGATTGTTGCCAGAAAAAATATTTCTAGGACGTTAACAGCCTCCTTCATCTTTGTCATTCTCCATTATGGCAACACCTTTCCATGTTATATGTCTTTTAAAAGCAATTTAATTTACAACAGTTTTCACAGCAATTTGTTTGTCTGAAGATGAGCTCTTCTCTTTGGAAGCTCTTTTGTTTCTGTAACCCAAATGCTCCCTTGATTCCTTTTGGTTCCATTGCTATTAAAAGTTGTGGTCATCATTAACAGGCCTACACACAAGAATGCTGTCAGAAAGTCAGTCTCTCAGAATTTAGGAGGGAATAAGATTAAAGATGCCTGGTAACCTTAACACAGTCCCTCTGGGTCTTACAAAACAGACTTTAATTACACAGTTACATGTGACCTAAGGACTTTTCTAATGAGCCAAAGTAATACGTAGCTTAGGAAGATAGCCAAGGTGGAACACGCTTTGGCTTCCTATCTTTGCTGCTCCCAACATCCTTTCTTTATGCAAGACGAGTGAGTCCTGTTGGGCCATTGGTCTATGCATGGCAGCATTTGCCACTATGTGTATGGCATTCCTGATAGGTTTTAAGGGAAGATTTCTTCCCAGTGGGCACTTTTGCAGACATTAGCAAACACAGAAAGCAGCATATGGCATTATAATTGCTTTCTTGTCTACCAGGTAGGCAATTAGGCCTGGTTTTTAGTAATTAAAGCACAGTGCAAGCTTAACGTTCTGGGACAACTATTGCTAATTATTTCAGTAACTGAAAGGCAGTTCCATACTTGTCTGTCCCTAGCATTATTTTCCACGGTCTTGCAGCATATTTTCTTTGAAGCAAAAGATTAAGGAAACAATTTGTCTAGCCTTAAATCCCTCAGAAATGTCTACTTGTTTAAGACTAATGCTTGTGCATTATGGATGTGAAAGATGCTTGTCCTACAGAAGCCATGAGAAGGTTTGCCTTTGTTGTCACACTAGCATGAAGAAGTGGGTGACGTGACTGCCCTCAGCCATGCCTCATGGCAGGTCATCTTCTACAGACATTTGGCACAGGAGGAGAACTAGTCAGGTGGTGCAGATTCTCCTTACTCTTTGCATCTGGTGTTCAATAAACCCTCCATAAAAGAACAATAAAATGCATGGGCTGTTGCCCAGTGCATGGTCTACTGCCTGAGTACATGATTACTGCCATATCACAGGATGCTGTTTTCTGCTTGGTCATGGGAGTAAAGGAAGTTGTATATATGGCAGTGTAGGAAAACCTACTCCCCTGCACCACAGGCTGAAGCTGAAGCCTTGATGACGGTGACCAAACTAGAATCATTGTTTGTTGACCTGAACATCTTCTCTTTCACTGACTTACTTAACTGATTAATTCCACTGAGTGTATAACCTCAGTCAAGCCTTCTGAAACATATCAGCAACTCTTTTCCACAAAACTTCCTCAAGAAATGTGTGTGCTTCAGCAATATATAATTATCCATCTCTGTTGCTTAGTTTCGATAGATGAGAGCTAAGAATCTGGTGCAGCACAGTACCTGGGTTTCTATCCTCAGCTTGTGATTAAACTTTGTGTAACACAGCTTTTCTCAATTGTTTCTTCTGCTTTTAAATGGGAAAAGTAGCTACATGGAAAGACAGTAGTTTGGGAGCTACTACTTATGTATGATGAAGAATGAAGCAAGGCAGTTTGGGTCAAAGACATCCCTATTTTTAGTTACAGATCCAGTCTTCAGAAGTGCCAAAGCACTTGAAATACCTGACCACACCAAGTTTAATGGAAAATGACCTTTCATATGAACTGCTGTGTATTACCATCCATGCTTCCTGCCTAACATCTTGCAACACTTCCCAGTAGCACATGGCAAGATTCTCTGAAATCACACATCCACCCTCAAAATGTGACAATAATTACACTCCTCTGTGTTGAGAAACTGTAGCGGTCATGTAGGGAGATGATGATTTAGTAAGGGTCTAAAAGATTCCTTGCACATTAAGGGAGATTAAACAACATTAAATAATGTATTCCCTTTGTAGTTATTTCTTAAAAAGCAGAAGGCAGTTCTGCAAAGTGGCAGAACAGCTGCATGATTTTCATGATGATTAAGCATAGGCTTAAACTTAAATGCACACTAAAGTGCATTGCTGCATCAAAATGATGAGCTAAGCTGGAGTCTGATATTTTTTTCAAAGATACATAAGAGAGAGAACTTTAGTATGTGATCTGTTCAAGCCACTAACTGAATCAGCTGAATGCCACTTCTTGGATGCGTGCTCTGAAATAGACAGTGCTTGTAATGTCCATCCATACAAATGGATCCCTTCTCCTTCCTGAATGAAAGGAGAAGCCTATTTCAGCTTACAGGGCAATGAATGTCTGAAATGGCTCTGTGTTACTGGCTGTGCCTCTGATTTGCTTCTAAATCAGTTGTTATGAAAAGAATTTACCTTTATGGAAAAGACTAAATGGAACTCTGCAGTTGAGCTCTGGGGATGAGACTAAAAAGGAAGCCCAACATAGCCAAGGCCTGCATCTCCCCATGGCTGCTGCTCTCCTTGTAACGGTCAGGGTAAAACATGTACTGCTTAATTTTTCATTGTAGGGAATGTGCTGATAGCAGTGAAAGAGCTTGTCAAATCCTTAGACCTGATATAATGTAAATGCTACTAGGGCTGGTAATTTCCCTGTAAGGACACAATACACAGTACAAAACTGAGCAGAGCCCAGCTCCGCGAGGTCCTGGCAGGAAGGTTTGAAGGGGTGGAGGGATATTTCTGGGCTCACTGTCCATGTCCTCAGACTGTGGCAGAAGGGACCTTTCCACAGGTCTCCCCTAGATACTCAGTGTGCTGACAGGCTGCTGGTGCTGTGTCCAACAGGATGGGTCATGTCACCCAGCAGCCCAGTGGGAGGAGGTGGAGGTCACTTGGCAGGGCTCAGTAAAATGGCTTTTTGCAGGATCTGGGACCCCACCCTCTGTGAGTGATGCCATTCAGTGAAAGGATGAGTTAGCCATCCTCAGGGGACCCAACTAAGCCCAAATAATGAGTAAGCCCTCACAACAAGGCACAGAGGAGCAACAGGTCAGGTCTGGTTTTGCTACTCAGAAGGAGGATTTAAAGGATCCAGTGCCTAACAGATTTTGGTGGTATTCACTAAGCTTCAAATTCTGTAAACTGTACCTTCACAAACATGCCATGCCTCCACCCTGTATTTCCTTTTGCCCAATAAAGGAAGGTGCACTGTGATGGGCAGGGATAACACAAGGCTGTACAGAGCATTCAGAAAGGTGTAATGAACTGCTGGAGAGGAGCCTCTGCCACTTGAGGTGATTGCTAAAGTGAGGAGAGAGCACAGAGCAATGCAAGCCAGGCCAGTGGCTCCCATGGATCCTTCATCTGTGAATCAGCTGCTCATATGCATCCTCCCCAGGAGCAGAGGCCAGACACTGAGGTAACAAGAGCAGTACAGTTGGTGTCCCAGCTGGGTGTGTGTGAGGGAGGTGGTACAAATAGCACAAGAATCTGGTTCAGACAAGATTTCATTACATCAGGCTGTTACCACAGTGGGAAACAGGCTTTTGACTACCATGAAATAGGATTTTTTTGGTAACAGTTTAACATCTAAAGCCCGATCTTACAATGGTATCCAAGTAAGTAAATGTGGAACTGTATCAAGCGTGAAAGCTTACATGCACTGAACTAATTTTAGGATCAATATTGTGATATGAATCACAGGTTTGTGTAATCTGTATCAAGAAAAACAGAATTAAATCAAATAGAGCAAGAAGATTTAGTATTATTCTTACTGACAAACAGCAGTAAGAATCAACTTCATTTTGCGGAAGGGTAGAACTGTGGCTGAGGTTTAAAGGTACTTGACCATGAGCTGCAAAAGGAGTTGGTTCCCAAGAACAGTTAAATCCTGGTTTTCTCCTGCATCCCACATGCCCATTCTTACTGTCATTAGAGGCAATCAGGAATGGAAATGTTCCTTTTCTAGCAACAGCATTGGGGTGCACCCCAAAAACAGATCTAATTTCCCCACAGGGAGTGTTTAGTACTAGTCCCATGCCCCATCCACTTTCAGCATGGGGAAGAAACTTGCCTTACAGGCAATGCTGTGTGAAGACCTCTTTCAAGAAGCTTCATGGGATCTTGTGGCTCAGCATTTCAGACAGTGCAGAGGCCTTAACACTGACTCTCAGCAGTAACAAAAATGGGACATTTTTGTCCAGAAGTGCCTGATCTTGATAAAAATTCGATACTGTACTTGTATTATTGTCTAGAGTACCCCCAGCATGCCTGTGTGTCCTTCCTTGTGAGACTAAAAGGTGATAGTGAACAGTCTGTATCAGAGTGTCAGAGGGGGATGCCAGGCAACAGAGGAAAAATGAGCATAATGTAATGATAGCGGTGATACAAGTGGGTTCTCAGGTATGTCGTTCCTCCGGGGCAGGACTGCTTGTTGGAAGTATTTGGCACACACTTCAGACTTACGTGTTTGTATTAAGTTGCTTCCACTTCCATAAATAAGAGATATTACATGGAAGTTACTGGTGTTACTGACTAAATGAAAGTTAGTTAAAGGAGTCACTGGGTACCAGTTTTTCAGACTGAATGGAAAGATCTGGTGGGGATGGGCATTCCTTCAAGCAGTGCTATTTTATCCAACGCCAACTTAGTGGAAGGTGTCCAAAAAAGCTGTTATTTTTCCATTGGAGGCTGTACTTTGTTCACCTCATTTACCTAAGTATTCTTAGAGGCAAAGACTTGGTAATTGATTCCGGATAATAAATAACTGGAATTTACAATCTATAGTATGCCAGGAATATCTCATCTCACTCCTGTGGCCCTCCTAGCATCATTTATAGCAGGGTGTTTGGTACCGACTTACAGCCTGGATTACTCATATGTCTATAAGTTGTACTGTTCCTATTTGCACTTCCTCATCAGTCTTCCAATAGTATGTCCCCAAGTCCTTCTCCACCCACTTCCCCTGCTGCTGAAATACTTGAGCATAACAGTGGAAACCACTCAGGCACTCCTGAGGCACTCTCAGGCAGAGAGGTCCTCCCAGGGCGGCTGGGCAAACTTACTAGATGGAGAGAGGCTACCAGAGCCTAAGGGCAACCTTCAACTTAAGTTATTGTAAGACTAAAATATATGTGTATATATGTGTGTGTGTGTGTGTAGATACATTAGAAAGGTTTTTGTGCAGTCAGCTAAAAGCTTTGAGCTCTTTCTCTGCAGGTTGCATGAGCTAGCCATACTGTGGATTGTTTCATCACTAATCCTGATGATTTGCCAAGAGCGCTGCCTGCATTATGTTTTTTGAGTATTGCTTTGGGCCAGTAACTCTCTATACTAGAAAATTTAATGCATTAGGATGCATAGGATTTATAAAGGTTTTGATGAAAAGATTGAAATGTGGGGCAAATTAACTGTTTTTGTAGTGAAAGCCCACAGACCAGGAAGACTTAAACTCAAAAGCATATCTGAGTAAAAATCAAAACATTTAGCTTTTTAGAGCAGAGAGAGAACAAAGCATGGAATTTAACAGTGAGTAAAAAGAGACAGACTCTATTCTGAGTCCTGGAGATGAACTGCTGTGGCACAAATAGTTTCCCTGCAGCTTCCCCCAGTTGCCCTCCAGACCAGAATGACCATGTTCAGACCAACCAGCTGCTCTGGGACTATCTGGGAGAGGGCGATGTGGTGCCTGTCAGTGCACTGACTGCTGACCTGAACCAGTGTCGGCCAGTGCTCTGGCCTAGAAAAGACTCCATCCATCCTGATATATAGTGTATCTGTGGGCTTGAATCACTCCCTTCCAGCTGAAAAAGCCTTGCATATCAATGCATTGAATTAGGTAGCTTCAAGTATTTAACCCATTTTATCATGACTGTGCAACATATGGCATATTAGTAGCAATGTAACCTTTCCATCATTACACTGGAAGAGAGAGCAGAGTAGGATGAACCTTTCCAATCACCCCAATTCTTGCTATCCTGTTGAATTATTTTAATCTAGGATACTCGTCTCGTGAGCTGGCTGAGAGCATATGGGTAACTAACAAGCAGACCACGAAGGGGCAGTCAGTGTAGTTGCTAAGTGGATGAGGCCTAATGTGGAGTCAGAGCTACAAGAGGTGAAGCGTAGTGAAAGTCTGGTTTAATTACAGCACTCAAATATGATTCTAATGGACAACATTTAAAATCTCTCATAGAGTTAGGTCTTTGATTACCTTTTTAATGAAATACTGATTATGTTGTGCTAATTGACGTGAGTCCTGAGCGGCCAGAAGCAAATGAAAAGTCTGGCAACGTGGCTGCTGCCACACATTGGTGCAACCGGTTCTTCCTTAACTGCTGGTGAGGTGTGGACTGGTGGGATGTTATGGATGGAGTGAGACAGAGGCAGTGTGATAGGATCTGTTCCACCTATTTTGCTGTTGAAGGTGTCCATCACCACTGCGCTATCTTCTTTTTGCAAGTTAACTGAATTCATTTCTGGTACCTGCTTCACTCTTATTTTTATTTGCTCACTTGTCTGGTTTTAGGCAGCCAAGTAAAATAAAGTTGTCCTCGAGTCAACTGTTGGTGAATAGATTTTGTATCTGGCCTCGTGGACTCTCATCAGAATTTTTCAAGCTTGCTTCCTGTTTATGTCTATAGGAGTTTTCTGCCTGCTTCCAAGAACAGAATCTTGTGCAAACATTTCTGTTTAAGATAATCAGTATACTGAATTTATGGCATGTCTATAGCTGAAGTGCAAGTACTGGATGGAAACAGTTGTACTTTATTCTCAGGAAGGGATCCTGAAAGCTTTCAGAACATTGACATTTCGATTGGACCCCATTGCTTAGGATTGACTTTCAATTAAGTGGTTGCTTTGCTGTTAAATGAAGATTTTCATCCTAGGCACACAAGCATGAGTTTCATCTTGAACCATCTTAACCTTTGTTTCAGAAAGTCAGGTTAAAAGCCCAGCGCTTGCTGAAAATTAAGCTACTTTAATTTACCTAAAGTTGATTTTCGATGGTTTGTTAGCTGTTTTAAAAAATATAGGCCATTATCTCTTGCAGTGTAAACACTGTGGAAAATATCACATTTAATAAAAACTGTGACCTCATTCACAGCCTTATTTTAAATGAGTTTCATTATTTTACTCAAGATATTAGTTATTCATGTATTCAAATATATTTATTCAGTGAAGGCAGAGATATTTTGATTAATTCAAAGACTAAATGCTCTGTACTTCACATGCAAATCACCAAAAAAAAAAAAAGAGGTAAAACTCTCTTTGTACTCCAGAGGCTAAATGCATCATCAGAATGTAATGAATGCTGCTGCTTGTGCGCAGTCAAGTGAGGATTCATGTTATCATCAATCTCTCTGTGTGGCTTTTATTATTATTATAGCAAAAATAAAATTCAGCACATGGGTTATATATCTGCTCGTGCTTATTTACAGACCCCATTTAAATGGGAAGTAGAATAAGTGATCAGATGAGCCATGCCAGTTCCTCAATGAGTTATAATGGGATGACTCCAATAGCTCTTTGCTCTTATTCCTGTTTTTCTACCAGCTCTGTCTTTCTCAATTGAAATGTAATAACTAAAATAAGAATAAAAAGAAACGGTCAAGAGAGATAGGTGGCATCTTCAAAAGAACACTAGCCATTATATTAATTCATGTCCCACTGAAGCAGGGAGTTAATCTCATTGAACTGACACTAATGGGAGCAAAATTCTGACCAATGCCCATCGCTTCAAAACAGCCAGGACAGCAATGTGTTGTAAAGTGTAGTCTTGAGTTAGCTTGAGAAATCCACCTGTGAATTCAGCTTCTTTTGTTTTTAATGCACATTCAGGGCAGTACCTGTACTTTCTGTTCCCCCGGTGCTATGGGCTGCAGAGCAAATGGCCAAGGATGGTGCAAGGCCAGGCCGCGTGCTGCACTGTGCATGCTGGGGTTGTGACGAGGCTCTCCATGGGGGTATGACTGGACAGGGGTCCATGGCAATGGAAAACAGAGGGTCCTTTCACAGTGTGCTGTATACTGAAACGCTGCTGATGGCATCCACCAGACATTTTCCAGAGCATCTTGCAGCAGACAGCCTTTGAAACTGCAGGACAAAAATTTTGCTCTCAGATCTGCTCCAATCTTTCACTCTCGTGTTGTGTTCAATCCCCAGGAGGGATTTCCATTGACATTAAGTGATCTTCTGTGCATTATGGATGTGAAAGAAGAAATTTTGTGCTCAGGCTGCAAGACTTCATGCAGACACACACACACACAAAAGAAGAAAGACACTGCTGCAACCCTGTAGAAATCTCTGGCAGAAACAATGGCTTTTTCATTCTGGTTCTTTGTAGATCAGCCCTTCAGCACCAGTCCAAAGGGTCCTGCATCCTTGAGTGCAGCACAGGGCGATATTTTTTATTGTAATAAGTTTGTACCACCATGTAGAAATCTGCATAATTATGTATCATGGAAGTTTCCAGTAAAGGCTGCTGTTGCCCTTATGTATGGCAAGGACTCACTAGTCAGACTGTTCTTAAGACAGGCTGTAGTACATCTGGATTCCAAAGTACAATGTGGTTGTTTTTATCTGGTTGGTTGGTTATTTTGCCAAGGCACAAATTAGAGCACATCTATTTCTTGAAATATATGCATGCTTCTGAATTGTTTAAACAAAATTCTATGTTATACTAAGTATTTTTTGGTATATGAAGCACAGAACAGTGACTGTCTACCAGTAGATTGCATAAGTTATATCAGTAAGTTGGAAGTATACATCCATTTTCTGAGGCAGATGTGCTGGAAGTTATTGGGTTGCTTTTGACTGCTTTTGACATTGACTTGGTTGCTTTTGACCTTGACTGCTCGCCAGTCTTTCATTGCAGACTGGCTTTACCATAGGAGCAGGACTGAGCTGAATTCTTGTTGGCTCTTGTTGGCCTCTGTGAAATGACTCTTACTGCAGCATCTACGGGATCATCTATTAAAGTTGGCCACTGAAGAAGAGTATATCCTCAGAGATATAGGACTAGGCAATGCTGTCCTCTCATTGCAATTTAGGAGACATCCAGCACAGTGGAACCCTAAGGCATGATAGCAGCACCTATGGAGGTGACCACAGGCAGCCGAGCAAGAAGGGAATGACAGACTTTCAGCATTTTCAATTGATGACAAAGATGAGCGTGAAGGTCATTCATTCATTAGGAAATGGGCTCAGAGGAAGTGTCCTTCTCATGGGATTTGCTCCAAGAGCTTTCTGTTCCAAAAATCACGTTACAGAGATTGGATTATTACTGAGAGCATGATTTTTTTCTTAGACTTCCAGTGATAGCACAGGCAGAAAAGCAACCTGCAGGGTTGTGAAAATGTCTTCAGGTTTGAACTTTCCAAATCTCAATGTCTGTGTTGTGCTCTCCAAAGCAAGAGAGCTTAAAACAAATCCCAGCACCGCAGGAGGCAGCTGCAGAGCGCTGTGGTCTGTTGATCTAGACATCAAATTCTTGTAGATCCTTTGTACTCCTCACTCAGTTCACATCTCCGTCTGAGCTTTCTGAACTGGGCTCTTGTTTAGAATATCAAAATCTTTGCCCTTGTCTTTTTTTTTTTTTAAATGCCTCCTGTGTGAAAACTCTGGTGTGAGACTTAATAATAAAGCCCGTGGGCAGCTCTCTTAATAATACAAATCTCTGTCATGTTGGTGGATCATCTGCTCAGCCCTCACCAGGGTGCAATACATCCTGCGCAAACCCCCATAACTTTCTCAGGGGGGTAATCTCACGATAGCTTCTGGACAGCTCCCATCGTTAGTGACTGATGAAGCCAAGCAGCCCCAGTGAGGTGAGGAGGTTTGGATGGGGGGGGCATGTGAAGATGTTTTGTTGGCAATCACCTTTTCAGTGTCCACTGGTGAGAGCGCTGCTGAATACACACCTTAAATCTTTACAGAAAATACATCTTTTTTTCTCAAGGTCTTTCTAGGTTAGATATAAAAGACAGGCTATTGTGACTAATTGTAATCTAAATTACCGTTGTCTAGATTTAGACCTGTAAGAACCAAGTCTGGGAGCAGTCTGTGGTTTGTCTACTTTGTTAGGCCACAGATGGAGCAAGCTTACTTCATGCCCACTGACAACAGCCGTAACTAGTCAAGTGGTTTTGCCGGTATAATTAGAGATTTCTTTTTGTTCTGTTCTCTTGCTATTTAAAGGCCCACGGGAGGAACCAATTTACACATTCTCTCAAACTTTCAGTAGGGCTCAGGAAGGCCATGAATGCGTGGAATGCAGGGCCGCTAAAAAAAAAAGCAAAATGAGGGTATCAACATGTGCATTCTAAAAACACAGCCATAAATTTTCCATCCAAAACTACATTTGTTATTCTTTGCGGTAGCTGTATAGCTTTGAGTTGCTTATTGAATAACTCCCCAAACGTAAAATTTTGTTGCATAAATAATTTCTGAAAGTGTTTTCTTATGCTACCAGTGAATCCTTTTAATGATCCCATCTCTGTATACTCACCCTGTCTGGTCTCAGATGCAGTTTGTTTTAAAACTCCATGAAGTGAGATGTCCCCAGCTGCATCCCCATGAGTTTACATATCCATGAGTTTTGTTTACTTTGTCAGTTTGGCAGCAAACCTCCCACATTGGCAAGTTTTGGGAAGCCAGATGGTTGGAAATGCTCAAGGGTCAACAAGTCACCAAAAGCCAGGCCTGCTTTGCCATGGGCACGCTCATGGGTGTGTGTAGAATTTGGCTCTTCCTACATGCTTGAGCTGAAAGGAACCGGGCGTTATGGCTGCCCACAGCTTGGGGCCTGCTGGATGCCATTGGCAGCCTCCAACTGGTTCTCAGGTCTGGTGACCAAAGGGACAACTATGTCAGTGACTATCACAAGCCTGCAGCCTAGGGAGCTTTCCAGGTGGCCATGGTAGCCGTGGTTGGGACAACAGATGCGTGGCCACACTTCTGTAGCTAACATGGCACCACAGCACGAGTTGGGCTTGTCTGCAGGTCCTCACCTGGCAGAGCTCCTGGCGCTGGGCATCCCAGAGCCCTCCCTGCATATTGCATCCTGCTCCCACCCATGGCAATGCTGGATGAGAGCGTTCCTCAGCCAGTACCTCAAAAATTGTCAGGAGTAGAGCACAGTTTGTGAATTTTCTATTTAAAAAAAACACCCTAATTATAGACTTTATTGCTGAGTGCCAAATCCATTTTCTTCTCTTCTGGGAGCCATTCAGTACATTTTATGTTCTGAGGTAGAGTGAAACTGCAGTAGTTTAATGCAGTGTTTTATTCACATTCCCTGCACTCCGACACCTGGTTTTTACTAATACCCCAATGTGGATTTTCCTTTTCTTTCTAAATGATATTAATAGGCTGGAATTGAACTGTGACCTGTCATTTCTCTCTAGAGACTCACTCTGTCTTCCCTGCAACTCTTCCTGTGCTGCCAGGAGCAGTCACCTGCGCAGGTCTGTAACCCAGCCATGGGATCTCACTCTTAACCCAGCTCTGCCTTTGCTCAGCATCAGCAACCCCATCAAATCAGGACAGCTCGTGGCTGCCAAGGGCTGCTCCCCCAAGTAGTACCTGAGTGGTTTGGGTCTCTGTGGCATCCACCACTTGCAGCATAAGTACTTTGGGATGAGGGCTCGCTCTCTCTTTACCATGGCAAATGCTCTTTCCAATGCGATACTTGTGAGGAAGGGATGCAGTGGTTTTATGTGGTTTCTGTAACTCTGAGCCTGGGGATACGGGTTGTGATTACATCGTCTGAAGGCCTTTATCTGAGAAGCTCTATTAAAGAAGAAAACAGTGCAAAGGGCAAAATTTTCAGGTGATTAACATCTGTGTTTATACTCCTTTCACAGAACCGTGGGACTTTGTTAGTGCAAGTCCTTGGGCATAAACCAGAGCAAACCATGCCGGGAAATGAAAAAACAACCTTACCTAAAATGAAAACCTCATCCAAGCAATCGACCCACAGAGAAACAAGCACAGAATTGAGGTTGTCACAGTGGTTTTCATTCAGACCTCTTGAATTGGCCTATTTCCTCATGCGTGATCTTCTGGCCAGGGGTATATGTAATTGGAAAGGGGGAAAAAAAGGAAATGTAAACTTTAGCTGGGTGTCAGAAGAAATGCTTCTGGAGAGAGAGATGCAGGAGGATTATAAAACATGCTCCTATCCCAAAGCAGTTGGGCTTCAAAAATTAGAATGCGAGAGAGCACACTGAATATAGTATAGCATGAGTATAGTATAGCATGACTGCGTGGCAGGAGGAAGGTTTCAGAGTGAAAGCATCTTTTCTCTCATGCTTGTGATGGGAAAGATTTTCAAAGGCTCCAAGAGTCCATTAGTGGAGTAACTCTCGTATGCAGTTTCAAATATAATCATCTCTGTAGCACTGCAGGTAACGTGCCCCCAGTGACCCATGGCAGGACTTGGGATGCTCTATTGTTCTGAGCAGAGAAGCTGTTAGCTGCTGGCAGTGAACCTTTGGACCTGTTGCATTTCTCTGTGCCTCCGGATGAGTGGTGGGATGTCTGCAGGGACTGGTTCCAGTTCATCACAGGATCACAAATTCCCAAGGAGTCAAACCAGAAGTTTCTGGAATCCAGGGGGAAATTTTCTGTTCACTTCATTGACTTTTGGATCGGGCTTTTGTACATGTATTTTTCTTCTGACATTGCCCGAATACAGAGGGGAATTTGTTTCTTTGTAGTACAGAACCAGATTGCAGGCTCCGTATCTTCTCTTTAATCCAGAACAGCTCCGCTTTTATTAGGTTTGTGTTATCTCATATTTTACCACAGTCCTTTTTGCATTTCATAAATATTAATTCCCCCGACAGTCTCTTGTGTTTAGTAGCTTTTGTCTGTCACAGACTTTTCTGTTTTCCTTTCCTTTCTTGTTCCACAGAGATGTCATACTCTGCCATCAAACGCAAGAGCTTCTCTAAAGCAACCCTGAAGCCCAGAGAAGTAGGAGCGGTATTTTTGCTGCAGATGGCCTTTTTCTTCTCTATCTTATTTCTCCTTCACTTTCTGTTGCTGGAGCCAAACTCTGATTCTCCTGCTCCCTTGGAGGGCAGTTTGATGTTTTAAATATCTGTCTACCAACTTTTGTTACTGTCTTCCACAGGCAAGCATTGCAGAGAGGTCATTCTTCTCTGTGCCAGTGTGGAGGTACGAGATGCCAGTTAAACCCAAGGAGCTGCTCCCAGGCAGCCTATGACTTTGCTAGTGGATATTACTTTTTCCCATGGGATGGCTTAAACCACTGTTTTTCCTTCAGGCCTCCCTTCATCTTCTCTACCGTGTTTTGGGTTGTTTTTAATGCAGCAAGTATAGGAGCTGTACCCATTAACTAGCTTCTTCTACCACTTCTAACTAGAAAAGCTGCTTCTCCACACTGTACTGTTTTGGCATAATACTGCACAGATATTTGAGATAAACTGTGCTTCCCAACTCTCTGTTGCTTGCAGTGTACACAGTACTTTGCCAGAAAAAAGAGTGTCTCCTCCTACTTCACGCCATGCCCCTTATATATCCACAAGCTCTATTTTTTTTCCAGTAACATACCAGCTGCTTTCAAGGGTATGGCAAACTCATATTATCAAATGCAAAACCAAATCAGTGTGTATTCCTTCTTTCTTTGGACTTCTGTGAGTTGGTACAACATCTTGGAGTGCTCTGATCGTGCTGAGCTTTGATGGCATTGCAGATCTCTGTGTTGTATCTGATAGTTGTTTTGTTGTGTGTGTTGCTGCTGTATGTCTTCACAACAGGCAGCACTAATAATAATAATTATTAATATTAATAATGCTAATAATTTCTCAGAATAGCCAGCTTGATACAGAAGTTGCACCAATGGTGAATCTCATAAATATTGGGTAGGGAAGGCATACGAAAGGGGGAACATGCAAATCTAAATCAAACGTTTTGAATACTTGTGATCTGCTGATACCAGAATTCTTTACTGCCACAATTTCTCAGCCTGAACGTTGAGACTACTCAGCCAGAATGTGTAGACTTTAATCCTTTGGCCTTTATGTAACTGAGAGGACTGGAAACTTGAGGGAGGACAAATATTTAAAGAGAAGTAGTGGGAACCAGGACTGAAAAAGAACCAGCTCTCCATTCTCCTTCCTTACCCTCATCTCAAAATACCAGCAGAATCACAGAAAACAGGACGTGCTGATAGCAATGGGTTGCCATGCCTCAAACCTAGCTGCCTCCTGTGGGCTCCTGCTGCACCTGGGCAGGGAAGGGTTGTCGGCAGGGTCCCTGGGAGGACAAGACCCACCCTGTGAAAGGGGTAGAAAAATGCAGTAAGTCTGGACCAGTTCTCAGTGGTTTGGTTCTCGCATCTGGAAAGCAGGGATAATGCAGTGTGCTTTGAAGTGTGCAGACAGCAGAAGACCAGATAAGTATTATTTTTATCCCAGACCTCTGTCTGCAATAGCAGTTCCAGATGCAACTTCAGGAGGAATTCTTCATCCTGCCAGCACCTGCAGATTCCTCTGCAGTTTGTCTGAGGTTTGTTTGGGAACTAGCGTTTATCCCCATTGAATGTGCACATCTGCTGCCTTCGGGACTACTGTTCCACCACCTCACTGCAGGGAACAGAGAGATCTCACAGTTATTCCGACAGGCTGCTGTTGAGTTCCTTGTACTTAGTGATCACACTTGGTCCAGATAAAGTAAGTAGGGGAGGGAGGACAAGAGGGCCCTGCCTTCAGTGCTAGGGTAAATAAAGAAGGAACAAAAAGTGTCGCTAGGCTGTTGCACAGGCTCTGTATAGCCTCGCTGCTTGCTCAGCAGTTCCATTTTTCTCAGTTAAACTTGGCAAGTGTTTTCCCCTCCTGGAAATGGTGTAAGCGAACCTGTCAGTTTCTCTCTGCTCAGGTGGTCCTTCTCTCGCTGGAGCTGCAGACAAGGGAACATGAATCATTAAAAGGGAAATAGGAGCAGATGGTCTGCATCAGGTTTAAACTAGCAGTGTGTGGTAGCTGCTTTATCTTAATCTCCAAACTACTAAGTGTCTAACGGAGCAGCCCCTAACTCATCCTGTTTAACATTTATGCCTTCCTTTGAAAGTGTTTGCATCTCCCGCCTCTGCTCCCAGCCCTCCATGGGTTTGAAAGTTCAGCTCCAGCTCTGGTGGTACCGAGTGCAGCTCGCAATAGAGATGCTGTGGGGGGTTAAATAGGGAGCAGCTGAAGAGGGTGAGAAGCAGCAGTGTGAAACGTGAGCGAAAAAGAAACTCAGGCAGAATGAACAGTTAAGGCTAACCTGAATATAACTAGGATTATCTGTACAGTATTAGCAAAGGGCTGGGAGTACACAGTGACATTAAATACAGGGGGCCTTGACTGCTTCCACAGAGCACTGGGGAAGAGACTCAGTGTGGGGATATGCACTGGCACTTGCAAAAAGAAAGGCGATGGTGAGTTGAATATAATTACAGTGTGTTCCTGGGAGCAGCGAATCCCATGTAATGCTTTCCCTTGTGTATGAAGCTTGTTTTCAAACAAAACAAAGCCAGAGATAAAGTTAGGTCATGGAGCAGGAAGAGAAGATCTCCAAAAACAGAAGGAGTTGAGAAGTGGCTCTGTAAGACTTCCCTGCTTATGCTAGCTGGAAAATGCACATGGGGATGAAGTATGGGAATGGATGTAGAGTTGCAGATCAAAGCCAGATCAAAAGCATTTAAATGTGGTCATTGCAAATGGAACCTTCACATGATGACCTCCTCCAGCTGCCATTAACCTCCAGAAGGGATTTAGAAATAACAGGCTAAGCAGACTTTTACAAAATCACTTTCATATTTGAAATGCAAAGCTAAAAGGGTTCAGAGCATTTGGAGGCCACTGTTAATCTCTAAGTCAGCCGTGCTGATGCGTCGTGTCCAAAGCACGATACGTTTGGAGGCCAAAATCTGCTGTTAATTACTGGTATGTCTATGGGAGATGTTTGTGCCACAGGAGCCCTCCTGGGGTGAAGGGCTCAGTGGTGCTCGGGGCTGTCATGTGAGCCAGGCAAGGAACTATCGGCCCTTCCTTTGTATGGAGCTGGTGGGTGGAAGCAACTGCACAGAGCCAGAAATGACAGCTCTCTGAGCTGCACACTGTAATTTAGATTGGCTTCTCCTGTCAGGAGTATCAGCTGTTCCAGCACTGTGTGAACTTGTCGCTTTTCCCCACCCCTGAGCGTTTGTCACCTGGCAGCTGTGGAGAAGGACAAGCTCCATTCAGTGGGCCAGGACAGCATCAAGTTGCAATGTCTGTCGGTTCCTTATAAGTGCATTTCAGTGTAACTTCAAGATGCTGCGTGCTACCTGTGCTGGCAGCTTACGGCTCCAAGCAGCCCTCTCCCATGAAGGAGCAGGAACAGCACCAGCCCTGTGCCCGGGACAGAAGCCGCCCTGTTCTCTGCTGCAAAGGAAAGGGCACATTTCCATCAGGCACACGCTCTTGCCTCTCACTGTGTGCACAGCTGAATGCTTCAACTCACTCGATTGGGCTTCATGGCCGCAGCCTGGCACCTCTCCTGCTTGCCTGGCCCTGCTGTTGGTGGGCAGGAAGGGATGGGGCAGGGGGATCCCCCTGCTCTTTCCATCCCTCAGTGAGCATTGTGGTTACCTGAGGGTCAGCAAGGACTTACTGTGGGGATTTGATATGCAAAGGGGCATGCAATTAGGGTACAAGGCCAATGAAGAGGGAGCTGGCCCCATCAGCAGACAGGGAGAAGACTGACAGGGGCACTCAGGAGCCGTGGCAGGAGAAGGAGATCATGCTTGGCCAAGCCAAGAAGGGCCCTGGAAACAACAGCTTTGCTGCTCTTTTCTCACTTGGGAGGTTGAAACAAGACCAAACAGTAAAAAAAAACAGAAAGGGAAGAAGAGATTAAGAGCCATTTCTTTCAGTTGAGGGAATGGTTCAACAAAATACCAGGCATTTAAATAGCAGACTAGGAATTTGTTCTTCCATTGTAAGCTAACACTTACAGCAGTGCCTAAATGGATCTGTTATTAGATGAGACAGAGATCTCTAGAAATCACTGTAATCACAGCTGTAGAAATGAGGAAGAATAACAAGGCTTCTTGCTAATAATTGTACCTTCCTGTTGTGCTAACCACTGGCAAAAGTTACTTTTAACCTTGCCCACGCCCTCCGATGTAAGAAGG
This sequence comes from Excalfactoria chinensis, assembly GCF_039878825.1. NCBI lineage: Eukaryota > Metazoa > Chordata > Aves > Galliformes > Phasianidae > Excalfactoria > Excalfactoria chinensis. Next base: position 51,579,623 of record NC_092825.1, on the reverse strand, counting down.
CTTAATGTGGCAAGTCAGACCCTGTCAGGTGTGTCAGGCTTTAAAGCAGAAAAAGTCAGAAAGTCTCACAGAAGCAAACAAATCTCTCTCCTTTGTTGCAGTGCATCATCAGTCTTTTGCTTAGGTCCCTCTGTGGGCCTGATCCTGGTAGCACTGGATTTGGAGTGAATGCAGGTGGCTTGTCTGGGGTTGAGCATCCCTGAGGACGGCAATTGCTGGTGTTTGTCTCAGGGTAGAAGAATCACAGCTAGGAAGCTCTCGATGAAACAGGCTTTTCATGTTATTAACTCAGAATCATTTTTCATTCTGTGGCAGAAAGGTTTCCTGGGAAGCCTATTGTAATTAAGATTATAGATGGATGCTGGCGTTTTAATAGGAGAGATCTTTTGTCTTCTCAAGCAGGCAGAATGGTGGCAGAAAGGTGAGAACTTTGGAGCTCCTGTAATTAAGGCTGTGGAGAAAGAGCAACCCTGGTTAGTCACCTTCTGTGAGCAGTAGTGAGCAGCATGGATAAATGGGCCAGAAAAAGGTACCTGTGGAGCAGCAAGGTTTCATGTGAGCAAAATACAGCTTCACCAAAGAAAGCAAAAGAAATTCAGTGTTAATTTGTGGTAGTGTAGTTAAAGATTAAAAAAATCCGCTATCCAGAGGATTTAGGTGTTTTTTAATCTGTTTCCAGATGAAGTCATTCAGGTCTTTATATGAGGAAAAAGAGATGAAGATACAAGCCGAGCTCTCTTCTTGTTCCTGCTGTGCACAGCACCCAGCCCAGCAGTGGGGGACGTGGGCTCAACACAGCTAAACACACCGTTGTGTGGTGCCCCTCTCCTCCAATGGGGTGCTAAAGGCTTTGAATTATATGTAAAGAAACCAACTATGCAGCAACTATCTTCTGTTTTTCTTCTTTGGGTTTGTAAAGCTTGGGAGCAATATTGGCTCATCGCACGCTGAGTTAAAAATTGGAAATGTATGACTCTGATTTAGCATGGGACCGAGTAAATTGTATTCAGTTAAAATAGCAGGTATCCTGCTGGGAAGAAAATAACTGTTTCTACTTGACTGTGTGACACCTAAACTGCAGCCCAGAGGTATGAGGGGAGGATCTGGAGGACTCGCAGGGATACCTGCGCACACGGCAGAGTCACTTATGGCCCCTCCTGTCACCTTCCCAGCAGGTTCATGGAGGTTTCTCATGCTGGAGATACCTCACTCTGTTTTAGCACAGATGTACCTTATCCTCTCCGTTGGGATTTTCCCCGCATCTAGAATGAGTTTCTGTTGTTTAGCTCTATGACTACATAGTCAATGCAGAGAACGGATTATTCCCTTTCTCCTTCTGAATTTTTTTATGTATTTATGAACTTACTTACACACTTCATCCTGTTTCCCTGCTCCACCCAGTTTATCTCACCCCTCCTACTATAACATTTCGCAACAGAGAAATAGATGTCAGTGTTTCCGTTGTCTCCTGGATGCCAGCTACGTTTAGATGCAGTTCCTTGCTCTGTTCTTCAAGGACTACTCCCAGCTCCACCCTGGCTGACTCCATACCCCAGCTCAGTGCTCCTCCTGGTGCACCACTTGCAGATATACCATGCATACCTTTTGTTAACTGGCTCTCAAGCCTCACCTTGAAAACCACAACCGCAGCTCCCGAGTAGACATGCAGTAATGGAGTACAGCAGATGGTGGACTTGAGGTTCACAGTGCATGAGCTCTTCCTGGGCTCGGGTTGTCCTGTTATGTGGCTCACAATGAAGGGTCTCCAAGGGGAAGCCAGATGCCATGGACCCCCACTCAGATAGGAGAACACCAACACAGCTTCATGCCCTCAGACATGGCATGCTGCTGCATCCCACTGCAAGGTCCCCCTCCCTGTCCCAGAACTTCTGTGCCTGGGGACTGGGGAGGATTAGCAGGACCGTGGCTGAGCTCCCAGGCTGTGCAGGTGGAGCCAGACTCCAGCCACGTGTGTGTGCATTGGAGGGGAAAGGCTGGAAAGTTTTCATTTCAAAATGAAATTCATAAGACATCCAGACCTTTCAGCTTTTTAATACGAGCTGTGATTTATGGCAGCACTTAAGAATGAGCCAGGAGCGGGCAGATCCATCACGTGCTGTCCTCCCCTGTCGAAGCTGTGGCAAGGCCGGGCCCCAGGCAGAACGGTGCTGCAGGATGGCAGTGTGGCCCTCGCCATCTCCCATCTGTCACGGCAGGTCGGGGCCAGCCCTGGGTCTCATCAGCTTGTTTGGCCGTGAGAGGAAAACGGATTGGCTCTTTGCTGAATTCCCCTTGCCCCCTCCCTTTCCACAGCTGCCTCAAAATACTGAGACGATGACAGCAAAGTGTTCTTTGTACATACAGTGAGAGGCTCCAAGCTTGTCTTCTCACACTGGCTCTAAGATTTTTTGCTTCCCTGTACTTCCAAGTGATTCCTTTCCTCTCTTAAACTCAGTCACTTTGATTTTGCCTGTCCTGTATTTGCAAGACACCCATGGACACACAGTTCAGTCACCCCATGTGGGCAGACCATTGATCTTTCTACCTGTTCTTCCCCGGCACTTCCAACTTTTCCATCTTCCTGTTCAAAATAGACCTTTTATAAGTGTGTACATTCATCTTGTCAGCCCCAAGCCCTACTCGCTGAATGAGCCCTGACACCAAACAATTTCTAATAGAGTGGGAATGGAAAGGCTCCCAAAGATGGTCGGGGCTATAGGAGGCATTGCCATTTAAAGGAAGCTCACTCTTTTCTTCCCACATCCAAACCTACATTTGGTATTAAGGATTTGCAACAATGCAGTCCCAGCAGCTGCTGTGTAAAATGGTTTTCCCTCAAAATATTTGATCCTTTTTTTCTTTTTTGTAGCTTCCGTGGGAATTTAAAATAGCGTGGTTATCTTGAGTTGCAATACAGAGAATTACTTGAAGTAAATGCCTGTTTGGCCTTATCTTCTCTGCGGGGCAGTAAGTTCAATGAATTAAATGGAGGAAAGAAAGCAGCTTTGTAATATTTTATGAGTTTTTCTTCAGAGGATACGATTTGTCTCTAACATTTTCTTAGCACAGATGCTCCTAAGTAAGTTAATATCAGTTTTATTATCTTCTACTATTCAGCCACTCTGTACAGACATTTTTGTAGCCAATTTGCATTCCAGTTTGTCCATCTGCAAGTTCTCAGGGGTGATGTTAAACGTTGCCATCTCCCATAGGCACTGTCTACTCTCTACTCTGCTTTATTGGACTCCGAACAAATATTGGTCAAGGTTTTGATAGGCTTGTTTGAGTTCTGAGGTTTCTATGAAAAAGTTAAATCAAGAATAATATACTATGAAATGCCAAATAAATCAATGTGTGAAACATTCCAAACCTATTACCTCTTTTTTTTTTCTCAGCCCAGGTCAGTTTAGTTAAGTCTCTTAATCTAAAATGTCCTTATTCTTTTGGGTTTGTTGTCTTGACTGACGTGCCTGTTCTTTTCTACCATTTGCATAAATCTATAAAGGGTAATTAATAATTATGTGTCATTTATTAGAAGTGTTTGTGTTCAGACTATGAATTGTGAAGCCTCGTTATTTCCCATTTATTGTCTAATGATGAGTGTTCTGAAGAAAACAATCTAGGATCATAGAGTGATAGAATATGCCAAGTTGGAAGGGATCAATAAGGATCGTCATGTCCAACTCCTGGCTCCACACATGGGACCACCAAAAAATCAGGCCGTATAACTGAACTAGATGTATAGAACTTGGTGTTTGCGAGCCTTCAGACAAAGGAGTTCTTAGTTGCTGTAGATGTCACATAATCAGGACTGTTAGTGCCACCTATGGCTGGTCTGCCTGACACTTTCCACTTTAAGATCTTGCTTTCAGTGAATTATGGGTCTTCTCTGCTCACCTTCCGCATAAAAACTCCTAAGAAGATGTTGGTGGAGATGAGCTCTGGTTCACGCTAAGCTTAACAGTGCTGCCAGATAGGCACAACTCCCAGTGCAGTGGAGATGCTCTCAACAGCAGGCAACAAGCTGCAGCTGTGGGCAGTGCAATGGGAGTAGATAAACCCCTGCCTTTTAGCACTGTGAGGGGTTACTTCTTTACACTCTCATTTTATACATAGAGCTTAGATTTTATAAAGTTTGTGTTGGGTTTTTGGGTTGGATTTTTTGAGTGGCAGATCGGTGTTCCTGTTTTTCCATTCAAAAAGTGCTTTGAGTGCAGGCAGTTCCATGAATTCAGTTGGTCTCTGCTCCTGAGGTGCAGCACGCTACTCTGCTCAGTTCTATAAATGTAATAATAATAATTAAAAATGTCCTGTGTTTAAATCTGAACATGCTGTTTGACCGTCTGGCTTGGAAAGGCCATTGAAGATTATTTTAGCCTGCTGTGCCTAAGCAGTCAGAAAGAAATACCTCCCCTCTCATTACTGTGATTTACCTAGAATAACCTCTGCATGCCGGGGTTGAAGTCTGTCAGGTAGCCAGCGCACGTATGTGTGTTCTCTGGCAGCCTGTTCTTTAGTGCACTGTGGAGGTACAGCTCTAAATGGAGGCAAATGCCACAGCCTCACCTCCTGCTGGAACTGGGGACGGGCTGCCAGGGCACGCTCAGGGCTCCCTGTAGGCTGTGCAGGAGGCACCCACCCTGACAAGGCATGCTGGGCTGAGTGTTCTCCCTTTGTGTCAGGGCTGGGATCGTTACACCTCACAACACACAGAAGCCTGGGAAAAAGAATAAAGTGGAGCTTTCAAAGCCATATTTCCTACGCGGTTCCTCATCCATCAGCCATACCAAGAGATACTGCAATATATGAGAAGAGGGCAATATCTCTTCATCATTACATTGCTATGTGAGTGTTGTGTGCTGCCAGTCAGGTCAGAGCAGGTGCAGAGCTGGCCTCTGGGCGCTGGTGTATGTTTAGTGAATGGGGCTGACCACTTTGGTGCCATTTCATCTTGTTTCTTCTGTGTTAACACTGGCAGGCAAGTGCCACTTCTAAATGCTCAAGCATTGTCTTTTAAGTGAATTTATTGCAGCACAAGCTCATTTGCAATTGCAAATGGTAAAGCTGCATTCTTCCCCTTATTCCGAATGCTTGAAAATCTCATTAATGTTAATGGATGTACTTAGCCTATTGATGTTGGAATGAAATCAGGAGCAAAGCACAGCTCCACAAGGACTCATCCATAGATCAGGGGCGGAAGCAACCATTAGATTATCAGGACTGACCTTCTATCTAACACAGGTCATGGGATCTCATCCACTTAACTCTGTGTTCATCCCAAGACCAGCAAGTACAGCACATTAACATATTGTAATGTAGCGGTATCTCTTATTTTTACACTGGAACCAGAGGCAAACAGTAGCACTGTGCTATATGATGCTGATAGATAATCTACAGGAGAAGAGAGATTTGTGCATTTCATCTGTCTGTAGAGAATTTGTAAGTGTCTGTGTTCACACAGGGTTCTGCTAAGTGCTTTGAAAATTATTCCCTAGTAACGAACCAGTGCAGAGCTGACTGCTGGTTCTATATCTCTCTGAGGATAGCATAGATTGAAATAGTGATTTATTTAGTTTTTTTTTCCTAATGAAAAGGGGGATTTTCTCCCAAAATCTGTGTGGTCCATGACAACAGCTTTCTAACATCTTACTTTGGAAACTCCTGAGCACTCATTTCCCTAGGAAACGTGAAATGCGTTTCACACTGGTCTTCTCTCTTGGACTCCGACACAAAACTGCCCTTGAAATGCACCTGGAAGGCGTTCAGGGGGATACCACACACGCACAAAAGTTGAGCCAAGCTGAATGAAGGAGTCACTGGGCTACTGCATGTTTTAACCATTAGCCAACATTTTGCTGAACAAGGGACTAAAGAGATGAAATGTGGAAGGTCTCAAGGAATCCAAGGGAAGTGGTGGTTGGCAGCATGCAAAATATAGAGGTCCCGGGATAGACACATACCTGGTGGCCTGAAGGAAAACTCCTCCTGTGCAAATCTGAGGTGCCTTTGGTGTGCCGTGTCCCTCGAGAACATCCCTCTGCAGCACAGAGAGGACAAGAGTGTTGGCTGTTGAAGCTTTGAAAAGTTTCTTCTGCCAATGGGTGGACGAAGTCTGTGCTTTTAAGGGCTTATCCATAAAAGTAGCAGTTCTGTCTTCTTTCATTCCAAAGCTCAGATGTCCTATGTTTGGCTTAGGTCCATTTTTCTTTCACTAAGGTGTTTTGGGGTGTTTTGTGCATTGTTTTTTGCCTCTAAACTGCATTTTGAACCTGTTTGTTGACTTTATTCCTTCTATGAATTGAGACTACTGGTACTGAAAGCAGAGATCTGACCCCAAGCTGGTGCTGAACCATTTGCCCAGGGTGTTACAAAGGGGAGAAGAAGGCTTAATGCTGCCTCAGAGGCCAGCCCCTGCCCTGAGCAGATGCAGCATCTCAGCTGCTTCACTGTAGGATCCTGTGATTCATGTTGAAGAACCGCCTAGAAGTCATTCAATGAATACACTTGAAAGCTCCAGTGCTCAAGAAGTCATCTCAGACCTTTTGCCTATCAGACTGGAAGGTCAATACTTGCTTTAATACTTGGCTTTGAGGCTAAACTAATTACTGTGCACAAGGCTCTTTGAAATCCATAGGTAAGCAGTATTAAGTAAATGTAAATGCTATTACCAAAACCTTTCCCCTGCTGCTGTGATAAAATTCATTCAGAATATGTAGAAAGGCATTCATAGCAGCGAGGGCAGTCTGCACAGCAAAATATGGGCCCATGTTGGGACACCTCAGGTAGCTCTGAATAACCAAAGGTAGAAGCCCTGCATCAGCATTGCCTGGGCAAACAGTTTCTGTTTCCCAGGGGTTTCATTACAGCAGAAAATCATGCTGTACAGAGTGTGGTAGCTGGTGGATGCTGTGCAACAGCCCAGTGGGCCCTGTGGGCTCCCCTGAAGATAGATTACAGCCTCTCCAAAGCATCCAGTAGCAATAATAGTAGAAAATTAGGGAGCTATTAACAAAATAATAAAGGGCTGTGGGTGAAGACAATGCAGTGCGTGTTAGAAGGCCACGCGCTCGCTCTTTCTGTTAGTCTGGCTTTAGCAGAGAGGCAGATTTATGGTTAATATTCTCCCTGCTCCTCAGGAAACTATGTCAGTGTGAACGCTCCCCCTAGGGACCAGCAGGAGTCTCCATTGGCTTCATGTCTTTTGCCAAGGTCGTGGCCAGCAGACAAGCTGAGATTATTCATTCTCCAGCATAAAAGATACCAGCAACAAAACCACACACTGTTTTCATTTTGACAAACTTTCCAGATCTGGTGTAGATCCAACCCCATCTCAGCAGCAAGAAGTCAGGCAGGGGATCTTGCTGTAGTGGGAAGAGGGATTGTTGACCAGGGATTGGTTCTTCAGGGCTCAGAAAAGCAGTGATGACATCTCAGGCTGTGAGTTTTGTGTAAATACATTTACCACCAGGATGTGTAAGTGCCTGCGCTCCTTCGCATTGGCTTCAAAGCAAATCCCTGAACAATGTGAACAGTATTTAAGCAGCTCTTGTCCAGAAATTTGGAGGCAAAAGAGGCTCCTCTGTCTTCTCATGTGGGAACATTTCTCCTCAGCCTCACTCTTTTAAGTTTCTACAGGCACTAATCTACTTCTCTCCGAATTGTATAATAAGTAAAAAGGCAGGAAGTTTCCAGCCTGCTTGACTTACTGGTTCATGTGCTTTCCTTGCAGTTGTCCAACACAGCCATTCTCCATCAGATTAGACGAGACCAAGTGACAGACACGTGCCGAGCAAACAGCGTATTGAGCAGGAAGCGCCGTGTGCTGACACCCAACGATCTCAAACACCTGGTGGTGGATGAAGATCATGAAATGATCTATTGCTACGTCCCTAAAGTGGCCTGCACAAACTGGAAGAGAGTCATGATGGTTTTGACGGGAAGAGGCAAATACAGCGATCCAATGGAAATCCCGGCCAATGAAGCCCACGTGTCTTCAAACCTGAAGACCCTCAACCAGTACAGCATCCCAGAGATCAACCACCGCTTGAAAAACTACATGAAGTTCCTCTTTGTTCGTGAGCCTTTTGAGAGACTGGTGTCAGCCTACAGGAACAAGTTCACCCAGAAGTACAACACTTCCTTCCACAAGCGCTACGGCACCAAAATTGTGAGGCGACAGAGGAAGAACGCAACCCAGGAAGCTCTGCGTAAAGGAGACGATGTGAAGTTTGAAGAGTTTGTGGCCTATCTCATCGACCCACACACCCAAAGAGAAGAGCCCTTCAATGAGCACTGGCAGACCGTGTACTCCCTCTGCCATCCTTGCCACATTCACTATGACCTCATAGGAAAATACGAAACGCTCGAAGAGGATTCGAATTACATTCTCCAGCTTGCAGGAGTCAGCAACTACCTGAAGTTCCCCACCTATGCAAAGTCAACGAGAACTACTGATGAAATGACCACAGAGTTCTTCCAGAACATCAGCTCGGAGCACCAAACGCAGCTGTATGAAGTCTACAAACTTGATTTTTTAATGTTCAATTACTCAGTGCCAAGCTACCTGAAATCGGAATGAGGGACGGGTTGGGGGGAGAGAGGGGAGAGAAAGCCTGTTTTATTTAAGATTTTTATTTGTCATAATAAATATGGAGAGTGGGTTATTTTGTAAATTAATGATTTTCTTTTTTTTTTCTTTTTTTTTTCTTTTTTTTTTTTTTTTTTTGAATGATGCTGCGAGCAGCACAGTCAAATTTATTTAAATCAACTGTAAGAAAGGACAGCTCTCTTTGCAGGGTAACGGGATTGTGTCCATCCAGCCATAGAAATGAATAATACTGCCTCGCTGTTGAAAAAAGCATTAATTGTGTTCCGGTGACTTTCACTGATCTTGCGTTCCTCAAATCCTAATTAATATTATTTATACTTATTTAAAACGTTGTCTCTTGGGAGGTTTTCCTGTAGCAACAGAGGTGAGATAACATTTGGACAAAAGGAATTTGGTTTTGTTCTGTCTTCGGTTGAGCTTTTCTCTGGATAATAATATTCTTCTGTTAGCCTTTCATGCAGGTAAATATAGGAGTGGTTCTTGATACCACACACCTTGAGAATAATGATGGAAATAATTACTTCAGAAAGTGATACTGCACTTAAACGTACTACAAAGCTGTCTTTATAGCCCTGAAAGGGGAAAATAAAACCAATTTTCATAGATACATGATCTCTAAACTGATCTCTAAACCCCTGATCAAAATAAATGCGAATGTAGTCCTTAGGAAGAGAAACCACGAGCATTTTGTAAAAAAAAAAAAATAAATCTGGACTTAATGGTTTTATCAAGAACACGATGAGTCCCATTGGCTCATAGTTTGAAGGCTGCCCACCCAAATGAATGCAGATTTGGCAGATGGCTCCATCTGAAAAACTGGCACTTTGAATGTGACCATGAGGAAATCTGAAAGCCCAGAGCAACTGGCGTTCATTTAATTCATATCCAGGATGGGGGATTTGGGAAGCTCCAGCCTCTAGAAGTTGTGCCTCCTCCTTGATCCTAAGATGGGTGACTAGAATTGGATAACGTGCTCAGGAACCACCAGCCATGATATGTTGCTGGAAGGGATGGGGGCATGTTATTTTAAAAACCAGAAGGTCATCTTTGTGTTGATCTCTAAGCATGCAGGGCAATAAAAGAGGTCTCCAAGCTTCCGACATGCTGGTTTCATGGCTTTTTCCTATGGGGAAAAGGGGAATCTTTTTTTCAGTTGTCACTGAATGTGACAGGGATGAATTGACAGGAATGTTTCTAGTCTCCCATCTGTCAATATTTCATCTAAATCAGGTCTAGTGTTAGAACATGGCCTTCTTATCTAAGGCAAACATCTCTGTGGTGGTTGTTTTGCTTGCTTTAATGCAATGCCAATGAGATGTGTGGCCCTGAGGGCAGTAGGAGCAGGGCTGGGATTTGGTTTGGAGCCCACAACACGTGTTTGGGACAGAAGGCAGAGGCTTTCTTCCAGTGACACAGGCCAGCAGCACGCTGCTAGGTCCTCAGGGCTGCAGCCCTTGTCCACATCACCAGGCAAACTACAGCTCTCCAGAAGGCAAGGGACAGGTTTGATTTTGCAAGGCTTTGTTGGCCGGGGGCTTTGTTCAGGGAACAAAAGAGAAGCGACTGGCACAGGCTTTAGTCGAGACATTTGTGAGAAGCTAAAATCTGCTCTAAGGTTGGTTGTTACAGTGGGGCTTTGCACTGTCTGCATGTCTGTCTTCTTTAATCAGACCCAACACTTCCAAAAAGAAAAGCAGATTTAGGTAAACTCAGCTAGAGCCAGAGCCTGGCAGGCGCAGTGTGCAGCAGCTGATGATGGCTGCTCAGTTACACAGCCCTCAGGACACCACGTGGTTGAAGAAGTGACACAGGGCTGTCTGCTTTTGCAAAACCAAGTTGCTGAGTACATCTCAGTGATGAATGAATGAGCACAGCAAACAGCAGCTGAACTCCTTTTGCAATCGTGCTTGCTCTTACCCAGGATTCAGGCCGTATTTATCATGCCCTCCAAAAGAATCACCCACCCTGCAGCAGACAGTTTTCGTAGCCCGGCTCCTGTTTATAACCCCATTACTATGAAGGATCCAACAGCTCCAAATTCTTGAGTGCTTTCTGATCGCAGCAAGCAACTTGAGAGCAGTTTTGTCTCATTTCGAGTACGTGGAGCTGCTGCAAGTGCCTATCGCAGTGTGCGCCATCTTTCCTTTGGCTGTAGGTCCGTGGGTATACGCTTGTTTAAAAAAGTAATGCATCTGTACGAGGGTAGATTCTCCTTCCCCCCATACATCCTGCGAGCCGTTTGTGTGCTTGTTTGGTGCTGTCCCATTTTCTTAGTTGCCAGCTACTCCATTTCAACAGAATATGATCTAAATCTTTTCGTTTAGGAAAAAAAGTTACTTTAGAAAGTACATGTGTCATAAGCAGGACGTGCCGTCCCCCTTCTTATCATACTTGCTTTGCGCTCAGCACCACATTTTTATCTGTTCTTAAATATTCTCTTCAGCATTCACCGCTTTGGAGACACAGAGAAAACAACCCCATCTGGCAGCTCTGAAGTCTGCAGGTGAAGAGGCCTGTTCAGGAGCTCTGAAGGCTGCCACTGTTGGGGCCAGCATTGGTCACCCCTCAAAGCTGGGTCCCTGAAATGGCCTCTGTGTGCCCAGGAGAGGTACTTAAACACTTCATGCTTTTTGAAAACCCCAATCCCAAACTGCTACAATCTGTCAATGTAACACGGTAGATCTGCTCTGGAGTGCTCTGAGTTGGTTGGAGATTCCTATTTAGATGAAGAGCTGGCACGCTGGGTATGACCGCATCCTGCCTGCTGAACACAAAGCCCTCAGCAGGTCAGAGGAGGACCACAGGTGTTAACAAATTTAGCTTGGGTAGGTTTTTTTTCAGACTACTGGGTGTGCTGTTCTGACTGAGCCAAAACTAGTCTCTTTTCCCCTGTCCCCACATAGGAGGAAGCTCAGGGCTATACCTCCTTGTCACTGTGAGATGGAGGCCACCTCCTACAGAGAGGAGCATGGCACTGGGCTGCTTTCACCCCCTATGTTCACTGGGTCTCCCAGCTGGAGGAGCAGAGGGTCTGATCTGCTCCCGAGTGCCACCTCCTTCTGGAGCTCAGCTTTGCTGTGGCCACAGCTGGTCCCAGGAGATGAGCAGACAAAATTCAAACCACAGATGTGTGCAGGAGGTCCCAGGGACCAGCTGGGAAGATGCTGTTTTGGTAGGAGGTACTGCCCAGGGAGGCGGTGCAGTCATCATCCCTGGAGGTGTTCCAGAACCGTGTGGATGTGGCACTGAGGGAGGTGGTCAGTGGGCACGGTGAGGGTTGGCGGTTGGATTAGGTGATCTTAGAGGCCTTTTCCAACCTTAACAATTCCATGATTCTGTGATCAGTTGCAGTCAAGCAGTGGTGAACAAAGAGAGGTACCAGCGGGGACAGTCCCACCTCTGCCACCAGCTCCCTCAGAGCTTGGGCCAAGGAGCAGCCGTCCCACAGCCCCTTCCCTGGCACCGCTCACCCCAAACACCTTAACCTGGAGCCCACCTGAGTTCAGCCCATCCAAACACAGCGGTGGCTCCAGGACGTGGGCTCCCCCAAACCTGACTTCTCCCATCCTTCAGCCTCTTCATCGTCACAGAAACTTGCGAACTGCCTGAACCACGCGCTGCATAAGACAAGTGAACTAATTCACGAGCTGAAGTGCTTTTAGAAATTAACCCCAGATGTCTTAGGGTTTCACTGTAGTCTGCTGCACTTTTCAGGTACAAAAAGGGACTGTCCTTACTATTACTCTTGTTACAGAGAGTGTTATTTTCTTACATGCATGCACAATACAATGTGTACGAATAATTTAACATCGATGTGGGGTTGGATTTTTTTTTTTTTTTTACCTATTTGTATGCAGTAGAAGGCTTGTTGTAGAAAAGTATCTCCTCATACCTAAATATACTGTTAATAAAGAAAAAAAAGCTAAATTATACATTGCCAACACAAGTGTGAACTGCTCATGAATCTTTCCTTAAAAAGCCATTCAAGCCTGATTATTTTTCTAAGTAACTTCAATTAAATTGAAGAAAGAAAATTCCTCTCTGTGTGCTTTATTTCTGACTCGTGCTCTCAGGGATGGGAGTTCGTCCACAAGCCTTTGCTTTCTCACAAAGGATTATTGTGGTAGGACCAGCAGAAGACTCAAAATTGTTTACTGCTTTGGGGCAGGAAATCTAACGTCGGCCCTGTTGTAGTGCTGCACTATCTGCCCAGCAGAGATGTTTTCCAAGTCACTCTGAGACTCAGCCCTCAATTTGCATCCGCTCTCTATCAGTAGTAGAAGTCCCCAGCAAGTAGGCTGCCATTAGGTTCCCACTTCACCATACTGCCACCAAACTAAGCCAGGTCAGATACCCACCTATCCCCTTGTAGGTTATATGCCTTGTACCTCCAAACATCACAGCCCATCGCTAGATCCTCTCCAGCAATTCAGCCTACCCCTTGAATTAGGACAGCCCTAAAACTGGCTGTATTCTGGGTGTAGCACAGCCCATGGCAAACAGACCTACAGGCTCTGCACAGGGTGCACAGTGAGCTTTGTTATTCACAGTGGGGCAGAATGTTAAACTGGAAATAGGAAATCTGCTCAGTAGGTGCCATGGCACACAATGGGTACCGTCCATCTTTGGAGACCAAGCCCATTTCCACCACTAAAGCCTCCCACACACCATAAGCAACAATCAGAAGTGGAGCCTGGCTTCTTGAGCACACAGCCTTGCCAAGTACAACCACCTTCATACTGCCAAATACTGCTCATTTGTTTCGTCTGTGGTTTTGTTCCAAGGGAGGTCATTAAGGAGGTCTCAAACTAAGCAAATGCTCAGCCTGGCTCAGCCACTGTGCTGACTGCTCTGCCTCCCCCAGTAATTCAGCAGCGATCACACATGCTTCAAAGCAACCCAACCCTATTCCATCAGTACACAGGGCTAAGGGAGCTGCCACTATCCACAGCCTCTGCAATACCCACATCACAGGGATGGATGCCCACTGCTGCCCCAGGACACCAGAGCTGGCACAGGGGTGCTCATGTAGCCTGGAGAGATGCAAGGGGACAGCCAGGTGCTGTTCAACCCCTGCAGTTGTACTGGCCACTGTGTGGGCATGAGCTCTGCCATCACTTCCCAACATTTCACATGGATGGAAAGGCATTTCCTTTAATTCTACTGCAATTCTAAAACTAAAATCTGGAAAACAAGGAGGAAGAGAGAAAAAAAGTCAAGTGGCAGAATGGAAATGGGAGCATCTGCTTCCCAGGGTGTTGTGTAGGGCTGTTCTCGCTGGCTGCACTGCACAGAATGGCACACAAAGCTCCTGGTGGCGCACCGAAATAGCTCACCTTTCAGGTTGCACTTTACAGCTTTGCCAAAGCTTGAAATTTCTGAAAAATGACAGTCTGGTTTCATTCTGCCTAAAGGACAGCAGATCCCACAGCCACCTCCCTGATCCACACACAGAGCAGCTTTTAGGAAAAGGTCTGTTAAAAGAATAATGGAATCATAGAATGGCCTGGGTTGAAAAGGACCACAATGACCATCGAGTTCCAACCCCCCTGCTATGAGCAGGGTCACCAACCACCAGACCAGGCTGCCCAGAGCCACATCCAGCCTGGCCTTGAATGCCTCCAGGGATGGGGCATCCACAGCCTCCTTGGGCAACCTGTTCCAGTGCGTCACCACCTTCTGTGTGAAAAACTTCCTCCTAATATCTAACCTAAACCTCCCCTGTCTCAGTTTCAAACCATTCCCCCTTGTCCCATCACTACCCACTCACATAAACAGCCGTTCCCCCTCCTGTTTACACGCTCCCTTCAAGTACTGGAAGGCCACAATGAGGTCTTTCTGGTGTCTTCTCTTTTCCAAGCTAAACAAGCCCATAAAATCTTTTTTTCATTAAAAAAAAAAAAAAAAAAAAAAAAAAAAAAAAAAAAAAGAAGAGAGAATAACCAACTTTCTTTTCCCTTCTGAAGTGATGCACAACCATGCTTTCCCCTGGCTAGGAAGCAGTGTGTTGGGCTTTGAGGTAAGCACTGCTCCCCTCATGGCACTGCTGGGCCCAGCATAGTCACAGGGCTGAGTGTGGAGGCTTTCTCATGGGGATGAACAGAGACGACAGTTGCATTCCATGTTCCATCCAAGGTCAGGCTGGAGGGGCTCTGAGCACCCTGATCTAGCTGTGGGTGTCCCTGTTTTACTCCCCTCCTTCCTGGGTTTGGAGCTTTACGGGATTTATTAAGAGTATTTCCTTCGGTAATATGGAAGTCCTGGGAGTTTCATTATGAGATATTTAGAATTAAATGAAAGGAAAGCATTCCAATTACAGCAAAGCAAGCGATGCTGCTTGGCTTATGGCAGCATGGCTCAGGCTGCCCAGCCAGCCTTTGGCAGGAGGTGGATATAAAGCTACAAACAACCCACACAGAACATGAATGAGCACTTCCATACTGGGAAATGCAGCCGGGCCATGGCACGCAGGCTCCCTCACAGTTTCTCAGTGCAGAGTCGCACGCTTTGTTTGCAGTGTTGGGATTCCAGCCTCATTTTTCACAAGCAGAAAGATGTCAGGTGGAAAGGCCTCAGGTCAGCACTTCTGAAATGATCTCCTGCTTTCAGGTTTAAGACACTGCGTGCTCCATTTGGAATGGCAGAGGTTCCACCTGAAGCCAATAGGAACAGCATCCTCCATGTCTTTAACCCAGGTTAAGGCTGTAGTCAGCCTCATGCTTGCAGGTGCTGTCACAAGCTTTGTGAAGGGTGTTACTGCCAGCTTCTCTTTTATTATTAAATTGTCATGCAAAGGGAACTATTCAGGTGAACAGAGATTTGCAGCTGGAGCCAGAGATGCTCTTTTGCCCTCCAGCGGAACATTTCAGGAGCTGAATTCAGCCAGGTGTGCTCCTGATTAGAAATAAAATAACACACTCACTTTTGCCTTTGATCCAACAGAGCCTCAGGATAATTAGCTAAGAGATGGTGGTGGTGGCTAATGGTTTCCTACTGCACCAGAGATCTTACTGAGGAGATCTGGATGTACCTCAGGACAGATGTAACTGAATGCTGCTGTGCTGCGTTGCCTGGTGCTTCCCTTCTCTTTGGAGGCTACCAGGCAGCAGAGATGCATCCCAAAGGATGTGCATCCCGGCCCTCTGCCACTCACAGTGGTTTACTTTTAACAAATGACCTTTAACAATGCAGAGAAAACATGGCTGCCTCTATTTTTGTCCCAAACTTGAAAGGTTTTATAGCATAGAATCACAGAACATCCCGAGTTGGAAGGGACCCACAAGGACCATGGAGCCCAACCCCTGGCTCCTTGCAGCACCACTCAAATGCTAAACCCTGGGCATTCTGCTCCATGCCCACCGCCCTGTGGTGCAGACCCCGTCCCTGACCCCCCGCTGCCCCTCCCCTGGCACAGCTCCATGCCGTTCCCTCGGGCCCTGTCGCTGTCACACAGAGCAGAGCTCAGCGCTGCCCCTCCGCTCCCTGTCAGGAGCTGCAGCCACCATCAGGCCTCCATCAGCTCCTCTGCTCTGCACTGAGCACAACCAGGGCCCTCAGCCGCTCTTCACGTGTCTTCCCTCCAGACCCTTCACCACTGTTGGAGCCCTTATTCGGACACTCTGTAATAGCTTTATGTCCATATGCTGTAGCTCCAAACCTGCACCCAGCGCTCAGGTGAGGTCACACGGCACTGAGCACAGCAGGACAACCCTTGGCCCTGCCCGGTGGCACTGCTGGGACTGGGACACCTCTGGAATTTGGCCTTTTGGGCTGCCAGGGCACACTGCTGGCTGCTGTTTAATTGAATGATGAACACCTTAGTTTGGTCATCTGCCACAAAAGGGCTGCGATGCTGCTGAATGAGAACTACTAGTTGTAAAGGTGAGCGCTTAACGATGTTTGACAAATGAATACATGTTGAGAGAGACTTCTTAGGGGAACAGGACCTTACTTCATTTCTGGCAAGGAGTGCTGCAGACATTCAGGCTTGTCTCTCTCAGTGCTGTTCTGAAAGCTATACACATTCCAGAGGTGTGTTTGCATTAATCAGGGCTTTAAGTGCAGATTCTGTATCTATTAAACATTCATGCAATGCAGTAATCTCATCAGAAGGACTTTAAAACATTTACACGCCTTAATAAATGTTTAAAATTCTTTGTACCAGTGGACCTGGACTTCCTCTGAGCCAGCGGACATTTCTGCATCTTCCTGTGTTTCCAGAAAGAACTGAGGAGTGCAGCACAATACGCAGAATGCCCCATTCCGGCCAGGTAAAGCAGAAAGGAAGCAGATGGTTGAGATGCCCTGTGTGGGGCAGAGCAAAGGGTTGGACAAACTGTTGTGCAGGCATTTTTTCCTTCCTGATTTTCCACAGAAAGTCTTACCTTGCAACCATTATAAAACCATCCCATGACCACAGCAGTTGTCTGGGTGGCTGCTCTTCCAGCCATGGGGCTAACAGAGGTGAAATATTGCATACTGAGTATAGTGCCAGTCTTACCTAGTGCCGTATTCAGTTTCATGCCAAGATTCTACAGTCAGGCTTTGCTCTAAGCAAAGCAAAGCAAGGAAGTTAGTTCTCCCTAAGAAGCTAACACAGCCACTGATCATTTCAGTCTCATGCACTTAGTACATAACCAGACATGGCATCTATATGAGCCAGGTTTCATGTTTTTTGGCATGGTTGTCTTACAGTGATTTATAAAAAGTCTTCAAAAATTTAATCAGCTTTCAACTGTGAGCAAAGGCCAGCTGAGAATTAAACCTAGAGATGAGTGTCTTTCAGTATCCAAATTCACAGCATTTTAAATCTTTCATTTTGTATAAATGGCATGCAGGGCTTTTTGGCAGGGTTTTGTTTGTTTGCTTTCAAAGGCCTCAGTGTCTTCTGCTCCAGAGGAGGACCATAGTTTCCACAACACTTAGTGCAAAGAAGCAATTTCAAAGCATTAAGAGTCTAAGTAGTTGAGATTTCAAATGGGGAACAGAGGGAAGAGTGATCAGCTGTTCTTTAAACATTAGATAAATACAGTTGACTTGCATCTCCAAATCATCTACCCTTTTTGTACATGAATTCAGGTAATCTTGATACCTGAGTTGTCCTCAGATCACTAATGTGGTCAGCTTCAAAGAGCTAACTCCTACTTTGGAAAATCAAAAAATCCCAGAGATAGACTTCTGTTCTAAGTGAAAGCTACCATCCATCCCTCTAGAACTAGAATCAATAGGACAGGTCTACATTTTCGCTTAGTAAAACCTTACTGAGTAAAAACTGGCTCAGTACTCAGAACAACTGAAATGAAACATTCAACATTACTCCAGAACTTTGGATACTCCAAGAGAGAGAAAAAAAAACCGGCAGTGTCGACACAGGGATGAACACTTGCTTCAAATTGAAATTGGAAAACACAGCTATGCGTAATGTAAGGGCAGCCACAGCAGGAGGATTCTCAGGAAAGCAGCCTACTGGCTGATTGCTTTCCAACTATAAATTGACTTTGTGCAAGTGTTATTGATCATGATTTTTGGAAAACCATTTAGAACGTCAGTATGACTAGAATGCCGTTCTACTTCAGCCAGAACACGGCAACGCCTTCATTAATCAAAACCAGGAGACACCAGAAAACATGAGTAAGCAGACAAATCTTTCTTAGTCCTTGGTCACAGTAATACTCATAATGTAATTCAGAGAACTTGTAGATATTAAATTTCAAGGCACTACTAAGAAGTCCATCATTCCCAAAGATGTCTACCAAATAATTCAGTAATTTCCTTCACTAGTGCAAAGATTTAAAATTATTGAAGGAAAGCTCTACCTGGGCCTCTCAAGACTTTTATAAAGTCTTGTGGAGGGAACAAACCCTCAAAAGAGCAACCCGAAGAATGTTCAATCACATTAGCAGGCTGGTTAAATGAAGGAAGAAACAAGTATGGTTAGAGCTGAGAAACAGAAGTATAAATAGAGCATAAGATGAACTCTCCTGCATATTATGTTAACAACTAGCAGGGCTGAAATCAAATTATATTTTTAACTGCAGAGAAAGTAAAGTCCATCCAGAACGGGGGTACAGCTTTATTTCCTCTGGAGAAACTCCCTGTCTTCTAAGCCTGGTGATGCTGAATGACTAAGAGATACACTACTGCTCTTGGGTACTCACAGAAAATATGGCAATTTTGCATATTTATTAAACATTTTGGTTCTCAGCTTTAATCACTTATTACTCATGATTTGTTAATACAGGATTTTCTAGAGTATCTTGCATGACATGATCAAATATTCATTGCATTCAAGGCAAACCCTTTCTGTTATGAATACGAGAAAGATGCTTTAATGATAAAACACACTTCTACTAGCTATTTCTCCTAGCTTTCACATACTGAAAGCTGATGTAGAGTACAGACGGGAAGACAAAGACCCAAAAGATGACAGAGGAGCAGACTGACATGGTTAGGAATGGATTAGAGATCACAGTTAAAACAACGTATTGTATCACAGAGCAACCTAGCCAAAAAGAAAAGAAAAATCCTACTGGAGACTCCTGGCATATTCAGTAGTGCCTTTGTACATCACTGTGCTCTTCTCATAGTGGTTTGTAATTTAATTAGCATATTCTACTGACATTTCCTGCTTCTCTAAAGAGACTACCCACTTTACAATAGCAATGTTACTATAATAATGAATTTCAAACACTCTGTTTCACCAGTGCTTCCTAATGTGTGTATTCTGCATTACTCGCATGATGCTCAGAACTGAAGTCAAATAGCAAATCCATTAAAAAGATCATAGGCCTTATTTTGAAGCCCTATTCTTCAAACTAGACTGCATTTATAATGCCTTCATCCTCATGCCATGTTGATCTTTGTATAAGAAAAGTCTGATTTAGTTGGCAAATGGTAAAAAGAATTGCAATTAATTTGCTCACCAGCTTTTCATCATCAACATTCTAAAAGCCCTAGAGAAATTAATGCATTAAACACTGGAGTGAAAGAGATCACAAATTTAAACCTCTCAGATTAATGGAAGATGTATAGCGATGTTGAAAAACTCCAAATGTTGATCTAAATAGGTTAAAAGAAACACCCTCCCCTGCGTCCAGCAGCATAATAAGGCTGTGGAACTATCCTGGCTACTCTAAAAAGTTGCAGCTTCAGAAATGGATGAGGTGCCACGAGATATGGGCTAGTGGTTTTCTGTAGCTACGTTAATGGGGGGACAGTTGGACTAGATCATCTTGTAGGTCCCTTCCAACCTTGTCATTCTATGAAATGAAATTTTCCCCTATCAAGACACTCATAGAACCATTGAGATGGTCACAAAATGCTTCAAAATGCCAAGCAATGCCCATTTCAGAGAACTTGCCCTTACTTTCTGCTTACCATATGGATATTGCTGCAGCAGAGGAAAGAAGAGTAGACAGTGGGAATGACCACTCCATAGGAGCACTCCAGCTATTACTCAGCATCAGGTAACAGATAGTAGCTCATAAAGGCAAAGCAACTGGAGTTTCTGGCTGGTCTGTCTCATCAGAAGAGAGGAAATGTTACAAGAAGTTGCAGGAGGAGCTTTAAGAGGAATTGTAGCTTAAATGAGGTGAATAAGGAAACATGAATAAGAGCACAATAAAGAAAATGCTACATGCTGACATAAAAATCAAATAGATGTAAATCAATCATAGCCCTAATTAGGCTAGAAAAAAATACAAAGGGAGATATGAAAGAATATTCTTCAGGTAAAAGGGATGAAAATATTCAATTCATTTTAGTATAAAGAGCAATCATTTTATCAGCAAGATTATAAAGTATAGCTGTTTTGATAAGAAGGGACAGAGTACCATCTGAGGAAATACCTTTCAACTGAGTGCTCTAAATGGTACCAAAGGGACTTGTTGTTCTGTCTTTAACAGAATGTTATTAACATTTCTCACACATGTGCAGAAAAGAAACTGAGTCCTACTTGGACAAGCACAAAAATCAAGTTAGTGGTCTACTGTAGCAAAGTTGACTTGACCAGAGTCAAGAGTCAGAGTCTAGGGGAGTACACTTTTTGAGCGGATGACAGATTCTCTTGGATACAACAACTTTTTTGTGCCTTCTCCCAGGTTATCTTTGTGCAATGGGGTAATCCACCCTCTAAAACTTGGTCATAAGGGTCTTTCTCCTTTATAATATTGTGCAGAAGAGAAAGCAGAACTGTATGTTTTTTTAGATGCCTCTTTCACATTGGAATCGAAACCTTTCCGCATCACAGATTATTTATTCCTTGCCCTTCAAGATGTGTATTTCTGCCTTTCAGATTTCACTGAATTTGTCCCATTTGACATTTCTTGCCCAGCTCTGCAGTCCGATCACTCATCCATTTGTCAGCAGGCTGTAACACCAGCTGTTGCTGATTTACCATGAAAATATCGAACACGGTAAGGATCCTGCAATGGCCAAACATCACAGTGCCCCCGTGCATCAGATAAGCACACATCACAAATACCTCAAGAAATTTTAATTTAAAAAAACCTTGCAATTTGTTTTAAAATGGCTTTAAAGTCCAGTAACTCTAACAGGAAAAGAATTTGAAATACCTATTTGGTTAATTCAGATGGCAGTTCTATCAGAATGAAAAATCATGCATCTATGTCAAAAAAAAAGTACCATCTAGTCCATTTTAAGCAATTTAATGGGAGTATTTCCTACAGTGCTACATACAACTAATTTAAATAACATTAATAGAAACTAAGAGAAGTCAGAGAACTTGAAGTTGGAAAGATTTTGTCTTTCACATAATAGAAGACATGATACATATGATTCATTCAAACAGCTACGTCATTTAGCTCTAAGAAAAAGCTCTAATAAACATTTTAAAATGAGAGTGCTAAGTCAGGCATCTAAATCCATGTCTAGGCACTGAATAGCTGGTTTAATCTTCTGAGTTACACTTCCAATTTCCACAGAGTTTAAGGTGACCAACATCAATAGAAGCCCCATTACCGCTTATGCATTTAATTAATTCATCTGAGTAGGTCCATCAAATTAAAAGGGACAATTTATATCCATAAATTGCAGGACTAATGTTTACAGATTTATGATTTACACTGATATGTGGATTTAGTTGTCTAATTTAATTCTCAAAATTAAAAACTTTTGATCGTAATATTTAAAATCTGAGTTATGTAATTATGCATTTATGATGTATGCAGTAGCCTTTAAAAAACACACACCATGAGGAATTTCCAGTAGATTATAAACCAGAGCAATTGGTGTATTTTTTTTTTCTAAGTGGTAACCAGAGTCTTCATGATCAATGCGCTATTTGAATTACTGTGGTATAGAAATAAGATAAATCACTCAGAAGCAGTCATTCCTTATGAACAAGATTACTTCTAGAGCTTGAACGCAGAAATCCTGTTAGCAAGAATGGAGGTTTCTGCTTGGAAGTGGATGACGTAGACAACTTTGGAATTTCAAAAGTTTATGTAACTTTCTTAGTGCCTAAAATAGCGACATAATCTTTTATACCCCAAGTTTTAGTCAGGGATAAGCGTTCGTGTTTGAATCAACACCTTGAAATACTTCCTTTGTGTCAGGACACTGGCCATCACAACACTGTTAATATCAGTTAGTTCAACATCCTTTTCAGTTGCCAAATGAAAAGACACTTTCCAGCGCAAGGAGTTTTAATAATCAGTCCGTTATTATTGATCAGGTCAGCCTCGGGTTGTCTCTCTTCACTACACTCTTCTAATAAATTACATCTGTAAAATAATCAGGTTGCTTTTTTTTTCGCAGAAGGAAAAAGGGCTCAGTCCTGCAAACACTTTTCGAGTGTCTGATTTCATAAATGATGATAATTCTATTAGTATACATGAAGCTTGTGGCAAAACATTTTAACAGCCAGGGTACGAATCACTCTAACAGTTATTACTGATATCAAGTCTGCAGTGGTCAGAGTAACAGCATTGAACTTGCAAGATAAGAATGTACCATGTAACCAGGTCTATGAAAGAGAACTCGTCTCCTACCCACTTCTGTGGGAAGATGAGAACACAAACCCACTTTGTATTAGGGAAGAAAAACAAGGTAAGCCACTGACTATTTTTTACCCTCTTCTTTATCACCACTGAATGAGAAATTAAGAGATTGTTCTGGTTTGCACTAACAGATAAGAAACAGTTCTTTTAAAAGATCAGTTCTTTTAAAAATGTAGGATTTGGTAAAGGATTGATGTGTCCTTCGCTGTGTCTACTCAGATGTTTTCAACTGGCAGCCATCCACCTTGTTTTCAGTCTAACGGTCTCAAATCTCCTCCTAGATCCATCACTTCTTTACCAATTCAAACCAAAACGATTAAGGCTGTTTTGTATCTGTATCAACTTGATTTACTTAGACCAGATGAAACAACCATTTTGAGGACCATCAAGTGAAATGATTGCTTGTCTCAGTACTTCAGGAAAAGTCATTGCATCCATTGAAATAATTAGTCTCCAACATCACCATCTCTGTCACCTATGAGCCACAGAAAATGAAAACCTACGGCTAATAAGGCAGTTCCAAGCAGATCTCCCAGCGCAGTAAGATAAGGGATAGAAAAACTGTCAGGATCCTTTCCCTTTTTCCAGAAGTGGTGCACCATCCAGTCAGCAATCCATAACAGAGTAAACACCTATGGAACAACAACCAAAATCTGTATTATTCTCACTTGAATTACACTGTAGAAAAGCCAACAGACAACAACATTCCAGAATTCAGCAATACCGTACATTAATGCTTTTGAAAAATAGAAACAATTAATGTGAAATAGTTTTAGGTTGAAACTACCTAACAGTGGGGACAGAGCCATTTATCCAACTTCTCCTAGAAAATCATGTGCACAGGCAGAAAGAACGCAATGCGTCGTTAACAGCATTCTTCATCCAGACAAAGCTTGAGAGTTTCTGACAATCATAAGAACACCAACCAATGTGCAATTGCACTTCCTACACATGACATCACTCTGTGTACAGTGAGGATGTAAGAGGGCTTTTAAGATCACACACAACCGACTGGTGTTAACCAGATGAGAGCACTCGACACAGGCATTGCTCTTGTTTCCACAAATCTAGACCACAGATGAAATAAGACATGGTATAAAGAATATGGGGTCAAATTAAGAACAACTCCATCTGGATTATTTGAAACACCCAGAATGACTTAGATACCACTTTTGTGTGTGAAATACCAGTGTCATGTGCAGCCCTTCTGTATGAGACCCACCTGCAATATATATTCCGAAACTGTCACTCCAGGCTAAATTGGTTGCAAAGATTCATTCCCAACTATGAATGTCTGAACATTCTAGAGGTTTGATTTTGATATCAAAGGTATGCATAATTATTAATCCAGTCTTAGGAAAGAATTCTTTTAATGTTACAGAGCTGTATGGTAAGAGATTCTGGTTCAGTGGAATCATGTGGTGCGACATGGCACAAGATGAATGGAGAAAAGACCACTAACTGAGCTTCCGTTTCTTGTGTCTTCTGAAGAGCTGCTTAAACTGAGATAAAAGTATTTTATGCATTTTAGTTTATCA
Source organism: Excalfactoria chinensis (assembly GCF_039878825.1). Taxonomy (NCBI): domain Eukaryota; kingdom Metazoa; phylum Chordata; class Aves; order Galliformes; family Phasianidae; genus Excalfactoria; species Excalfactoria chinensis. The sequence continues at coordinate 51,555,459 of NC_092825.1, read as the reverse complement.
GATCTTTAGGAAGGTTAAACTAAAAAAGTTATTACCATATTCATTTCAAAAAGTCTTACAACATACATACAGAAGGACAGTAACAAAAATAGTATAAGGTAGAAGATTCACATTTTATTCCAAAAACGATCAATTCTTGGAATTGAAAACATGTTTATATGTGTGTGCACTTGTTTAATAAAATACTGAAATGATATCTGCCAGACATTCTCCCTAATACAAAATACTGTAAAACAAATGTCAAAAAAGAGAAAAAAACCTTTTAAATAAGTTTGAATATTCCATCCTTGCTTTGCAGAAGTATATTTTAAAAAACCCAAATTTCTAAGTACAAAAACAAAAAGGGGGAGGAGGGAGAAGGAAGAATATTTGCTTAATGAAAAATGCATGGCTTATTTATCTAAACATATCTTCTGAAAAAGGAACTCTGTAGTCTAAGCTAATTATGCAAGTCCTAGGTGTGCTGACTGGAATCCAAACAAATATATTTAAAACAGATGTTTTCTTTGGAAGATTATCAGATTCTTTGAGTCAGCTCCTTCTTCTAACATGGACAAAAAGAGGTCTGTTTATAAAAGATACCGCATAGTAACATCGCCTACTGGATGCGCGCAATATTCTGTACTGCCCCACAGCTACAATAGCTCTGCTATCGTGTGTTCTATTAGAAGATGAGAGCATTCACTGAAAAAAAGTTACTCATATTTCACAATCATTTAGACATGACATACACAGTCCAACTTAAATGGCAGTGTATATTTTTGTGTTTTGAAAGTAATGACATGAAAACTCATCATTTGACTCTATACTTTTTGACCCTACCACATCTGACTTCGACTGTTCTGAAAAACAGGCAGTTTGGACATTATGTTTTGGGAACTTTCCCAAATAATTTCCTTTGGCATATCAGCTTATGGGTATGTAAAACACAACACAAATTACAACAAACATGTCTTCTGCAACAGTAAAAAAGTCATAAGATGGTATTGTGTTAACTGATAACTGATATAGTAGATGATGGTGACTGGGACACAGCGCTTACAGGGTAAGTTATGAGACTGCAGTCTACCAGCCTTTACTTTGAGGAAGGAATAATGCTGTTATTGAGCATCCGCACACCTAGAAGCTCACTAACATTTAGGAATTGTACAGGTCTGTTTTTGGAAATGGTAGGTAGTCAGTCAGAAATATACGGCCACAGTAGTTTTGTTGAAAGATAGAGGTCAGTGAATGTAACTTAAATCCTTAATGAGATTTTGCTTCCAAACAGTGTCAAGAGGTGGAAATCAAAGCCATCAATTGACAAGTTTTGTCAAATTTTTGACAAAAAAGAAGCAAAAGCTCTACTATGAGTTTGATGACTTTTTTTGAAAGTAAGACAATTGTTTCGTTTCAAGTGATAAGAAAAGTCACTTGCAAAGATCTAACAGGTAAAATAAAAGGAGAAGCGTAAAGGAGAGCAAAGACTAATAAAAAGGAAAGGTTTCTTAGGCACAGGTGGAAAGTTCCGTAAGAGACATGTTAAGAGAGTTCAGTGGCACAGCACTTCTCATTTGCTGGGATTTGTCAGTGACTTATACTCATTTCAGCAAATTCACACATGTGGCAGAGTAGTATAAGCACAGTTTACTTCTGCTCTGCTCTCATTCTATGAATAAGCCTTCATAGCTCAAGTTGAAAGCCAGCTGTTCTTGAGGGAAAAAACAAAGATGTCATCAGTACAGAAAAGTAATTTAAAAAAAAAACAAACATAAAATGCTGTAGGAAAGTGGGAAGAAATGCTTGAAAATGTATGCAGAACTGTTGTTTCAGAGGTGAACTAATACTTTAAACTATTTAATATGAAGTCAAGAGAACAACAAAGCGCTTTGGAATAGGAAAAAAAAAAAAAAAAAAGCAGTACCATAGAAATTCTTCAGAGCTGAAGAATGAGATAACCCAGTGGTTTAAGGAAGGTAAAAACTAAGGAAGAAGCTATTTACATGGGTTGCCCCATAAGTAATGCCTCCTACTTATTTCCATGGAAACAGGAACAGAGAGCACAATAACACTATTCAATAGAGCAAATATTCAGCTAACGATACACTGTTTTTAAACACAGTCACTACCACTAGCTGCGCATTTTCACCAGTGATGGACAAGATCCTGCATGGTGTGCTCGTAACAATCTGCACCAGTGGAAGTGAACCACCTTCGCTACTGTTGAAATGCACCTCCTACAGCCTAACTGTGCTCACATCCACAGTTTGGTTTCCATAAATGTTCATCAATGAATGTCAATGGGTGCCATTTTTTCCATGTAGATAATCAAAGTGACACGCTTTTGCTTCATATACACTTCCATGTCAGACATCTTTCTGTCAGACTGCCCCTCTGCTGCCACTGGTTGCACAGCAACAAAACATAATGGAATATTGACAGAAGGTTCTGCCTCTACTGCTATGCCACCAATATCTTCCTCATGGGCCAACATAAAAAAATAGGAGGTATTTATTTTAGAACAGCACCTGTATAATTATTACTGCAAACTTTCAGTTAAGGATCTCTAAATGTGTCCTGATTGACATCATTCTCATCTGAGTTATGGTTTAGGTTTTTAGTGGTTTTGACCCTTCATCAAGCTAATGCTGGAATCACACATTTCTCAGATTTTAAACAGCTTTGGATATCTTAATTCAAAATTAAACTGTAAAACACTCAATAGGTTTACACTGAACTTACTTGCTGAATCTCCATTGTCTACAGCCAAAATTCTGTAGGCTGAGCAGGGTCTACATAGGTAACATGTCCATGGAAACAACTCAGTATCTACTCCAAAAAAGCAATCACTTCCTTCAGTGGCTGGCTGTAAGAAACCCCACAGTTCTCTCTTGCTATTGGTATTTTAGTTATCTTGTGGTCTGGAAACACTGATTTAATTTCTTTGGTAGCAAATATAGGTACCTTTCAGAAGATCCAGCCCACTCGTTAGACAACATCTTGCTTCTCCAACAACACTCATCAATAACAAACACACTTCACTAGCCTTCTGTCCTTCTGGACTCTATCCAAGTGCATAAACAGATATAGCAAGGAGTTTTGGCACGTCTACACACAAAAGTCTCACCAATTTAACTTAAATCAGTTTCCAAGCTGATTTAGGACTTTGGCTAATGAAATTTGGAAACTCCCAGTGCAGACAATTAAGACACTATAAACTCCAACAGACTTTTAGAAACAACTGCCACCATATTGAGGTCAAGAAAAGGCAACACGTATGTCTGACACTCCCTTTTCAGCATTACACAGTACACTGGCATTAAACTGTTGATGATAGTGGTGGTGTGCTTGTAAGGTGGACTGTGATCAGGCATGGACATGTCCTGCCATGTGCCATTCTAAGGACAGAAGAGTAGGACAGTGAGAAAGGGAGAGAATGGGCTGAAGAAATGGTTGCTTTTTGTTGTTTTGGACAATCTATGATATAAAGCCTAAGAAAATTGCTGTGAGACATAAGTTCAGTTTTGCATTGTTTACCTCTAACTCTGCAGCAGATCTGTTGGGAGCAAGGACAGAAGTCTATTTGCAAACTGAAGATTCTGGTAACACTCATTCATTTCCTAACAAAAAACATTGTTAGGCAATCTGTATAATTACCTGCTTTCCATCTGAAGTGCACAAATCTATGGTAACTAAACACTTAGCATAACATAAATTTATGTAAGACTAATGCCTCATTTAAGTAACTAAAGACTGTACCATTTTAGCTGAAGGTGCTTCTAAATCAATATAATTGTGTCATTGTACTTGTTTGTGAATTAACTTTTATTTTTTCAATTATTATTTCCCAGTTTAAATCCAGATTCCACAGACAGTCTTCTTGCTTTCTCAGTAGATCTGTCAGACAACGTGTGATCAATGCAGTCCTAACTTCAGGCTGTTTGCCAGTCTGAATTAGGAGTACAACCCAGACCATTGAGCCTTCAGGTATGCTCAGCCTACAGTAGCCATAGCACAACTCAGTGTGTTATCCTACCTACACAACCTCACAGAGGCAAAAATGATATATCCCTGCTGATGACTTTGTAGGAGCATTCTACCACAGGCAGCAACCCCCCTGGAAGTGATAGAGATAGTGATGTCCACATTCAGATCCTAATGAATCTGACAAGTCTGTTTCTCACGCTGCAGTGAAAAAGCTTTGAAAGGGCAGAACTGTCCAGGTTTGGGCTTCAGTTTCCATACTGCCTTGAATCATTAAGTCTCCCTAGAAGTTATATCCTCTACACTTAGGAGGTAACCTTTCCTATCAGAAAAAGTAATTTTTAAAATGCAACTTTTTCTCTATAAACACAATCTTCCTTATTTATGTATAATGAACAGTATACTCTGTAGTCTGAACCAGTGATTGAGCACCTGGTGGGAAGGCAGGGCCAACCCGGGGGATCTCAGGCGCATGCAATGCACCTGAGTGACAGTAAGGGGTGGAGCCAGGATCCACTCCTTCCCAGACCACAGTTAGGGGTTGGTAGGGGAGATAAGAATATCTTGCTGGAGATTCCTGCCTTCTGGAGGCCTTCCAGAGGGAAGCATATTTTATCATTTGGTTGGTTGGTTGTTTTTTTTTCCCCCTCTTTGTTTCTGTGTCTACGGTTGCTGCATTTGGACTTGTTCACATTTGCTGCAGCCTAGGATTGTGCCACCCCACTATTACTGCTGTACTTTCCATCATATTATAGCATTACAATACCCCATGATTTATTTTTTTGCATTGAAGAGGCTTGCACTATAATAAGAACCCTCAGGCCACCGAGAAGTCCAAAACATTTCTAATGTGAACAGTAAGTCATCATGTGCATTGCTGAATTCTTAGTTTTCTATTGCCCAAACACCTCTTAAGGCACTGTGGAAGTTGCTTCCCAGGAGCAGACACCTGATTTTTATTGCATAAGGACAACCACATTTTAGAATTACTAATTTGCTTGGTAATAGCTCAGGGAATCTCCTATTGTTTGTTTATTCCCCAAGTATTTAATGTAGCTGTGCGCTCAGATTTGGTTAGGAGGTGTTAAAATTCCTCAGAGGGCATTTTACTGGCTCAGTGAGAACATTAAGAACAGAGGCTGCCTTTGAGTGCTCAGAGCAGCGTGCCAGGGCTGATGGCAGCTCCAGAGCTGCTCTCATTCTGCTGCAGGTTGACAAGACAGAATTTGAAACTCTGCTTAGTGCAGAGCTTCATGCAATTAAAAAATACTCGAGGCCTTGCAAGATAGAGGAGGAGGACAGTTTTCTTAATTAATATATCTTTGTTGGTCCAAGCCAGATTGTAATTTCATGCAGCATACTGCTGTATTTTTGTGAAGTTTTCAGGAAAATAGCATTCCTCTTAAACAGACACCACTCGCTGACTTTAACCCTTGTTTAAAATCAATATACCAGTTTCATTAGTGCATGATGTCTTGCCCAGCTATTGTATGCTGCATTACATGAAGAATCCTATGTGCTTATGGATATCCTGTACGTAGGCAATCTCCCTCAAAAGATTTTTGTTTCTTTTTCCTGGTGCTGCCACTCATAAACACATACCAGACTCAAGCACAAAAATCTCAAACATAGAATTTCAAATGAGATTAATACAAATACATGTGTGCAGTTTTCCCCAGGCTTACAAAGTTCGAGTCTCACTGAAATTAAAGAAAATTTTGCCTTGCATTTCAATGGAACCAAATTGTAAATTTATCTCAAGAACACTTCAAGAATATGTGTTTCTTACAGGGGAAATAAAAATAAAGAAATTGTGCTGTTAAAGTTAGGAAAATTAAATAAAAACTTACTAAAACAGCTTCTGGGCTTCCTTACATCTAGAAACTCTGAACTGTTTTGTTTGGACAGAATCAGATAGAGAAGCTGCAGATCACAATCCTAGCTACTCATATTATTTAAAATATCCTACCTTAAATTTTTTTAGAAATAACTGCATATCCAGTGAATCTGTACTTCGTTTAAGTACAAGGTCTATTTGGGGTCATTAATAACTAAATCATACCGCTGCTAATTGCATGTCATAATAATAACTTATTTACCATAAATATTTCATTTACATGACATTCGGGGGACAGAGTACCTGGGCACAGGTGGGAACAGAGTGAAGACAGTGCTAGATATTGCTGCTATAAAACTTCATAGAGCAGTGCAAATAAATTCAGTTTTATCATTTTGGGAAGAATTCTGAAGTTTGCAGGCAACCTGAAAAACTCTTGTTAAAATGCCACATAGAGGAATTCATACTTGCATTACAAATTTACTGCAGATAATGTGGAATAACATAAACTGAGCAACGGATAAATGCTTTAATCATTACTTTTATATTTACGTTGAATGTTCTGTAATTTATTCCAGCTTTCTGTAACGCTTTACTTCTACTCTTGCCATTTCCCAACCCATTTTGTCTCCGTTTTAAACATCAGAAACAAAACACAGATCTCGAAGTTGATTAAAAATCTATTTTAGTCCACTCTAAAATGTGTCAAGTCTGAGTACAAATATTCCTTTTCCTTGAGAACTGGGTAATGTACAGTCACACAACTCCATACAACTCCATCAGGCTGAGAGGTAAATAGATAGTTTCAAATGTAAGGGTTAATGCAAGAATGCCCTCTGTGAAAATTTTAAACCTGCTGTAATGGCTGGTATGCAGAACCACAATAACCACTACTAGAAAAATGTTACAATAATGAAAATAGGGAAAAGAACCTAGCTAAATCTCTTCAGAAGGTGTCAAAAAACATGGGGTTCCAAACTGTAAATCTGTCATGACCCACAAGGATTTATAGTGTGCAATACCGTTACTTGGTTTCAAATCTCAAATTGCCTGCCGTAGCTAAAGACTGAAGGGAAAGAAGGGAAAATAAGCCATTAAAGCAATAAGGGGGGGTGGGGGGTGGGGGGGGGGAAGCGGTATGTCTGCTTTTCTACATGAAAAATTAAGAAAATTAGATGTGGCCTTATAGACTTCAAAGGAAATATGTGACTCTAAAATGGAATGCTCTGATCAGGCCTTAATTTACAAAAATGAACTTTGCACATGTATTTGTTCCAGTACCAGTCCTGCACAACCATGTGATCTGAAAGCCCTGCCCTAATGCCTCAGCTTGGAACTTCCCCATTTCTTTCATCTTACCCTGTCTTTGCTTCAGAAGAAAAGGTTTGTAGCCCTGAATGTATTATGGCTGTAGATCTGTGTACAGGAGAACCACAGGGATTTCATATGGATTTGTCTTGAGCTTGACTCCCATTTGAAATCTATTATCGGCTGAAATCACACTTCAGTCTACAGTAAAGGCAAAAACAGGGACTCTTTCACCCCAAAACTGTTTTCATTAAGCTTATAATGACTTCATATCACTGACAATGAATGGTATTTCTTCTGTGGGAGAACACAGTGTAAAACAAGTGGTAAGGCTGGAAACTAGGAATGGCAGAGAAGAAAATGAGAAGTAATAGTTCTGGCATTTTTACTATGACATTCTTACATGCAAAATGTGCAACTTTTCAAGTAATGCTCTACAGAAAGAGTATAAAATTCTCATATAAAATTAAAACCATAGCAGTCTTCATGACCTATAGTTATTGGAATAGCAATAAATAGGCACAGACAATTTGGAACATTAAAATCACGACGTTCTCAAGGACTTTTTGGTGATAATGCCGTTAGTATTTTAAAACTAAGTTGGTCACATTTTAGAAGCACTATATATATGTTGAACATATGGATATTTCCACCATATTTTGATTGTGTAATGTGAACATCGTGTTACTTTTTTTTGAAGTACAATGAAACATTCCAGTTAATTCAGCCAAGTTTTAGCTTAAAAATGGCTGCGGATTTAGTAAAAACAGTTTATTTTATACTACAAACTTCTGGGAGAAACTGTTTCACTTTAAGACATTAATATTTCAGAAGGCATCTTTCAGAAATTGCTGCTATCGCTGAGGTGTGGACACCTTACTGTGGGCAGTAGCCCACAAAATAATGTAAGAGTGTTTGACAACGGATGCAATTACACTTTCTCGTACATTGATCACCAATCCCTGTTACACTAACTTTAATTAAAAATTCACCAAGTGATAACGTTCCTATCTATTGCCTTTTTAACTGCATTAACTAAAACAGGATCCTGAACCATTTTGAGAAGCCACTGTGGGAAATTTCTTTGAGAGTTTTCTTAATGTATTCTTTATTCATAAATACTACTTTTCCATCTCTCCATTTCGCCTCTAGTTGATTAAAATGATGGGGGTTTTAGACGCAGAGGTGCCAAGAAGCATGCAGAAGAGTGCAAAATGGATGACTGGGAAGTAATGTAGTCAAGCATCTTTTGAAAAGCACTTACAATACAGATCCATGTCTACAAGCTATATGCACGTGGAGATAATTAGTTGCTTCGTAACAGTGCTGAAAGCCTGTAATAACACATCTTTTTCACTTATTCATGGAATTTCAGCATTCAGATAATGTATGATTTTTCTTCAAGAACTTAATTTTACGTATGTGATCATTTTCGAATTGTATTTTTTCTTACCTGTAGCAGAGCTGCAAACAAATATACTGCTATGAAGATTGGAGTTAAGGAAGTGTGGCCACTTTTCATTAAATGGATAGTGTACAAGAAAATTAGATGACCAGGAATCACCAGAAGAAGCAGAACTTGGGCTGATTTGTTATTTACTCCTGCAATTAAAATAAGCAAACAAACAAATAAATAAATCAAAAAACAAAATTCAGTTAAGCTTTTCAATTTCTATACCACATTCTTATTGATTTTAATGTGGGAAGAAGTTTTGACATTCTATGGCATTGGCTATTGTGGAATAGCATGCATAAAACAGAAGGTGCAAGCTCTTGCTTCCAATCGGTGCATTTCATCTATCTGTGTTTTGTACCTAAGTAGTACCGTCTAGTGTACTACAGAGGATGTTTTGGATACTGTATTCAAGCCATCTTCAAAAGTATCTCCTATGTCTAAAAATTCCATGCTATTTTCACATCTGTCCCAATGCGTTTCATAAATATGGCAGTGTAATACGTGTAATTAAATGCCAAATTTCTCTACAGTTACTACATTATTAGGAAAGGGGGAAGTACAGGGACAAAAATGAGCTGTGAAGAAAGCATGTAGAAAGAAAATGGCAAATGAGGAAAACAGGGACTGGGTTAGTAATGATATAAAAAATTTGATCTGAAGACTGATTTGAACTCTGGAGTTAAATGGCAATGGCTAGGAAGGAAACAAGGAAAGATAAAAATTCTTCTAAGTGGGTATCATCAGTGTCCTGCCTGATTGGTCCCTGTCTTGGACACCAGCTAGAGCTGCGCTTTAGTCCCTGATACTCTCTATGCATCCCCTCCTGCAAGCTGTTGCTTGTGGTTCTTATGTGTAAATAGGTGCAGGCAATGGAAACTTGCCAGACCTTCGCTGCTTTTGAATTGCATCCGAGTCTCTCACTGGGGATTAGAGTCATACAGGGAGCAATACAGGAAATATAAGACACTAGTTTTAACAATGAAGTGACTAATACATACCTGTACCATAATAGGTTCTGCATGGATAATAGCAACCCTTGGCTTCTTCTGGCAGCTCTCCAGGAATGCTATGCAAATGGAGGTAGGTAGAAATTCTGCTAGCTTGAATAGCTACTAGATTACCACCAATACCTGAAATACAAAACAGACCAACTGGTACATTTTTTTTTTTTTCTACTAGTAAGTAATATCTGCAAAATATGCCTTTTTTTCCCCATATATGCTTTTCAGATCTGAGAAGATATGATTAGGTAGAAGTCATGCATGTCTTGTCTCTGGTTTAGCAGGAGAAAGCCCTCGGTCATTGTAGTTGAACTAATTTGTATATCTGATGCTTGGGGCTTTGGTCACAGAACATGTGTCTGTCATCACCAGAAGAACCTATCTGCCAAATCTCTTTGGGGACCATAAAGTGTTTCGGACAAAGACCTGATAACTAAGAACCTGATACTAAGAAAATTTTCTGCCTCACCACATCTTAAAGACAATTTTTGGTAGAATCTAACAAAGGAGCAAAACTTCTAAACAAAAGACTTCCAGTAAAAATCAGGAAGTAAGGAATTAGAAAGAAGTCATGGAGTTTGCAGAAAGGACAGTTTATCAAACCTACCTGCCTCTTCCCAGCCAGGAGGTACAGGGAAAAACTGTGAACTATGAAAATATTGACTCAGTCTTTGCTATGTAAACTACAATAACAGATATCTTTTCTTCAGCAAACTACAGAAACAGAGGTAAAATAAAGGATGTACATAAACTACAAAGGGATTTGAACAAGATAAAAAACGATCTAAGTAGAGCCCAAAGTCTATGTTTTGAATAAGAACAATTATTCTGATTCTTCTGACTAATGAGGATAAGGTGAGGAAAGGGAGACAGAAGTTAAATGAAGGATCAATGCACTACATTTGGATGGGGATCAGATAATTTCTGTGACTAAACTACAAAAAAACCTGTCATGTAAAACTGCATTTAAATAAAGCTACAAAGCTCAGGATGATGCCATATGATGAGAAAATAAGAAACAGTTTCTGCTTTTAAAAGAGGGGATAAAAGCTATCTGGGTAATTGCAGGCATGCTAGCGCTGCAACAACTGGTATATTCAATTAGTTACCTCTTCTCTCGCTATCCCCATCTCTTAAATCATTATAAGAAGAAATAAAAGATAAAAGAAAGCAGAGATATCTTCCAAGGTATGTTTTGAGGCTTGTAGCAATGAAACCATATAAGATGTTGGCACAAAAACTGTCTTGAAGTATTTCCTAGGATGTAGGCAGTTTCCTCTTGTGACTGATAATTATCTGCTGTAACAAACTCAGACAAACAGAAATATGATGGATTATCTGGACATCTTTCCCTCATTAACAGCAGAAGAAACTGAAAGAAAACAATCAAGGAAAATGGAAATTCAACCATTTGAAATGGTAATATATCTGGCTAAGCAACAGAGACGTAGATATTTTTAAACTCAGAGAACCTCACACGATACACCACTGATAGCTCTCAAATAACCTTATGTGCTTTATGCAGGTGCAGTATAAAAAGTTTCTAGAATCCATATGCCCTGCTCAGTCTCAACCCACTAACAGTATATGATGATGGTCAGCAGCAGTCATACCATCCTTTAATTCTGTCCAACCATTCTTCCTCCTAACTATTTGTGAACCTTTGGGCCAATTTCAGACACATTTGACAATGGGCTTCTTAAAGATAACAACTGTCTCCAAGTAGAAAGGCTAACCAAAATGAAACCATGGCTAATCCTAGGTAAATAAAGATTCAAATCCATGTCCTCAGTGAGTCCAGGTAGTAATATGAGCCGTACATTTCTCAGCATAGGCGTGCCAGCTGCCCAGTCAGCACACAGCTTGGAGTGAGGCATGATGCCTCTTGTTCAGCTGGTAGTTAAGCGACACAGAAGACAAATGATGATGTCAAAAGCAAAGGGAGAACTGAGAGAGTGTTGTGAGAAATAGGTATTGCAAGGACATGAGGCCACAGAACACCGTGGGTAGAAAGGTGCTCTAAAAACACAGGGTATAAATCAACACGGAATGAGGTTTCATTATTCTGCTGGCCAAAGAATGACTTGAATAAAGCTGCGCTTGCATTAAATGAATCACTTCACTATACACAGAGATATTCGGGTGTTTCTTTTTTCCCTCTTGCAGCAGTTACTATGCATGTGAAATTGTCTCAGCAATACCAGATTAATCAGATCCCTACAAGAAGCACAAAAACAGATAAAACTGTGTAGGTTGACAAAATGTCTGAGCATCTTCTGAATGCATGAAACCGTAACGTACACAGTAACTTCTCATGTGATGCAAATCTTTTCAGACGTACATATATGCTGTTTCCATGAATATCTAATTGAGAAAATTTGTTTTCTGGAAAACAGTACTGTAATCATCATAGCACATAATTCACAACAAAGACCAACTTCCTTAGCTTCTTTTCATTCCCTTGAGAGCTGTATCACGGAGGAAAATAATTGCTTTCCAAAGTACAATCCTGCACCTGCATTCAGGATAGCCGGCGTGATTAGCTTGAATACGAGCTGCTATTTTACTTTGCCTGTAAGAAAAGACATTGTCTGCCAGAGTGTGAAGGATGTCATGCTGACTTACAACATTAAAAGAAAATTGAAGACCTCATCATTTTATTGAGTTGGTCAAGGGCTAAGCAAGAGTAAACATTTCTTAATTTTCTTTTTTCATGGTTCTTTTTTGTATAACAAGCACACAAAACCAAATTTAAAGTAGAGCCAAAACCATATCATGTATTTGTGATTATGCCTCCAGACATGATTCTACTAATCATTATGCGGGAAAAGGCCTGTCTAATAGAAGTACCTGTGTTATTCTGAAACCCACATTAAAATCAGTGCCTCTCAAAGAGTCTATCAAAGAAGATCCATCTATCTTGACCCACATTAGCATTCTACAGGTAAAAAAAAGATAAGTAAAAGGAAGCAGGATGAATGTTGCTGATGCATCCTAATCTGAGATCATCTAACGCTCTATGTAATACACCAGGCTGATGGTTGTTGTTTTTTTTTCCACATACCTTATACTTCATACTTTTGGTAACATTGGGAAAACTGGGAAGAATGGCTGATACACCAGAAGGCAGTGCTGCCATTCAGAGGGACTGGGACAGGCTGGAGAATTGGGCTGACAGGAAATTCAACAAGGGGATATGCAAAGTCCTGCACCTGGGGATGACCAAGCCCATACACCAGAACAGGCTGGGAGTCAACTCTCTGGAAAGCAGCTGTGCAGAGAAGGACCTGGGGGTACTGGAGGACAAAAAAAGTTCACCTTGACCCAGCAATATACCTTCATGGCAAAGGCAGACAACGGTATTCTGGCCTGCTATAGGAACAGCATCGTCATCAGGTGGAAGGAAGGGATGTTTCCCCTTAGCACTGGTGATTGCTGGGGACTCATTGGCCCATCTTTAAGAGAAGCTTAAAAGACAACCTTATCCATGCAAATCATCACATTTTAAAACTGAATGGTATGTGTTTGATTCAGCTCATACATAATTTATTTCCTAGGCATAATTTTAAAAGCGTTCCTTGACTGTCAAAAAAATGAAAATATTCTGGATCTAATTGTGATGTGGAAAGTAATCATTACTGAAATCTTGTAAAAAATGCATAATACTTAATAGTTAAGTATTACATGTAAATGCAAAAAATACTTAAAAGAAAGAACTCACATCTATAACAGCAGAGATTATGAAGATTTGCTTGTACAGACTGGCAACTAAAAAGCAGTAGAACTGACACCCAGTAATGAATCAGAATTAAATATGCAGAATCAAAATCCTTCTCCTTTTTCATACCAAAATAAAGACTGAACTATTAAGTTCTCATAGGTGTGTTGTAAGGCTCTTACATGCTTTCCAATTCAAGATAAAGAAAAGCTAATGTGATACCCAGACAATTTGCTCTAATACCATAAAGGTAGACTAATATCTTTGTAATTTGCAGAGGATATTTCAGAAACTCAACTAAGACAATGATTGGCTTCTAATCAAAGTATTTCTTTGTTGTATGAAAGCTGAGAGTACAACCATCCGTTAACAGAGCAAAATACATAAAGTTACTAAAAAAATACATATTATTTTTTGAGGAGGAGTGATTTCTGTATGTTTTCTTTCCACATTCTCATAACTTACAGGAAAAGATCTCTGAAAAGCCTGAAAGTCATTCCATTTTCCTACTAATTATACAATTGAAAAAAGGTATAATTTGGGGAATATATTGCATAAGCTTAACTTTCATCTCCATGCTGACACTCAGTAAGTTTTGTGTAAAATTTTCTCATACATGTTTTTAATATTCCTTGATCTACATTTATTTCCTCCCTGTATCAAGTACTCTTATAATATGCACAGCCAAAGAGCAGAAAGTATTATAACCGCTTGGTGTTACCCTTAAAGAGGCTTGTTTCAAACCATATGGAAATGCAAGTTTTTCTATTTGGAGCCTACAAAATGGTTCTGATTTTCAGGCATATTCAGAATTTATTTGCAGAACTCTACAAAATGCATAAAAATGGGGTGAGATCTATTAAAATGTTGGTCATTATGCAGAAACTCTCACAATGTTTCATCCAAGCATAGAAGGGATATGAAAACAGAAGTGGCTTTATCTAGTAACTGCACCTTAGTTCATTTCTTCTGATTATTCTGAAGCATGTAATTGTTTAAAGTACTATCTTTTTCCTGCACAAAAGGAACTCGGTTACTTGCAAATTGCAGTTCCTCAGCCAAATTTGACATACTGTGATGCTGTGAGAAGATTTGCAAATTTTAACCTTCTCATCCATTGGAAAACTTGAAGATCGACTTTCGGTATCTAAGCTGAAGCACAGCCATACTGGGTGTAGTTATTTTCTTCATAACTTCAGTACATCAAACATACATCTAAACCTCAAATAGACTGCAAGTTTCATGATGGCTGAAACCACAAAATGATCTATTTATTTTTAGAAGGCAGAGTTACAATCTAACCCAGCCAACTATAGAATTAAAAATAATTATTCATCTCAAGAAATGTGTTTAACAAGGGAAAATTGGAAAAATGGTTGTAAAATACTTCTGCCCAGCAGCAGTAAAGCTCACTATAAAATGCCTGTCTGCTTAAGAACTCTTTAATATTCTTGGCAAAAAAATTGTAGTTATTGTTAACAGGAGAAGGAGTCTTTAGTTTGTTCGAATTCCAGACCAATATTTCTTAAACCAAAAGATCTATGGTTCCAAACCATATGTGACGGAAGTGACTTGTCCCACATCTAAGCATATCCAACCACTTAGACAGGACCAGGTTAAAAGTCATTTAATGGTACATGCAGGAAGTCTAACACCTGCAGTGCAGGGCATACTGTCCAGGATTTCAAGATACCCAACAACTGGCACTGAAAATACCAGTGACAGTTTGAGGTCACCAGTAAATTTGTATTGTCCTTGCATTTTGGCTGCCGTAATCCCAATAGGTTAAATTTTTTTCTTCAGGTTTCCTTGTGTGATAGGAGTGACAATGCCTAAAGAAGGAGAAGGAAAAATGCACCTCAAAAGCATTTTGAGAGGGAAACCCTTTGGCAACTTTCACTGCTTATGCTTACAATAAGAATTCCAAGGACAGGAAAGCACTTGTAGAGAAGGCTTTCAGCAACATTAATATTTTAAAAGCCATCTATTAAGTGGCCTAGCACACCTTTTAGGTTAGTAAATGAGTGTCAACAGACGTGTTTTTTTAACTGTAGGCTTAGGTTTCTCTTGTAATTGACTGGGATAATAGCAAAGAACCTCAAATATATGGACACAAGAGAATAAACAACTAGCTGATGGTCCAGACATTTCTAGTGACTGAAGACGTTTAAACCTTGAGAGCTGGGAAAAGACAGCTTTATGTAACAAGTGTGAAAAACCCAAATGAGCCATGGGATAAGGCACCTCTTGTGGCTTGGAAAACAAAATTCTCAGGCATTGTGCAGCAGTCCAGGAGGGCAAATGTCAAAGGCTGAGCAGCCTTGAAACTCAAGACATCTATAAAAATTCAGCAGTTAGAATAGAGATGGTGCAATAATCACAGCAATCAGCAGAGAACCACTGTGGGACTGACACAACTACAAGCCTACTGCAATAGCTCCAGCTTTCCCTCTTTCCACCTGCCTAATCCTTCAAGAATCTTTTGACCTGCCAGCTAATCATCCAGAGCAATGTATAGAACGTGGCTAATTCATTTTCTCTCAAGACAGTTCAAAAGAATGCATGTACTGTTGCCTTGATTCCATTTATTAACTTATGAAAGAAAATAAGAAATAAAATGGGACATTTAACATTTTCTCTAGAGATATGTTTATATTAAGCCGTCACTCCTAGCAGTTAAAATGATTTACTTAAGTCTAATCATTAGCTAAAAACTGTAAAAAGGTAAAATATAAACACGCAGGCAACTCAGATTTCACAGCCAATTTATGTGAAAGAAGCCAACCTTGAACAGGATGCAGTTTCTGCTTACAACAGCAGTCCATAACTGCTGTAAGGTAAAAAAGATCATCACTGCAACATCTGGTAGGAGCATGAGGCCTTGAGAAAGGCCCGAATCCTTGGGATCTGTATGCACTCACTGTAGAACAAGCAAGTCTGTGGAGGAAATCCAGAACTATTCTGGTACTGTACTGGAGCACAGATAGAAGTCTGATGGAAACCACTACAAAACAATTGCTAGACAGTTGTTTGCATTTATAATTGATGGATAGCATCTAAGAAAGCAGGAACACTGATAAGAGCTTTGAGTGAACCTGACTAACAAGAAAACAGGATCCTCTTCTATATGGAAGTTAATCTAGGGAGTAACCAAGGAAGACTATTATGAGAAAACTTGCAGGTGTAAAGCAGTAAAAGCTGAAGACTGACATAGTTGCTCTGCTCTTCAGATATCTGGAAATCAAAATAGAAAGATAAAAAAGTAGATGCAAATACTTCTAATTTAAAATGAATATAAAGGATAGGCACAGGCAAGGGAGCACAAAAACTGAAGTGTAAAAATGAATTTGCAGCCAGCAAGGAACAAAAGTGACAACACCGAAATGCTTCATATTTAAAACAAAACAAAACAAGAAAGAAAAAGATAGAGAGAGTGAGAGAAAAGGAAATACAGGACCATAATGGGAAGGAAGAACAAGAACTTGTTGATGCACTGAACTACACAATTCCTTTTGTATCCCGTCTTTGTAAAAATGGTGATGCCTGATTGTAGACTTGTACATATTAAGTCTGTAGGGCCTGAGGATAAATTCAATTTAAATTTAGAGTGTCCTTAGAGAGCTAGATGAACAATCTGTGAATTATCAGGGATCGTTTCTGCAAACTGATTATCCTGGAGGTAAGCAAATACCAAGGGGCTGTGAGAGGGTAAACAGAAAATGTATCTTTAAGAAGGGCCAAAAAAATATCACCCAGCGAATCTGTATCTGACTGAAATTTATTCCTAGACAAGTACTGGAACAAACTATTAAACAGACAATTTGTAAGTGCTGAGAAGACATAAAAGTGGTAAACCAAGAGCTAATCTGAATTTGCCAAAAACATGCTTATGTCAATATTATATTTGATAATACTTGAATACACCTCTTCTTCCATTTTCAGTAGTGCGTGGGGACAGGACTAGGGGAAATGGGCTGAAACTTCAGCATAGGAAGTTCCGCACGAATGTGCGCAAGAACTTCTTTACGGTGAGGGTGACGGAGCACTGGAACAGGCTGCCCAGGGAGGTGGTGGAGTCTCCTTCTCTGGAGATATTCAAGACCCGCCTGGACGCCTACCTGTGCGACGTGGTGTAGGGAGCCTGCTTTGGCAGGGGGGTTGGACTCGATGATCTCTAGAGGTCCCTTCCAACCCCTACAATTCTGTGATTCCATTTTCATGATTTCTTAATGCATGCATTAGGTTCCTATTTCTCACATTCTCTATCATGCTTTAGTAGTTGTAAATAGGATCAAGAAGCTCTCCTTGGGGGTTCAAATTAACAATCGTTGACATCAAAATCAAAACGTGCAATACAGCAGATCTTAATTTGCATAACAAACATTGACTGTAACAGACTTTTATCAAACGAAGGTGCGTCAACTGATGTATTGTATTATCCTATCCTATCCTATCCTATCCTATCCTATCCTATCCTATCCTATCCTATCCTATCCTATCCTATCCTATCCTATCCTATCCTATGTATTGGTATCCTGCCATAGTCTTACCATTGATTACCGGGGTATAAACAACAATTCCAACCAAGTTTGGGTCAGATACAGTTGTGTCCAGAATAAGGCCACCAATACTGAAAGACAAAGTACAATATTTAGAACAAGGCAAACAGACACGTTAGTTATTATTTCAAAACTACTTTAGTAATCGCATCCTTGTAATATCTGCAAGTTGCAATTCTCAGTTTATATGATTAACCTTATTTACTTAACCTTATTAACTTGCTGAGGCTACTGACTTAAATGTTACAATTGACTGATTGTATAACAAAGACAACAGAATTTCATGCAACTGCTCATCTTTTAAGATTTGTAGCTTTCATTTGACTAAATCACATTCTGATAAGAAGCTGCAGGAGATGAATAGTTCACCATTTCCTTCATTTGATACGACACACTTCTGCTCAGCCATTTCCGCATGGTATTGCTACCTTCTCCACTCGTTCCAAACCAGGGCTTCACTATGTGAATTTGGAAGATTAAAAATGATTCCAGCACCATATTCTAGATGCTCCTTACATGTTTCTTTTAAGCAAAATCATGTGCTAAATAAAATTCATGGAGATCAGAGGCGAGCCAACAAGGCAAACCACAACAAATAGACTTACCTGCTTATAACCATGGCAGTTATAACAGGCTCCCATCCTGAATGGAGAACAGTTCTAGTAGCTGGGTGTTTGGCAGCTATGACAATCCCCATAGGAGTCAGAGCCAAAAAAAAGGCACCAACCAAAGGAGATACATAGTAATATGTTTCTGAAAAACAAGAGAGAGAAGTAAGTGCTTTGCTCTCCAGGCACAATACAAGTTGTATTCTACATCAAGCAGCTGAGAAATTTTAATAGTCTTTATCACTATTGTTTTCACTATGCTTTCCCCTACTGCATCAAATGATACGGTTGGTATAACATCTACCATATGTGATCGCTTTCATCCATCCCACGGAAGACAAAACTATCTGTGCAAAGTAGGAACCTCTGAAGAACGTTTTTGTATGATGCTTTATGATAAAAATGTAATAAAGATGTGGGATATAAAACATTATTTTCTTACACATATACAGAACAACAAAAAAAAAAGGAACATATTGAAAATATATTTCGTGTTGTATACAAATTCACAGCATGTGTAAACCTCCTTCTTGCCAAAGCACAGATAATACGCTAATCTTCCCCAGCACAGCACATCTAAAATGATGCAAGCACAAGGTGTAATATTGAAACATTCTTATCGGTAGTTCAATTGCTTTATAACCTGTCTGCAAGACTGGAAATTCACAGCCGTAATTCCACTGCCTGCACCCATCCGTCAGAACTGCATCGTATTTCATAGAAACACAAACACAAATACCATTAACTGAGTACCATCATAAAACAGAACTAATAAAGCAGAGAGCTGTCTCCACAGAAAGATTAATACATTTTCCAGCTTAGTTCAGCCTTAGAGTCCCCTCCGCTCAGAAGCCATCACAGTGATCCAGAACTTCCTAATTCAACAGTGCGGAAAATTTATCTTCAAGGCCAATATATACACAGCTCATAAAAACACCTCCCTTTTTCATATATTACTTTTATGAGAAATGTGACAGTGTACTTAATATTAAACACATTTTGTCTAAATTTACAGAATTTAGACAAATATACTGCAAAATATATTTTAAGTTAACAGGCTGAAGTAGTTCATGTAGAACACATAAAATCTTCAACAAAGAAAAATACCCAGCGTATATATAAAAACATTCCCACCCAAGCATTATGGCTTATTACAAAGCTTGCAAATTCAAGCAATTACTACTTTGATGTTATCGTGGTAGAGGGAGGGAGAACAACTAAAATTACTCCAGGGAGAATCACTGCAGTATTTTTAGACGTTACTATCCTTCTGCATTGACTGGTAACAACCTCTGCAGCAGAGCTGGCACAAGAGACTAAGATTCCTATCACTGTGTAAGCTAAAAGTAGAAAGCTATCAGAATGAGAAAGAGACAAAGCCCAAATGAGAAGTAATTTTCCATTCCTTTTCTAGCTGTTTTATAATACATCATCTCCTTCCTTTCTAGTGCCTTTTTCTCAGTCTTTTCTCCTCTTTCTATAAGCAAAGACATGGTCCTAATGAAAAAAAAAGCCTAATGCAAAAGAACATACACAGGATAATTTTGTTGTGTCAAACATTAAAAAAGAAACAATAAAAAAGTACTGATACAAAGTTCTTGAGCTTCATGCCACATGGACCACTGCTTACTGCACAGGCAAATGCATTTAGTGAAGGGTTGTTAGTTAGGATAGAATGGTTAGGTTCTAGTTAGACTTGATGATCTTTAAGGTTTTTTCCAACCCAAGCTCTTCTATGATTCTATGATTCTTCCCTCCATTTGCAACAGAGAAAGATCCCTGTATATACTACAGTTGGTCACATGGAAAGGCATTGTTCATTTTATACCTATTTTCTTAAAACTTTGAGACTTCCCCCTTTTTCTCCTTTTAAGAGACATCGTGTTCCTGTTACTTATTCATTCTCTCCCTTTATGTCTGTTCCCCTCACATGTACCCAAGCTGAGGCATTCCCATACACTAGAGCCACAATAACCGACTGAAAGGTCAGAACGAGGAAATAGTTCTAAGGTAGGACCCTCTGTTGCAAAACAAGGAAACAAAAACCACTTAGCAGCAGAACAGAGATGCAGTGTTGAGCCTTATTCTAATTATTCACCAGCTTTTGAAAGCCTCTCACTCACTCATCAGTAGTTAGCCCATTGTACTCTTACGAGAGAATTTTTACCAACATAGGAAATTAAAGTTCACATTAAGAGAGGGCTGACAAGACTGCTCAGCAATAGCTTAAATCTCCTCTGAGTCAACAAGTGAGAGGAGTTATTTTTTTGGCCTTATTTTAGTGTTTCTATATATTTCAATACGAACAAATGTCTCAATTTTAACATGGAGAAAAATACAGAGAAAAATTTATACCTGATGCCTTTGAATGGAGATAGACATAGACCAGACTATAAAAGCTACCCAGTGTTACAAGACTGTATCATAAGCCTCTCTCTGAAAAGAAAAGCTATGCTAGAATACAGCTCCCTGCAAGACCAGAGGAACTACTCAGCTCAATCTAACTCTCAGAAACAGCACACAGGACTTTCCTTTAGTTATGGGACGCTCTACTGGTAGAACAGCTTACTACAAAATCTTAGGAGACAGTAACCTCCAGTTACATCCCAGTCATATTCAACCCACAGAGAAATACCAAATTATTCTACAGTAGCTGGAGAAAGGGAAATGGAATAACTGACTCCCGTAATGAGCCCTAAGAGGGCTCATTTATCTCCACTTTTGATAACCTTGTAATGTTTAGCTCACGTGGCAGATGTAATCCTGCTCAAGTCTGTTTTGGTGGCTCTGCTATGGAGATCGTGACATAGAATCATAGAATCATAGAATTACCCAGGTTGGAAAAGACCTTGAAGATCATCAAGTCCAACTGCAGCCTAACCAGTAGCCTATCTCTAAAAAAACCTCTGATAAATCATATCCCTGAGTACCACATCCAAACGGCTCTTACACACATCCAGGGATGGCGATTCAACCACCTCCCTGGGGAGCCTATTCCAGTACCTAACTACCCTTTCTGTAAAGAAGTTCTTCCTAATATCAAACCTAAACTTGCCCTGGCGCAACTTGAGGCCATTTCCCCTCGTCCTGTCACTTGTCACTAGTGAGAAGAGACCTGCCCCACTCTCACTGTTGAGCCTGTGAGCCTGAATAAATAAAGAAGGAGGAAGGAGAGAAAACAAAAGGTTCCCAACCAAGCTCTTACTGATCTTCACTTATTTTAAGCCACGACCACAAATGACGAGCGAGACGGCCCCAGCCGACGCCAAGGATGGGCCTGGAGCGCCCCCTAGCGGCAGCTCCGCCCGCTGCTGGAACGGGGAACACGGCCAGAAGGACGCGTTCCTCCGCGAGAAATTCCTTTCCCTTGGCTATGTAACTACGTAGCAACGTGTTAGCAGGAGTCGTAATGTTATGCAGTACGTACAATGCGAACTAATTACAAAGTGCACAAATTTGGATCATAATGATCAAGGCAGTTCAACACCTTCAGTGCAAACGGACAATTCAATACGGCTCTGGGAAGCAAGGAATTGACAGAGAGTGGGTATGCAAGAAACCTGGCTTCTCCCTCCCTGCCTTATCCCTCACCACCCCTACACGAAAGAGGCTTCTAGGGATACATAAACCTAGGAACATACTCACCAAGGCAAGAATAAAGACCCTGACTTATCCATGCTAGAATAGCAAGAGTAATGAGATCTCCGAAGCTTGCTGCTATAGGAGTGGCAACATTGTCAGGATTAATACCAGTCTTCTTCGATCCAACAATAACTCCAACCATTATTATTCCTAGATTCAACAAAGAAGAAAGTACAGTAATGTTATCTACTGTTGTAATCGCTTAGGAAGTTTCAAGATAATGGTAATTGGAAACCCAGTGATTACGTCTTTGCTTTTGTCCCTCCCACTTGACTGACACTGTTTTAAGTTTTTAGTCATTTTTAAATACTCAGATTTAAAAATAAAATGACACTAAGCATACACAGAAAAAAAAACAACCCACAATCAAGAACCATCTGTATAATGTATTATTTTGCTTACGATTAGAATTAGCAAGACTGAGATTGTAAATCAACCGTTCCCTGAAGAAAAGAACACTCAGTATATTACTTCTACATCCCATTAACTTTAGATGATTGAAATGTTAATGCCTCTACCCTGAAAACAACATTAGATTAAATACCCGCGTGTCTGAAATAGTGAAAAATGGATACTACGATTTTCATCTATTTTAACAAGTAACATTATTTACTGCAGGCTAAATTAGGAGCTCACATCCAGAGAAGCTGCCTCCAGAATCACATCCCCAGAAATTCTCAACAGGACTGAAATGTTCCTGTCTGATTTCCAAAGCTCCTGTTTCATGCACAGGAGGGTTGATGTTTACATAGTAATTTCCTGTGCAAGCCCATCACCAGATAACACCACAAGTTTATTCTGACATCCACCTTATATAAGAGAAGGGGAAAAAAACACATTCATGTTCCCCAGTTCTCCTGCTGCTCTTCATTCTGTAGCATGATCAGATTTGATGGCTTTGTAGTTACTAATAAAAAGTGTAAGCTCCTAATTAATTACTAACCTTAATAATTTCATAATTTTTGCATAAGCAAGCAAGTCAATTTAATAAAAAGAAAGCCAAGTATTTGACTTGACTTACTATTACTAAGTCTTCTGATACTGTATTTTAATTTTTCATGGGTAGAGTCACTCCTTTTTCACCCGTTGTGTCCTCTAAGTGCTGCCTTTTATGGTTAAATATTTCCTGACAACTGGCGAGAGAAGTTTAAATCCATCTCACTATGTGGCTCAGGACAGATACACTGATGCTGTTTGCAGAAGGGGACTTTAACTTGATCCAAACCCTTCGTACAGCAAACCAAATTGTTCACTTTAGAAAGAAAGCGGAGCACAAAATAATATATAAGCAGCATGGATAAACAGGGAGCTTGGATTCAGGTGAACTAATACCCAAGCTCATTTGATCTTAATAAGTCCTACCTGTTTAGTGTTAAGAATAAACTTTGTACATCACTGAATACAGAAAGTAGGGGAAAACAAATTGTCCACCCTACCAGGTAAAAAGCTATAAAAAGTAACACATATACGTCTTTTACCTTGTAAAAGAGAAGCTATGAACGCAGTTGCTACACTGCTAGAACACAGAAGGATTGAATGACTGAAGCTGTATTTGCCTTCTGGAATCCAGCCCAGTATAACTGCTGCCACTGCTGCCAGAAAACCAACTACTGTTGCCTGAACCTGGAAAAGTAAAAGAAGGAAAACAATTGTTTTTTAGTGACGAGTGACTCCTGAAATAACTGATAGTCTTAAGAAGACTGCAGAATCATTTTCTGTTAATCTTTCCTCCACATTTATTTGCAAGCTGTAAATGGAGCGTGCTCCACTCATCTTCTTCATGGAGACAATGATGACTCCAGTTGATCAAGAAGGAAAATCCCATGCTAACAGGAAAGGTTTAACCACAATTCACAGACTGAAGAATAACAGAAGTCAGATTAGGGAAAAGAGCCGAGGAATTACAAGGAGCAAAAGGTGAAATGTTTCAAGAGGTCCCTAAGCCACTTAAAACAATGAAGTCACAGCATAAACTTTTCACTTATTCTTGAGTATGTTGCTTTGTAACACAGAAAATGAAACAGTCCTTAAGAAATAGTTGCTTTGGAGAACAAACACTCCTTTCCTCAAATGAACAAACTATTTAAAATATTGCTTGCTACCCAAAAGCTCCATCACATACTTCTTTAAACATCGAATCCAATGAAAATAAAGTACGGAAAATATTTGGGAGGTCAAATTCCTTAGAACTGTTCTTTCAAACAAATTTAAATGGAAGTATCCTTGCTGCAGGCCCAAAGAATACTTTACCTTTTCTTGTGATAAATATAAGCTTCTATTGCTTTAGAGAACTACGCAGCACTATAAAAGATCAGTCACAAAAAGCTCTGCATGTTAAGTATGAGATAATATAGTAGCATTTGCTTCCTTTTAACGTTGTCTTCTCCTACCTGTCCACATTTGTGATGAGCTTTTTAAGTAACTTTATTCACTTATGAAAGTTAATAAAAAATCGATCGCGTTTACCTGTTTTAACGCCAAATTGCCAATTATTAAGTTCCATTTCTCAATGGGAGAATCCATTTTTCCAATATTTACCTGTCAAAACCATAAGAGAATTTCAGACATTTGGGTTTAAAATTAGATTACTTTGAAAATTCACTAACAAGGCAGAAACCCACAAATAATTCAACTCTCACTGCAATAAGAGACATTTTGAAATCAGTTAAAACTGCGCTGTGCTTTTTCAAGTTAAACATTCCTGTTGCTTTAAAATTATATCTAAACCTTCTATCCAAAAGTAGCTAAGCTCAGTGCAGCTTTACATGCTAACTTGTTTAACATTAGCTTATTGTGCAAGGTACACTAGCTGCCTTGTGTTCCAGGAATGTCCAGGCACCACTAGTGATTAGATCAGTGGCTGAAAGGGAAAGTTCTCACTGTTCAGTCACCATAGGCTAAGCTTGTTGCTGCGGCCTTTAAATTCCATAAGCCAATCAAAAACTGCACAGGAATACAGTGTATGGGCACAAACATTCTCATAGAAGTGTATTAATTAACTGCAATATAACTACTTGTACAGAGACAATGGAAGAGATTAGAGAAGACAATAAACCACCCTGCACATAGCAGGGGGATTGAAACTAGATGATCGTTATGGTCCTTTTCAACACAGGCCATTCCATGATTCTTTACAAGGGTAGATAACGGCAGGACAAAGGGAAATGGTTTTAAGCTGAGGGAGGGAAGATCTAGCTTGGATAACAAGGGCAAGTTCTTTACAGAGAGAGTGGGAAGACGCTGAAGCAGTCTGCTCAGAGAGGTTGTGGATGCCCCATCCCTGGAGGTGTTCAGGGCCAGGTTGGATGGGGCTCTGGGCAGCCTGGTCTAGTATAAGATATGGAGGTTGGTTGCCCTGCCTATGGTAGGGGGCTTGGAGCTTCATGTTCCAACCTGGGTAATTCTATGATTCTATGATCCTCAAGGCCCCTTCCAACCCAAGAAATTCTATGATTCTAGGATTCATCTTTGTATTCTTTTTAAATATATACTAAATGACAAGCAATTGAGAGCTTCACTTTTTTTTTTTCTTTGAAGAAGCATTTTAAAAGTATCCAAAAAAACCTGTTAAAACAGTAATCTTACAAAAAACTAATCCAATCCAATAGTGAGCTGCTACCAGGAAGTGCAGTAGATCCACCAGTTCCACGAGTGAGTTCACATCAACTCGCATGTCAAGCAGCGATTGATGGAAAACACTCTTTTTTGTGGAGTAAAAAGGTCCTTTTTTCCTGCAAAATGATCTGATCCACCCATGGTGGCATGAATACTCTTCAGATTTGAAAGGAAGAAGGAAAGTAGGAGGACTCCTCTCAGCTGCAGATTTCTATTAAGTGAGGTAAAATTTTACTGTGATACAGTGGAATACACAAACCAAACAGAAGGCTTATAAAGCCACATTCCTAGCCCAATAACACACAGTCAAAATGAGAGTCTGCATAAAGTTTACAGGGATGTCTGCATGAGTGGGTTTTGGTGTTCTTTTTTCTTTACTTCCTCTTAAAAAGGAAGAAGTAATAAGGAGAAAAGACAACAGTGTGAACAGAGGAGGTGAGAATGACTCAAAAAAAGCCAAAATAATGCTGAAGAATACAAAACATATCATGTAAATATCATGCCTGAGCAGGCAGCTGACCTAAGTATACCTCATATGCTTTGCAAGGAGTAAGAGAAGACTGTTTACATCCACATTAACACTAAAGACAAGTGCAAGCTATGCCCTGAAGATGATTGAAACCACAGTCTTGAGACAGTGAAATGCCTGATTCCAAACCGGAATGATCAGTAATAAACAGCTAAAGCAGGAATTTGAGCAAGAAGATGAATGTAGGAGATCAGGTAAAACTTGAAACCAGAGGTACTACTGGTAAGAGAAAATAATTAGTTTACAACCCCAAAAGCACTGACACATACAAATTCATATGCAATTATTAGGTAGCTGAGTAAGACTTATCTCCAACACTAAGGTCATGAGGAATTCTATCTCCAAAGTAAAGTTATTTGCAGAGGCACGTGTTTGTGTTTAGGGTCTATCTGGTGGGAAATCTTCAGCAAATTATGAGAGAAGAGTAATCATACAACTGCCTGCAAATAACTGCTTGGATATACCCAGTATTAATATATTCCTTTGGTTTTCACTTAGGATAACAGAAGCAAAGATGGGATGGCTAAAGAGAGTCAGTGCCAATTAAATCAATGTGAAAAGTGCAAACGTCAGAATAATCTCAGAGAACTGGCATGTAAATTGCAGGTCCAGGAGCAAGCTGTTTGATTAAACTTTTCAGAAGGAATGATACAGTACAATATTGCACCTGTTCTCAAAACCTGGGGAAGGCAGAGCAACCAATGCAACCGTCCATGAATTTAAACCCCTATGTGGTTCTGCATGGTTCATTAATTGCGTCATCAGGCAAAGCCAAGGAAATCAGAGGTCCCACATGTGACATTGCATTGTCTGAAGAAATGTATGCTTTTCCAGCCTCTTCTTGATCAGCTGATCAACCTTTACATTGGCAGGCTGTGAACAGAGCTGGCTAACCTGGCTTGCTCAAGATAGACACTGAAAATTTTTCTATTGATGTAATGGGAAGCCTTTCACGTTATGCTTGAATAAAACCAACTGAAGCGTCAACTGACTTACCTTTTGGTGAGACTTAATGGCAGTGCTAAGTGACACTGGCAATTCTCCTCCAACTAAGCCCCTTCATATTGGGCTGTTCTTAGGGCCTCAAATGGCCAAACTGGCTCTGAAAAAATCATACTTAAGACACCTGCAGATTGTATTATCACACAGATTATGGGATAATCTGCTCACAGATATGATTTAGCAGAGGGTAGTTAGAGTTAGGGTACTATGGTTAGGCTCTGGTTGGACTTGATGATCTTCAAGGTCTTTTCCAATCTGGGTAATTCAATGATTCTGTTATAAGATTTCCATTCCATTTGGGACTAGGGAAAGGGGAATGAACCCTCTAATGTCCATTTTAGTTAGACACTGAGAATGCAGCCAGTACTGCAGAAACTCCAGTGTCAATTTTCCCCATATAAGGAGGCTCAGTTCCTGTCAGATCAGTAATGGCTGATACATGATATGAACTGGGGTTAGATTTCCCAGTACAGAAAAAAGGGTCTGTGTGACCTTTTTCCAAATGTCTGATGAGAGCTATGAAGATCACAAATGGCATTGATGATGGTGGGAAAATCTTGCACTGAGTGGCCTGGAGAATAAGTGTTGGAATCATGATCTGACAAAGGTCATGGGTTGTAACTGAGACAAAGAATTAAAGATCCCATTAACTGAACAAGAAATAGTGGAACTGACTCTGAATCTCTTTGTAAGTTTTCTGTAAGTCACCGGTAGATAATGGACTTTCCTGGATACATTTTTCACTATGCAATATAAACATTTTCAATTCTGAGGCCATGAGGTATAGCAGTCAGGAGCAAATTTAGCAAAAGGGCAACACAAAAAAGGGTAAAGTAGAAGATAAATGTATTAATGTGTGACAATAAAGGCAGCAAGGTTTAAACAAATTATTTTTTAGAAATTGTAAGAATACACTGAAAAGTAAGAGTTAAAATCAAAGAGAAAACAAGACTGAATAGTGAAGACTACAACAAAACATCAATTCTTATCTATAAAAGAAGGTGTATGGGGTAAAATTCATCAGCTTCTAGAATAGGCATGACACAAGGAAACCTTCACTGGATTGATACGGTTATGTCCATCATAGTCTGCATTTGGGCAGTAATTCAATATAACGTGATAATGAAATTTATTAATGACAGAATGGTGAGAGGCCTTGTAAATACAAAGCATTTTAATATTAGACAGAAACTGGATGACCTTGAGGATAACATCAAAAGTGATGATAATCAGCAGTACAAGTGCAAGGTCATGTACTTATAGACCAACAATGTTTCTGCCAGAAGATGGGAGTGACAACTGGAAATAACACAAAAGAAGAAATACAAGGACACAGTAATTGACTGCAAAGTAACTATGAGGTCCCAGCTTGACCTTACTAGGAGAATAAGTAGATATAAGCAAGAAAATTTCAAGAGCAACTGTACAGAGAAACAGGGAAGTACTATTTTTACAATGCTATGTTGAGGTCTCATCTGGAGTTATATACACCTTTGACCAAGCATTTTCTACAAAGATTCATGCAAGCAGGAAGAGGCAGAGAGAAGGTGTGGCCTTGATGGAAAATGGAAAGCCTATCTCATAAAGGAGTAGTACTGCAAAGGTGGTGTCTTACAGAAATACAGAATTCAGGCACTAGAAATAGTTTAGCCACATAATTACAACACTGTTCACAATAGCTACTCCCACACACAGAAAAACACATACAGCTTGTTTAGGCTAAAAAAATGAAGGTACAAAAATGATACATGGAAAAACATGTTCAAAATATGCAAAATGTGTGTGTTAGGATATTGAAACCCCACCAAGGTCAGAGGCATTAGACAGCCCTACAGGATACACATGTAAATCTCAATAATCCGATATACTGTTCTGAATGATGGCTTAGAAGAGACCAAAGAAGTAAAATTTTGATGTGTGGTGACTGGAAGAGGCTTGCCTTTTTAACACTCAATTTTATAACGGATTAAACAGCTCCCGCAAAAGTCAGATGAAACCATAAACATAAAACACCAGTGTTCCAAGGATTTGTTTTCAGGAATTTACAACACCTATCAGAAGAGAAAGTTACTTACTGCAGTTGACAGCCTGGATGCCAAGGTCATTTCCAAATTTCCTTTGAGACCAAGAAGAGCAGGAACCAAGATAAAAACTTCAGTAACATTCTTGAATACGTCCCAGTGCTATTCAAAGGATACAGTGAGAAAAAAAAAAAAAAAAAAATCCATTGAAAAATTCCCTCTAGACAATCTTAAAAGTAGTGCAAAAAAATCTGTAACTCATAATTTAAGTCTCTAAAAAAAAAATAAATTACCTTTTAAGATCAGACCCAAAAGTCTTTAAGGCAAGAGTTGTTATCTATCTAGTTAATATAGGAGTGCGCCTGCATACCACTACTTGAAAGACCAGAATACCAAAGGCAAGAGATACAAAATCTCCTAAATTAACGTCTCCACTACTGCACTTTCTCTGCATATTTAAAATAGAGATCAATTATAGGTCATTATAAAATTACTCTTCCTGTTTTGTCAGTATTTATTTTAGTCTCTCTGAGGTACTTAATCTGTTTCATGCATGTAAATTCTGTTTGCATGTTAATTTTGGACACTTAAATTAACTTTGGACACTTAAATTGCACTAATCCTACTATATCAAAGTCATCCTAGCAGGATGCTAGAACTTAAGCTTACAAAACCCAGGCTTTATAAAGCAAACCAAGACAAACTCTCCAATATGTGTGCTAATTTTTCAGCATCAAAATGCTGTGCTACTTCATATGGCTGTCAATCCATGTATTTAGTCCATAATTACATAAACTTCAGCTAACCTAACAAAACTTTAATATATCATGTTAATAAATCATCTTTGTAGTCGGGGATTTGCAGTTGGTAAATATGATTTTAATTAAAAAAAGAATTCAATTTTCAAATGTAAACAAGATCGGAGAAGTATGAAGTTACCTGTGTACTTAGTACTGAAAAAGAGTAGCTATGAAATGGTTTTTAAGGAAAAAGCTTTGAATTCTGCACCTTCCTTAAATCTATGTTTTCACAACATATTCTTTCATGCTTCCCTGCTTTACTGACATTATGGTTTCATGCTTAGCTTAGGATGGAAAAAGGTAACATTGGCCAATTACTTTTGACTTTGTGCCCTCTCTCTATCATGCACACTTCTGGGCTGGGAAACCAATAAAGACTGGAAGTAATACAGAAGGAAAGAAATAATAATAGAGTATTATCTCAATCCAGATCAAAGAACAGCTAAAAGTCAAAAAACAAAAACAAAAAAAACCAACAAAG
Source organism: Excalfactoria chinensis (assembly GCF_039878825.1). Taxonomy (NCBI): domain Eukaryota; kingdom Metazoa; phylum Chordata; class Aves; order Galliformes; family Phasianidae; genus Excalfactoria; species Excalfactoria chinensis. The sequence goes on along the minus strand of NC_092825.1, from coordinate 51,524,919 downwards.
AACACTTCTGCCCCTTTCAGAGATGAAAGGCATTGGGAAACATTGGGTTGGAAGCCAATAGTGGCAGTAGGCACAACTGCCTCTTTTGGTTGATCATGAAGCTGTATCGTGACATAAATCATGTATTAACAATGTATGAACAAAGCATCCGTAAAAAGAATAAGACTGGCGGCACAAGCAAAGCACGAGGCTGATGCAAAACAGCGCAAGGAGGCAGTAAAGTTTGCTTGCCAATTATAATTTTACTTTTTCTTGACGCATGAAGTGTCTTTCCATTGCAACTGATTTAAGACCAAGCTTTATTTTCTCTCTCAAGTTTTTGAGTAACAAAAAATAGAGTAGAGCAGAGTAATTCCTATTGGAAGGGAGCTTCATAGATCATTTAGTTCAACTACCATTTCAGGGATAACAAAAAGTTAAAAAAAAAGATGGCCAACTCCTACTCCTCCTTCAAGAGAACTTTTTTAAGTGTAGCTAAAGAAAACCCCAAGACAGAATGAAACAAAACAAAATAGAAGCAGATGAGTTTTCCTACTGCCTTTTCAGTTTGAGTAGCATGGATAGTTAATCTGTTTGAATAATTTTATTCCCATAAATAAAAGAAGTAATTTATTATTATTTTTTCTTTCTGAAGACAGAATCTATTCGATTTTTGCTCACAACAAATTTCAACTTTGGGGAGAAAATAAAAGTAGGCAGGAAATAAAAGTAAATATAGCCTCCAAAAAGCAAAGAGAAAGCAAGAAAGTAACAGCTAATCTAATAAGCCTTTCTTAGCTGTTACTTTCTCAAGAATTTTCTTCAAATGCACAAAGAAATACTTGGTAGGCAACTTTTGCTTATAACTTCACTGAAATGCTACAGCTCTGTTAAGCTACAAAACTGGTCCTACAGAAGTTCTGTATCAGTAGGATCTTAGTGATACAATACTCCAAAACAGGTTTTAAAAAGGTTATGTATGTAACTCTTGAAATTCAAAGAAAGCTGTATTTTATCTTAACCCTGAATAACTATAATCACAAGCAGATAGGCTGCTTCTATGGACTTACCATAACCATATTTCAAGGTGAAAGTGACTTTGCAGCCTTGTTCACACCAATAATGCTTGTAATTCCAAGCGTTCAGTATACTTAACACTACATAAAAAAGTCACACCCGAATACCTAAAAATGCTCTAATTCAGTGCATAAGAATTTTACGTAGCATATGAACTTCAGACATGGTTTCATACCATTATCTTTGATCAAATCTATACTTTATGTCAGAAATTGCAGAAAGCTGAAGCACAAAAGGAACATTTATTACTGACCAGAGTTTTAACCTGATTCATACTCATTATTATATTTCTGTCTTCAGTTAAAGCAAAAGTAACAGCTTTTTTTCCACCAGTTCACTGTGGCTGTGATAATACTTACCAGGTCTTGAATAAATCCAAACAAAATATTTGAGGTGTTTAAGATAATCTGGGGAGCAAAGCAGTTCATAATAGCAGAATTATACACACGCTTTATTACTTCTCATTATTGTAAGCATCTACAATACCATGTGTTAAATCATAAAACTCACAGATTACCTGTTAAAAATACAGTTCCCAAAGCAAATACCAACCTGTACAATATCCAAAACCATGCCAGCTGAAACAGTTCCAAATCCTGCTAGCAAGAAAGGTACAAGTATCTGCAGTGCCATAATACTACTAGATTCCTTGGGTTGTTTTCTACTCCCTTCCACAATAATGTCTTCATTACTGTCACTAGACAGGTTGTCTTCCTGCAACATTGCATCTGTTTCTGATGTGTCCATTCCATCACAGTAATTATAACTGGAAAAATCATCATATTTAGGGCTACAGCTAGAAGGGCTGTGTCCATTACTACCATGAAAGGCTTGTTCTGAGAAGTGATGATACTCCACGTGCTGGTCAGATTTAACATTATAATTATGTCCTGCTGGTTGTAATCCATCTTGCCAAACACCATTCACTTTTTTGTGTCTTTCATCCTGGTTTATTTGGTAAACAACAGGAACCATACTCAAAAGCAGATTCAAAAATTTATCGGACTGAACTGTACTAAGACTTATGGTCCAGTCCACAAAACCTTCTCTGTCATGAACTTTGCTGTTTGTTTTGGTGAAGGCAGACCTGCCTTTACAGTTAGTCATAGTGCTACAGAAGGACAGGTTGGAAAAGCACTTTGTTCTTCAGATGTCAGCGAAGAAATCTTGTAGATGAGTTCTCAAGTGCCACTCTAGATAATTCTAAAACAGGTAAAATTAAATGATGCTTTCTTGAATGCAAAAAGTTTTTTTCATGGATCTCACATCTTCAACAATTCTATACACAAATCTGGATCTAAAAAAAAGGAAAAAAAAAGTATAAATTAAATCTTTAAAATATTTTAATTCTCTACAGAAGACACAGAATAATAGTTTAGATGTTAAGGTCTCACAGTACTTTCTCAAAACAAGTATCTGTGGACTAGCCAGCCTCCTCCAGCCTTCCACTGTCTAACTGGAAAAGAAATTATGAGGAGAAAAGGGGAAAGTTAGTGGGTGAGGTGGGTGGGTGAGGAAGCTTCACAAACCAGTGTACTGTCCAGCGGCAGGAATAGAAAGTAATGTGGACCACAATTGACATGGAGAGGATTCAGTTTTTGTCTTCTTAATGTCCAAGAAGTCAAAACCATTAAGGCAAGTGCTGTGTAGCCCTAGACTTCATGCAACCTTGATAGCAGCAGGTCCACAGAGAAACCTTCATGGGAAATGCACTGGAAGGGTACAAGAGAACCCACATGATACACTGTAGCTGCTACTGTTCCTCACATTCTGTTAATGGCATCGAGCACAGAAAAAAAAAGAAAAAAATTGGGAAAAATTGGGAAAAAACACCTTTCAAAACACTATCTGATGTGGTAAGCCTGCAGTGATATTCTGGGTGGTTCAGTTTTTATGTGTTGATAGTCCCTGCCTCCTAACCCTGTAAAAAGGTGACAAACCAATACAGGCGTGTCGTTTGCTCAGATGCAAACATACAAATGAAGTTAAATATAATATTTAAATACTACATGTGTAACAAATCTGGACTTTTAAAATAATACGCTACAAGATCAAGGAAAGAAGACAGAAATAAAATTCAGACCAGTTACGCTGAAATAGTTTATATTAGTCTACTTTAAAAACATATCCACAGTACTATATCCATAAATATGGTGCATTACATTTAATTAAATTTAGGGGGGAAATTGAGTTAAGAAAAATAAGATATTAAAAATCGGATTTTCATTCAATTTTTCATATGGAATAGGATGTACATATTTCCAGAAAGATACAGCATTCTGATGTCTAGTAACCACTAACCTGCAATTATTTGATCAATATTAACACCAGACACTCACTTTGTTTTGCTTTGCTTTTTGTTTTGCTTTGTTTTGTTTTGCTTTTCTGCAAGTCACACAAATACAATTATATCTTTTATGTTTAACATGATTGTGCAATTACTTCTACTTTCCAACTGCTGTTACGGTCAAACATTAAACAGTGATATATTGGCAGTCTCATGTCATTTGACATTTCATCATATCATCATAGTATCATAGTATCATAGTATCGTGCGAGTTGGAAGGGACCTTAGAAATCATCGAGTCCAACTCCTGGGATTCGAGCCCTCTAGTGTAGCAGAGCGGCAGTTATCCACTTGCGCCACAGGGGGAATTCGAACCCGGGCCCTCCAGTGTTGCAAGCGGCAGTTCTAACACCGTGCGCCACCTCCTCCATTAGTAGCCACTTTACCTTCGTCTTCTTTAGTTTTCATGTTGTGATAATAGTTACGGTAATTTACTGAAAGTACAACATCATCTGACTTGAAGTTTTGTTGATCTGTTTTTATTACTGGATGCCATGAAGACAAGCAAATCATTGGCATAACCAAAGAAACAAAAGCTGGGCAGCCTACACCAAGATGATGCTGAATGACAATTCCACAAGCTCAATATACTATATATAATCACAGAATCTCCAAGGTTGAAAAAGACCTCCAAGATCATCTCGTCCAACTGTCTACCTACCACCAATATCTCCCCACCAGGGACAGTGACTCCACCACCTCCCTGGGCACCTTGTTCCAGTGCCTGACCACCCTTTTGGAGAAGAAATTGTTCCTAACATCCAACCTGAGCCTGGTGCAACTCGAGGCCATTCCCTCCCATCCTATTGCTAGTAACATGGGAGAAGAAGCAGACTCCCACCTTATCAAAGCCTCGTTTGAGGTCATCATACAGAGTGATAACGTCTCCTTTGCATTCAAGGCATGGCCTGACCAGAGCTGGGTACAGGGGGACAATTACCTCCTTGCTCCTTCTGGCTACCCTATTTCTGATACAAGCCAGGATTTCTTCTTGGCCACCTGGGCAATTCTGGCTCACATTCAGCCAAGTTCAACCAACACCCTCAGGTCCATTTCATCCACACAGTCTTCCAGCCACTCTGCCCCAAGCCTGTAGCATGTCCAGCCTTCCCAGAACCCCTTTACCATTCAGGACTGTATCCCAAGGGACCCTCCATACCAGTGTCCTGAACAGATCCAAGTCTGTTGTCCGGATGTCCAAGGTAGAAATTTTGCTGACCCCCCTCCTGACTTCACTAAGAATAGAGAACTTTGCCATTTGGCAGTCACTCAGCCCAAGACAGCTCCTGACCTTCACACCTCCCACCAGCCCTACTCTATTTGTGAACAGCAGGTCTAGCAGGGCACCTGCTCTGGCAGGCTCTTTTACCAGTCAGGAAGTTACCCTCCTGAAGACAAGAACATTCCTAGACTGCTCCATTTGCACTATATTATATTTCCAGTGTATATCAGTGAAGTTGAAGTCCCCACAAGCACAAGGCTGCTGACTGTGCAACTTCTGCCAGTAGCTTGTTCAACACCTCATCCATCTCTTCATCCTGGTTAGGCAGTCTGTAACAGACCCCCACCAGGATGTCAGCCTTGCAGGCCCTCCAACATGCCAAGCTGGAAAACCTTCTGTTTTTACAGACTGCAGGAAACAAAAATAGTTTAAAGTAGGAGGATTTTTCATCTCCTTCTCTATGAAGATGGGGCTCCTACATTCATGTTTATGTTGTGATTCTTATACTTTCGCTCCCTCCATTTCAATGTTTTTAAATAATCTAATATTTCTCAATCCTATTAAATTTTACAGAGAATAGAGAGTTCAAAGCTATCAGCCTTACCAGAGATTTACATTTGTGCCCTTGCTGTAAGGCGTCTTCAAACATAAGGATAACTCACCCACATACGGACACAGCGAGTCAACTTCAGATCTGCTGCTTACAGAACCACTTGGTTTGCTTTTCTGAGTGAAGACTCATACTCACCACAAAGACTTTTCCCCCCACCAATTGCTTTATCCAAGGCAGCTCTGACCAAGGAAAGAATATTTTAAAAGCAACAAAGGAGTTTATTGTTTGATTTAGAAAGAAAAGTTTTGCAAGGGAAAAATATTTTTTTCCACATGACCAACAAAGAAAACAAGGTTCCTGAAATAACTTTTTGCTACCCAGTAGTAAATTGAGCTATGTTGAACCTTTTATTATAAGCGTATAAAAACTCCTAGGCCTCAATTCTAGTTTCCACACACATCATTATGAGTAACAAAACAACCTCTGTTCTCTCCCAGAGGAGCTCTAACCACAGGCCAAAATGGTGCTGGGTTATGTGCTACAGAAAGGCAACAACAGGGAGCAATTTTGTTTCTGCCCAGAACAAAGAAGGTTTTAGCTGAGTAAAAGAAAAGATAACGGTGCATAAGAAAAATACAAGCAGGTGTATCATTAAGCCAGCAACCTAACTATTACCAGCTTCTGTGACAATAACAAATAGCTTTATTGTAGAATTAAGGATTAAGAGGAGTACAGGAGAAGAGCATCTCATGGAAACTGCAGCAGGAAGCCTATGGCCTTGGATGCTGAAGGTGACCAACTGATTTATGAGGATACAGGGGTACAGTAGCTTTGCTATGTGCAAAGGGAAAATTCAGCTCACTTCTGACAGGTGAGTTTCAGTTGATCACAAGAAGCATCCAGATTAGAGAAACTTTATTTAATAATTTAAGAATGGTATACGATACTAAGATGCAAAGTGTTCATGGTAAAAAGATGTTTACACCACAGCAGTCTCATTAGGGGTCTTTTAGGGGTGGTGATTTTTTGTTTTTGAGGAGTGTTCATTAATGAAGGACTCTATTTCATCCCCAGAGACATACAGATAAATGTTCCCAATAGCCTTAGGAAGGCAGAGTTTGGCTGTCACTGTGGTTTCTCCAGTGTCCTCCACTCACATCACTGGAGTGCTAGACTGGTGATTCATGGAAATTATTCATTGCTCGGGAACTCCGACTAAAAGTATTTGGGTTAATTATCCATATCTTTACATCATATGGATTTTTCTCCTTTAAGTTTTACTTAAACATCTTGGGGATATAGCGATTTCATTTAATACAATGAAGTGTTAACAAATAGAAATGGCATCTACAAGTGTGAAAAAGAGACAGAAAAATGATTCAGTAAAAGCTACAAACACAGACAGAGACTGGTGGCCAACAGTCGAAACAAAAAAGTACTAAAGCAGTTTAGATGACAGTCATTTATATTTTTTCCTACCAAACTGCCTGGAATGACAAAATGTGAGCTAATGGTAAATGCTAAAAAAGGAGAACTTGAGAAGATAAACTGAACAATATACTACAGTACATAAACCTGCAGTGAAAAGTAATTACATCGTTAGAGGATAACTGCACAGCCCTCTGAATTCAACTATTCGTTTCTAAAAACCCGCTCTTCCAAATGTCATCTGATGCAATAACTTCATTCCGAGTTCTGGATGTTAATACTGCTGTAGTTTTACTTTTTGCTTGCAGCTACAGAAAGCAGCAAACCATCAATGGGACAATATGATCTTGAGGGTCAGAAATCCCTGTGAAGCTTTATCATTGACATGAACTATTGCAATTTTATTGCGTTGTCTATAAAAGATATAGCCAGGTAAAGAAGCAAGCGCTACTAGAATAACTCATGTGAAATAAAAGAGGCAAAAATCTCAAAAACCAGTCCAAAACAGGAGATGAGTCTGGTTTCCTGCAATATAATTAGATTACAGAGAAAGGAGAAGTATGAGGGGAAAAAAAAGCACCCAGAAACCAAGAGATAAAGATTCTTTGAGAAGCCATAAGATTGCCTCAAACGTATCGTACCTGGCATGTTATATGTGAAATGAAAGAAGACCTTGTCTTTCTTATGAGCAAAATAATGAGCTATGCTCAGACATAAACACTGTCAACTCACTGTTGTTTTCTAAGTAGCTACATTTAACAGTTTCCTCTTCTTCACTCACATATCAATTACTGTGTATTATTTACCTCTCTTTCTCAGTCCTGCAACTGTACACAAACAGAATTACAACCACACCCCACTGTTTGCTGAGGACATACTCCTGAAAAGTGAAACACATAACAATGCAACATATAACAACGCGATTTTCCTCATATAGAATTGTATGGGAAACTGTTGATCACAGCCTGAACCTCTGATTAACCGTCTGAGACAAGCAACGGGTCAGCTGTAGGAGCACAGGTGAAGGTAATTCAGCTGCGCTACTGGAAGGGGTGGAGCTTGACTCCACCTCTCCTAGATGCCATTTAAGGGCTGACCACCACTAAGGCAGCATCTCTTTCTAGAGATTGCTCCTGTGTGGAGTTTTGTAGCAAGCCTTGGTATCAGTGAGCATCTATCCTTACTGTGAGCCTCAACATTGGTGAGCATTTGTTGTTTATCTTCTTTACTGCACAACCTCTTCCATTTGTCCCCACGTATATTTAAAGCATATCTACCACTGGAAGGTTTAATGGACATCATGGCTCAAAGTTTGGTTGCACAGCCATTAGACTAATAAGGATTAATTTAAAGCATGAAAACAATAGCCATGCTTTTCCAAGTACAAAGAAAGCAGAAGGAGGAAGAACAGTGAACAACAGATTGTGAATAGAGTCAGCATTATGACGGGCTAAAACAAATATTTATTGAAGTCTAAGGCTGGGAAAATTAATTTCCTGATTTCTTTCTAAGTTTGGCAAACAAAAGCAAAAGAAAACACCTGGCCAAGTAATACTGAGCTTTTGCAGGATCCATATCTAATCACACCGTAGTCAAAATTGTTTTTTACAGGTAATGTTTTGAAGCAATAATACTCTCTATCCTGCACTGCTAGATGATCTACAATGAAACAGCACTGGTTAAACGTGACTGAGAAACACCTCTCAGGAAATGAACAAGCCTCGGAAAGGGATATTCAGGAAAGTCATATGAAACATTAACGAAATACTGAGTTTTAATTTAGAATCACCAAGGTCGGAAAAGACCTAAAAGATCATCCAGTCCGACCACTCACCTATTACCAATAGCTCCCACTAAACCATGTCCCTCAACACAATATGTTACCCTAACAAACAGTGCTACCCTTAGAAAGAGCCTTTCTTTGGATGACAGCCTGCATCTGCTGTTTTTACTGTTTCTACTGTTTTCCACACAGTAAAATTGGTCTTTCCAACTAATAATTACTTGTAGAGATAATTTAAGACTCCAGCTTTGCTCATTTTCTTACTGGTTTGTAACTCCTCTTCAGAACAGACAAAAACCTAATGGCACGTACAGCAACAGGAAGTTTGCTATTCATTTAAATGAGGTTAGAGTTTACTAATTTTGGACACGCTTGTAAATGGCATTATTAAATAAGGAGAGACCCTGCTGTTCTGAATGTTGTATTTAAATCTTTATCATATTTAATGATCATGGACGAGATACTGACCTTGTGTTTCAAACAGTTTTCTAAGCCAGCTTTCGTAGCTATTGAACATCTAGCATGATTTCTTTTCCCTTTACAGGCCGTTTTCATCTGTTCCTTTTAGAACTAGAATCACAAGGATAATTACCATGTAATGGTCACTGCCATGTTTATAGACAGATATCATGAAGCAGGTCGCATGGCATGGCTGCACTACCATTCAGAGGGACCTGACAGACTAGAGGAATGTCCCAATAGGAATCTCATGCAGTTCGGTAGCAGAATATTTGAAGTCCTGCCCATGGGAAAAAACAACTCATGCACTGGACATACTGGGCAGCCACCAGTTGTGTGGAGAAGGCCTTGGGGAGGACAGGTTGACTATCACGTCAACCATGCTGGAACAGCACGTCAGGCTGAATCCTGCAGGCAGAGTATGGCCAACAGGTGGAAAGAGGGAGTCTTTCCCTTCTGCTCAGCAGTGGGGGGACGTATCAAGAGTACTCTGTCCAGTTCTGGGCTCCCCCAGTACAAGTGAGACACGGACAAAGTGAAGACAGCCCAACAAAAGGCCAAGGTCCAAAGAAAGGTTATGGGGTCTCCTTATTGATACACAGAACCCAAATGGATGCGGCCCAAAGCAACTTGTTGTAGTTGAGCCTACATTGAGCAGGGCTGGGTGAGAAGGCAATGCCCAGAGATCCCTTCCAATCTCAAGAATTCTCAGATTCTGAGGTTTGAAAGGCGTTTTGCACATCCTATTCTCCACTGCTGTGTCCTGTGTACATGCAAGTTCCCAGTGCCAAGCTGACATCCTTATGACAGCGATGACTGTCATTGACACCGCTGTATCCTAGTGAACACTTAATAGAAAGTGAAAACTACATCAGATCACCTGAACATATGGAGTAAGCAAACAGGCTGTTTTGTCATTAACCATTTTGTAGATTCCAGAATCAGGGATAGTGCACTGTGCTATTGTTATTTATAGCAGTTATTAAACATGCTGAAAAACAATAAATGTCCCGTGCACAGCAGCATTATGGGCAGTACATGCCATTTTTAAACGTTATGCAGTAGACTTTTTAACACAGCTTTTATTTTGTGGCAGTTGCAGGCCAAGTCAACAGCGAAAGAAACAAAGGAGAAAACAGTGTGAGGTAAAGAAACAGATGAAACAACCTCCAAACGCCTTTGTGAATTTAACTAAGACACTGAAAGAGCAGCCAGCCTCGGGCTCAATTTTCAGACAAGTTTTAGACTGCTGCATTTCACTTCCTGAACATGTCAGCTTTCGATTTTGGCCCTGAGGAAGGGAAAAGCAGCTGTCAGAAAAAGAAAAGACTTGGTTTGCCTCTGACCTTCTAAAGCAACTCAATTTAAAACAAAAACAAAAAAAAGCCAAGACCCAAACAGAGCCAGAAATGAAGCGGCAGGCTGTGAAACGTGGTCACATTGCTACATCACCCAAATGGAATGCCAGCACAAAAACCACCTGCCAAATCACACCCAGGCCGTCAAAAGCAAGTGGGAAAAGTCTGAAATAGAAGAGGTAACGCGCTCCTCTAGATTATGTAACCAATGGGTACTTAACAGGATGAGTCCTAACTGTACTACCTGGGATCTTGATTACCTGTTTCTAAGGGGGGGATGAACTGCTTATTAACTCAGGCACTAGAATACAGAGCTCACATTGTTTTTGGAGGATAATATCCTGAAGTATTTGAAAAGAAAATGACACACATCTTTTCTTCTTTCTCAAACATCCATCCAGCATATTGTAGCATTATGGCTCCAGGCTCGGAACTTCACGAAGGCGATATACGCAGGGAACAGTGCCAAAACAGGTCAGCCCATCTAGTCCCGTCGCTTACCTTCAGCATTGCTGGTAAAGGGAGGATCTCACTTAGAGTCGCAAATAGAACCACACAGAATAGTAGGGGCTGGAAAAGACCTCTGGTGCCCACCGTGCCCAACCCACAACTGTTAGGATGCCTATTAACAGCTGGTGGGGCTCTAAATACAAGAGATAGGTGGATCTCCCTGTATTTTTCACCTTTTATTACCGACTAAACAATAACATAATTTTATACGCGGTGCTTCTCAGAGCCTGGCTGATGTTTTGTGCTCCATAACCTGGGATCAAATGGAAGCAAAGGATTCCCATGACTGCACCCTGGATAGCACAGGGTGAGGGCACGGCAATATTTTACCGGAATTAAAGCGGTCACAGCTGCCACTCGATCTCCATCGCGTAAAGGCTTCACGCTTACACGGCGGCACGCTCTGGCGCATCCCACGGGGGGAAAGACGGGAGCAGAAACGGGCACACGCAGAACGCCAGTGCGCTGGGAAGGCAGGAGCCCGCCCGGAGCTGCGGGGATGGCAGCGGGCCGGGCGCGCCTCTCTGCCGCCGGCGAGGAAAGTTTCCCGGCCCCCCGCCTCCCTCGGCCCGACGCTGCGGCTCGCCCGCCGCCCACGCCCGCCCTCCCCTCACGGCGCCCCCCGCGGCCCCCTCACCTGGGCGAGGGCGAGGCCGGCGGCGGCCCGCGGTCCCGCTCCATCGCGGCGGGCGGGAGGGGCCACCCGGCGGCGGTGACAGCTCCGGGCTAGGTGAGCGCCGCCGCCACTGAGCAGGCGCGGAAGCGGCCGGAGAGAAAGAGAGAGAGAGAGAGAGAGAGAGGGCGGGCGGCCCCCGCGATGATGTGGCCGTAATGCGCCGCCGCCGCCGCCACCGGCTGCCCCGACCCGACCCGGCGGCGGGAGGGAGGGAGCCGAGCGGCAGCCGCCGCCCCGCACCGCTGAGAGGCGCTGAGGGGAGGGCGAGGGGGCGGCCGCTCCCCGCGCCGGGGGGAACAAAGAGGAGCGGGCGCTCCCTCGGTCCGAACCGGCAGATGACGGGCACGGAGCCGTGTGAGGAGCTCCGGGGCGTTGGGGATGCTGCTGGCGGTGTGCGGCTGTCGGCAGGAGGGACCCACGGATGCTCACACGGGAGCAGACAGAACGCCACGCGTGTGTTTGCCAGGACCTACTGAACTGACGGGAGGCCGAAGGGCACAGTGTGCTGCGGCACATCGTTACCGTGCGTGAGACGTGGCACCGCGGCGCTGAGGGCGAGCAAGCGGAACCCTGCCGCCGCACACGGCCGCCGCAGAGGAAGCGGTCCTCCCGCCCTGCAGGGGGCGCCGCGCCGCCGTGGGCGGAGCAGGGCGAGCGTGCGACCCGCCGCACTTCCGACCGGCGGGGCGCATGGCGGGGGTCGGACAGACGACGGGGCCGGTCGCGTCGCGGGAGCTGCTGGCCGCGGGGCGCCGCGGAGGTGAGCGGGCCGAGGGGCGGCGGGATCGGAGTGCGGGGATACCGCGGGAGAGAGAGCTGCGGGATGGCGACACCGGCCTCGGGAGGGGAGCCGGCCTGTAGCGCAGCCTGAGGGGGCTGCCTGGCCACCGGTACTGTGGTTCGTGCTGCGTTTCTTTGGTATGTCCAGCGTTTAGGTTTGGCATAGAAGGGTGGAGAAGGAGCAGCGGGAGGAAAGCCTCAGAGTTAACATGAGGAGTATGTGGTGGTAAACGTGTAAATACCTGCTTGTTTCTAGGGCTGGAAGAAACGCTACGGATTAGTTCAAAGCCTAGCAGCAAGAAGGCTACGACTTTACAGACAGTTAGGGTGCCAAGGAGTAATGGTAGGTATAACGTTATTACTGGACAACATAAGTGTGTGTCTATGCATGTGTGTGTGTATATATATATACATATATATATATATAATATATGGTAATTATTTTTGTTTCAGTTCTGGACAGAGTGCAGAGCTTTTTACCACAGATGGTGCACGCAAACGATGAGCTAAAAAGAAAGATGGTAACAGCACCAGCTCATCAGTTTGATATTGAAAATCTCGACGGCGCTGCGGAGAAAGTTATAGAAATGGTAAATAATGTGGTTTTGGTTCTGTGAACTACGTTTCGGTGTGATTGAAGTAATCCTCTCATCTTATACTTACGATCGTCACATCAACGTTTTCATTCTGCTTTTAGCTGAAATGATAAGACCACAAGCTCATGGAGGAGAATTTCAGTATGAAAGTGATGTGATAGATGCATGTTCCAGATAAATGTCTTCTGGTCTGCAAACACATGAGAAATGGGGCAGCGAGGCAGTTTGGTCTGCAAGCTCTCAGAGCAACTGCCTGGATGTTGATTAGATCATACAATCATAGAATGGCCTGGGTTGGAAAGGACCACAGTGATCATCCAGTTTCAACCCCCCTGCTGTGTGCAGGGTCACCAGCCACCAGACCAGGCTGTACCAGAGCTACATCCAGCCTGGCCTTGAATGCCTCCAGGGATGGGGCATCCACAGCCTCCTTGGGCAACCTGTACCAGAGCATCACAACCCTCTGTGTGAAGAACTTCCTCCTTATATCTAATGTAAACCTCCCTGTCTCAGTTTAAAACCATTCCCTTTTCTTTTAGATTGTACTCAGCCTACATGCAGTAAGTTGTCAGAAAACAAAATGAATCCTAGAAATGGTGTGTTGTAACGTGCTGATGTGGAATGAGTTGGATTTTCAAAAGATTTTTTCATATGGCAGTGTCTGACAAGTCTTGGCTTTCTAATAAACAAGCCAGGAGATAATAGCATCATGTTATTTGCAGATCATGGGATGCATTTATTTGCACAATGTATGTGTATTTCTGTACTTTGTATATTTCACATTATAAATATTTTGTATAAATATGTATTAGTGTCTTTTGCCTTGCAGCATGCAGGAAGTTTTTGAGGTGAGGATCAGCTGTTCAGGACAGACTTATTCAGAGAGAAAAACAGCCCTTGAAAATTATAGCTCTACTTGTGAAAATATAAGATCACTTTTGATGCAGAAAATTGATTTAGAATACTTTGCAGTAGTTGTAGTGGCTTGAATAATACCAGATTATGCATGTTACATTCATAAATGGATGCATTTACATATGTACCTATAGCATGACCTCTTTATACCCTAAGTGTTTTGAGTTCTTTACTGGATGTCTCTTGCTCATTACATTAAATTTTGATTTAGACTATCAGAGTTAATCTATTTCATCACTCTCTTTTATAAGGATATAAAAATGCCCTTGTATTTGCTTTGGATTATATAATTACAATTTAAACATTTGGCGATCTGTTAATGATATTTGCCTTAATCGTGTTAAACCCAAAAGTCTGACTGTGGTTTTCATGTGGTAGTAGAGTTGATTGATTTGTTTGCTTTATGTTTTACTCAAGTGATGGAAGTACTGAAACGTACTGTTTGTTAACTAAGATCTTTTCTTCCAGAACGTGGCTGTTGTTGAACTGAGTGATTCTGATACAGACGAAGAGAATCTAACCTCAGAAGACGACTCAGAGTCTGAAGATGACCATAAAACTGATGAAGTGACAATAGACAACATTAAATTTCCTAAACCAAAGGGAGAAAAGGGCAAAATAGAAATTTTGGACAGCAAAGTGAATGAGTGAATCCATTTTTATTATACTTAAAAATATATATATATCAAGCAAACCACATTTTCTTACTTTGAAGACTTAGCCCTTAGATGGCCTTGTTTCTCCATGTGCGATTCCCCAGGATCCCGTGAAATGCTACCGTTTACATGGTGGAGAACTCAAGATCCACTCGTGGCTCTGAAGCAAGCCACATCTCTGAAGAATTAAGTCATGTCTTATTCATCAAACAACATGGAAATTCCAAGCTTCCTCAGGAAGTCAGACTAAGAAGGCAGCTACAAGCTGGGACACTTGAGCCAAAAGGTGTACTGCTAAACAGGAAAATTCTTCTTCTCTTGCTTTGTTGAGGGAGGATTTTTGTAGTTTGCTTAAAATAATGTTTTGCATTGAGGGCAGGAAAGAAGTGACAAGGAAAAATCTGTTTTTTATTATGTCTTGGAAAGTGTTAATGTACAATGTCTTTAATATTAAACGTTTCCTTAAAGTACATCAGACCTTGTGTGTATGTTGCACTCATGATAGGAACTGCTGAATACCAAAGCAGCAGCTGAGGCTGTTTCAAGATGAGGTAGCATGGGTAAGGATAACATGTTAATAAGCCATGACTTGAGTTCAACAAAGGGTTACTTATGCTTCTTGGCTTGCACTGGTTAGGTTGCTGCTGTTCCCTGAGCTAGCTCCTATCTGCAGAGTTTGTGTGAATGCCCCTGGTACTTGGGTCAAGCCCAACTCTGTGGTGTTACAGTTACACTAAGCCACGCTTCTCATCTCCTGCTTGATCACATTTCTGCCCTTTCTATGTTATTAATATTTTCTGCTTTGTATTTGCTCAAATATTAAAAAACAATGACTTGAAACCTGCAGTTACGTACACAACTTCCTGCAAACCCAGTACACATTTCTAAAGTTTTCTTTTTAAGACCTATCTCAGTAGTGTTTGTGGTAAGAAATTACAAGGATATATTTCTTTTTACTTTCTTATAAATGGAAGAGGGGCACAGTTGACTAGAATCAGCTGATGAAGTCACAGAATATTTTAAGAAAGAGGAAGAATGAGAATCAGGAGGTGGGACTGCTGTTTTTAATGGTGGCCCAGAGATCAGATTAGGCATTAGGTGGAGGTACAGTGTAGGAAGAGCAAGCAGCCTTAAGTACGGTCTGTTTGTTGGATAAGGTCTTGATCTGTATGGAGAACTTCAAACTGAAGGAAGTTTGAAAGCCAAAGTCTTAACGCAGTCATTTTACAAGAGATTTTCCCATAGGTTTAAAAAAGAAATATGAAATACAAAGTAATAGTCGTGCCACAGAAACCAGTGATAACAGTCCATCTGCACAAAGTGATTTTAATCTTTTAATGTAGCCACTTTTCGGATTGCAGGCTGAGCACACGTTCCATTTCAACAAAGAGATAGAAAATATTTTCAGTAACTTTAGCTTGGTATGCATAGTTAACACGGATGTTGAACTCTGTATGTACTATACAAAGATCATAGTAAGTGCACTTCCTTGCATTGATGTACTTCTTATGGCACAAAGGTTTTCTGTACTGCTGACGAATCACCAGAGCAGAATGTTAAGTTGCTACTGTAAAATTCAAACCAGTTTATAGCAAAAATGACATCATATTTTTGCTCAGTTTTAGAAGAAACCTAAGAACTACGTTTAAAATGTTGGTGTAAATACGGTCACACAAAGAAACAGGCATGTGAGAAGTTTATATTCAGGGGTATTTTTAAAAAATAAGCCAAACTATTAAACTATTTTTGTCTTGTGCTAAGCACTGCTACTCTTGCTGGATCATTGATGCTGTGTCAGGCTAATTCCCAAGTGCTTTTGCCTTTCAATCTTTCAATGAGACTAAAATCTGAACCTGATTTAAAGAAATTACCTATGGGGTGAGTGTGTTTGTTTTTCAGTTGGAGCACTGCAGATGGCATCTCCCAGGCATGGTATTAAGTGCTTCGTGGAGCCTTTAGGATTGAAACTGCCAAGAGTTTACTTTCCAAGTGAGGCTGTTAATATTCCACAGTGACAGCCTTCGTTCTAAGATACTCATGAAGAGCTTCTTCACCTGTGTAAGCACAATAGTAACCAGTTAGAAAAGCGGCGAAAGGAGAGAAAGCTGTCAGAAAAGGGAACTGTATCATTAAAAAAAAATCATAACGTTTTAGAGAGCATTTGAGTCCTTGAGACATGATAAGAAACAAACGGATTTATCTTCCCCTTAAGATTTACAGGACTGGTTTAACAAGAAGAGTCCAAACCCAACAAGTATGGAAAGAAAATGCAGCTGAATTTCAATAAGCCGCCACTTGGGGGGAGTACTGAAGCAGCAGCAACCTCCAGGTGGCAACTTGAGGGGAGCTCAGAGCTGAATTTAAGAATTGGTTTGCCTATGTTAAGTTTCCAGGTAAAATAAACTGCAAATGTTTAATACATACATGCATATATGTATATATATTTCCCTATTGTTAATAATAATTTTGATGAGGGGAAAAAAAAAGGCTGATATTTGCTAGGGATTCCAAAAGCAAAAATCTGTTGTGTTACTGTTAAATGAATATATATATATACACACACACACACACACACACACACATATATATATTCATTTCTTTGCCATGAGGCTATGAGGCTTGATCTGCCCACTCCTGTAATGAAATGAATAATACTGGAGGTACTGAGGCAGGAATTGTAAGGACAGGAAAGGACTTAGATCACTGTAGCTGGAGGAATGTGGGAGATGCAGGAAATGCATCTGTAGTTTTTGGGTAATGTTATTTTCTCATTGATTTGGACTGTCAGTTGAGAAAAGAGAGAACAACTCACCTAAATCTTTCCCAAAGCCAGACTGTTTAAATCCACCAAATGGTGCTGCCACGTCAGTTTTGTTGTATGTATTAATAAAAACTGTTCCAGCTTCCAGCTTTTCACTGAGATAGAGAGCTTTGCTTATATCCTTTGTGAAAACTCCTGAAGCCAAACCATATTCTGTGGTGTTTGCCCGTTGCAGGACTCCATCAATATCCCTATAGGAGAAAATACTGATTTAATTGCTAGGAGGTAAAATAAGCAAGTGCTAGCAAGCTTTGACCTTCAGTTTGATCGAAACATCTTTTCCCATGCTCCTTCTTTTCTCTCAGCTGTTAAAAAGATGCAGTTTATTAAGGACTACTCTCTGTGTTGGTCTGTCTCATTTGTGGAAAATAATACACTTGCTTCAAGCTTGTAAAGCATGTGTTTGCATCTCAGTGTTTAAGATCTATGCTAGGAAATGTCAAAAGGAAGTTGCATTATGCACACTAACTTCACTCAGCTACGTTGAACAACTTGAGGATCAGAAGAATACAAAACGACTTGTAAAGCGGAGCTTGGCAGCACGTTATGAATCAGTTTGCTGAAGTCTGTCAGTTGATGGAGATTAAACACTGAACCTCAGCTCTCCATTGTGACACATCTTTTCAAGCAATGTTCAGATTGCTATTTCCATCCAATCTCAAATTATTTAAAAAAATCCATGTTAAAACTTCAAAAACTTCATATAGTCCCATATCTCCCTATGTAATTCATAGATGTAAAGTGGTATCTGTGCAGTCAGTTCCCACTTCAAACAGCTGTATGAAATTTCTATGTAAGGCTTTTCTATTATCTATCTGTAAAATAATTCCTGTGATGTAAAACAAAAGCTATTAAAACTGGCTGTACACAAAATATACAGAGGGATTTTCATTTTCAGGAGTAATGAGCCAGTCTTAGGCAATGCACAACAGTATGAGGTCTTTTTTGACCACTGGAGAAAATACAGCTTCAACAATGTGATCAAACCTCTGTGTTTTTATCAACTTGAGTAAAGATCATTCATTGAAAATCAAGTCTTATTTAAGAAATGATGCTTGCTTGAGGTTCTCTTCTACCCCCTTGCACATCTGTAACAGCATTTATTCTATACTGGCATGGAAAAGGACACTCATACTAGAGAAGCTCTGAACTTAGCGGTTAGATCTTAGAAGATTAAAGGAACCATCCAACATATTTCATCAGACAGGGTGAAAATGAGGAGACCGTACCCATTTTTAAATTTGGAAATCACCATCACAGGACCAAAAGATTCTTCCTGGGCAATATACATATGGTCTTCAACATCTGTGAATACAGTGGGTTCCATGAAGAAACCTAAACAGAGGATAAAGCAGCATTTAAGCAAAGACAAAATGCTTTGTGGTTTGTGTTATCCAGTGCTTGAGGCCATAGATACACTGAGGCCTGAAAGAGAAAACAGCAAGATTAATATGAAGTAAATGTGATGCATGTGTATAACAGCAGAATGAAGGTTAAAAGAATGAATGGCATTTCTTGATGAGAGCAGTAACACGTGGATCATGTCCACAGCACAAGGCCTGCATGCCAAAAGGCCAGGCCAATCCTCAGGGGCAGATCCTACACTCTGGAAGAAGGAAGGCAGGGTTACATAATGTCAGAGAGACCACTAATTTTCTTGTTACCCGACAAGAAGATAGACATAAATATCTTTATCTTCCAAAAACAAGAAAAAACATGCAACGGGCAGCAAATTTGCCTAAGGTTTATTGAGGTTTATCTCAGACAAAAGCTCACCTGTTCCTTTCTAAGTGGTACAAAAGACCCATCTATAAACTAGTTCACATTATCGCCAATCAATAAATGTCACAGTGTTAAATATCATGTATGAGTGAGTATATTTTAGTGTGAGCAGGTAAAGTCAGCTTCCAGTGTTTTGTATGATCACCTCTTTCTTCCTATCTTTGTTACACTGACTTCTTACAGCTACAAATCTCCACCTGCATTTTCTTTGGGGATGCAGTCATATGTTTTAAAATTTTGATGCAAATGTTTCTTCCCTATTACTAATAAAGGACAGATGTCCATGACAAAATGTTGCTTTTACTCCTTCCTGTTAAACTGGATATATGTAGTCTTTATATAACAAAACAGGCTTTTGATAACAATATCTAATGCAGACTCTTTCCAGACAGCTTAAGTATTCTGTTCATCAAAGTGGATGATTACACTTACAGCTCTTGACAGATCAAGGATATTGCAAAAAAGGCTCCCATGCCTCATAAGCAATGTAAATGAAAGTAAATGTAAAGGAAATGATTGAAAGATACTGCTACAGATGGGAATCCTGATGCATTTTCGTATGTTATATTTCAGTTGCACAGCATTTCTTAATATGAGACTAGAATACTCCATCCTCAAGTGTTTTCTTGGGCTTACCTTCTATACTTTCCATGATGCTGCTGCTCTCTATTAAGCAGCTAAAACAACCACATAGGCTTTTATTTAAAACATAAGAACTTCTAACACCCTTGACCAGTATCTTACCTGGCCTACATACTTGTCTTCCTCCATACACTAAAGTGGCTCCTTCTTTTACTCCAGTTTCACAATACTTCAGCAGCTTTTCCAGATGGGCTTTGTGATTCTGCGGGCCATGATCTGTTGATCTATCAAGTGGGTCACCGATTTTCATCTTTTTTATTTCTTCCACCTATGGGTTACCCAACCAAAACAAAGTTAAATAACAAGTAGTTGTTAAAATGACCACTGATCTTTGTTATTAGTGTTGCAAAGCTTTGTTCAAAAGAGGGATGCAATCTTAAAAGGTGAATGCCCTTCCCCTTCTAAAATGAGGCTGTTTATATGGTCTTGTTTGCTAAGTTCCAGTTACTTCTGAAAGTTTTTGATGCTGTTTGCATGTGATAATTCTCTTACGCTATTATGAAAGCAAGTAAAATGTTAGCTTTTCCCAGGAGTAAATGAGTTACCATAGTAATTTCCTGGGCTAAGCTAGATAAATCAATTGTTCAATGGCTCACTGGGTAACTACTGGATTTTTATCACCAGCTACTCTTCCAGTACTCCTTATGCAACATTTCATAGCAATCTTCAGTCACAGTGACTGAAGTTCAAGTCACTGTTTTCATCTTACTTTCCTAGTGAAACATGAAGTTATCACCGAAGATACAGCATCTACTTCAGTGTCCCTTATCTGTGCATTATTGATGATAATATTTGCCTTCAGTGCCTTTCTTTTGACACTGTAAGATATTCACAAGAAGTAGCAGAGCCTACGGTAAGCAACACCAAAAATAACAAGAAATGCACGAGTCTAGAGCTTTGTGCCATATTAATACATCTGCTTAAACTTTAGTCTTCAACTATCTTACCACTTTTCTAACAAATTCGTCATGTATTGACTCCTCCACGAACAGCCTTCCAGCCGCAATGCAATTTTCTCCTTTGTTGAAATATACTGCTCCCATGCCCTGATCAGGGAAATAAGAAAACACTTGTATTTATATTTTTATAGGCATCCTTTCGTTCATTCTCTTTCTCATTTGCAGACTGCAAAGTTCCAGCTTTCACTTTCCATATATGAGTGCAGACACTCAGACTCTTGTCCTGCCAACAAAAGACGTGGGAAACTTGTAATAATTTCTTTCTGCTTTTGTTGGTTCAGAGAATTAATGGAATTAGCACTTCCTGTAAGCACAGTGTGGGAGACCCTTGTTTGCTTCTTAGTAAGCAAACCATATCTGCTGTCATTTTGAACACCTGAGCAGGAAATAAACTTAAATCTACCAAAATTCTCATTTGCACACTTTATTAATGTACTTTAAGCACATCATGGCTAGTCGGGAAGGTGGATTATGTGATTGATGGTGAATTAATAAGCACTGTGCGATAACAGGGAGTACATTGTGTATTTTAGCTCATTTTCAGGCTTTTCTTTTTGAAGCTTTTTTTCTTGGTTAATAGATTTTGACTGAAATCACTTCTAATATGTTAACTTGGCTGATGAAAATTCTTCCTTGTTGTATTTTCTAATGTATCCTTCTTGTAGTACAAATCTGTATCTTTATGGTGCTTCACAAATAACTTAATTATGCTGACAGAAAGAAACATCCCATAGAAAATGAATCTGTTTTTTAACAGATTTAATGAATCTTCATGCAAGGGCTTCCTGCTGCAGTTTTTGACAATTCAGGAAGAGCGCTGCAATACCGTGAGCATGTACCAGCAAGGCTTTGAATATATTTTACTTCGAACTAGTTACCATTTTTACAGCTTTGTCAAGTTCACAGTCATTGAATATGATCAATGGTGATTTACCGCCAAGTTCAAGAGAAACTTTCTTCAGATTAGTGGCTGCACTGGAAGAAAAGAAAGTGGAAAAAACCCTTTAAACAGCTAATTGCATCATTTCTTTTCAACCATATCTAGTGAAAATGTACAGTATAAACCTCTGCTTCTCAACAGTGACTTAGTAGAATTTGAGATAAATGTAAACAAGCGTACATAGGTATGTTTTTCTACTATGACTACACGAAAAATATTGCTAATAAGGTGCTCAAGAACTGGATTAAGCAGCATTTATTCATGAATCTTATGCTAACAGTACCTCTTCATGATCTCTTTGCCAGTTGGGGTAGAACCAGTGAAGCCAACTTTGCGAACATCTGGATGTTTAGATAAGTGCTGTCCCACTAAGCCACCTGGGATGAGGAAAACACCGTCACTGGACAGTACATACATGATTTTTACTATCCCAGCAACAGCACTGTACACAGAAAGAGCAACATCAATCAAGTAAAATATTAGATTCTTGTTGCTATTTACAGGTTTACTCATAGGACTATGAAAAATCTCATATTAGTTAATTTAAATCACACTGATGAGTCCAAATTCTCCCACCTCTCTTAAAAATTTCTTTCCTAGTTTTCCACTGTATGTGCAATAATATAATTTTAACAGGGTCGGCTTCATACAGTTACATTACCATTTTATTTTTCAGGGGAAAGATGAAAATGATGACCTAAGGCTATGTGGTGTGAACCACAGCTAATTTATAATGACCAAGAAGCATCTTATCAGTTTGCTCTAAGTCTCCCAGTTACATTTAAATACTTCCAAGTGATGATAAGATTAGGAGGAAAAAAAAAAAAATGAAGTCTTATAGGCAAGTGCAACTTGTTTCTCTGTAATACATTCTTTTTTTCAGAGTTTTCATGCTGTTTGTCTGAGCTTGGAAAAGGTGTGGGCTGACAGCTCTTACCACTAGGCAGAGTCAGGTGACATACAGAAATGTCCAATTCTGTTCAGGAAATGTATGACATAGATGCAAGACTACTACCTACGAAGACAAATGAACTTATGTGACAGGCTTTCAAAGATGCAGTGCTAGTATACCAGCTTTAACAGGACCTGCTCTTCATAGAAAAGTGATTTGTTAAATTTTTTACCTGAACCAGGCAGTATATTTATAACACCCTTAGGAAATCCAGCTTTAGCTGAGAGTTCTGCAAACTTCAAGGCAGTCAGAGGTGTGACCTAAGTAGAAACACCTAGGTTAGGTCCACTGTTTTAATGAAATGCATGGTCGTAACTCTTACACTCAGTAGTTCTTCACATTGATGCAATATCCATCATCTTCCTCACAGTACTGACAAATTAATAATGGCACTTTCTTGCAGAAACTGTTCTTGAAAATGAGAGTACTGTTAGAGCAGAATTTAAGATAGTCAGTACCTGGTATAATCACAGTAATTTATATAATTATACCTCCACTTTAAAATATATGACAGGTTAAGCTATGGATGAAATCTGCTAGATGCATGAACTATTCTGTCTGAACAAATACTGGGGAGCCTGAGCCATTTGAACATTCCTTTTAGTTTTTACCTGAGCTGTCTTGAGAACCAGCGTGTTGCCTGCAGCCAAGCATGCTGCACTCTTCCATGCAAGCATCATCAGAGGGTAATTCCAAGGGATAACAATTGCACAGACACTTAAGATTGGGGGGAAAAAAACAACAGAAAAAAAAAACAACAAAAAAACAGAGAAAAATTATATTTTTTACTGCAGCTTTAGAATGATTTTTCTATATGCTCAGGCTGTCACTAAGAAGAAATATACACACACACATATACACACACACACACACACACACACACACACACACACACACACACACATATATATATATATAGAATTACCCTATTGGCTCTTTCTTGGTGAATGTTAGATTATGGTTTGGCCGGGCCTGGTTAATTGGAATTGTAGCACCCTGAAAAAAAAGAAGACAGATAAATACTGGTACCACGTAATCATTCGCTTTTTTAATAAAAACAACTGCAATTTAAGAATGTTTTAGAAAGCCACAGAACAGTCCTCAAAATCAGAAGCATTTGTGCAATGTATGCATCATGGAAAAAGGGAGATGTTTCTACTATAACATTTCCTGCTAAGAGTCCAGTAACCAACTCCTGATTTTCATTTGGTTAACATAAAAGCATGGATAGCAAAACAATGGAAGAACATAAAGTGGGGAACGAATGGAGGAAAGAAAGCTGAATGGTATTCTTGGTTGTGCACCTTAAAGGTACTTCAGGAAATGTTGAACTTGTGCCACTTGCTGTGGTACCAAACAAGCACACCGGCGTTGATCAGGATATAACATATAGCATGAGTCTTTGCACTTAGCAGCATGACTGTAACACAGTGATTCTGCTCTGTGAATGTTCAAGAACTAATTAAGCGTACCACCCAATGACACCTCAACTAACTTCTTAGATATTTGGAGTCAGATCCATATTCTCAAACTGGCAATAGACTGTGCTTTTTGTACTGTCTGGAAGGCTCACTTTAGGTAAAATTCTAATTTTACTTTATTTTTTGATTTCTTGGACACCATATCAGCAAAAAGAAAAAAAACATGTAGAGAAGCATTACCATTGATCGCTTTCTTTACACATTCACTTGCCTGAATTTTGTCACACCATCCAGCAAAGTATCTGAAAGTTTGTACAGACATTCCAATGTGGGTCTTCAAAGCTAAAGTGTAGACAGCTCCTGAATCGATAGACTCTATAGTTGCTAATTCTTCTTGATGTTCTTCCATTAGGTCTGCAAGCCTGTAATCAAACCATTACAAATGCACGTCAAAGAGAAGTGATCTCTAGCCACTAAGCATGTAAAATTGCATTTTATATGGCAAAGACCTGTAACTAAAGTAGCATGGGCAACTGACACAGTGTTGGATATTTCAAAGGCACACTGATGTTCAAAGATACAGATCCTAACATAATGCAAAATGAATTTTGTGTGCCTTAGCACATTAAAAAATCTGGGCTAGTGTCTTTCTAGGCCTCAGGTTCCCTGTCAGTTAGCTCTGTGAAGCACAACAGTGAGGCATACGACTGTCAAAGTGTTTGTGATAAAAACTGTTAATAGTAGCCAAAGGAGTGTCTCTTCACTGTCCCCTGCTCAGCAGAAAGGTATGTTTGCATGAACGGATTTTTACAAGATCTTAAGAGATACATCTGTAAAAATGGACATACATGCAGACAAGGTTTTCCTTAAACTTCTGTCTGTGTTTTGTTACTCAAATGTATAATCAATGCTCTCATGTGATTTTAAGAGGTTAATTAGGTGCATTTTAGATTCCATAAAGAGTATTTAAAACTGGGTTTGGAAACTATTTTTTTCCACTACGTCAATTCTGCTCATTTAAACAATTTGCAGAGATGTGGAAAAATGTTCTTCAATACCTGTTTTAACTGCATCCAGCAGTTAGTGGCTCGGGCATCAGCATTAGTGTGCCAAAGGATAAATACGTCATGTCAAGCACAAAGAAGAAAGTTCCACTTAGTGCATGCCTAATATCTTTTGTAAATGACTCCTTAAGACACAGCAGCTGAGCTAGGGGCTTCAACAGTTCAAACTTCTCCAGTTTGGCACTCAGAAGGTCTAGTTTGAACATAGCCCAGAGGAAAAAAGGACCCTTGTTTGAATTAAGGTGGACTCTGACAGTGGGAATACAAATATCCAACATATTCAGAAAATATGCAACAATTCTTCAGAGGAGCTAAACAATATGATTTAAAAACAAAACAAAACCCATGCAAACTGCCCTTTACATACTTGTACATGAGTCGCCCTCTTTCCCTGGCATTCATTCTTCCCCATTCACCATTTTCAAATGCCTCTTTTGCTGCTGCCACTGCTCTGTCAACGTCAGCCAAGGAAGCAGAAGATACACTGGCAATTACCTGTCACCAGGTAGAAATGCCTTAGCTCAGACAGAACGGCTGGATGCAGAGTGTTACTCTTAACTGGGTATAAGCAAAGAATTGATATAATAGTATAATCAATAATATCATCGAGCCAATCAGCTGTCATGGGTGAGACATGTTGCAAGAAGTTGAGACACAGCTGATGGAGGCAGAACTTGGAAGACAATGTAGGGGCTCTGATTCCTACATCTTTCTTCACAGCAAGGAACTTCATCCCACTGGAAGACACTTTTCTATATGTAAGATCAGCATGGCATTACAGATGTTGAAGGTCTTCATATTATGATCTAATATCCAAATGTAGTAAAACGAGTCCTGAACATTTAATTTCGTAGAAGCTGAGTTTCTGTTACCACAACATATATGTAGTATTTTATTATTGTGTTCTATACAAACATACAATGTAAATCCCAAAACAGAATTGCTATGACTTTTATTCCACTCCAGAATGAGGTACAGAGAAGTGCCACATTCTGGCTTCTGATGACAGTGAAATTTGTGCTATTGATTTTAGCAGAATTCAGTTACTCCAGAAATAAAAGGCATATATGGGCATCAGAATGACTTCTATTAATAATTCTGAGATGCTCAATCAAGATGTGATACTTTTGAGAGGAAAAAGTGGAACAGTATTTTCCTGTTCAAAGTTCATTTTTCTAACTGGGAATTTAATGGGATATTTTAAAGTCACATTTGCCCTGAGACAGATTTGTAGTAAAGTAAAAGCCGAAGTTAATGACTGACAGAAAATACATACAGTATTGTAACAAAAAGTACCTCTTTAGCAACTCAACATTTGTCTGCAAAGATAAGCAGGAATGAGAACAGGGTAAAACACACAGCTGTATGGAGATTAACACACCAGCTGAAGTGGAATTGGGTTATTTTTAATTCACAACTTAACTGAAATGCAAAAAATGTAGAACATATAAATTGAGAACCAAATTTAAATCTAAAATTATTTTGAGAGGTTGCTTAATGTATGGTTTTGAACATGGTGACATTTGGTGCTTTAGATTTTTTTGTAGGCAAAGTAATTGAGATACATTGAAATTGAGAGTTGGACTAGATGATCTCCAGAGGTCCCTTCCAGCCTCTGCAATTGTGTCACTCTGTGATTGTGTTTAAAAATTACTTACTGATCCATCTGTTGGATTTATGGTATCGAATGTTTTTCCATCATCAGCATCGACAAACTGACCATTAATAAAACACTGGTATGGCATATTCACAGTCATGTTGTTCACGTTTTTTGAAACCTAAGAGCAAAATAAATAAGAACTTAATTTACCTTTTTAACAATTAAGGTTTTAATGTAGCTTATCAGGGCTTTGATATGTATACATATGCATATGTTTATAGTCAACATTGAGCCAAATTTTAGGATGTATATATGACTGTTAGGAACAACCAGAAAGGCAAAATTAAACGGAAGTAACATTCTCCATCAACACCACTGCCCACACTCCAAGACAGTTAAGCTGATTTCTGTATTTTTTATTGTTGGATCTCTATGGTTAAACAAATGCTAAACCCTGGTTAAGGCCAGTCCCAGTGGAACTGAAACAGACGTGTAACTTCTAAACTCAAGAAATTCTGACTTGCTTAATGACAAAACACACGATCTTCCCTTTCCTTAGGAGTGAATCAGGCACATTTTGCCTCAGGACAGAAGGCTTGGAATTACTCTGATTGAGGCATTCTGGTAGGATAGTGAAGGGCCAGTAGGAATATCTGTTCACGTGCAAGCTACTCTGTACTTGATCTAGCAGTTTCTAGAACACTGTAAATGACATTACATAAGTAATTCTAATCCAAAATGTCAATATATGAAACTTGAAAAACAGAAGTTACAAAGGAGAGTTTGCATGACCAAACAGTTGCTTTTCCCATTGCATCAAGCAATCCAGTGTCTTATTTCCACCACTTCACCCCTCAAAAAAAACAAAACAAACAAAAAACAACAACAACAACAACAAAAGAATAACCAAAGAAGGGAAAATGACAGGTCTTACATAATCAACAACCAATTCTTCTTCTCCACTCTCTCCTCTGAGTTTTCTGACAGCCATTTGAATAAAGTCTGCAAACTTAGTGGCCATATACACATCTTCATTCTGAAGCTGAAGCCCGCTGTATTTCTGTTTGATCTCTTCCAGCATTCTGAGGATTTTAAGGAAAGAGTAAGCTGAATTACAAATGGAAGAATTATTCGGATAAACAAACCATTAGAAGGTGGAAAGAGGCCAAAACTGGGCACCAGTTTGTATGCATTCGAATATATGTGTATCTTTTTCTCTGAGAATACTTTCTGATAAACATTTGTAAATAAATGATAAGTAGCATATATTGATTTATAAAACTGCATATAAAATGACCCTCACCTATACACAGAGGCAGTTTAGAGCTCTATGGGACTGGTATTTAAGAAGGACATTAATTATATGCCAATCTTATATTATGGCCTATAATATCTGACTTGCAAAAAGAAGTTAACTGAGGTGACCATTAAGCTCTGTGTAGTTGTATGCACAGGTTGAACTACTCCTGTGAATTGCTCCTCCCTCCCTCTGGGGAGTCCTCTGCTCAGCTTCTGAATCAGCCCCCTTGAGATACCTGTCACTGCATGTAGACAGGTTTGGGCACCTACATGCTTTCCTGTGAGGCTGCTGTTCCTGATGTTAAGAGGAACTTCACTTGAATAGAAAGATCAGTAACTCCCAATTTTGGGAATAGAATCCCATCACATTTTCAGAGGTAGATTAAAGGTAGTTAAAGAATACTGGAAAACACACTGGAAAAAATGCATTTATTTTTTAAAATACTATCCACCCTGACTTAAAAGCACCGTGACAATATTGTTTCCATTAACTTTTGCATCATTATTTCCTTCTTCTGAATAGTTTTTTACCTGACAACATGCATAGAGGATGCTCCAGATTTGAAGAAGTCTGTAGAATCTTCTATTACAGGAACATTGCTCAAAATTCCTTTCCAGATAGCCTAATAACATATAAAAATTGTGGAAGCAATAATGAACAATCCTGTAACTGAAAGAAGTATTTATCTAACAATATTTTCTAAGACATCCATGCCTATAAATGCATTATTTCAGAGCATCCTAAAACAGAAAACTGTCTTTAGAGGATCTGGAAATGAAGGCCTCGAGTTAGCCAATAAAATCTCCAGCATAAATATACCAAAAAAGATTATTTCATCCACAATAATTTCACCTCATCAGGAAAAGAACCTAAATGGTACGATGCTAAATATGTACAGGCCCATTTTTAAGGTCTTTACGAACAATATTAACAATATTAACAATAACTTCTCACTGCATTATGGAATATGCTGTCAGCAGAGGTGAGAGCAGCCTGGAGAACATTGGGACAGGATGGATGGAATTTCTGGCACCTCGGCAATGTCAAAATGTAGTTTAACCTACATGCATTCGATGGACATCTCTGCTAGCACACAAGCTGAAATAACTGGCAGAGTGATATATTAATTTAGTATAATCAGGTTCCAGAGTTATCAGTTCATATCTTGAACTAAAGAGTTTATATTTCTTTTAGCTATTGTGTCAGCCAGTCAATAGCTCCAGGCAGCACTTCAGTTGCTGGCAAGAAAGTTCAAGGTAATCTTGGAACAGCAGCTTAAAAAACGAGCTCCTGGCTTGTGCCAAAAGTTACTGACTATAGCAGAGTTAGCAGAAGGGAAGACACCTATGACTCAGTTGCTCTGGCACAAAGCCTAAATTATGACCAATATGGCTTTCAGTTAAGCAAATGACACACATTACCAAGGGTCAGATTACAGAAAAGAGCAGCAAGGTGCCTCTCTCGCCTTGGCAACCTTTTGCTCCAGCTGCCCTATTGCTGCATCCCTCTACTAGCTGGTTCCCCGTGCTCTTTCTGGGCTCTCAAAGTAGCACTAGTCCCAGGACATAAGGGCAGAACAAAACTATTGGAGCAACCTACCAGCAGCTTACTAATCACTAAGGCAACAAAGGCTTAGGGAGAAAATCACTGCTTTTCTCCTTCAGACTGCTGTTTCAAGAATCCCTGGATCTTGTCCACAAGAACCTCTCTGACAGCATCCAAGTGAATGACACCACGGTTCAAGGCTGTTTTCAGCTGACCCACTGTTGTGAGATAACCTCATTGTTGTGAGATAAAGACCTTTTAGTTTCTCCTCACTCTACCCTCGCTCCCACCTTCATTATTCATATACATTTACCATAACTGACTCTGTGATCACTGTTTGTGTATCACTTGTATATGAAATAAAATTTGATAGGGATATGTGTAATCTTTAGCATACTCTAGTGAATTCTTAAATCCATTCAAATTAATTTTACTAACTAAAGATTCACAAAAATACTTCTTCAAAGACAATCTGCGTGGTTAAATAAAAGATATGCCTATAGTGAGAATGAAGTAATGTTTTTATCATTAGTAATATCCAGCTAATGCAATTTATGGAATCACCTTAATATCTTCTGCCATCTTTTTCTCCTCTTCTGTAAGTTCCAGGGTGGTTGTTTCATCAGCAGAGAAGTATTTAGAAGCAGGGATCATTTTTCCATCCTGAAACTGCAGATTTCTCACTAGTACCTGAAAATAGAGGGGATATAAGCTTTTATGCATCAGTATAGTCACAAATAGTAAAATGTGCGGATTGCAGGAAAGCTGATACGATATATATAATATAAAACAGGACATTCCTACTCGTCTTTCAGATTACCCTCTATACTAACACATTTTAATCACTACTGAAAATGAATACGTATTGAGTGTGAAGCAAAACATGAATATCTACCCTACAGGGTAGCAGTGAACCAGTAAATGCCAGACAAACCAGCTCCTATTTGCAGCTGACAATTCCACACTACCTGCACTTCTTGCTGATCTATTCCATCCATACTCATGTTTTTCAGATGGAGAACTTACCATCTTCCCATCATTACCAAAAATGACTAGACCATTCTTGGTTACGAGTCCAGGTCTTGAAGCACCTCTTATTGCCAGCTCTTGTCCAGCAGGCACTGAAGCATCAAGTAACGATGAGCCATAAAAAGTAACCACCTAAAAATAAATGGAATCAAAAGTACATAGATTCTAGTCATGCTTTAAAAACCTAATAATTGACATTGTTTGGAAACATTAATACAATACAAAGTAATAAAATATAAGTAACTACACATGCAAACCATGTTACAATGTCATTTCTGTATCTTTATAATCCAGGACACCTAAAACTTGCAAGCTGCCTAAACCTGCAAAGCTGTGTAGCTCTTACATTGCGCATGACTAGACCAGTGCAAAAAGGGAAGCAAAGTTCAATGGTACATGCACAAAATGAGAGACCAGCAGAAGCCTGACTGTAAGTGGTGGAGTCCTGATCTGCCTCCAGGCTGGCACTGCTGAACATTGCCTCTCACTTGGCCTCTTCAGCTCTTTCTGGGCTCTCAAAGCATCACCAGTCCCTGCACATCAGCACAGAACAGAATAGGGATATGATTTAGCTGAGAAGTATTGGTGATGGTTGGACTGGATGATCTTTTAGGTCTTTTCCAACCTTGACAATTCTGTGATTCTGTGAACCTGGCTTTTGGAGCAACCTACCCACAGCTGGCGAATTTTTAAGTAAAAAAAATTAGGATGTCAGAGGCAGGAAATGTGATTTTTAAAATATTTTATGCAAGTAAAATGTGGATTAAATGTGTAATGGTCTTAAAACATCAAAAGGAAACAGCTGTCCAGGGATAAAATTAGATGTATTTATTTCTGCAAGTGATTTTTGTATTCCCAGACCCAAATTTCTTTTAAAAAACCCTTCCTTTGCTATTTCTGTTACTCAAGGTGTTTCATTTTGCTGTTACATGGTGATGGTTCCCTTTCAGTATGGGCTTCATTACACTGTAACGCATACCTGCTTCCCAAAATGACTGTGGTTCTACCCTTGTTATTTAATGCTTCATGTTTGTTTTTTTTTTAGATATTGTTCTTATCTTTTAATTAAACTACAATTTTGAAAAAGTATCTTTATGCAGCCACCAAATGAGAGCTCCTGCAGTGTAATTCACATCTGTATTCACCTGCATGCAGACACTTTCAGCTTTTCTAAGAGAAAACAGTCAGAAATGGGAATTTACAGAGCGTACCTGGTCATCTATTTTTGCCCATGCTCCAGGTACTTTATCATGCCCTCGGATCCAGTTGTGCAAAGCTGCTGCAGGTTGATCCCAGGTGATCTAGAAAATCAAGACATACCAGCTAATTCTTCTCTCTTTAGTTACAAATCAAGTTATTAATGCTTACCACTTTACAAATTTTTCCCTGGCTTTCTTTCAGCTGTTAAGAACACAGAAATGGTCTGATCTAATATAGGAAGATCAGTGATCCCTACACATCTAAATATCAAATACCTATCAGATGGGATGCACTTCCTATCATACGGGATGATCTTAACACTTCTGTGTTCTGTGCAGTCTTTTTCTGTTCATAGATTGTCCTTCTCATACTAATATACCGATAACATAACTCTTGCTACTAGGTATTCATTCATAAATAATATTATGATTAACAAATCTAATAAGCACAGTATAAATGTAAATAGCGTATGTTTCCATTTCCTAACATCCAACCTAGTTCTGGTAAAGAAAACAGCACAGACTCTTGGTAAACAAGCTGGGACAGTTATCACCATTCAGTGTTGTATTTCGAAGTATGGTAACCTAAGTACCCACAGAAGGCATAACTACCATTTAGCTATGTGCAGATGATTCCAAGTAGATCATCAAGTTTCTAAATATATGTAACTGCTGGCTGGCAATCTGAACTTAACCTGAGTCTTCATGGATTTGTCCCAGAAATACGAGGAGAGGAAACAACTGAGTTAAAACCCACATTCATTTCAAGTCACTGCTATTGCAATCTGAATTAGAACAGCTTTTTCTAGTGAGTGGCACATACCACAGTGTTATTTAATACTACCTCTGCATTTTCCTTTTTCTGGATCCCTTCGTATGTTGCCCCTTCTTTCGGCTGAGGTATACGAGGCGCCTTACCATCAGCAATTAGATGTACAGCTTCCACCTAAGTAAAAAGCAACAGATTTAACATTAGCTTGGCTCTCCTTCAGTCCTCAGTCATGCTTGTGGCTGACAGAAGAAAATCTTCTTCCACAAGAGGAAATGGCTTATTTTCAAAACCCAGGTTTTCCAAAATCTAGGAGACCAATGTGGCACTGGTTAACGTGCAAATGTTCTTGAGAAACTTCTTTGACAAAAGAAATAGCCTCAGAATTTGATGGGAGTATCCAGTCACCACGCATACAGCAGCTGCCTGAACTAAGCAGGACCAGCGTTTATTTAGAGACAGAATGTGATTCTGTATGTTTGCATTCATCTCTATTCCTTTTCTTTCTGCAAATATATATATATATATATTTCTCTCTTGAGAACACTCAAGACAAACCTGACCTCTTGCCTTCTGCAGAAACAGGATATGCTCTGCCCACTGTCAGCAACAAATATTCTGAGGCCACCTCCTCAGCTGTTGTAAAGCAACAGAGTTCATCTGAAGTTTAAAATCCATCTGAACACCACAATCCCTCTTCCCAACTGCATGCATCTTGCCAATATTTCCTTTTTTTTTTTTTTCTTTTCAAACTCCAGCAGATGTTATTCTTTTCTTATAAAATGATGCTATTTAGTACAGGTAAACATACCATAGCCTTTACTCCTTCTGGGAAGAGAAACCGGTTATACAGATCATCCACAGTATCATTTGGGCCAACATCGCATTCTCGCTGCAGAAGTATTGGTCCAGTGTCCAAACCATCATCAGCCCAAAAAACTGTAAATCCTGCTTTCTTATCTCCTTGAATTAAAGTCCTGGAGGTAAAAGAAGCCTTACAGTAAATAGAGAAAACGTGAAAGCAGCCAGGGATATCTATCCATGTGTTACACGTTCATTTACTTTATGCAGATGGAAGATCCTGACTTTCTTTATCACCAGTTTCATTACTCATTTCACAGTCAAGTTCCCAGAGCTTTGTTACTATATGTGTACTTTCACAAAGAGACATAAGAAAGGTTTCAGTGCCCATCACAGTCATTGTGTTATTTAAAATGTATCATCTGTGGCTTAAACATATAGAGCAAAAAGTGTGCAATAGCTGTGTGTGTTTGAAAGATGGAAGCATGTAAATAGTCTAAATAATTCCGAATTGTTTACTGTAATTAGCTAAGCTTCACAGCTTATCTGCAGATCAACAAGGGAAGCACAGTTGTCCCACAGCTGAAAGAGCTAAACTGACAAAGAAAATAATGGACACTTAGCAAAACACTAATACACAACTGCTTAAGGAAAAGACACTGGGGGAATTTAAGTCCAGCCAGATTCTCAGCAGGTCTGCATGAACATGCACACACTAGTTATACAGCAGACCTATACTGATTTACATCAGCTCAGGATCTGTTTCTGAATGTGAAGGGAACTCCAGCCACAGAGATTTTCCACTCTTCCTTGGAGATGCAGGTACCTCTGAATGATGGAAAATCAAATACAAGTGCTTAAGGGAGCAGCCAGAAGTGTCAGTGTGCAAACATCAATTCCATTTTTGTAAGACATATGGCATACATAATTATTCCTTTGGCAGTCCATGTTGTGAGAAGATCATCGGAAATCTGGCTTATAGATTTGAAAACTCACTATAAGAACACTGAAAACTACATTATTAAAAGCATGCATTCCTGCAGAAAGAGGGGCAAACTCTGAAGACAGCTGGGGGAGTTAGCAGTTGAAATAAGAGTGAAAGCTTGCAGATAACAGATCCTCCAGACACTGAAGCAGCATCTCATCTGTTTTACATGATCTGTAAATACAGAACGATCACACTAATGCGGTGTGTCCTTGGCATGCTCTGGCAGAGAAGGAAGTACTGTGGAAAGACATCTCAGATGCTGAGTAGACAACAGGATGGGAACTCCTGAGAACTTCCTCTGTGCACCACCTCAAAGCTCTCTTTGCAGATGGCTGCTGGTAAGAGAGTAGCAGTAGGTGAAAGAGGCTGTAAAGGAAGGAGTGAAAGAACCTTCAGAGGTTCAGGACCTTTGCCTGTAACAAATGCCTCTTAGACATGAATCATCACCACTGGTTTTCTCAGTAGTGGTGTTTGTGTGGGAGAAGGGTCTACTACAGCTCAAGGGCTACGGCCACAACAGATGGAAGAAACCATAACGAGATCAAGGGGCTCAAGGCTGAAACACATGAGCCATCATTAAAGGCCAAATGTTAAATTCTAGCATAGTTTAAAAGTCTTAGGACAACAGCCTTCATCTGCAAAGGGCAGATGCTTACAGAATGAATATACAAAACAGGGCTATTTGATCTCTTTGTTGGCTGCCTCCTCACTTCAATTAAGAAAGAACAAGCAATCACTCCTTATTCACATCCCCATGTCTTTCATGGCTTTTTGCACTACTGGCATGTTTCCTTCCCATTGATCTGTTTTCCAGTCTGAAGACTCCTGGACTTCTGCACCATCATGTGGAAGTTGGTCTATACCAAGATTTTTCTGAGGCATTTCTACTTCTTTCATGCTCCAAGATCCTTCCCGTGGTCTCTTTTCTGAACAACAACTTAGATTTTACTGCTTACATATAGACAGCTTTTTCCCCCTTACATATCATTACCTTATGTTTTTTTAACTTCAAGTTTTACCTCCTGTTATCTGAATCTTAATTTATTCATTTATGTATTGAAGTATCACCATCACCTGGAATACCAATATAAGTCTCCTGCTTTGCCATTCTTTTTGCTCAGCACCATGTTATATCAAACACCTATATCAAGCTACATACCTCCCACCTTTAACACACTCAAGAAAATGGTTGTTATTCAATTCTGTGCCTTAAAAGTTGGCCCTTTGTATCTTTTACATCTATTTTGCCAGACTTTGTGCTCTTTCTGATTTTACTTATTTGGACAGAAATGCCACCTCCTGAAGGATTTCCTTGCATCTCTAACGGTCTCCTTTACTCTCTCTTCAAGTACTCTTTTCAAGTACTTCAGCTTAGCTTTTTTTCACTGTGGGTTGTTATTCAAAGAACAAAATATGCTTTTGCTTTGATTTTACAGCATTACATTGTTAGGTAATCATCATGGTGCCTGCAAGATTCTTTTTTATTTTTATTTTTAATATATTTAGACAGTTTCTCTTTGAATTTAAACAAAATGATAAAGACATTTCTTTTGACATAGGAATGCTACATCAGAGTCCACTGTGGTCATTACTGCAGTTAAGCTCTTTCACAGTAACATTCTGAATCTAGTCTCGTGCATTGCACTGAATGATAGAAGTTTTTTTTCTTATGGATTCTTTCATGTCTTTCTTTCCCTTCTGTGAAATCTTAAGACTCTGCATGAAGCCCTGTTGTGACACTTACCTATTATTTGAGGGGAGCTAGCTGCAAGAGTACCATCCTGCCTATGGAAACTACATATTGCTAATTTACCTATGTGAGTATTACACAAATGCACAGAGCACATCACTGGTCTTCCACACACAACAGCTGCACTCATGGTGGAAATAATGTGGAGTCTCTGGTATGAAGAGCAGTTCATGATCCAAATATTCAGCTGCTTCAGAGAAATTGTTTCAGAGCAGTTGCGAGGCAACAGAACTGTGTCAGTGTTTACATAAATAATGAATCTGGCCCAATGTCCTAGCAGGACGAGTACATAGTTTTGTTGAACAACAGGCAAAAGCTTACCAGTTGATTGCAGAAGCTCCTCGGTGGCGTGGTAGGATGGATGGATGGTAAATAATTGAGCCATGTTTTGGGCAGTCAATGACATCCATTGGGATGAACTGTGTACAGAATGGAAGGACATTTAGCTCCGCTCCAACTGACTTGTAGGCTGCGATTACTTCCTGGATAGGCTTTCCTTTAGCTCTCCATCTGGGAAATTTGAAAACAGGAGTGCCATCCTTCTCTGCTGCCAGTGCTGAGGAACAAAAATATACTTTTCTTAAATTCACATTCTGTGTTAAAAATTCAAACTGAAATAAGTTTTGTACAACAACCCACATCATGAAATGTATTACAGATAGCCCTCTGTACTGTTCTGTATGCTGTTTAAATAAAACTTTACACTTGGATAAATGTGATTAATTATGTCATGGATTCTCATTCCTATAGCTTGGGCCATTCTCAACTTTAATTTCACTCTCACGACTTGGGTAGTAAGAATGAAGAATGTCACTGAATATAATAGCACTTCATTTCTTGTCTGGACATTACATTTGCCTGCAACTGGTTTAGCAGAGCTTAATTTTACCTTTCACATTTGTATGAGATTACAATTATGTGCTCGTGTCAGCAGCAATTTACCATGTGGCTCAAATAATTATAGATGCTAGCAGCCTTCAGTCATTTCTTCAATATTCTGTTTACTGATGCTTTCTGGATATGCTCCCATTTATCTGTGAGACACACAGCTACACCAAGAGTTTGGCTCAAGGGTGAGAAAAAGCAACTGCATTATTGCAGACATAATCTTCAGATGTTTGATAAATGCCACTGTACATCTGCTTAACGAACCATCACAGAAAAGATGGTAGAGTCAAACTCTATAGCTGTTGAGCTGGATCTGTAATAGGAAGAAAAGGGAATACAGAAATTTACTTAATTTAACTCCTATTTCTAAACACTTTTTGGATTTTCTTCCTCTTTTTCATTTCTGAAATTGAATTTTGAGTTTGACCTGAAACATCACTAGCCTATTAACATAGATCTTAAGTAAATACTTAATGAAGTATCATTCCATCCAGTACATTGGAAGCTAGCATGTACTGGAATTGCTTTTAGAAATAAAAATCATAGCTGACTGAGGATATATAGAAACATTAGAAATTTTCACTTGTGACTTGTTTAGATCATCAGAAAGCAAAAAAACAATGAAGTCTTAGGAAAACAACAAATATTCTACAGCTCAGTTAAAATGGTCATGATGGAAATCAGACAAAGATTTGCTGAGTTACATCTGCTAGTATAAAAACAGCAGAATAACAGTTTGTATAACTCAACCAACTATTATGGTATGCTTCCAGAGCTGGACAGACACATTGTCTTTTTCTAGATCAATAGACATCTCCTATAATTCTTCCAGTGTATGATTAATTCTTTCAGTGAGGTTATAGAATGCAACAAACTTGAGAGCCATTGGGAGTGCCACAGGCAAGGTAAGAAAAATCTACCTCTGATTCTTCCCTCATTCTATAAAAACATGTCAGGACCCGAACACAAGAGGACACATTCAAGACAGCTCATGGAATGTAGTTTTAATTTCTGTTAATCCATAAAGGCAAGTTCTATTTTGTCACTTGTTAATCCTATTAACTCACTATTGTTGTGGCACTGAAAAGAGAAAGTTATACTTCAGATAATGACTTCAAAGTAGCTTCTTCACCACGTTGTTTTCTGCTGTATGAGTTCAATTCTGAATACCTCAAAAGCAACCGCTTAGAAAGTTTGCAAAATCTTGGCAATGTAAACAGGAAGAGCAAAGCCTCTTCTACCCTTTCCAGTGAGTTTTCCTTAGACCAAATGGAAGAGAAATAGGCTCTGCAGGCATACTGCTGCATACGAACTTGTCAGAAAGGGCAGAAGGCCAAGAATAAACAGTCTTGGCTCCAAGCCTTGAGTGTCCCAGACAGCACCACGGAACATGTGACAGATATTTGTTTTGAGTGCAGGCTCAACAGCTATTTACTAACACATCCTGTGAAGTCAGGAGCTAACCAAGACTATCAGACTGTTCCTCAAACCTGCTTTTACATATTTTGATTATTGTTTAAGATACAGATCTAGTTCAGGATGGAACCTCTAGGTAGACATTCAAATAAGGTACTCAGATTAATTTATTTGAAAAGAAAATATCATAGCACATGGCCCTGCATAGCTAGAAACAATTTTTAAATACTCACTAATTAACAAGGTTAAACCAGCTCTGGGACTTGTGTTTTCATTCAAGCATAGTTCTTGTGCTGAACTCAGTGTATCAAAGGCAATATATATGCAAGTCACTCCCATATAGACAGCTCACAGCAAGGCAAGTTTGTTACTATGCTTGTAATGTCAGCATCTAGATTAAGTGCACTTACCCAAAGGATCAGCTTGTCCATTCTTGTCAGGCACTGTGAAAACTCCCACAACTTTATGGCCCTCTTTTCTCAGCTTGTTATAAACCTCTTGTCCAAAAATGCTTTGACCTATAAGGGCTAGCTTTAGCTTATGCTGGTATGCCTGAACAAAAGAATTAAAACAAACCATGTTATAGGATATAAAGTATTTATGTTGCTGCTTACGTTTCTTTTTTGCTCTTTCAGCATTATTTTTGATTCAAAGTGGAATAATCTTTCTTCGTTTGAAGGAAAAGCAATCAGTTTTTTAGGTAAGTGACAGGCAACGTGTAGTTCTGTGAGACCACACTGAGCATAAAGTATCAGCAGATACTTACATTTATGTATATTGGTTTCCCATAATTTTCATTAGACAGACTCACTGCTTGCTACAGTTTATCATTATCTTACTCCTAGCCATAAGATATGGTACAAAATGAAACAATATTTTTGAAACGAGTACAAAAAACATTTTCTCTTGGCATAATGCTGGTGCCTGGAGCACGCCCTCTGAGCCACTATAATTAAATGGTGGCATATAATTTGTGGTTAACACAGATACACAAAGAAGACAAACTCACATTATTCCTACCAAGTTAAAGGTAGCGATCATTCATTTGAACCTCCTACAAGGCAACATTTCTAAATACGCAGTGCCCTCGCTGGACTTTCCCAGCCTTCTGTGTTTGTTTCTAAATTCAGTGGATAAAAGATTTTAAGCTTCTTCTGACCAAGCAGATGCCAACAGCTGCCCCAACTTTTGATTTTTAGGTGAGTGAGAATAACGACACTACTACGATATCAGAAAATCACCTACTGCTGCTCTATTTAAGCTCTCAAACCCTGAGAAAAGTACTAACTCCTTTAGACTCCTCAAAATCTAAGGAGCAGTCTTCTGCAGAATACCAGCTTTGAGGACACTCTAATTTCCCCTTTTTCCCTTCCAGGAAAACATGCCAGCTGGAGCACAGCATATGTTTTCTGGGCAGGATGTAGTACTTGTGCGAGCAGGAAAGACAGAGAGAAGTGGCCCAGATTCAGTGAATCTACTTCAACTTTGAAACTGTTCCAAGGCTAATTGAATTTTACTGTGAACACTACAAGTACACTGTGATGCTCTTCCACATAACCCAACATCTTGTAGATCCACAGAATCGTCTAGAATAGAAAACACCTTCCAGATCCAACATCAACCTGAGCTACCAAGTCATATCACTAAGCCTCATCCCTCAGTGCCACATCCACAATCCTATAACCCTCCTCACATGTTCCTCTTTGCTTCCTTCCTGCACAGGTGTTCCTGAGGGTACTGAGATAGGTGGACACTGACCTGACAAAAAAAAGCTAATTCTTAACTAGATCTACTGAAAGATCTAGTTCATTGCACCACCATGAGCCCTAATGCAGGGTGCAAGAATGAGTAGAGGGTGAGACTGCCCCTTGCAAGAGCTTCCTTTGTATTTTTCAACCTTTAAAAAACAAACAGATATGGCTAGGAAGGAAAGGTTCACATAAATAAAGAAGCTTGCTTTCCCCAAAGCTGAATTGGACAGAAACTGCTTCTAGACTCAGACCATTAAAGACTCAGACTCCTCAGGATGCCTGAATAAAAGGTGGAACATAAGTCCACATCCTCACCTTCACCCTAACTTTCATCTTTCCCAAATGGACTTTGACTGCCATTTTTTTTTCTGAATGACTCATTGGATGCCACAAGCTCAGAAGGACAGATAGGAATCGATGCACTGTCTGAATATTTTAACCACTGGTATCTGTGCTGTTCGTTGACACTTACATGCTTTTCTTCTCCTTCCTCTCTTCCCTTTCTTATGGAGGCTGGGACATGAGGATACCTTACCTTTACAGAGTGAGTTACTGACTGGATACTAAATGGTTTGGACTGTCCATCAGATCATATGACAAATGTCCTGAGAAACACATTACTCAAAACCACAGTCCATTTCATCACAATTCATTTCACATTTGAAATACTATGGATGAATCTTGCTGTTTTCAGGCTGTTTTAGTTCTGCAGATGGCCTCAGAGAAAGGGCACTACAAAATAGAAGGTTCTACTGCAGGAACATTGAAGCAAATTCGTTCTTTTATGCATACCATTTTTAAATAAAGCAGTAGGCAATAACTATCTGCCCAAAGGCAATATTTTCCATCATAGAATCATAGAAGAATGTGACACCCCATCTCTCTAGGCAAGTGAAAGCAACAGCAGACCTTTATTACTACCATTTGTTCAAGAAGTGTATAGATGGAGATGTAGATGTAGTACCTAGTAACATGGGTTAATGGGAAACATTGGTGGTAGGTGAACGGCCAGACTAGATGATCATAGAGGTCTTTTCCAACCTTAATTATTCTACAATTCTACAATATTCTCTACGAAATACACTTTTTCTTTTCTGATAGCCTTCTCCCAGCTCTTTTCGAGTGATCTCTGAACATCTTAAGTTTCTTCCCCTTTCACCCTACCAAGGCACCCTCTGCTACAGTCATCTGAAAATCAATTTCCAAAACATTCCTTGACATCCAAAGGCATTCTCAGATGTAAATGTTGATAGAAATCAGCTTCAATATAAGCCTTTGCCCTGGCAGATCACTAGGCTGTGAATAAAACATGGAGATAGATAACTGGATCAGCAGTAGAAATATTGATGACTTTCATGTGAGGCACAAATTGTACGTGTGACAGGACTTATCCATAAATCACCAGTTGAGCTCCCAGCATATTGAGCACACAAGCAGTTTTGTTGCATATTTCACAGCACCAAAGGTAAATAGAAAGAAGAGAGGCAGAGAGGTTACGCCTGCTCC
Source organism: Excalfactoria chinensis (assembly GCF_039878825.1). Taxonomy (NCBI): domain Eukaryota; kingdom Metazoa; phylum Chordata; class Aves; order Galliformes; family Phasianidae; genus Excalfactoria; species Excalfactoria chinensis. The sequence continues at coordinate 51,483,457 of NC_092825.1, read as the reverse complement.
AGGGCAGAGGTAGGGTACAGCTGTGACACTTAATCTGGAGAGATACTTCAGAAGAAAAGGTTTTGTAAGAGATCTCCTGAAGTTTAATCCAGGCAGATGTTTTCTGTGCCAAAGAAAGATTCCTGCAGTGCTTTGTCAGTGCTCAGCTAATGAGGGAGAGAGAGTGTGTTTTATCTTTGTTACCACGGAAAGTTAACCACAATCCAGAATGAAGCTGCATGGCCAAACTTAGAAACATATTGGTGTTTCTAACCAGTGCTGCACTGCTGCTAGTAATGCCTCAAATACATCCACTATCTCAATGACATTAGTAAAGACAAGTCCCTGTTCGAATTATAAAGAGGACAAACAAACCTTGCAGTCTTAACTCTTAGTTCATGTTTCCCTGTGAAGAAGTCTGAATATCATATTACATGGAACTGTGTACCAGTTCCAGTTCCAAATCACGAGTTGCTGTAAATCAACATCTTTTCCCTATGTTAAGTTATACTTGCTTAATTCACATTAATTGTGGAGCTAAGTCAACAAATGATGGTGAAGAGAGGACTATGTTCTATGAAGGACTGAGGAGTTAAGATTGTAGATGGACTCAGAAAGTTCAGTTTCTTAATGGCATTGCACAAAAAGATCTGCCTGGCAAGAAATCAACTCTGCTGTCCCATGTGCATAGAATGTTACTCAGCTGGAGACCGAATTCAATTGCAGGATGGGTTTTGCAATTGGTGATTCTTCAGTTACTTCTCCAACAAATGGTACGTGTGCATTGTGTGATCGTTATTAGCATCTGGCTTAGATGTGGCGGTTTGCTTGTCTCACTTTAACACGTGCTCTGTCATCAGCAGAAAGCAGGACCCACACTCACAAGTCTGTTGGGTTGGGTGGAAAAAATCCCATATGTGGAAGGAAGGACTTGCAGGTTCAGACCACAAATTCAGTCCTTCGTTTTTCATCTTATTTGAAATATGACGATTGATTCACTGCAGAAAATCTAACAGCCAGCTCCTATCTTAATTTGGAAGCTCTCCTCAAGCATTTTTAGCTGAGTTAGACCAGTGGAAGTGGGAAATCCTTTTCAAAGAATTTAGTATGAACCGAACATCCAATCAAAATGGAAAGTTACACAAAATTACACTGAAATAAAAAATGTTTGGTGTTTTCTTTCTTATGTAAATTCACCATAAAGCTGTAGAAAGGAGGTCTTTAAAGAGCACCAAAATGATGCTACTGAATAAACTGATGGATGGGTACGGGAGCATTATTGCTGGCACATCCAAAGTACAAACTTTTATCACTGTTTCTGTCAGGGATGTTAGGAGTTACACTGGATTTTGTTTGCCTGGCTTACTGTGGGTATATGATATTCATGAATAGACACTTTTCATGGGAAAATTAATGGTCATATATAACCACAGTGCATTTCTTGCCTTATTTCTGCAAGGATGCCCAATGCCTACTTATGGGAAACAATGGAGCACAGGCAGTTTGGACAGGTCTGGTCTTTCTCTTGTTAATTCAGTAATCACAGGATAACGAGGTTAATATGACAGTGCTCCCAAAAGATAAGCTGCTGCTCATTCTACTATAATTCTGTTGTTTTTGAGTTCAACACTGCAGAGAGAAGCAGCCAAACAAACATTAGTGACTCTCTGTCAAGTTGTTCTTCCTAGAAAGGGAGTCAAGTCCAAGAGTTACACATTCTTCTCTACTTTCTAATGCTACAAAACTCTTGCTGAGAAGAATATTGATTTCATAGTTAAAAGTCATTCTCTGTTGCTGCCTCTCATACGTGGGCATACACACAGATCTTACATGTAATGAGTTATCAATTTCTAATCAAATCTATTGAAGGTGAATGTTTAATAACTGCTTCTCTGACTGTAAAGCTACCAAAAAGACTGCAATACTTTATAGTTTTTCTCTACAAGAATGTAGTGAAGCTAGTAAACATTTCAATACGCTGCATCTTTTCAAAGATAAATATCAAACTGCACCTCCTTCGAAAAGCAGCGCTGCATCAGCATTTCTGCTGAGGATCTACATGTGCTGAATTCCAGTGCCTCCAAATAGAACCAGTGTGTAGGGCCTCCCTCCCTCCCATTACACATCTGCGGGCTCACAGCAGTTGTTATTCATTCCTATCTGTTGGTCCCGCTGACCGCATTTTCTGTTCAGTCACTTTATTCCGACCTTTCCACGCACAGCCCTTAGGATGACTTCCTTGCACTAAACTGCGCAAGCACAAAACACACAGCGATCTTCAGGAACACAGAAGCCATCTCCCAGCCTCGGCTTGCCAGACACAAGCACGTGGACAATGTGGACCGGGCAGAGCACTTCAAGGCACTTGTATGATCTATATTTGGAAGAGGAAAGAGAACAGCCCGGAACAAGCGCTCGGAACTGTAAACACCTGAGGCAGGGGCCGCGGAGGCGCTTAGGCCGGGAGATAGAGACGCACGGGCTTGGGGGCAGCTCCACACCCGGGGGGAGGCGGCATCCATAGGCCCCCTCCAGGCCGGGCCCGGGGACAGCCGGCTCCTTCCAGCCGCATCCCTGCGGCGCCCATTTGATGTCTGCGGGCCGGGCAGGATGCTGCCCCGGTGCCTCCCGAAACCCGCACGCGCCTTACAATCCCACCCAGCAGCGAGGACGCGCATCATCCCCGACCCCCGCCCGCCCGCCTCGGCTCGGCTCGGCCCGGCGCCGGCCGCCGCCGTTCAGCGCCCCGCTCACCGCGGAGCTCGTGCAGAAGGTTCGCAGCAGGCGCGGGGCTGCCCGCAACATCTTGCGGACAGCGGTCGGGCGAGCGGCGCACGGACCCGGCGGATCGCCTCGTCTGACGCAACCCGCGCCGATGGCGCCCGGCCAGATCCTGCGGCCCCGCCGCGGCGGCGCGGCCCCGCCCGGGGTGCGGCATGGCGGCAGCGGGGCAGCCCTGCACCTGCCGCCTCTGCCCGGGCAGCAGCGGGAAGCCGCCGGGGGCAGCGCCGTGACGGAGGCCTGGGGGGCGGTAAGGAGGTCCGTGTCGTTCTCGGGCCGTAACGACTTCTTGTTGCAGGTAGAATCCTAGAGCTATTAAGGTTGGAAGACACCTTAAGATCATCTTGTCCTACCATCAGCCCACCCCCACCGTGCCCACTAACCACATCCACACCGTTCTTGAGCGCCACCAGAGACGGTGACTCCACCACCTCCAAGTGCAGTCTGTGCCACTGCAGCACCACACTTTCAGAGAAGTGATACCTAATATCCAACCTGATCCTCCCTTGGTGAAGCTTGAAGCCATTACCTCTTGTCCTAATACTGTGACATGGGAGAAGAGGCTAACCCCTACCTCACCACAATCTTCTTTCAGGTTTTCATAGAGAGCAATAAGGTCTCCCCTGAGCTTCTCTTCTCCGGACTGAACAACCCCATTTCCCTCAGCCACTCCCCATCAGATTTGTGCTCCAGACTCCTCACAGCTCTGCTGCCCTTCTCTGGACATGCTTCAGGGCCTCACCGTCTTTCTTGTAGTGAGGAGTCCAAAACTGAACCCAGCACTCGAGGTGCAGCCTCCCCAGTACTGAGTACATGGGAATGATCACTTCTCTGCTCCTGCTTCATGGTACAAGCCAGGATGCCATTGGGCAGCTTGGCCACCTAGGCACACTGCTGGCTCATGTCCACTAACACCCCCAGATCTGACTTTCATGAAGATAATGAAAATACAAAATTCAGAGTGCCAAAAAATATCCCAAGGAAAATGAAATTGACCCCAGAAGGGCTATGAGCAGCAAACCAACTGCAGATACCATGGCAGGAGTATAAGCATGACTGCTATTCAGGTCAGGCTTAAACCTCAGCAATATTTAACATTAAAGAGTGGAGGTGGATAAAAGACTGAAATACATTCTGCTCTTCTCAAGAAAACAAAGAAGAAAAAATGAGGCTGGTCATTATATGGGTAGCTTGTGAACCACATTAGAGAAGTCAAAAGCAGTTCCATTGAATTTATAATCTGCACAGATCTTGTTGCAGTAGAATGTACAGTTGAAAAAGTCTTGCCTAGCACTTACGAGCATCCATTCCTCACTGCTGCTTTTATCCTTTTCTGCAAAAGAACTGTGATAGCAGTGCCTGAGGTTCCATTACAAGACCCAAAACTCTTCTTAGGGTACTCCCATTGCTCAGCTATGCCTTCAAGGAAGGCATTTCTGCAGCATGGCTGCTGCTCCTCTGTGCTCAGAGGGCACAGGAAGCAGAGGTGCAACAAGAGATAAACTGTACCGCTCCCACAGGAAAAAACAACTGAGGTTTTATGGACTCATAGAATATGCTGAGTTGGAAGGGACCCTCAAGCAGAGCATACATCGCCATGGATTAAAGTTACACAAGGGCTTGCTTTGAGACCCTTGTAATATAACTAATTCTTGATTTACTCCTGTGCAGCAAAAATAAATCCTGCCCTTTACTCAAGACATAGTGAGTAGGTGACATGAAATGAAATCTACACAAATGGTAATTAGGACAAACCATTAGACTTTGCTTTTGCAGTGAAAATTCAACACCGAGAGCCTCTAATCAGTTCATGTACTTTCCTCTCTTTTTTTTTAGAGTGAAAAACCTAGCAGAATACTTTGCCAGCTTTACTGAAGTTTCTCGTGATGCCTTCATTCAGAGTATGTGGTGACTTACTAGATGATGGAACAGTCACCTGAGAGAATTAAGTTCTTTTGTTGACATATTGAAAACTAAATTGGCCAAGCTAGCAGAATTCATCAAAAAGTCCCACTATAAGGAAGAATATGTTTATACAAGTGATTCCTTTTCTAGTATCTGTGGTCCTAAGGGTTTAAAAAGAATGGTGTACAGTAAGTCTAGAACAAGTTATGCAAATTACAAACAGCAGAGTGTAAAGAACTTCTACTGTAAACACTGGCATGAAAAACACTCCCATACTGCAAAGTTTGGAACTGGATTCAAACAGTGCCAAAGTTCAAGAGATTCCAGATCTTGGATCGTGATCCAAAATCCTCTCCAACTACAATACCATACACCTGGCATTTAGCAGCTGACATGCAGCCTTATGGCAAAATACCTTGTATTCCTAGATAAGCAATTTGTAATGACTTACGGCTCCTTACACCCTCACAGCATAGACAACACAACAATTCATGCAGAATACACTAGAACCTTAATTAGTTGGCACACGTTGGTCTCCAAAACACAATGCCAAACCAGCTGAGCCTATATCTCCATTTACCATGGCTTTACTCCATGAACTATTAAAATGTGGAGTGTAAAAAGGAAAAATCACTGGAGAAGGTGTCTCTTGTCAGTAGAATCACAGTATAAGAAATAGCAGGGCAATAGGGTTCAAGACCTACTTTAGATTTTGTAGTAACTAAGTAGACGGAAGGGAAAAGACAGGGAGAAGGAGATGTAAAATCACATGCAGGGATGTTATCTGCAAATCATCTGCTTCTTTCTTGTGATCAGAGTTGTTTAACTCAAACACCAGGGCTTTTAAAACCTGCTTAGTAAATAGATGATGTGGAATTTTGGGGATCAGAATAAACAGACATAGGTAATTCACAAGGTTCTTAAAGCCAAAATTTAACTCTGGAAAAAAAAAAAAAAAAAAAAAAAAAAAAAAAAAAAAAAAAGCTATTATCCATAGGAAGATTTCCAGCATGGAATCTTTCTCCCTAACCCAATTGATTTCCATTCCCTACTTTTCTAGTGAAATATGCCAGCAAGGGGCACAAACAAAAGGAGCAGTGTATATCATAACGTGATACACAAATATTATTCCTAAGTCAAACTAGTTTGTCCAACAGCACACTTACAAAGCAAAATGTGCCTGTATGTACAGAGCAGCTGTTAAACCGAATCCAGGTGAACATAATATGATTTCTGTAAAGCAGAAGTTACTCTGTTTTTAGAACGTCTTTAAAGACATAATGAAGAATTGGCAAGACCACTGCGGAAGGCTGTGTCCCACAGTACACTGAGTACACACACGTACTGAGCTGCTTGGGAAGCTGCTCAATCTTCCAGTATTTATTTTCTTTAGAAAATCATACCCTGGGGTTCAGTAATTGGCTAAACTAGCTCTGAACAGGCTTTTTGTAGTTGAAAATCAGCCTTGATGGAGCTTTTCGTAATGAAGAAACATTTGGTCATAGTTCAGACTCACATTCCTCAGGAGTACTTTACAGTTCATCCAGTTTGAAACACTAAAAGTGATTAAAAAAATAAATTGAGGCTTTGTACTTGTTATTCCCTAACTACGTTAATTGCGCGACAAGTTTCAACTCAAATTTTGTACAGCAGCAACTTTTCTTGTTTTGCCACTCACCAGCACAGGAAGCTCCTATTTCTTTTCTCTCTACAACATTTATACACAAAACTTGAATTAATTTTTCTTTTATTTATTTTTTTCCCCAACTTCAGCCTTAAATTAATCTCAGGCTAGAAACTCATGTGGTTTCTAGTGAGGCTTTCACAGTCTACTGATACAGATTTCCTGTCATCTAGACAACCCCTTAAAAACATATGTTTAACATTTTGTGTATCCAGAGTAACAAAACAGAGCATATATTTGGTGAAAAAAGGGAATTACTTGACTGATTTAAGCAGTAGAAAGAATTGTCATGTTCAGATGCCTTATACATCAAAAGTCTCTCAAATTCCATACAATAAGCTAGAAACTACTTTTGAGAAAGTTGGCATTATCTTTGTGGATCACAGTTGTAAAGAGCAAGTCTCAGATAGTAAATATTTTTTTCTGGGAATCCTGCCATAAAAACTGAGCAAGAACTTTATTTTATTTAAAATATTCATAGAATTGAGCATTAAATGTTCCACAGACAAGGAATGCAGAGCATAGCTGGATTTCTGCAGATCCAGCAAGCCTTCTTCCTTCTCCTGTAAGTAACTACAGTTCTACTAATCTTGCTGAAGCTGTGCTTGCATACGACAGAAGCAATGTTTTCTCTGGATGCATTTCACTGTTTTATGGCTCCTACTTGCACTTTTGAGGTTTCTACTAAGCTACCAAACATCATAAAAATGCTGTGAAAAATGCCATGTAACTGTATTGGTGGAGCCAGGAGCTGGACTTGATGATCCTCATAGGTCCCTTCCAACTTGGATGACTTTATGATTCTGTGTTTCAATGGAAAGAAAAGTTCAATAGCCCACAGTCAAGCCTGTGTTGTTTGACCAATTTATAGACAAATAGCCACTGCATGAATAAAACAGTAATAGTACCAAGTTAATTCTCCTGTATTTTGGTCTTTAATCACCCTCCAACCCTTTACAGTGCTGAGGTACAATGAGTGATCTCAGCTAGTACAGATTTACATAAGACTTGATGTATAGGAAAGTCCAATAAGAATTTTTACTTCCCTGACCATTTTGCTCTGAATCCTTTCTCAACTGTAAAACTATTGAAATAATATTTGGATTTCCAAGAACATCTGTGCTAAACAAAGTCTAAGGATTAAGAAGGCTGGGGTCCTCATTGCCTTCTTTACATCTGCCTTTAATAAGCAGATCAATTATCCTCAGGGCACATTACACCCTGATGCGGAAGTCTGGAATGCTATGCAGAATACACCCCCAGTGATTCAGGTGGAGACAGTTAAAGAGCTCCTCCTCCATCTGGACTGTCACAAGTCCATGGGACCAGACAGACTCCATCCTAAGGTGCTGAGGGAGCTGGCTGGAGTGATTGCTGAGCTGCTCTCAGCCATCTACCAGTGCTCCTGGTTAACTGGAGAGGTCCCAGAGGACTGGAGGCTCACCGATGTGACTCCCATCTACAAGAAAGGCCGTAAGGATCATTCAAGGAACTACAGGCCTGTTAGCCTGACTTTGGTACCAGGGAAAGTTATGGAACAAATCATCTTGGGTGAGATCACACGGCATGTGTGTGACTTCCAGGGCATCAGGCCCAGCCACCATGGGTTCATGAAGGGCAGGTCATGCTTGACCAACTTCATGTCCTTCTATGACTGGGTGACCAGACTGAGAGACAAGAGAAAGGCTGTTGATGTAGTCTACCTAGACTTCAGCAAAGTCTTCGACACAGTCTCTCTCACAATATCCTCCTGGGGAAACTGGCTGCCTGTGGTCTGGACAGGTATACCCTTCTTTGGGTAAGGAACTGGCTAGAGGGCTGTTGGCAACGAAGTTAAGTCCAGCTGGCAACCTGTTACAAGTCGTATCCCCCAGGGACTGGTATTGGGGCCCATCTTGTTTGATATCTTTATTGATGACCTAGATGAGGGGATTGACTGTACCCTCAGTAAGTTTGCAGATGACACCAAGCTGGGAGGTGGATCTGCTTGTTGATCTGCCTGAGGGCAGGTTGGCCCTTCAGAGGGATTTAGATAAGCTGGATCACTGGGCTGAGGTGAATGGGATGAGGTTCAACAAGGCCAAGTGCTGGTCCTGCACTTTGGCCACAATAACCCCATGCAGGCACTACGGGCCTGGGGATGAGAGGCTGGATGACTGTGAAGAGGAAAGGGACCTGGGTGTGTTGGTTGATGCTTGGCTGAACGTGAGTTGAGAGTGTGCCCAGGTGGCCAAGAAGGCCAGTCGTGTCCTGGCCCACATTAGAAATAGTGTGGCCAGCAGAAGCAGGGAGGTAATCATCCCCCTGTACTCAGCTCTGGTGAGGCCGCACCTTGAGTATTGTGTTCAGTTTTGGGTCCCTCGCAACAAGAAAGATATTGAAGCCCTGGAACGTGTCCAGAGAAGGGCAACAAAGCTGATGAGCGGTCTGGAGCACAAGTCTTATGAGGAGTGGTTTGGGGAGCTGGGAATTTTTAGCCTGGAGAAGAGGAGGCTCAGGGGAGACCTCATTGCACTCTACAACTTCCTGAAGGGAGGTTGTGATGAGGAGGGGCTTGGCCTTTTCTCCCAGACAACAAACAGGACCCGAGGAAATGGCCACAAGCTGTACCAGAAGAGCTTTAGATTAGACATAAGGAAAAACTTCTTCTCTCAGAGAGTGGGTCAGGCACTAGAATGGCTGCCCAGGGAGGTGGTGGAGTTGCTGTCCCTGGCAGTGTTCAAGAGGTGTCTGGATGAGCAGCTATGAGACATGGTTTAGCAGCTTGTGGTAGCAACGGTAATGGGAGGGAGGGTGGTTGGACTAGATGAACTTGTAGGTCCTTTCCAACCTTGTGATTTTATGATTTTTCTGACTGCTGTAATTTCTAAAGATATTAACAGATCCTTGAGCAATCTTAGCAACTCCTTGTAAGCCGGTAATAAATAAGAAGTTCCTAGCACACATGAAAACCCTAAACGTTACCGGACTTTAAGAAAAGATGCTTATAAAATCTGTCAATACTTTCACTTGTGCAAACAGCATAAAGCCACTCAGCGAGAAATGAGTACAGTAAATGTATCAATCAGAGCTGAGCTATGCTTGCTTCACTCAAACAACAGGCTTCAGGATAAAATCCAAGAAAGAAGAAATAGAATGGGATTGACCTTGGTGTAGGCAACAAATACTGTCACCTAGCAAGGCACAAGAAAAACAATTAATCTTTTAAGTAATTGCATCATAATCGCCATCATAAAATTTAACTGATGTACTTGTTTGATTCTGTGTGTTTTTGGGTTCTTTTTTTTGATTATGCAGCCTTCCGCTTCTTTCTAAGAAATGCATTATTTCAACAATTTTCATTTTTAAGTACTTTTCCCATAATCAAAATAAGGCTAGCAATGGCTTATGCTGTGGTTATCCCAGTGCAGTGTGGCCATTGCAGAAACCAACCATCTGCTTAGCATTGGTGATCTCACAACCTTGCAATAACCAACCTCACAGTATTTTACTCTTTATGAATTCACTTCAGTTGTGGGAACGGAGGACCCTACTGACTGTCAGCTCTTCAGCTACGCCCTGAAGGTGGTACAAGGATACTCTTTTCTGAGACAGAAAGCAAAAAAAATACTTCTAAAGTAGTCTGACGAACTGTTTATGTGCAGTTTTCCATGGAAGGAAACAGTATTTTGTTTTCACAAAAACTAGATAATGATTGTAGCAAAATTTTTCTACTGTTTTGCTTTCCAAACCTAAAGGACATATTTTGCCTTTGAATGCATGGTTGCTCTAATGAGTTCAGTAAAAGCTGCATCTATGTGACTGTAGACTTGACTGTGATCTTTGAAGTCATGTATAAATTGTGATTTCATTTCATGTGACACTTATGTCCCCAGAGGTACATGCATGCACTGCCAGCTGCCAACATCCTGCACAATTACATTTCTAGGGACTTAAAAACCCCATGTCAACAGCTTAGGCTCACACACAAGACTGTGAGTAGAGCAAATGTGCTTGGGCTTTGGTCATAGAATCATAAGGGTTGGAAAGACCTCTAAGATAATCTTGTCCTAATGCCAATCCATCCCCACCATGCCCACTGACCACGTCCCTCAGTGCCACATCCACACGGTTCTGGAACACCTCCAGGGACGGTGACTGCACCACCTCCCTGTGCAGCCTGTGCCACTGCAGCACTGCTCTTTCTAAGAGGAAACTTTTCATAATATCCAACCTGAGCCTTCCCTGGTGAAACTTCAGGCCATTCCCTCTATTCCTGTTGGTGTTACCTGGGAGATGAAGCCAACCCCAACCTCACTGCAGTCTCAGGTCACTGTAGAGAGGTCTCCCCTGAGCCTCTTCTCCAGACTGAACAAACTCAGTTCCCTCAGCTTCTCCCCATTAAAACTTGTATCCAGACACCTTTTCCTTCACTCAGCTTTTCCAGCCGCTCTGCCCCAATCCTGTAGTGATGCACAGGGCTGCTGTGACCAAAGTGCAGGACCCAGCACTTGGTCTTGTTAAAGCCCATACAACTGGCCTCAGCCCATTGATCCAGCCTGCCCAGATCCCTCTGTAGGCCCTTCCTACCCTCAGGTAGATCAATGCTTCCTCCAAACATGCCATCATTTGCAATATTAATCAGAACTGAAAAATAAAGTTAAAATAAGATACTCTGAACATTTTTCACACGATTTCTCTAAAAAAAAAATAATTGTTTTTGATCTCTTCTTTCCCAGATCTAGGCTGGTCTCTTGAAATGTGCTGTAACGAGGTAAGAACTCACCGACAAGAGCATGCACACCAGCCAGATCCTAGTTCCCTAGAAAGACCTTTAAAATTAATCGATTTGGCAAAGGACGGATTGCTTGTCTGCAGAAAACAAGCACAGCGGTGCTATTTTCAGACTGGTTGCACTACAGAGCTAGCTCTAATGGACGATCTGCAATTACCGATCCATCTCTCCGTGGAGCTGCTATTTCTGTTGCTCTCAGCCCCATGAAACTGCTGATGCTCCCACACCGCTTTTCGGAGCCATTTCCGTTTCTGCTGATAGTACAGACTGTGCTGAGCGAGCTAAAGTCATCGCTGCGGGCACTGCCAGCCGCCCCAGTAGATCTTCCCCTGTCACGCCGAGTGCTTTTACTTCTTTTATCCTCTAGCAGACACTACCAGCGTCCTGAATGGAAGTGAGGCGACGGCAGGGCTGACGACGGCTGCCCCCCCACCATCACCCCGCCTCCACCCGGAGTCCCGGCGCACCCCCAGCCCTCCGCCTCCATTTCCCAGAGTGCGGCGCGGAGCGGGGCAGGAAGTCCCGTGCGCCTGAGTCAGGGGAGGCGGGCGCGGCGCTGCCATGGCGCTGGAGACCCTGTCCCCGGAATGGGAGTTCGACCGCCTCGACGACGGCTCGCAGAGTGAGCGCGCGGGAGGCGGAAGGGCCGGGTTGGGGCAGGGCGGGCGTGTGTGCGTGAGGACGGAATGGGCCGCAAGGGATCGGGCTGAGGAGACCCCCGCCAGTCCCTATCGCGAGAGGCGGGCAGTGAGGAAGAGGAGGAAGGAGCTGCGGGAGCTGAGCGGGGCCGGCTCCCCTCCCTGTTCCTGCCCTCTGCTCTCCGCGCTCAGACCGGGCCTTGCCCCGTGCTCGCCTCAGTGGCTGTCGGGGGGTGTTTGGGTTGTGGGCTGCTGCCAGCTTTGCTCGTACCCCCAGCTTTGCTCGTACCGCTGTCTTCGGCCGCTCCTGGTCACCCCTGGCGGCCCACGCGTGTGTGCCGCATCCCCAAGGCAGGCTGAGGCAGCGTGAGGAGATCAGTGCGTTGTATGTGCTTTCTGCCCATGAAGGTGTTTGGCATGGAGCTGGGTGCTCTCTTTCTGTTTCACCTTTAGAAAATAGATATGTGAGACCTTGTGGTGCTGAGCTCTGTCAGTCCAAATCTCCAATCTCCGTGTTCTCTGCCTGTGGAGCTGACCTACTTCCTAAACTGAGAAGGTGCATGGCAGTCACACTGCGATACGTGCTGTACATTGAACTCTGCCAAATTAATGACACCAGGTGTTGCTGTGAAAATGTGTCACTTGTGGACCAGCTGTTTCACATGCAGCGTTACCTCAAAATGGTGCCATTAATAATATCCTATTCATGATTCTGTCTTTTTGGTAGAAACTAAAGGTTTTTTTTTGAGCTGAGGTCTTTGGCAGCTCTCAAACCATTGAATGCAAAGTGTGATTTCTGCTCAGAATATTGGATCTCTTCATTATGGCATTAGGTGATGGCCAGGAGAACATCACCTAGCATCCACTCAGTATCAAAAGGGAGGCTGTAAAAAGGAAGGTGACAGACTATTTACCAGGGTCATTTGTGATAGGAGAAGGGGAAATGGTGTCGAACTTGGAGAAGGATTTGAACTGGTTATATGGAAGAAGTTTTTTTACAGTAAGGGTAGTGAAGCACTGGCACAGTTTGCCTGGAGAGGCAGTGGATGCCCCTTCTATGGAGGCATCCAAGGTCAGGCTGGAGGGGCTCTGAGCACCCTGCTCTAGCTGTAGGTGTCCCTGTTCATTGCAGGGGGGTTGGATGAGTTGGCCTTTAAAGGTTCCTTCCAACTCAGTGATTCTAGGACACGATGTGCTCTGTTACCACCATCTTGACTGTGAACAGTGGCAGAGCTGACAGTGCAGTATACGACTTTCAAGGAAAAGAAAGAAAAGAAAAAAAGAAAAAGTCACTTGGAAAAAAAGCATTGCTTTGCTTTGTCAGTTTTCAATCCATACTTGTATCACAAACTTTTAGAAATCACCATGTTCCCAACTGAGGAAATAGGATGCTGCTGTGGAAGTCCAGGTTACATTTTTGTCCCAGGTATTTATTGACATTGCACTTGCGAATCCCTCTGTGGCAATGGATCGCCTGAGTATTGACATAGCTGACTTAGGGAAGAAGTTGAAGATTTTGTGCTGCTAAGTATATCCTCGTGCTGTTCCAGTTATAAAGCTTTCGTTTTATCACCTGAGGAGAAACTAAATCAGACTTCATTGCAAACAGATATGCCTTGTGAAGCAGGTCGGTAGCTTGGAAGAAAAAGGAAATATCTGTGATTTCTTTTTCTTTTTGCATGTAACCCAGTTTGTTTAGGAAAAAAAACACATACTTGCATTAGAAATCTCTCTTCCGCTTGAAGCCATTTTAATCAATTCAAGCCTACCTGTATCTGGTTTGCTAATGGCTTTCACTCTCATGTCTGCTTTAGAGAAAACATGATAAATTATTCACACCCGCCTTTTATTTTTTTTTTGTATAGGGTCAGTACAAGGTGGCACGTCGATGTTTGGCAACACTTAGTTTTGGCAATACCTGATATCAGCTCTGCAGAGCTATAATGTGTTTTAAGTGCATCTTTTGACTGCTGGAAATGATGGAGATGACAGTTTGTGGGTCTTTAGGAGAGTGCTGCTGCTGTGAGATTTTTTGAGATGTGCTGCCTATTCAGTTGAGGGAACTGATTTGAGCAGCAGTGCCTGGTTCTTACTCTTGTATGACTTGTTCGGTTTTTTTCAGTTGTTCCTATACAGTCCCAATACTTCTTTCAACATTTTTTTTCTGCTCTTAGCTTTGCCTTTTGTGCGAAGAGGGAAGGAACAGGAGGGAATACCACAGCAGGCTTCAAGAATTTAGGTTTCCATGCTCTACAGCATCTTCTAACAGTAAAGTACTGGAGCTGCCAGGGTGGCAGGTTAAGCTCTGTTCTGCAAGGCTCTGCGTCCATTGGAGTTCTACTGCTTTAGTGCATCAGGACTTCTAGATGTGCTGGAAGGGATTTGGAAGGCGAGGTGAATTGGTGGAATAGAAAAATATGACGATACAACACAAGGGCTGCAAATCGGTGTCTGAAGTGCATAGTGCTGATAAAGAGTGCTTTGTTCACTTGCTGCTTATCTGTTTGCGTGAAATTCAGTCTTCTTATTTTGCTGGTGTCTGTGAACCATCAAGACAGGCATAACCCAACAGCACTAATGCAGAATTTAGAGTGGGATGGCTCACTGTACATCTTGGATGGGCTTTGCAGTTACATTGCTGCTGGTTTCAGAGTAGGAGCTTTGCATTAGTTGAGGAGAATTTCTTCCATTTCTTCTCTGTCTCAGCTCTCCAGTGCATAGTCCCTCTCTTGTTTGACTCTTCATTAGCCTTTGTTCATTCTTCCCCTTACTTGGCTGGGCTGCTTCTCCAGGCACATTTTCTCTTCCTCCAAAATACTTCTGTAGGATAATTGATTCAGCAAAACTGGTTGACTGAAGTAGTCATCAGCGACCATTTGTCTCAGTTATAGACAGCTTAGATGAGTAGGAGGCTGAACCTGCAAAATAAAAAGATTTTTTAGCTTTTGTCACAGCCTGCTTGCTAGAATGAGTAAAGGGCATGTATGCTGCTACATAAGCTAAAAAGATTGCTGTCTGCAGAGCTGTCTTTGTGTTCTGGCAAAGTTCAGCTATTCAAATAACTTACGTTCTTTGGTTTGTTTGTTTTAAAGGCAATCTTATTTTCAACAAAAAGACTGTAAGCTATTAGATGTGCAGACAAGTCAAGGGGGGGACACTTCAGTCATCAGATGAGAAGGGATTGTAGTTCCTTACTAAGCATGGAAGTCCTGAGCTGTCACTCTTTCCATGGTTCAGGTTGTGCAACTAAGTCAGCGATTGTGTGTTTCTTTTTTGTGTGTGTGCTTTAGTGTAGGAATTGAAAAATATCAGGATAGAGCGAATGAAGCTTCTCTGGATCAGTTCTCTTGCTGTACTAATTCATACTACTGCTCTTGGGATTTGACAAGCTGAATATTTCCTTTTGAACATAAGAACCTACTTGAACGAATGGTGACAGAACAGCTGTGCATTTCCATGTTCAGGTGCTAAGCAGAAGAAAAATTCTGCTGGAAGGTAGTGAGTTCTAATGTGGTGGGATTGATTGAAAACCATCAGCTTCCAGAATAATGCCCTAACGACTTACTAAGAGGTAACAGGGGGAGAGCAGGAGGCAGATTGCTTCCCATACAACTTCTACTCAGACCAAAAGAATAAGGCCCAGTGCTTCAAATGTCTAATATTGTTGTCTATGGCCTGGCTCTGCTGATGGGTAAAATCATCTGCCATGCTGCAGTATGATCAGTCAGTTCTTTACTCTGCAACTTTGTTAAGATCTTAGTTTGAAAATAAATGTACACATCATAAATAATTCTTAATAAGCCTCTTAAGTGTTTGTTATTCTTTCATATTTGGGGCTTATTTGGAATGGACACTGAGTTGGGTGATTGGTTTTAAACAAGTAAGAACTTTGTAGAAGAAGAAAACACTGCACCATAATTCAGAATGCAATACTACTAGCTAAATAGCAACAGATAAAAGCATTAGTGAACTTTGGGATATTGGAATATACCGAGTATTTTATGTGACTGTCAATGTTATGAATTCTCAGAAATCCATGCTGAAGTGCAGTTGAAGAACTATGGAAAATTTCTTGAGGAGTATGCGTCTCAGCTGAAGAGAACTGAAGATGCCTTGGATGACTCTGTTGGAGACGTTTGGGACTTCAGTCTTGATCCTATTGCTTTAAAGGTCTTCATATATTTAATGCATGTTGAAACTGCTGTTTTCCTCATTCCATCTTCCTTTCAAACCTGAGAAGTGAAAGCTTCTTGTCTTTGTGCTCCTAGTATGTTGACTTTTGTGTTTCAGAAGCCTATCCGATACTGTTTCAATTTTTCTTCTTCCACAAGCCTTTTATTCCTTAGTCATGTTTTCTGTCCTCTGTAGAGCATAAATATATTTCGTCACCAAACTTGAATGTTAAAGTGAGAAGTACTTTTAAATGTGGTTACCATATGGAACTTTTATGTGCAGATGATGTAGTCTCAGTCAGTCCTCTATCTATTCAGATTACATGTGGATCCTCTATAGTGCTGAGTGTATGTGAACTTGTTGTCTATGAGGCTGACTTCAGTATGAAATCTCATGTGCCTGCATGTAGGTACACACAATGCTTCCTGTTTCCTGCATTTGAGATGCTTAATTTTCCATAGGTTCCTGGAGTTGTTTTTTTTCTGTGTGCACCATAATGGTTATGTTTTACATTCCAAGTTTTATGAGTAAATTGATGCAAATCCTGTATAGTGTAGCTGGTTATTTCCCTTAGCACATAAATGTGCAAAGAGAAGGTTTCTTGCAGCACCAGTTGCTGGTAATGTGCCATTATTGGCTCTTATTGCTGACTTTACTTGAGGTTGAACTATAAAAAAAAATGTACTATTTGCCTAGTTGCTGAAATGTGGTTTTGACAAATGTTTTCTAAAGCTTTTGTTTGCTTTAATCAATTCTAGCTTTTGCCATACGAGCAGTCCTCTCTACTGGAGCTCATAAAGACAGAGAACAAGGTAACTGCTTTGTGATCAAAGGGAATACAGAAGTTGTTTTAGCTGAAACTGATCCATTTGATCCATTTTAAACACGAAAAATGCTCTGTAAGATTTTTATTTGCTGTAATTCTGTGTTGGTAATCTGCTTTTTTTTTCCTTTTTTTTTTTTTTCCTGAGTCTAGGTTCTAAACAAAGTAATAACTGTGTATGCTGCCCTTTGCTGTGAAATCAAGAAGTTAAAATATGAGGTAAGTTCAGCTTTAATTATGCGTATGAAAGATTGAGAAACCGATAAAGGTTTATTATTTTGCAATAAACAAGATACAATTATATACTGTCTAAATAGTTATTGTAGCATGATCACTTATTTATTAAAAGACAAATTTATGTTTCTGTTGATAGGCAGAAACGAAATTTTATAATGGCCTCTTGTTTTATGGAGAAGGAGGTAAGTAGCTCCCTTTACTGGAGAAGTTTGTAGTTTTACTTTATTGCTTCCAATTGTATTAAATGCTTCAGGAAGTCTGTTTTTATATTACTGATGCATGCTTTCACTGTATCATTATATGATAAATACAAAATAATGGACTTTGTGATAATAGAGCTGGCATTAAGGCTATAAATGAAGCCTGATTATCTGCAGGAAGTCTTTTGCTAATGGGAAGTTCTGTTGCAGCATGATGTACGTGAGAAGTATGGAGTACAGACTTGACATTTTCCAGACAGATGACCTATAAGTGAAGACAGTGGGAGAATGCATGAGATGTGTAAAAGCAGTGCTTTTGAAATTCATCGCAACTTTTTTCAGTAAACATTTTGGATTCTTTTTTAATGAGATTATATTTCATGTTTAGGTGTATGGAAACCTGAGTTTATGCACTGTAGCAGCTGTTTTTCTAAGTATGGCATTGAATAGCTGTGTTTCACTTGTAAACATGTTATCCTTAAACAACTTACTTCCTTTTAGGACTGTTTTTTGCAGGAGTTGTAGTTGGTTGTAGTAAAATCTTAAGTTTGAAATCGGACTGTAGTAAAACAATGAAACCTAATGGTATCTTTGACCAAATACTGTGTGCTTTACTCTTGGAGTCATAGTTGGCTCAGGAGAAATCACAGTCTTGCTAATGTCATCTTCTTTGCTTCAAGTAAAGTGAATTGCTCGTACTGCTACTTCAACAATGACATAATCCAGGGACAAAAGTGTTTGAAAGACATTTCAGTTGCCAAACCTTGCATTTTGTCATAGAGTTTCACTGGTAACTCATCCAAAGGTCTTAAGCTTCTATCTTAAAGAGCAAGAGTGTATCTTTGTACTGAGGACTCAAGTGTATTTCTGTGGTAGGGATATCCCCTGGCTTTGTTTTCTGTTTCATAAATGTGAGACAAAGGAAGTCATGCTCCATTCAGAGTAACACTGCAAAATGGCTTTTTGAAGCTTTTTAAGAGCCTTGATTGTGACAGCAGTAGTGGGGAATTGGAGACAGCAACTGTTTAAGATTCTATCAAGTGCTGCATAAGATGCCTGTTGAGGTTCAGTTAAGGAATGTCAAAAAGAACATCATGCCTTTTAATATCTGAAAAGAAAGTGCTCTGCTGTCAAAATGATAGTAGGGGGTCCCTCAAAACTTCTTCACATCTCCAGCATGAGAAAAGTCACGCTATGCCGGATTAGTATGTTACAGCAACAGTTTGTTCGTACTTGAGTATTCTACAACAAATGCTTGAGGATCAGTGAAACTGAGAGGTGAACTTTCTGTGGGTTGGTTGGGGGGGCAGGAATAAAATTCTCTACTCCCAGATCTCACCTTATAGCATATGCTTTGGTAACAACTACCTTGCTTTCTTACAACAGCTAGTGGAGCTGCAGCCTCAAGGATGGCTGAAATTGAATGGAACAGAGAAATATCGTGTGGCTTTTGCTTTCTCTATATAGTAGGAAGCATTTTTTCTTCGTCTTATCCTTGAAGTGACTAGGATTACTGTAGGCAGATGAGCTAGTTGGGTTGCCTTTTCGATCATCTGCTAATTTCAAGAGAGGAAAGGTTGCCTAGAAAGCATAAAGGGGAAGGATGCAATATCTAAATGGAGTTACAGAAGCTCGTTTAGATTTTGGTTTCTGTTTTAAAGGAGTATTTTTATGAAGACCAGAAACTTTAAAATAAATATTTTTTAGAAGTTTCCTTGCGCGGGTTGAAAGAACACCTCTCTAAACAGGAGACTTCTTTTCTTTAACACTATTGTTTGTTTTTTTGTGGATGAACTTCTAAGCTATTTTTTCCACGGTGGCCCAATAGAAAAATCTCAAGTCTAGAACATTGAACTATCATCACCTTAAAAGGACTGTCAGGTAGCACTACAACTATTCCAGCTGTCCAAAAGAATTTGACATGTTCACATGATTGCTGCATCTCATAGTATCTGATTAGTGTACTTTGTCACACATGTAGTGCTTTGGGCCTAGGGTGAGAGACAGTTGTTTTATGCTGGATAGCATGTAGGAAAAAATAGTCAGTTTATTGACAAAGAAAACAGGTTTTCTGTTGATTTATGATGTAATATGTTCTTTTAGCTAATAACTATACCAGCACATATTCCTTGCAATGTAAATACCTTGCTTTTACAGTCTTCTTTTAGTGGGAACTTTGATATGAGGTTAGGTAAGACATATACTTTAAGGAATTAAGTCTTGTAATTATTTTCTTACAGGTGATGGAAACTTTTTTCCTGCTTTATGCATAACTTAAAGCGGTCTAATTCTATTGGAAAAGGAGCTTAGAACTAATTCTACCTTAGGAAGCAAAATTAAAAGCTTTTAAAGTTCCACCAGTAGGCTTGTAGGTGTGAACTGAATTTGTATGACAAACATACATGATTTAGAAGGCAAGCTCCAGAGTGTAATGAATAGCTCTAACACAACCTTTTTCAAGTAGTGATGGTTCTTTGTCTTTGAAGCTACAGATTCCAGCATGGTGGAAGGAGATTGTCAAATACAGATGGGAAGATTTGTTTCCTTTTTGCAGGTAGAGTATTTTTGACAGCGATTTTAACGTTAATTTTATTTAAAAGTGGATTGAGAAGTCTTCAGTATCCTGCTTGCATCATGCTGAGAGGCACTGCAGTTATTTGATACTGTCATTATGTTTTACCTGCTCATCTATTGCTTCCACAGTTCTCTTAGAACACAGCTGTTTAACTTGGTTTGGTCATCTACTCATAGCAGTAACTCACATATGCCCATTGACTGGAAAATGCTGGTCAATGTTACCAACTTTTCCTGAGGGCAGTGTAAAAACATGAACAAAGACTACAAAAGATATTAGATCTTCCAACAGGGCTAAGACCGACCTACTGGTTTACTAGCATTTAAAAGTTAAATATTCTCTGCACATCAGTATACCTTTCTTTACAACTAAAATTTGCTATGTAAAACATTTAAACAAGTTATCAAATTAACGCTATGAAACACTACTAGGTAGTGTTGATCTTGCAGAAGATTGTATTTGAAGAGCCCCAACAAGCTGACAATTGTCTGTATTAGGTAGCTGATAAAATGCTGTTAAATTGGACCATTGCCTGGAAATTTTAAAGAGGCAGCTGGTGCACCTTCCTAAGGAAACATGATCTCAATTGTCTATTAATGTGCTCTTCTGGAGTCTGTTGGCTGGTTTCAGCTACATTTGATAGAGCAATGCAAGTATAATAAGTAAAGACGCTTTTATGTTTTATGGAAACTGGTGACTAATAGAAGGCAGAAACCCAAATAAGATCTATTTTTGATGGAGAGAAAGACAGAATTCAGCTGTTAGCCTATCTTCTGGCAAGAATGGCAGGCTGGCTGCTAGCCTGTGTGGGCTGTTTTGCTTGGGAGCCATCTGTGTGCTGACTGGCCAGACTCATCCCATGCAGGCTTCTCCCTAATGGGATTACAGAATAAATTAATAAGCGAATACTATGTGTGGTTAAGAGAAACTCAGATTCATTTACCCCATTTCTCAAGGAGCACCTTGTTAAAATCCATTGTAGAAATTCAGTTTTTGTTGTGGTCGGAGTTGATCTCTTTTTAGTCATCTTTTACTATATAACTGAGATCAAGTTCTGCTTTGCTTGAGTATGCATCTCAAAGGCAGTATTCTCTTATTTTTATCTTTTTTATTTGGAGACAGCATTCTGTGGCTGATTACAGTTATAGTACGCATGGCCCCCTCTTCTTTGTTAATTTCGAATTGGGATTTGTCTATCACCAGCTTCCAGAGAGTGACTCTTGAATTTAGTGTGAAAAGGCACAGCCTTTGCTTTCAGGAATATGTGGATATTCCCTCCACAGGTACCTGGACACTGTTGTTAAGTCTCTTCTCAGTGTCTCTAAGAAATTGAACTCTTGAAAAATTTACAGCAAGATATTTGAAGCACATTTTGCTCCTGAGGGGTGACTCTTTTCCATACCTTCTCCAAGACCCTGTAAGCTTTTTAAGTGTGGCCCTGAGCTTCAAATATATTTCAGTATCTAGCTTGTTTTCACAAGCTAGATACAAGTGTTTTCTTTAATAATCTTTTCTCTGTCTAAAAGTGCACATTGGTACTTCAGTATGTCAGGATGCAGTGGGAGCTCTGTACAGTAACCTCTTGACTTAAACTCAAATCCTTTTTTAGACCTGTTAATTTCTAGGATGATATTTCCCATCCCACTGACTTGGATTAGGGCTGTGGTTGCAACTTAGGCTGCAAGTTTAGTGGTTTATGTTTTATGTTTTGGCAGTATGGTGCTATGCATAAGGAGAGGCTATATATGTACGTGCTTCTTATTTTCTTGTATTTCAGGAGCTGTCTTGCTTTGTTACCCGATGTTACGAAGTGGTGGTGAATGTAGTGCATCAGTTGGCTGTTCTCTACACCAGCAATAAGTAATTATTCCCTGAGATGCTGTATCACTTTTTATGTAGTTGAAAAATGTACATTATGTAAATGTTCTGCCTAAGGCTTGATTATTTTTGGAATATTGTTATCTAGAGATATGGAGGATACTTTGTTGCACAAATTTGGGCTTCATTACACAATTTTAAAGTTTATTTGCAGAAAAATTGAAGCTCTTACTGATGAGATGTAAGTATTGTGTTGTTTTTTCTTTTAGATAGACTGATACTTCAGAGGCTCTTTGTCTTGCTGTTCAGGACATCCTCTTGCTATTCTTCCAGTCTCCCTCTGAGAGATTCTTTCTTTTGGCTGCTATAGTAGATATCAGTAGCTTCCAGAGCTTAAAAATCAGATCACTTTCACAATCCAGAGTTTAAATATATGGTTTTCTTAAACTTGGTGGTTGAACTGATACTGGCAAACAAATTACTGTCACTTGTCATGTGACTTCATGCCTCTGTGCGTGCAGTGGTGTTTTGGCATGACTGAGAGAGCCCCAAGTAAGTTGCACAAATGAATCAGTGGTATCCTTGAGATGACTGTTTTATTTAGTATTCAACATTAATTATAATCTTTAGATAAAAGATACTACGGATGAGATTGCTGGTTGTTTTGATGTTGCTAGTCATGGTATACGTTCCTCACAGAACAATCATGGATTTAACATGTGATGTTGAGCTTAGTGAGGGTGGTTGTGCTTAGTTCTTCTCAAAGGAGAGATGAGTCCGGAGTCAAACTGTTGAGTTTAGCTCTAAAGATGAAGAGCCCTACTGTTCTCTTTTTTTTTTTTTCTCCCCACGTAGGTTAATTGAGTTTTATTGGTTGTTCTCATTTCTGTCTTACGCTGCAGCACAAGATAGACTTTCTGTGTAGTGCTGAGCGAGAAAAGCTTTGCATCCAGCCTAGTTGAATGTGTGAGGTGACTTAGTACTTCTGAGCCCCAGGACTGTGTCAAGACTATTTGTTAGCATAACTCACTTGGGAATTGTTGCTAGTGTGTGTGCACTGGATTAAATCAGTTGTTTAAACCAGGTACATGCCTTACATTCAAAACTGCAGTACCAAATTTGATAGTAGCACATATTTCACATATGCTTTAATCATATTTGGAGACTTATTTTCTGAATTTACTGTGTAAGTGAAGAAGCATACCCCAAGAAACAAAAAATACCCACACTGGTACAGAGGAGGTAAATATGCTCTGTTCTAAGGAGTGGAAATGTGTTAACATACTTGTTTTATTTACAGGAATGCACCTAAAATTATAGAGACGTCAGGAGTTCATTTTCAGGTGGGAATAACTTTGTGCCTTTTCGCTTATGCTTTTTTTTTTGTGGTTAATGTATTTGTCTTAACCTTGAGAAAAGTAGCAAGAAAGTGAGTTTCAAGTACAGCTTTCAATCTGGAGTCACCTTTACAGATTGTATTTAATTAATCAGGCTTTTCTGGCCTTGACATGGAAAGGGCTGCTACTTCGTGCCTGTCACACTCTGGCTTTCCTAGCTGAAAAGTGTTTGCATGCTTTGTTACTGTGTGTAATATGTGCTTTTGCTTTTAGCTAATCTTGAAAATCCTGTCTTCAATATCAGATCGGTGAACCTGAGGGGTGCTTGCATGCAAACTGTTTTTTCTTGTTTGCCATTACAGATGATACTAAATATTTAAGCAACCAGGAAATCTGATTCAACTCTCTACCTGATGCCTTGTTGCCTTGCAATGTATTGAAAAGAACTGATATTTTATATGTAGTGAAGCACACATAGTAAACAACTCATTATTTCTTTCAACAGGCGATGTACGAGCACCTGGGAGAACTACTGACAGTCTTAATCACTCTGGATGAAATAATTGACAATCACGCCACTCTGAAAGATCACTGGACAATGTACAAGAGGTGTGTCTCTGAAAGTGTGACAGATACTCTCATGGTGTAAAAGATAAAAGCATGTGCATGTGCCTTCTTCCAAAAAAGTTAGTTTGGGGACATGGAATTATTTAGCCTCGAGCATTATCCAGAAACCTCAGTGAGGAGCAGGGTGAAGCTTCTGCTTTATTCTTCTAGCAGCACAGGTAAGTTTTTAGTGCTGAATTTTACATTTGCTGTTCCAGAAGCTGTATGTGGTAAGTATCTTGAGAAGGAATAATGGTTTAAGGGGTTTAAAATGCATTTATTAGGAATCTAATTTTGCGCAGAGCTGACCTAAGAGCTGACCATTCATGTCCATACTGATCAAAGGCAGATAGATTTGAGTAAGAACATTATCTAAAGCAAGAAGTAAAGAATCAACTGTTACGTAGGTTGTTAAATTAGTGGAAAAAGAGCAGTTTCGATGAAAACTTCAATAAATTGTAGTTGTTTAAATGTAAGAAGCTTAAAAAGACTTTTTTTTTTCAATAACAATTTTGGAGTTGATGCTGGGCAGAGACACAGGCAATTGAAACCTTTTCCATGGAACAATGATATTTGAATATTGTAGGATATGATAAACTGTCGGTATGTCTTAAATTCTTTTTATGTCTGCTCCTTACAGGCTGCTAAAATCTGTCCATCACAACCCTTCCAAGTTTGGAATTCAAGAAGATAAACTGAAGCCATTTGAAAAGTTGCTGTTGAAACTGGAATGCCAGTTACTTGATGGCATGATATTTCAGGTAACAAAATTAATGTTCTCCAGTGTGATAGGGAAAACTGATAAAAAGCAAGATTGTTTATAGTGTAGATTTAAATGGGATATCACACTTGTGTGTATTTTCTTTTGTGTGTGTGTGTGTGTGTGTGTGTGTGTATTTTTTGTTGTTTTTTGTTTGGCTTGGTTTGTTCCAGATAGTGGATCTATTGTGAGATCCTTCCTTCTGCTTCCCTTGTGCTAGAACTGTTGTGTCAGGCTATGAGTGGTAGCAGTTAATGCTTGCTGTTGTGCAGAATGAAAGAAACACAGAAAACTTGGCACTAGGGCTGTGTGTTCTCAGAGACTTTCTTTTTCCATCCAGAATTTTTCATAGTGGTCAGGATTTATATAGTATAGGTCCACTGAATTCAAGTTACAGCTAAACTGCTAAGTGATAAGATATAATTTGTCCTTTCCTTTTAAAGGATGCTGCTGCTAACTGTGGTTTTTTTTTTCATCTTGACTTAATGTAATGTTGCATTAATACAAAAGCTTCTTTGTAGGTTTAATTTCTGTTATTCGTTCATTTCCTTTCCTGTCTCGCCAACAACTTTCCTAACAAAAATACGTGACAAATTTTCAAATAAAATCCTATTGAAGATTATAACAGTTATATGAATAGTCTAAAACCTTCAGGTTTTTGCATTTTGATTATTGCGTGGTTATGAGTATTTTCATGCTACCAGATCACAGTCCACACCATAAATATGGTGATTTTGTTTAGGTAATGGACATATGTAAATATTACTATGAATGCATATCTGGTTTCTCGTTAGCAGCTCATCGTGTGATTTCTTTAAAAGTGCCCCATGACAGAAATATTGAATCGTTATGGTGTTTTTTTTTTTTAAATGCTGGGTGTAAGAGAGGCTTTTAATGTTTTCAATCTGGTTTAGCATACAGAATAATTTAAACATATGTAAAAATCCACGTGAAGCTTAAGGTTGTAACTTCAAATAAGCACCATATGGCATACAGCAATGAAACCTTGCGTAATTCTCCTTGCAGATGTTTTTTTTCTTTGAGGTCTGAAATTCATGGCATTATAATGTGTTTTTTTTTTCTTTAGGCTTGTATAGAACAGCAGTTTGATTCCGTAAATGGTGGAGTGTCTGTGTCAAAAAATAGCACGTTTGCTGAAGAATTTGCTCATATTCTTCGCACAGCCTTTGCAAATGTTGAAGCCAAACTAGGTAATGCAAGCTGATATTTCTCCTGTTCACTGTTTCTAAATGTGTGAATACACTTCTGAAAGGACTTCCTTTATTTGTGTGTGTTTCTGCAGGTGAACCTTCAGAAATTGACCAGAGGGATAAATATGTTGGCATCTGCGGCCTCTTTGTACTGCATTTTCAGATTTTTCGAACCATAGACAAGAAATTTTACAAGTCACTGTTGGATGTCTGCAAAAAGGTGAGTGCTTTTCTCTTTTTGTTAATAATTAAGAGGAAAGGGAAAGTCTGTATGAATGAAGCGGTTAATTTTCTTGGCCGTGTAGTGTGCTTAAGACTTGTGAACAGAAAGAACACATAGTTTACCAAAACGAGTCTGGGAACAGACTTCAAATCTTTTTGCCTTTTTACAGTATTCTCCCCCTCTCTCCCTTGTTTTAAAAGATGGTCTAAAACCTGTGCACTCACCTTGTGTTTTATATTTAGTAAGCGGTGATGTATAATAGCTTGAAATTACTTATATTCGCTGTTACTTGTTGTATGGGAATTGCTAAGTCATGGCCTGAACCAGTGACTGATCACCCGTTGAAGGGACACAGCCAGCCCAGGAAGCACAGGCGAAAGCAATTCACCTCCCAAAGCCTCATTTAAGGGATGGCTGCCACTAGGGGAGGTTCTTTATCTGGAGAATCCCTCCTTTTGGAGTACTTGGAAAAGCCCTGATCCTTGGTCACAATCCAGTTAAAGAAAGATATGCTTACTCATTCTATTGCCCTTTCTAGGATAATTTAGAACTGGTTATCTGCTATTACCTTTCCCTACACTTATTAATATAACCTCCACCCCACTTTGTTTTTTTGTTTTTGTTGTTGTTGTTTTTGTTTTCCAGGTACCAGCCATCACATTAACTGCAAACATTATCTGGTTTGCTGATAACTTTCTGATTCAGAAGATACCAGCCGCTGCCAAACTTCTGGACAAGAAAAGTATCCATACAATAAAAACACAAAGGGAAAACTTCTTACAGCAGAAGGCTCAGTCACTTACCAAGTACGCTGCCTAAATATTACTTTGTTGCGCTGTTTATAAACACATGGGTTTCTTTTATTCTTTACTGACCATAGCATAGTGTGCCCCCGGTGGCGCAGTGGTATAAGGTGCTGCTTGCAACACCGGAGGCCCGCGGTTCGAATCCCCCCTGTGGCGCAAGTGGTAGCAATGCTGCTCTGCTACACAGAAAGGCTCAAATCCCGGGAGTTGGACTTGATGATCTCTAAGGTCCCTTCCAACTCACACGATACTGTGATACTGTGAATGCTACAGAACGCATAAGTGTACTAACTAGCAAGAAAAAAGTTGGTGCACTTCCTACCATTGCTGCTTGAAAAGTGTTGGTCAGAGCTATGCGTTTTTTCCTGTTCTCTCAGTAACTGTTATTACTTGACCTAAATCACAAAGTTCTTGATGGTTTTAAGTATTTGATTTTCTCAGGAAACTTTTTTTTTTTTTTTATATATACTTTGGGCTTCTTTTTAAATTAATGTCTAGTAGCCTGAGCAGCTTTTTCTTGTTTTTTTTCTGCTAAGGCTCTCTGGTTTCTATGTGTTTATGATTACATTATGTGTTTGTTATTACATTAGATCCATATAGGTTAAGTAATTTACGGAGGGAATTTTTCTCTACTCTGCTACTTTCTCTGCAAGCATTTATTTTCTTCGTGTCTTCAATAGCTTATTTAACGATCTGTGAAATTCTACTTGTCAGTCCGTTTCTTTTTTGTGCTCATGTGTCACTTGCAGGTCATTTCCTTCTCGGAGTTCATCCCGAAGATCAATTTAAAGCTTGGTTGAAACTTTTGAATTGTTCATCTTATGAACAATGAATGTTCTGCACTGAATAGGGACATAACAGGGCTTAGATTTCTTTGTATTGCAAACCAATCCAAGGGAGTGGCAATTGGTTGGTGGAACAGAAATAACCACTGAAATTCTATAGGTTCCCTCCGGACCCTATGTGTGGAAGTGGGTTTGAGAGGAGGGGTTGGGGGGAGGCAAAGGATAGCTATTACACAGTCTCATAGTAATAGGATGAGGAAAAATGACTTTAAACTAAAAGAAGGGAAACTAAATTAGGAGTTAGGAAGAAGTTCTTTACTCAAAGTGATGAGACACTGGCACTGGGTACCCCATCCCTGGAAGCACTCAAGGACAGGTTGGATGGAGCCCTGGCCAGCCTCAGCTTGTGTGTGGCAGCGCTGCCCATGGCATGGGGCTGTAACTGGGTGGGCTTTTAATGTCCCTTCCAAACAAAGCCATTCTATGAATTCCATGCCTATATGTTTTTGAGCAGGTTATTCTTTCACTACTGTCTTACTTAGGTTTCAGCCTGCTTCTTCCTATAACTAGTATATCAAAGCAGATTGTCTTATGGAGAATTATGCTTTTCAGGAGTCTGGTGTTGATGTGAAAATTTATGATACATTATAAAAATTTCAGTTTAAAGGGAAAAATTAACAACTCATGGAGGACGTTTTGGCTAGTGTTTAAAAGCATTTTTAGCACCATATTTACTATATAATTTTAAAGAAGTTCAGTGTACGTACTCCTGGGGGGGGCGTTGTTCTCTTGAAAGAACAGATTATAGAAGATTTTGGCTCTCCTTGGGTGTATTCTTGCACACATATACTGGACGGTTTAACTAATCGTTATCTGTTATGTGAATCATTAAAGATTCACTGTAATGAACACACTGAAATGTGTACTATAATGAGATTCAGATGCTTTCAGGAATTGTGAGAATTAGTACTCTGGGGACTGAGTCTATAGTATATTGCCCATAGAGGAATTAAGGCTTTGGAAATAGAAAACTCTGATACTCTTCCTTAAACAGTCTGTTTGTTTCCCTGTCCAGAGATATGCAGTCATATTATGTCTTTGTGAGCTCGTGGATGACAAAGATGGAGTCTATCTTGTCAAAAGAACAACGCATGGATAAGTTTGCTGAAGATCTTTCTAACCGTTGTAACGTCTTCATTCAGGTGTGCAATCTTTGAATGTGCTGATATGGAAAATGATACAAAAAGTAGATGGTTTTTGTATAAGCTGTTAAAAGAAGAAATCACTGAAGTTCTTTATTCATCTGTGTTAAAAGAACTAAGCTAAAACTTGAAGTGCCTATTTGATGCACTTAGGGTAACCTGTAGAAGGTGCACATCCATATGGAAGAAGCAAATCTGACTAAATATTCAATGGTGAAATTTTTAAGTATTTCTCTTAACTTGAGAAATTGAGAGAGTTTCACAGACTAGCTTACTGACCTATGCTTAATTTGAAAGATTCTAGGGAAGTTTAATGATTGGATGATTTAATAACTGTTAGACAGGTTTGGTCTCTTTCAGCTTTGAGATCCATCCCAGACTTCCCACTCAGGTGGGAGTTCTCTGTTAGGGGTAAAAGCTTAATTGTCTGATGTGTATGAATACCATATAGTGGGGGTAAAAAAAACATAATGTTTTTTTCTGTCCTTACTGTATTTTTAGGGTTTTCTTTATGCGTACAGTCTTAGCACCATCATTAAAACTACAATGAATCTCTACATGTCAATGCAGAAACCTATGACCAAAACCTCGGTGAAAGCTCTGTGCAGACTTGTGGAACTTCTAAAGGTAGATCACTGGTTGAGAAATGTTGATCAGATATTGTGTGTATTTAAAAAGCAGGGGGAAAAAAAAGAGGGTGGGAATGGAAATGATGAAATGGGGAACCTGAACAAGGAAGTAGTTTTGCATGGTTTCTTTTTTGAGACTGTATTTGTACAGGAGGATTGAGAGTCCAGAACTGATGTGTGTAACTTGTAACCAGCTTCTTTAGTTGGCATTTTCTGTTCAGCCTTTTTCTGAGAGGAAATAGTCTGTTTTGCAATTGCTTTCTAAAATATTGTTGAGCAGAGCTGGATTACTCAAACAAATGACCACGAAACAAACAAACAAAATCTTTTTATGCTCTTGTATGGCTTGATTTTTCTCAGTTTCTGAGGGTTAATTGCAACTTCAGCTGTCAATATATTTCAAAGTGTCAAGAGTCTGTGTGTGTGGATGAATCAGCCAGAAGAAAAGCAAATTCTAAAGGTGACAGTTTTTATAACTACATCAACTATTGTGTTTTGGCATTGATTTAAGGCAATAGAACACACGTTTTACCGAAGAAGTATGGTTGTGGCAGATTCTGTGACACACATTTCTCAGCATCTGCAGTATCAGGCTCTTCATTCCATTTCTGTAGCCAAGGTATGTAAGCCCAGTTCTAATAATTAATTGTTATATTTATCTAATTCTTTTTTTTAAAAGCAAGTCAAGTTCTTAATGTCAAGTGAAAGTATTTTTTCTTAGTTTTGAAAAACTGGTAGGTATATAAATAAGCTTTCTATTAAGTCAGAATTTTATCCTGGAATC
Source organism: Excalfactoria chinensis (assembly GCF_039878825.1). NCBI lineage: Eukaryota > Metazoa > Chordata > Aves > Galliformes > Phasianidae > Excalfactoria > Excalfactoria chinensis. The sequence goes on along the minus strand of NC_092825.1, from coordinate 51,453,527 downwards.
TGTAACACAGATGGTGTCTTTCTGTGTTGTTTGTTTGGGTTTTTTTTGCTCAGTTGGAGTCTTGTCTTCCTTTCAACTCCTGCATCGTCATTTGCATTTGGATACAAATCAATGCCAGAAGGCTTTTATTTACTGAAGTCGTTATTCACTTAGTGAAATAGCAGTGGTTGATGCGATGGCTTACAGGGCTCTTGTGAGAGCATAAATTCTCTGCTTGTTTTAGTGAGGCAGAACAACCTCTGGTGGTGATACACCGTAATATGTACATATTTTCTTTATAGAAAGATATAATGAGTTTAACACACATTTTTGTTACCAGCCAAATGTAAGACAAAATAGATTACAATTTAAACAGTAGATTTCTATAATTGTGAAAATTGTTTTATGTGTTTGAAATTTGGCTGTTATCTCAGGTTGTCTGACATCTGTTCCCCTCGAATAAGTACTTGTAAAAAGCTGATATGTATGTAAATGTATGTGAATATGCTTGACGCACACATAAGTATTTATGTGGCTGAAGAAGTTCCTAACGTCAATGCAGCTAAAAAATTAGAATCTTCTAATGTATCTTAAAACAAAAATGATCATACAGTCACAGTGCAGCTTACACGGTATTTTTGTTCTATATCACCACACCCATATTTCAAGTTTATAGTTACGTAATACCCCTGAGTGGATAGGATGTGAGTCTGGACTCAGCTCTGTTCACAAAACCTAATTTGTTGTCAGAAATATCCAATTCATGGTAAATTCATAAACTTTGAAAAGGGCAGGTAAGCTATTGCTGTTGGGCTGAGATGATTTTTCTCTTAATTTCTGTGTCTTTCTGTCATAAAGAAAAGAGTCATTTCTGATAAAAAGTACAGCGAGCAACGCTTGGATGTCCTTTCTGCTTTGGTGTTGGCTGAGAACACCCTCAATGGGCCCAGTACAAAACAGAGGCGACTGATTGTTTCCCTTGCATTAAGTGTGGGAACACAGATGGTGAGTGCCGTGATTATTACAGACCTTTGTTTAGAATCATATAAATGTTTAGGTTGGGAACGAGCTCCCAAATGTTGTATCTTACAAAAAAGATATACATAACCTTGTCGCCTTTTTCTTTTGAACAGAAAACTTTCAAAGATGAAGAACTCCTTCCCCTCCAGCTTGTCCTGAAAAAACTAGACTTGATGAGTGAACTTACGGAGAGGTAGGCAGTGACATATGATACACAGAAGGCAGGGGGAGATGGCTCTTCATTTTGCAGGTTGTAAAATCTGGTGGCTGCACGCTGGTCATGATTTTTACATGTTGTGGACCAGGGATGGACAGAAAGAATTCTAGAATTAAACCTGAAGCTTGTTAATCTTTGGGTAGGAAACACAAGTTGTGTTTTACTTAACTGTGGCTGGCTAGGTTGATGTACTTCTAATTGTTTTGAAATTATGTCACTTCATAAGGCATGAAGCTGGTTAGGGCTTTACATTAAGTTAAAGCCCTCCTCTTAACTCAAGCTATAATCACCTGATAACCATAAATGGCATTACAAGCGCATTTATGTGTAGAAGCTCGTAGCTTGTAGAACTACTGTTACCTGGGCCATAAGGCAAACTGAAGTAGTCACTTCTCTAACATGATTTTGCTGTAGCTACTTTTGACATCAGATAGCATTCCTTAAGAATTTATTGTGAGGTTATACCAGTGTTATACCAGACTGTTAATTCACACACGGTTCTGTGGCTCTATTACCATGGGTGCGATTTTAGGTATATTTTATGGAGACCTCCAGTGGATGATTCATGGGATAAAGTAGTTTATCATGGGGTAATTATTGCATGCAAGTTGTATCAGGGAGGGCCTGTTTCTGATTTTGTTTGACTACAGAGGAAGTTTAGAATGTATGTTAGGCTTCAAGGCTGCTAATTGCATGCAATAAGAAAATTATTTAGAGTTTTGCTATGGAGTAAAGCTTAGTTTTTCCACAGACTGACTGGGACTTCTTGTAAATGAGATATTTTGTTTGTAAATAGACTAATAGTACTCAGCATTTCTGTTAGTTTTTTTCTTCAAGGGCTTTTAAAGGACATTGCACCTTAAAATAACTGTAAAACCCAAAAAACATCAGTTTGTTGTTTTTTAGCTTAAACACGCTAGTTTATATATTGCTGTGTTAGAAGAACAACTTGTTCCAATTCTTTGTCTAACGAGTAATCTTGTATTCTAGAGTTCGAGCACAATGTGACTGTTGTTTCTTATACTGGCATCGAGCAGTCTTTCCAATCTATTTAGATGATGTGTATGAAAATGCAGTTGATTCTGCTAGACTTCATGTGAGTAATGATGTTAGTAGTGGAAAGGATTCAAAGGAGGAGTGGAAAAAGTTGTAGTCTGCAAACCTTGAGGAAAATAATGCAGGGGGGGGGGAAGAGGCAAAACTCAGATGAGTTACTCATGACACGGAAATGTCTTTGCAACCTAGAGGACATAAAAGCAATTTTTGCTCCAAATCCAAAGAGCACTGTTAGTGCTCTAAAAATTTGTCTTCAAGTGTCTGTCTCTATTACTTGAAGTTAATACTTCTTGTTAGACTTGAACATTTTAAACCTTTGTTTGCACTTGGCACCATATTCTGTGATACAGATTGGGATAATTGAACTGCACCTTCTTCCACTTCATTTCTCCTTTCTTTGCAGTATTAAGTTCCTGCTGTAGAAATGAATTATGCTATGTTGTACTAAATCAATGATCTGATCTATTGTTGTGCATGCCACAGTCAGTTATAGTATGACTGTAGTACAGACTGTTGAAGATTAAATTGCTAATAATTACAACCTTCCTGGGAGCAGATCAGGAGCAGCTAAGTACCTTAGGTTGATGCACTGGGGACAAGTAAATGAAGTCTTGTTTTGATGAAACAAGTACTGTTGGCTTTGTTGGGAGTACTGTTGGCTTTGATTTGTTCATTAGCTTTGAACACTCAGTATTTGAGTATTTGTGCCTGTCAATCTGTCAGTTAAGCATGAAAGTTTCTTTTTCTCAGTATATGTTTAGTGCACTGAGGGACTGTGTTCCTGCTATGATGCATGCAAGACACTTGGAATCTTATGAGGTGCTTCTGGAGTGCTATGACAAAGAAATCATGGAAGTGCTCAATGAGGTAATTAATTTGAAAAGCAAATTTGAAAGGCAGCGCTGTGTTTAGAGTGTCTTTTAGACCAGCATCAACTGTACCAGGCCTGATGTACAGTATAAAAAAATCTTAGCAGCCTTGAGGTGGTGTGAAGTATTTCAGTAACCGAGATAACCATCAGTTATTATCTTGAATATTTGCAACATATTAGTGGTATCTGTGTTGTCCAGGAACTTGAAAATGCTGCCTTCTAAATTACATAAGCTGGCAAAATCTGTGTTAGTTTCCACTGTGCAGGCAGAGAAGTGCAGTTCCTCACATCAGCTTCTGTTTGTGTGTATGCCTAAAGTGTAATACTTTCCTTAGTATATATACCTGGCTTTTAGTAGTAGAGGCACTATGAATGTGAGTGACTTATTTAGTGACTAATCTAGAATTATAAAGAATGTTTGACAGAGGGCAAATGTGAGTTCAGATTTCCCAAGTCTTAGGTTTTAAGCTCTGAACCACATTTTTTTTTGACTACTTCAAAAGCAAATGTTACACATTCTGCGGAAAATCAGGCCAAGTTGTTGAATGCGATCTGACTATCTAGATAACAGCCCTAAATCTCTTGGTTTAAGATGCAATGAAGATTGAGACCGTTTGAATGGAGATGTCATTTCTCAAGGGACTAAATGATTTTTCTTTAATTATTTTTGAATTTTATGTCTCTTGAGTAGCACTTGCTGGACAAATTATGCAAAGAGATAGAGAAGGACCTGCGCTTGTCAGTTCATACACACTTAAAGCTGGATGACAGAAATCCCTTCAGAGTTGGTATGAAGGATCTAGCTCACTTCTTCTTTCTCAACCCAATACGTTTTTTCAATCGATTCATTGATATAAAAGGTAAGCCATTTGTACACATTCCCAATCCCTTTACTTTCATCTCTGCGATGCTTTGGCTTAGTATTGCTTTTTACGTTTCTTTTTCTTGCTTCTGTAGCTAAATTGAAAGGATGATTTTTAGGTCGTCATTTTATTTATGTGTTTACAGCTCATGTAACTCACTATTTGGACAAGACCTTCTACAACTTAACAACTGTGGCTCTGCACGACTGGGCTACCTACAGTGAAATGAGAAACCTAGCAACTCAGCGCTATGGTTTAAGTATGACTGAAGCACATCTTCCCAGTCAGACTCTGGAACAGGTATTGTGCCCGCAGGATGAGCATCGTTTATTCCATTAAGTTGTCATATAGACTGTTTGTTTAATACCCAGTCAATGGTATAGGCACTCACCGTTTATAGAGTAGATAGTAAAGAAGTACAATTTGTTTCCAATGACCTTTCCCTCCAAGGTTTAATATTTTTGATGTTTTAGATAATTAGCTTCATTCCCTCATTTGAGTGAAAGCTCTTAGAGCAACAGCTTCTTTTTTTCCCCTCTACTACTCAAGTTGGCTTTTCATTCCTGAATTGAAAGACAATGCTGAACTACTTTTTTATAGCTACTTAGTACAAAAATGCTGTGAATGATAATTTCTGTTTCTGGCTTTTGCTTTTGGCACCTATTGCCAACAATGTTTCTTCATTATGTAGCTGTAAAGAGTTGAATCATTTCACAACGTCGGTTTCATACAGTTGTTTGTATGAGCTTCACTTCAAAGCAAAAATACACATGCAAGCACATTTGTACTTGACTCCCCCTAAAATCCTGGCACAATCATTGGCACAACTGGAAAATGTGTAGATTAAACAGTATCCTCTCTATGCACAGCGATACTAAAAGGGGTTTATTCAAGGGATTATTAAGCAAAACATTCTTCAGGCTTACACTGTAAATATAAAACTTCAGACTTAGTATTCTAGAGATATTGGACGAAACGGCATCAAACAGTAGCTAGCTGCTTATGTCTTTATAGAAATCTGTGTGTCCATAAAAACCTGGACACCTGAAATCTGAGAAGAGTGGAATTTTTAAAATAAGTTTATGTTTGTGGGATCGTGTTGTGGATCCCTTGATTTCAAAAGGATTTGGAAACAAACAGGCAAAAATGTAGATTTGAAATGAGAATTGGATTTCCTTTTTTTTCCCCTCCACATGTCACCTTACATCTTACATCTCTGAACTTGAGAATTGTAGAGAGATTCTGGTTTGAAAATGGAAAATGTTGCTTCCTAAAATGCTTTCCAGTAACTACAGAAGTAGTGCTTTCAGGTCCTTGTGATTAGGCATGTCAGTGGTTCTTGAGGATTATCGTGATACAAATTCATAATGTGTGATGTTGTTTCAGGGTCTGGATGTTTTGGAAATCATGAGAAATATTCATGTGTTTGTATCTCGCTACCTCTACAATCTGAATAATCAGGTAAGATGCATTCAATACTTCTTTTCTGAATTTGGCTCCAGATGAAGGCAAGTGCAAATTGTACATATAAGCCCGCAACCCGGGCTGAATATAAGTAGTTACAAACTGCACAGTAGCTGTTGCTGCTTTGGAAGATCTTTGGGGATACTCTATCTAGACCCTGGAAGATGTTCAGTAAACATGTTTTGATTATTGTGTGCCATCACTCAACGTCAAAACCTCTGAAGCTGGGGGGCTGTAGCAGGGCAGGTTTTCTGCTATATAAGTTTGTATGAAATACATTATTTTTTTGTGGGGGGGAAAAGGGATATAAGAGGATGGGTTGTGAAGCAGCGAATTACATGAAGAATATGTACAGGGAACAACTCTTTGGTTTCCTCATGAGAACGAGGGTACCCCCTGTGAAAATAAGCAGCCGCTTTAAAGAAATGTTGTACTTTTTCTGGCATTATTTAATTTGATGTTGGAACTCATTGCCATGATATATAGTAGGACCACAAGTACAAACAACGTCAGAAGAGTTTGGACCACTTAATGGAGTATAGTCTCAGTAAAGAAGAGAGTTAGGTGCAGCATCTGCCTGTGAATTGTTGAATCATAGCATTCCAGAGACTGGAGGAACATACAAGACAAAGTTTATTGTGTGCTTGCTTTGTTGTCTTTGTTATTTCCCTAATCACCACCTACTAGCTGCTCTTAGAAAACAGAATGTGACCTACCTAGATTGGTAACTCTTCGCAGTCAGTTTTGGGTATAGCAAATGACTTTTTCTTCTCCCCCGTCCCAGATCTTCATTGAAAGAACTAGTAACAACAAACACTTGAACACTATCAATATTCGACATGTTGCTAACTCGATTCGAACTCATGGAACGGGAATCATGAACACAACAGTGAGTATTTATTGCACAGCTGGTAGGTTTTTTTTGTTTGCATTTCCTAAATACCAATTCTAACCGTGCACAAAAAGTGTACAGGTAAATTTCATCAGTAATGCGTTGAAGCACTGAAGGCTGAACCCCTGCATTTCCTTGTAGCATATTATTATTCCTGACATTCCTTGCCAACTTCATCTCTGTGCTGTAACTTTCCTGATCCTATCCCTATACATCCAGGCAGTGTTCCTATATCAGTCCCAGGAGAAATATCCCTGGTTTCACTGTCTGTGCATTTACTTCTCAAACTTCAGTTTGACGTTGTGCAGCTGTGTTGATCTCCTGTCTTCCTTACTTGGTTTCTTATCTGTGGGAATCAAGAGCTCTTGTGCTCTAAGTAAAATATCCAGAGCTGACCGGCTTGCTGCTCCTTTATCCCTGAGGGCAGTTTCCCAGGGACTCCCCTCCACTAATTCCTTAAACTGCAAGTTTGTTAGTCTGGAATTGTCTTTTTTTCTTTGCCTGGCCTCTGTCCCCCTCAGGATCTATGATGATTAAGTGTGCCCCGGTGGCGCACAGTGTTAGAACTGCCACTTGCAACACCAGAGGGCCCGGGTTCAAATCCCCCTTGTGGCGCAAGGGGTAAAACTGCCGCTCTGCTACACTAGAGGGCTCGAATCCCGGGAGTTGGACTCGATGATCTCTAAAGTCCCTTCCAACTCGCACGATACTATGATACTATGATATGATATGATATGTCTCTAGGACACGATCATTGCAAGCCCACACAGCTCCCAATGTTGACTTCTCTAATTAGTTGATTTGTGCTGGTAAACAGTGAGCCCAATGATGTTTTTCTTCTTGGGCTGTCTCCTGGATTAAGAAAGTATCCAGGACCTGCTCCGTGAGCCTCCTGGAATGCTTATAGCTTGCTGTGCTGCTTTTCCAGCAGATATTGAATGATTTTGGTATTTGAGAAGGATCAGAGCCTACAAGTGTGATACTTCCTGTAGCTGATGCGAGAAAGCTTTGTCAACATCCTCCTCTTAATAGGGTGGCTTGTACTGAGCACTGTCTATGATGTTTCCTTTGGCTTGCCCTCAGATTTTCAGCTATAAGTTCTCAACAGTTCATTGATTCTTTGCAAAGTCTGTGAAGTCCATTTGCCTACTTCTTTTTTGCCTAAAAGGCAATCTCATCACGTCTCCTTCCTTCCTGTCCCTTCTGAACAGTATGTAGTCCTGAATTGTAGTGCTTCAGTTATTGCAGGATTTGTCTGGCCAGACTTCAATTACAGCAATTAGATCAATAGCTTTCTAGTTACAGTGTCTTCTAGCTCCCCTTGTTTGTTACTGATGCTGTATGTGTTGGTATGGAGGTGCTTCTGTTACGCCATCAGCTGTATCCTATTGTCAAAGGAGCAAGCCCAAATTCCTCTGAGATATTTGCAAGTGTTTCCCTGTTGGTTCCTAGTACATCAGCATCCAAAGACTCTTAACTGTTGCTCAAAGCTTCACCTCCTACCCCTGCTTAGCTTAGTTCAAAACTCTCCTTACAAGCCTGGCCACTTGTTGACAAACATGCTCTTCATCCTTGTGGCCATGTGAATCCCATCAGCTCTCAAGAGACCTGGTTTCTCAAAGGTTTATCTGTGATCACTGAAACCAAACCTTGAGCATGGCACAAGTGATGCAAGAAGTTAGGGGCTTAAGGTTTTCATGCTTCCTTGCACTGTGAGAAGTAACTTCCCTTGCTCTATTCTGTGAATGATTTTGTTTGTGAAATAGTTAATCCTGGGGGCTTTTGTCACTCAAAAAACTGTCTTGTTACTTTCTTCATTTCTTAGTGATGCAGATTTTGGTGTTTCATTAACTTCTGATCACCAGTAAAGCTGTTTATGCAGACACAAGAAGTAATTGAGGTATATATGGTGAAAGTGTGCTCTATTTTATGGTGGAGTACTTTAGAAAATGTTGAGGAAGCAGAAAGATTTGTCAGAGGTGTTTGTATGGATTCCATGACTTGAATGAAGACACTGAGCACGTGTGATGCCCTTTTCAACTGAAAATGTTTGTATTGTTTCAAAAGGACAGTTGCAGGATATTCCAGACATAAAATTGTTGGCTGTGTGAGGAGCTCATAAAACTTGAAATAACTGATTTATTTCTGGTCCCTCTGCCCTTCCTGGAAGAGAAGAGTAGGCCTTACAGGAGGAATACTTTTTTTCCTCTTTCTTTTACATCAGTGAAATTAGAAAGGTAAACTGAGAATAGTAGGTTGAAATAAATTGACAAGTTTCCTTTCTTTAAAGTTACATTATCGTAAGTACAAGTTACTTTGTAAGCCATAAAGCAGAGGTCGCTAGAGATGCAGTTACTTTACAGCTTCTTTGATTTGACTCTTTATTTTATTCCAGGTCAACTTCACTTACCAGTTTTTGAGGAAAAAATTTTATATTTTTAGTCAGTTCATGTACGATGAACATATTAAATCCAGGCTTATCAAAGACATCCGATTCTTCAGGGAAGTCAAGGATCAAAATGATCACAAGGTACAGTAATTTTTGAAGACTTGTGAGTAACCTGCCAAAGAAAGTAGTGCTGGTCTCACTTGCCTGAAGGTACATTGAGCTGTAACATTTGAGAACTTTCCTATTATTTATTCATGCATTTTCAAACAAAATGACAAAAATTTTTTTCCTAACAAATTGAGTGTTTTGAATTTCCATGTTCGGATTGGCTTTGTTTCATTCTATTTTCTCCATGTTTATTTTGTTTGCTGTGGAACTGGCAAGAATAATTGTGTCAGTGACTTGAAAACAATGATTTGATGCACTTGTGTGTTGGAGGACCCTAAACTTGAGATTCAAGTGATGTTTAACAATTGTCAGAATCCAAGGTGATGTGAAGATGTAGCATTTACTCAAGTATGTCAAGATGTGGGTACTAAAGGCTAACTTTCTATGCTGAAAAACTGATTTCTTACAAATATGAGATGCTGTGTACTTCAGTAAAATAGGCCATCAGGCTCTTTGCGTGTTGGATGCTTATTTTTTTCTGGGAATAATAATACTTTCTTATTCACAGCAATTATTCTGTTCCATTCTGCAGATTACAGGAGGGTTGTAGTCCAGTGATTTTTGCAGACTGTTAGGGATGGGTATGTGTATAATTAAAAAATAAATAACCAAGCTGAAGCTATAGTGTGAGAATGGAATACACTGTAAATACAAATGTATTGACATGATGAAAAATACAGACTTTTTACAGATAGCCAATTCTGACAGTTCTTTATGAATTAATATATTTTTCTAGTATCCGTTTGAAAGAGCAGATAAATTCAACCGAGGCATCAGAAAGCTTGGAATAACTCCGGATGGCCAGAGCTACCTTGACCAGTTCAGACAACTCATAAGTCAAATTGGTATGAAACGTTATCTATGAAACGTTATTCTATTATTCTATTATTCTATTATGAATGTTAATAAATGGAAATACTGGGCTTCACTGTCTAGTAACTGAAGTCTCAGCACAAGCTAAAAACTAGGTTCAAATCTAGTCAGATGGAATGTACTTCACCTGTAACCTGGGAAAAGAGTCTCATCTGATTACACAGAAATAGGTCTTGCATCTCTTCATCTACAACTTGCATAGAAGCCTGTTCCCTTTAGGTTTTCCTCTTTATTATGGAAGTGATTTCTATCCAGGTTTCCCAGAAAACAAAACCAGGCCACATATTTTTCAGGCAGAGGCTGTATACCCAGCTGAAGTAACTTTAAGGCAGGCACGACACTGTGATAGCACTTTTGGCCATGGATACTGTAGGGCTCAGCAGAACTTGCAAGTGTTTAATGTGCCTGATAAAAAGAATTTGGCCCTTAAGGCTGTCATGCAAGTGAACTCAACACAGCTAGATTGTGGATTTGTGTTTTAATCCTCTGGACAGACTATTGACATCAATTTTCAGTGTAATATTTTATTTTGCTTGGTTTTTAAAGCAATTTCTTTGTTGGGGCCATGTGGCAACTTTAGTTTACATTTCAGATGTGGTAGGAATTCTGAAGTGGGTGTATGTTTATCTCTTTATTTAAAGATTAATTCTGATTTTTTTCTTGTCTTTGAAGGCAATGCTATGGGTTATGTGCGAATGATAAGATCTGGTGGTCTTCACTGCTGTAGCAGTGCAATTAGGTACAGCTTCTCTTTTCCTTTGCTAACAATTTGTGCTGATATTCCTTGAGAAAGTTTTCACTCATCTGCCATAAATATTTGATGACATGGTACATTTAAGAAGTCCATTTTTATGCCTTTCTTGAAGCGGAATTATAAGAAATAGGGTCTGAACCCAGACCTGGTCAATCATTGTCATAAAATGCCAAAGAGCCCTCAAAATTGTATGGGAATATGCTGTGAAGGAGCTAATAGTACACATGTGTAAGTCATTAGTTGTTAATTAAGTCAGTAATTCCTGATGCTAATCATTTCAAGAGTGTGCGTTAAAGGAAAAAATAGGAATCCAAAAATGAAGATAATGTTTCTTTAATGCTTCTTACTGTAAAGTTGACTGCATGCTTTTATAAGCACATAAAAAACGAGTGACCATGTGTACCAAGAAGTAGATTTCTTGCAAATATTAGTAAATGTGTAGTTATCGAGGGCAAGTATGAGGAAGAGCAGATGGTAGCCTGGTAAAAGCAGAAGTATAAACAAGCTTGTGTGAGTTCAGAAGTGAGCTTAATGGCACTAAGATGGGAGTACTGCAGAAACGATATAATTTTAAGTAGTTTGAGTCCAGAAGATTATAATTCTATTATAAATTATGGCAGGTACTCCAGTGAATGTAACCAGTTGAATGTACTGCTAACAAACAGTGAGTTTTCAGGTTTGTTCCTGATCTGGAAGATATTGTTAATTTTGAAGAGCTGGTGAAAGAAGAAGGGCTCTCAGAAGAAACACAGAAAGCAGCGAGGTACCCTAATGTCACACTTTGCGGTCTGGGCCAGGGTTGGAAGGGGAGGGTTGCAATTCTAAAGCTGTAAATTCAACTGTTGGTTGCTTTTGTGTGTGTTAAGTTCAACTGATTTTATACAAAAATGTTTGTTGAAAGTAGAGGAAAAAGCAGCATAATCTTTCAAAACCAAAAAAGAATATGAAGTGTCACTTGTAGTCTTGTTACAGAGCCTAGTTTCTTGATAATATATTTGATTTGAAGGCTAACAGGTGTTCCTCACTGCTTCTGACGTCTGTTTCTTGGATATTTAAGGCCACAGGGGAAAATAAGCAATTATTCTCTGGGATGTTTTTTGAGGAAATAAAATCAAACTGTGTGATGGAAGGTGGCCGTAGAGGCGGGTTGTAATCTTGGGCTCAGGTTGGAATAGTGGGTTGTAGGTGTGGCCAAAGGATGAAGACTGGGATTTTACTTAGGTAAAGAAACTTCTAGGAGAAAACAGGTAACACATTGCTTGTCCTTTGCAGGCAATTGGACTCTGTCCTCAGTGACCTCACACGTAACTTTGCAGAAGGAACAGAGTACTTTAAAATGCTTGTGGATGTATTTGCTCCTGAATTCCGCAGTCCAAAGAATATGCATTTGAGGAACTTTTACATCATTGTTCCCCCGCTGGTTAGTATTATTACTGTGTGTACCAGTAATTCAAAAACAACAAAAAAACCAAACATACAGGTTTGTTGAAATATTTTGCATGAGACCATCAGTGACCATGTTATACTTTTTTTTTTAACCTGATTATGAATGGAGTTGCTTGGAGTATGGCTTTGCTGGCAGTCATCCATAGCCATGTTTTTCTTGATCTTTACATCAGTTTCTGCTAGCACTCAAAAAGTAACTTCGGAAACTTCTTCAGTAAAATTGTGTCCCTTTCTACTGTCGTTAGACTTGGCTTTGTTAATGAGTTTTCTTTTGAATCAAGCTGAACTGAGTTGATGCAGTTCCGTTTGAAGTCCTAAGTGGTCTTAACAGCTTCGTTTCATGGCAGGACATCCTATTTGTTGTGGTTTTACCCTGGCAGGCAGCTCAACACCACGAATCTGCTTGCTTACTCCCCACAGGGTGGTGTGGGATGGGAGAGAGAATTGCAAAGATAAGAGAGAACTCATAGATTGGGCTAAACACAGTTCAGTAGGTAGAGCAAGAGCTGTGCACAAAAGCAACGAAAACAAGGAATTTGTTCACTGCTTCTGGGGGTGAGCAGATATTCAGCTACCTGCAGAAAAGTGAGGCTCATTGTACAGTTTATTGGAAAGACCACCAAATAGTACCACTTCCAATGTGTCTCCCTCCTCTTGCTGAGCACAATGCCATATAGTATGGGATATCCCTTTGGTCATTCTGGGTCAGCTGACATGGCTCCTTTTGCAATCCCAGCTCCTTTCTGGCAGGGCAGTATAAGAGGCCAAAAAGTACTGGGCTTGATGTAAGCACTGCTCAGCAACAACTACAACAGTGGTGTGTTACCAGCATTTTCCATATCTTAAATCCAAAACACAGCACCATAATCGCTACTAGGAAGAAAACTAATTCTACCCCAGTTGAAACAAAGGCACCATTTAAGAAACTGACTTTGAAATGGCAGTGTTGCAAGTTTTGAACTGTGAGAGGATGAGTACGTCATGGTGATAGAAATGAGGGATGGGGAAGGGTTAAAATCAAGACTTCTTTTTTTTTTCCCCTTTCCCACATGTGGGATTTCCTTCTGGTAAGCAGAGTTTCAGGAAAATGCTGTTCATGTTACTTTTAAAATGTGTTTCAGTGCAGTTTAACTAGAAAATGTTTTATGTACGCGTATGCAAATGTTTCCCAAAATCTTGGCTTGTCCTTTTTATAGGTTTTGGGGCATTTTTTATACAAAAATGCCTAATGATGGGAGACACAAATGTCATCGTTTTGGGCATTTTGGTCAGCTGCATCTATAGATCTCTAACCACATGTGATTATCTTTTCTTTTTTAATGTTATAATGCTGTTAAGGCTCCCAATGATTCCAAGACAGCTTTTCACTCTTTCAGACCCTCAATTTTGTAGAGCATTCAATCAGTTGCAAGGAGAAATTGAACAAGAAGAACAAAAGTGGGGCAGCCTTCACTGATGATGGGTTTGCCATGGGTAAGTTTCAGCACGCTGACGAGTCTTTAGGCAAGCCAGCATCACTGATGTTTGCAGGAAATGTTTGCTGTTTCTTTGAGTTGCCATTTCCCAAAATGTTTGGACTGTCTTGGCTCCATCACAATGGATCTGTGGGCTGTTTGGCTCAGAATCTCTTTAGCATGGAATAACTAGATATGACAGCAGGTGGTTTTGTCATACATTGGTACTCCTTGATTTCTTTCAAAGCTGCAGGCAGTAGATTAGAGTTTATGCAAATATTTGTATATTATGATTTTCTTCCCATTGGATTTAATTTAAAATCAGTTGCAGTTGAAATTCTGATTGCATGAGAATTATTGACTTAAACTGATCCATTAATGGCACTCACAGAATGTCTTATAAATTGCACGTTGACTTTGGCACTTGTTTTGTTAATTACCGTAGGTGTGGCTTACATTCTGAAGCTGTTGGATCAGTACCAGGAGTTTGATTCGCTGCACTGGTTCCAGTCTGTTCGAGAGAAGTATGTGAAGGAAATAAAAGCAGTAGCTAAACAACAGAACGTGCAGTCAATTAATCAAGATGAAAAACTGCTACAAACTATGAACCTTACTCACAAGCGACTGGAAGTTTGCTTACAGGTAGAGCACAGGTTTGCTTCTGTTCTATGTCAGTGCAGTTCTGGTAGCTGTTTTGTGGGGGAGCTTATCAAGAATAAATAACACTGAGACAGCATAAGGCATTGCCTAGCAAAACAATGCCAGAAATGAGCACAAAGACTCGGGTGCTGTGCTGTCTGAAGGGGATGGCATGGGATCAAAGAATCATAGAGTGGCCTCGGTTGAAAAGGACCACAGTGATCATCCAGTTTCAGCCCCCTGCTATGAGCAGGGTCACCAACCACTGGGTCAGGCTGCCCAGAACCACATCCAGCCTGGCTTTGAATGCCTCCAGGGATGGGGCATCCACAGCCTCCTTGGGCAACCTGTTACAGTCTGTCACCACCCTCTGTGTGAAAAATTGCCTCCTAATATCTAAACTAAACCTCTCCTGTCTCAGTTTAGAACCATTCCCCTTTTCCTATCACTGTTCACCCTTGCAGACAGCCATTCCTCCCTCTTGTTAATACATTCTCTTCAAATACTGGAAGGCCACAATTTCATAAGCGTTTGTGATATTTGTGTGAGTCAGGAGTTCAAGGTGGTTGGCTGGAAGTCTTTGTCTGCTGGACAGAACTCTTAATGCAACTGAAACCTTAATGTTCAAGCAGGGGAGAATGTTGTGAGGAAATCTGTTACAAGAAACACCATGAACTGAATTGCTTGGGTGTGAATTCTCTGAGTTCATTCAGTGCACGCCAGCTGTCAAACAGAAGAAGAAAGATGTATTTGAATTTTTAGGTCTTACTGAGGTGTAAATGCCTCCTGTCTCTTCCCTTTGTTTTTGATTTGAGGGGGATGTGGGACACATCTGCAGGTGCTTGTTTATGAATAGCCCATGTATGAAGTACTGTTGTTGGTAAAATAGATAAAGCCCTGTATGGCTGCCAAAAGCACGCGTTGCAGTTCTCTGCTTTACCAAAACCATCTCACTGACTTGTTTGGTAACTCATCGACCCTGGGGCTGTTTAAATTATTGGGTTGCATGGTCTTTCTGTGGGCAAACAGTTCCACGTTTTCACTGTGGCTGCAAACCTCACACTTGGCCTCAGTAGCCTACATGTTGCAGTGATGCTGCTTTCCTTAAGTTACTCGTTAAAGTTTCTGTCTGACTTGTGCCCTGTAAGATGCGTGTGAGTGGGCTTCTGTGTGGGAAATGATTTTGATACTGAAATCTAATTGCTTTTGATGCTTCTGAAAAATCACATTGATTTGTATGTGAATTCATTCTTGCGATACACTGACGCTCTTCTTCTGTGTCTTTTTGCTTAGGAGTTTGAACTCCTTTATTTTTCATTAAGTAGTGCAAGAATATTTTTCAGAGCAGATAAAACTGCAGCAGAAGAAAACCAGGAAAAGAAAGAGAGAGAAGGTGAGTGAATCTTACATATGAAGTGCTTTGGCTCTTGAGGGTGTGTTTTGTATGGAAAGTGCTTTCTTCTGTAGCCACTTCCTTGCTATGGGGTTGAATCAGTATTCCTGAGGTAGTTTTATGGGGCTGGGGATAATTCAGGAGTTGAGAACACCTCACTGAGACCTTTGGAAAAGTGAAATTTCAGACTGGATTTCTGAGCACAAAACCTGGGGCAAGGAGAGCTGCATGCCTGCAGTAATAATAAATTCAGTGACCTCAGTTTCATGCTTACCCACTTCATTCTTGATTTTGTTAATGACAGCCTTTTCTGCATAACCTTTGCTGATGTGAGATATAAACCGGTGTTTCTCAGCTGCCATTTAGTAGCTGTTTTACACTTTAGATAGGCAGATAATGCAAATACTACATGCACGACTTCTACGTGCTGAGTGTTTGTGGAGTGTGTTGGTCTACCATTGTTTTACATACAAAGGGTGAGATCTCCATTTGTGCTATGGTCTTTTGACTTGGGCACCATGGGAATTTCACATGTTGCAAGTGTGCTCATGTATTCTCCTTTATGAATTACGAGAAGCTTTCCTGAGTATGGGGAAACTATCCTCCAAGAAATGAGAGGAGTAAGATGTAGAGTATAATTCAGTCACGAGTTGCTTAGAGTTTTGGGTCTCCCATGGCTGAATGTAGCCGTATGTTGAAAAATGGAATTGGCAAATAATAGTTTTTCTCTGTAGTTCTGACAGCGATGTAAATGATGGTTACCTCCCAGATCGCTGAGCCAAAGCAGTTTGCAAAGAAGGAAGTCTTCAGTGTGGGTTTATACTTTATATTTGTGGAGTTTCTCAAATGATTGTCCTACTCAGAAAGCCATCTTGGAGCACTGTGATAACGCTAGACAAGCTGCCTTTGCTTCTTCAGGAGAGCACTTGTAGGACAGCAGTTACTTGTACCTCTCACCCCAAACAGATTTCTTCATAGGGCCAGGATCCTTTGTGCTGCGAGGGCAGTTATCAGATGCTGTCTGTGTTACAGTGTATCAAATCTTTTATGACTTCAGCATGCTGTACATATGCTAAGACCTCGTTTTTACCGCCTTGAGTAAAATGTGAACTGTAATCCATGTCTCCACTTTCTGTTTTTACAGAAGAATCTGTTAAAGCAAGCAATGGGGATCTTTCCAACTCTACGCCTGCAGATCCTGTTGTGAAATGATGTGGCTGGTACGGGACGATAATTACTTACTCGAATAACTATCACTAATGCTTTGAAGGGGTAAAAGCTCTTCATTTGACTTTTTCTATTAAACCTAACAGCAAACGTACAATAGTAAACTAGCATCCAGTTGGGCTAGGTCCGTGTTGGTTTGTTTTTCCTATAGAAACTTCTATTTTTCAGGAGTTATTTATTTACGTTACTAACAGCACCTTCTCTAGATTGAAAATTACTACATAAAAATATAGCTTGGAGGTAATTATTTTCAATGACAGCCGTGCATATCTAAGAAAAAAAATCCTTAATTTGTAGATGCTTGCTTGCATCTCTAACAAAACGTTAACAAAGACACGTGCATCTCATCAACCAGAAGAACACTGAAGGAAGATGCGTTGCTTATCTGTTGTCCAGATGTTTATGCGCTCCTTTTTGTATTTAATGTAGTTAAACTGCAGCTGTGACAGTGTAGGTTGTGAATGTATGTTAAAGCTATTACACAAAATGGCAGTTCTCAATAATGCGTGTGGTTCTTTTTCTACTAAACTTTATTATTGGCATGTTATTTTCACTCTGGAATCAGGGTCCTGCCAAGCATTTATCTTCCCCTGTTCTTTTTTCCTCCCATACTGAGAAAGGGAAAAGCAGAAAAGTTAATGTACTGAGCTATTTTTTCACTTCATACCGAAGGTCTGATTTGCATCCGCAGAAGTAAAGAAATCAGGAGCCAAGACAGAACCACAATCAGCTCTTCCTTCCATGACCAGACACTGTGTGATGGGTGTCTGTGACTATTAAGTGATCTTACACTTCATGACTATGTTGTGCCTAACCGCAAGTTTCAGCCTCAAACCCCGTCTTTCTTAGCCTCTGTAGGTCTGTTGCACTGTCTGTGTTGTTAATACAGTCTTACTTGCCTGATTGTTAACAATAATTGCACTGCAGGCTTCAGAAGCTGCTGAACACTGTGAGAACTCTGTATAAATTTAACATCTCTTAATGCCTGTGAGCAGAGGTTCTTAGACTGTGCAAGAGTTGCTCAGATTCCTGACAGAAGTAGCTCAAGTGAGCTTAAGAGTGAAATTCCACTTCCATTAAAAGACTCGGTTGTGTTTTAATCTCCCGGAATATAAAACACTTCTAGGTTTTGCTAGTTAGAATAAACTACTTGAGTCAGTCTGAGGATTATCTTTTGGGTTGTTTTTTTTTGGCACTCCTAACTGTATTTACTTGACGGTTTTTTCATCTCTTCTAATTACAAAAAGGTGTTTTAATACAAGTGGCTCAAATTGTTCCACCCGCTCTTTGGCCACGGGTTGGCTCAGACAATTCCTGGCAGGCTTTGATTCATCCTTTCCTGCCAGTGAGTTCAGCATTTAGGGAACTGGGGCAAACGTTGTGGTTGCACAACGTTTCATGTTGCAGTAGCAATACGTATGTATTTCCATATCCTTGTCTCAAGTCGTGTAAGCTCCAGGTGTGGAGTGGTCCAGCACTATCGTTCTTCTGTAGCAATGGCAGAACCACGCTGTGAGTGTTTTCTTTTAGGATGGCTGTGCTAGGTGGACAGATGCAGTCAAGCCATGACCTGCGCTCTAATTATTAAAGTCCACACTTGTACTTTCCCTTTCTCCTATGATTTTTGGACCAATGGGATCTCAGCTAGGTAACGCTCTGCGGTTCATTACGTGTGTGAACCAACTCATGTCGTTCTGGTTCTCTATAGAGCCCCGATGGATGGTGGAACCCAAATGTATCCTGTATGTGGCAGAAGTATATACATTCCTATGAATATGTGCAGTTGATAATAGAGCTATTCTTGCTAATAGAGGATTGTAGTCTATTATACTTACATTTTATTGTCATGTAGCAGCATATGTATGCAGAAAGCTTTTGTTACCTGCAATATGAACGAGGTGGGTCCTGGTTTGGGATGGTGCTCCTGTGTCAGTGAGTCACAGCAAATCCTCCTCCCACCCCCTGCCCAGCTATCTGGAAGAGGTGCAGGATTCTTGTGGTGCTATTTTCATTGCTTTTACCCTCCTGCTCTGATTATAGGAACAAAATGGAACCCAGCGTGTTGGCTGGAGATGAGGATAGATCTAAAAAGATAAAAAATAATAAAATTCTCTAAACGGAACAGAACTCTGCTCACTGGAAATTCCTAGAGGTGATGAAGGAAAGGGAGGAAGATGATGAGTTTGCTGCAGGGACATAAAATGAACCTCTGTGTTCTTTCAAGGCAGGCACAGAACACGCTGAAGGCGTTTGCCTTCCTGAGGAGGCAGCTGTCACTGCAGCCCCCGTTATGCTTTGTCCTGGGCCAAGGCTGGTGGCAGCAAAAGTGGTGGCTGCAGCTCTCCTGGTGGCCTTGCAGCCTGTTTGTCATGGTGCTGGGCCCTTTTATGCCACAAGCCATGGGGCTGCATAGGGGACAAAGAGTACAGCTGATGCCCAGAGTGACATTCAGCCTGAGGCCAAAAGGCACTGGTCACTGGTGGTGGGGGTGATCGTCCCAGCAGCCCTGAGCTTCACTGGGTTATGTCTAGCTTTGCTCGGAGGATAGGTTCTAGAGGGTTCTAATGAAGTCTGTAATTAGAAGTAAATTTGAGTTTTCATCGGATGTCTGTCAACAACAGCTATTTTCAGCTTCTCAGGTACAAAGGACCAAATGTAACCACGTTTCCTAACTCTCACTGTACAAAAGGGTATTTTGTTACCTCATTCTCTTTGGTGTGCGAGTAGAGAACCTAATGTACATAAAACTGTTAATAAATGTAATTTTCTGAACCTCACTCTTAGCGTCTTCAGTAACAGGACCGCAGGAGGGTTTAATTTCTTTAATAAGACAGCTTCAACTTTTATTGACGAAGGAATGTTTGTGTCAGTCACCGGCCGTTTTCTTCCATGGTTCTTACCAACAGTCACCAAACCAGCTCAAGGAATTTATTACATGGCAAACGCTGCAAGCTGTACTTAGCACAGATTGCTTACAGAAAATCTGCATTCCTATTAAGTGCTTGACATGAGTCAAATTCAGTTGGAGATTTTCAGCTCTTTGTTGCATCTCGATTACTATAAACCAATGCCCCATACGGCCTCCCCACCTCTCTCTTCAGGGGCTCGTATTTATGTGTTCTTGCCACATACAGCTTCTCATGTCTTTGGGTTAAGCCAGAGGGAGAAAGAAAATCTAAACGTCTTAGCTGGTATGCATGGCTTCTAATGGCAGGAGTGTGCAGTGAAACTAGTCCTTGTGCTGCAGCCTGCTCTCTAGCATTCTTATTGCTCAGCTTCTGGAAACTGAAGATTGCTGGTAGGCTCCAATGCCTACGTTAAGAATACAAAGAACTCCTTATTATAAAACTACTTGTCCTGCAGGTTGTCTCCGTAACTTCTCTTAATTGTGAGATTCCCTAACCACAGAATCACCGCGCTCAGCCGCTGTGCCCCACTGCCGGCTGCCTCTGATGCCTGCAGTAAATCAAGGGGGTACGTTACGCCCATTGTTTAATGATGTGGAATGTGAATGCGGTCCCCGTAAAGGTAAGAGTAGGCACTTAGATTTGTTTTGTAAGCTTATTCCAGACGCAATATAAAAATAGATTATATTAATAGGAAAAATTTAGTGTTTAACAAATTGCTCTGTAAATAGGCTAGCACAAAAGATAAATCTTGTTACGCTTAAAACTAGGCTAAAAATAACTTCATCTGAAAATAAAGTAAATAGTGCATTTTAAACCTTCATTCAGATGCACATAATCATGCAAACTATAAAAACTGACTACAGGAAGAAGTTAGAGGCCTGATGCATTTCCTAAAGGAGAGCACAGCTTACAACTGGTGCTCGTTCCGGCAGCAGCGAAGGCTGCTCCCTGTGAGCCTGCGGAAGTGCCATTAACCCTTTGTGGCTGACAGCTGTGCCGGCTGAGCTGCCAGCAGCAAGGGGCTGATGCTGAAACATTGCCTAAGATTGCAGGCGTGCCAGGCCCGCCTCTGCACTACACATTCACAAATGCAAAAATTTCCAAAGGCCAAAGTTATGCTTCTGTTCACTGCAAAGCCTGAGGAACCTCTGCAAAGATGCCGCCATCCCCCTAGCGGGTGCCAGAAGCTGTGGCCTCACGTGTGCACTGATGATTTAAAAACAGAGATCCTTGGGCAGCCTCCCGGCTTCTCCTTGCTCCCGTACAGGCTGGAGGAAACGAGTTCTTCATGCTTCGGACTCTTCTCCTTCTTCATGCGTGGCTCCATCCTCTTCCGACTGATCGTTCAGCAGCACAAACTTCCCATCGTTTGTGAAGGGCACAGACTTCATTAGCTGAGCTAACGCTTCTGGGTCCTGAAGGAAAACAAAAGTTCAGTAGGCAAAGGCAATCTTTCAGAGGAGCCCCTTTTCTCCAGCACATGTTAATACTGAGCAGCGTGAGGTTTTTGTGGTGGTGTTTTTTCCTTTCCACAACCTTTAACCTAAAGGTTTTAAGGGGAATAATTCTGGCTAAAGGTTTTGAAACGTAATCCCTCTCCAGCAGAACACTTCTTAGGTGAGTAAAAATGTCTTGAGCCTTACTGTGCTTTTCTTACCTGACAGCGCTGTAATTACTAAAAAGCAAGGAGGAAAAGCCTTAAAAAACCAAGTTCGTATTTAGTGTGCGTAATGCGAGTGACTAAAAGCTCATTTCCCCAACTTGTTCCATAGTTGTAGCGATGAAAACACACAGGAAATGTTACTGCAACGGTGTCACATCATTACATGAATGTGTTTCTACAACAGGCTGAGTGTTTTAAATGGAAAGCCTTCCTTATTTTCTGTTTCTTCCCCAAAGGAGAGAAGAATGGGAGTGAAACAGTAATGGGTGGAAAAAGCAGAGGACCATGTAGCAAAACAAGCACATCGGTGAGGAATCGATATGCTTACCTTCTGGGCCTCTGCAATTTCTTTTCCCAAGCTAATGGCATAGCAGATCTGAAATCAGAAATGGGGGTAAAGTTCAGGTTTTTGCTGTTGGTTTTGCTGCTTAATCAGGATTAAAACAGAGAAGTATCCATGCAAACTTAAATAGGGGTGTGAAAGGAGAGGTGGAATGCCACTTCACTGCAGCATTACATAGAAATCAAGTATTTTAACAAGCGTTGTGCAAACCTTTTCTCCTTCCGTGTTGCTCTCAAAAACATATGCGCTCATGGATTCTTCTCCTGGGGTCTCACGGAGGTGGACCACAAAACCAATCAGTCTCTTGTTATCCTGATGAGCAGCAAACTGAGTGACGGTGGCAAGTTCAAACTGGAAAATTGTAATAAAAGCCTATTTTAATCAGCACGTAGCTGGCTTGGCCAAGGGCTCAGGTTCATGGGCCTAAGCATTCAATGCTGTGATAGAAAACCAGATTCAAAACAAAGTTACTTACACTGGCTCGCGTAACTTGCGTTTGAGGATCTATTAATCTGTAATTAGGAGTAGGGGAAAAAAAAAGTAGATGTTTTTAGAGCAATTCTTATCAGTAACTTCAAGGTGCTTTATAATCATAAAGCAGTCACTGTATCAGTTTTATTGGTTAGAAAACATATGCATGGAATCAGATGTTCTACTGTGATTTCAAGTCGGTCAATGACAAAGTTTAGCTCTAGACCAGCTCCCAGCTGCATAACCTGTTGGTCACCTGGAGCTTTGGAATCACCTGTTTGGTGAGCATCCCATGGGCACAAGCTAACACTGTATGCGTGCGTACGAACACGCACTCCAGTTAAGTCTTGTCTGTACATGCTCTATGGTGACACTACTGACAACAGGACAGAGCAGTGGCTCTTCTGCTGTTATTGGATGTAAGGTAAGAGAATCTTTCAATGCTTTGTTTTGATTTTTCAGTGTATTTGTACGATTTTACAGCCCCACCACCCCCTCTACATTTTGGCAGGATGTTCTTAGAACTGAAGTCTTTCTTGTAAGTGAAGTCAATCTCAGTGTCTCGCCCCTTTGAAGGTTGCATTTCTTTTCATCTCAAATTTCACGAAGAGAACAGCATACTGACAAGGGATAAGCAATGAAGAGTTTGCCGTACCTCAGGTTCTTGCTGGTGACCATGAGATGAGATTCGGTCATACGGAATATGTTATGGATCGCACGAGCAGCTAACACTTGTCTCATGGCTTCATAAATCACCTCGCTTGTGTTGTCTGACTGAACGGCCATGGATCCCAAAAACCGAACGACGAACATCTGCTGCAGGAGTGAATCTGGAAGATAAAAGGCATAGCTTCTCTCAGTGTGCTACTTCCATTTCTGAGTAGTTGGAGATACCAATGAAGTTATTTTCTTTCCCCTTGGAAACAAAGAGATAACATGTGAGTGGTGATTGCCTTCTATGACCCAGTTTTAAGCTGCTTCAAGTGGCAGCACCACAAAGAATGCTACACTTCAGCTGTGCTATGGCAATCCAGCTGTGCAGTCTGACACAGGGCAGGCACCAAGCACTGCACACTCCCATGTCCTGCAGTGGCCCAGGGTGCTGCTGTTGTTGATGGTATAGAAGTGTCTGCTTCTCATAGCCCATCTGTGAGCCATCCTACTTTGCAATGGGACAGCAGAGCTAAGAAGACCAAATCTTTCTGCCTTTAAACTTCTGAAATAAACCTAATCTGCAATACAGCTTGGACTGTCAAAGAAGAAAGTGTTTGTATTGACAGGCAGCAGTATTTAACAGACAGGCTTCTGAAACACAACCAGCTTCAACTGTACTATGGGTTGCTGCTCCTGCTCCATGATGCCAAGTGCTTTCATGAAGAGACACTGGAGAGGGATGAATTAAGCCTGAGATCATGGCTGCTTTTATCTGGGAAAATGAAGCACTGACCTTCCTCCTCATCTTTGCTACCATCTTCAGACTCCCCAAATGGGTTTGCACGCCTGTGAATGAAGAATGAAAACTATCATGATGGGTTCTGGTCACCACATATAAATGCTGTAACACTTGATATTCCCCTCCAAAAGTCACTCTGCTAAGGTGAGAAATCACCGTCTCTGACCATACCTGCCACCTCTGTTCTGGTCCAGGAATTCTGTGGCAGGCAGTACAATATCAAACTGAATCGGCGTTCCAAGAGCAATCAGTTGTGTGGAATCCTGAATGCCAGCTGATTCACTGGGAGTTGTTTTACCATTATCTGTATTCTTTACATTCTGGCTGCAGTTAAAAGGGAGGGAAAAAAAACAACCCAACATTTTAATCAGTGACACCTGACACCGCATCTGTGCTTTGGAAGGGAGACAAGATTATCCAAAGTGGACTGAAGCAGTATTCATTGACTTCAATGAGTACTACTGAGGTCTTAAGATTTTAATCTGTCCTATTCTTTATACCTACAGTTATTTAGAAACAAATTGTTGGAATATTAAACCCTAATGCAACTCTGTGCAGACTGACTGCCAGGAGCATGTTGCTGTTTGCCTCCCTGCCCTCTGGTGGCCGTATCTGCAGCCTGGTGACCAGTTCAAACAGCAGAGACCTGAACCTGTTTCTGAACATGCAAATCCTGGCCAGTCTTTGAGATCTTATGTGGCCACTAGGAACGTGATAGTTAAGAACTGCCACATACAGATCTCCTGCGTCTTCTTCAAAGACCAAATGACTGACTTGAATGAGCGCATGAGAACAGTAACTATTTTGACAGCACAGTGAGGCATCCTCCTGTGATGGACTGGCAAGAATTAGTTGAGATAACATGCAAGAATATTTCAGCGTACAGTGAGAGCTCTGCTGTATTATCCACATCACAAGTTGTTCCTTTATTGCAAAGCGCTTAGAAGTAAAGCGTATTTGTTTTAGAAGAAACAACAAAAACGCAGTGGCAACTACATAGAGCTTCAAGGCGGTGCTGTGGAACAATAAGTATTACCCTCAATGCTTTGCATCTCTTCTGGCTTTCAGCAGGTAACATCAGAAGTAAAGGAACTTGCTGGAACATGTAAGACAGTAAAGGCAGGGGCTAGACGGGACCTCCTTGATGACTGCTGCCATGTGAAAGGTGTGTGACCGAGCAGGCAGCAGTCTCATGTCCATGAAAGTGAGTGCGTTACCTGGGATGGTGAGCTTCGTGTTTTTTTGCAAAGCTGGTAATGGGAGTCACTGCCTGTAGGGCCGTCTGATTTAACTTGATTGCGGCTGCCTAGGAAAGCAAAGCAGAATGACAAAGCAACGTTGGATACATTACCACATAATGAACAACAGTAAAGCAAATGGTGAGGAATAGACTGAAAGATGGAAACGACCTCCCACCTCTGGATTGTCGGTGAGATAGATCTGTCTGGAAATGTTGTTGATGGCACATATCCACTAGAAGGCAAAAAATGAAAGCTGAACTCTTCACGCTCACATTTATACAAGAATGACAACACTAAGACAACATTTTTACCTCCTCGTATTCCTTCCTGCTTTCTGCTTGAAGAGTTATACCCCTAAAATACAAGCACAGCGTATCAGTGCTAGCAGTGGACAGAAGGACTCTCAGTCTTACAGTGCCAATAGACCACGTCTCCATTAACTTCTAAAAGAACAAAAGTCACAAACAGGTTGCAGCTAAAGCATCCTGCCTTTGCTCTTTAGATAGCTGTCAAGGAAGATGGGAACGAACATGCTCTTAGTTAAGAACCTTCTGGAAACCCAGGAAGGCTTACTATTATAGCAAGCAAGTTTTACAGGAAACTATCTGAACAGGCAGGCGTGACTGGCTGTCCTCAATAAAGCCTGTCTCTCATACGTTTTGCCTGTAGGAGTAGTGATCTGAAAGCAGTATCTTCTGTCTTCGCAGTCCACAGCCATAACAGAGCAGTTGTCCAGGTCCTGAATC
Source organism: Excalfactoria chinensis (assembly GCF_039878825.1). Lineage (NCBI taxonomy): Eukaryota > Metazoa > Chordata > Aves > Galliformes > Phasianidae > Excalfactoria > Excalfactoria chinensis. The sequence goes on along the minus strand of NC_092825.1, from coordinate 51,427,996 downwards.
AATCCTCCAGCTACTGCTCCCCTCGGCTGACACATCAAGTTGCCACCTTGGGTGAAGAAGTACAGTCTTTCCCAAGTCGTAGTCACCAGACCTGTTTTACTAAAAAGAAGAAGCAATGATTAAAACTCATTACTATTTAAAAATGACTCCACGTGACCTAAAGAAACTTCAAACGTACACTGAACTTTATGCTCAGCCATGCAAAATGTTTAACGATATGAAGTAAAATCAACGCCTATTCCTAGCAGAGATTAATCCTTAATCTAAGCAGAAGAATTAATCTCATAGAATGGTTAAGGTTGGAAGGGACCTTTAAGATCATCTAGTTGTAACCCCCCTGCTATAGGCAGAGACACCTCCCATCATGACAAGTTGCTCGATCCAGCCTGGATGGGGCTTTCTAATTCTAAGCATTCCAAGGTAAGAAGACTTTCTGCTGTAGCTCCTAGTTATGGAATACATTAATTGTGAGCACTGAGTACATGACATGAAATGCTAATGCTATCAAGCTTGGTTAAAAAAAAACTTAGAGTATTTATTTGCAAGCTGCTGAGCAGCATGAGTGATTTTGGAACAGAGACATTGTAAGCATCTTCTGCAGTACCCCCAAAGCTTATCTGCCCTGCTATGAAATCCTTTCAGTTATATCATAATGCAGCGCTTAGAATGCTGCTAGAGATCCTAAGTATCCAATACGAGGAAAACAAGGAAAGAATATTACAGGTAAGACAGAAACAAACTGACTTTTTTCAGTTCCACTGTCCATGTTGTCCTATGGCACCTAGCTCTGCTGCTGTATACACAGCTCCTCTGGAAGGTACTGGAAGATTTTATTTGGATAATCTGCACAGGTAACTCTATGTATGGCATACATTTAACTTGTATGGTTATTAAAACGTGTATTTATGCAAAGGAGGCGGTTTATGAAAACCCATATTAAATACAAAATATAGCTGTTCTTTGTAAACACTGTGTTTACAAGGAGCCCTAAGAACTAGGAACAATCTGAACCCAGACACATAGGCTTCTAACTCTTATCCAGCTAATGACAGAAAACCATCCCTGAAGGCAAATCCAACCAGAAGTAAACTACTGTTTTCAGGGAAATCATATCAAATACCTCTAATTGGGTTTAAGTTTCTCAAACACATTTTCAAAGGTGACAGAGACACTTAGGAGTTGAAGGGTAAAGCTACCACAGCGATTCAGGAGCCTAAAACATCATTATCTCAGAAGTGTTCGAGACCTAAAAAACCCAATAATACAGCAAGTAGTCAGCAATTACAGAAAGCAGCAGGCAGCAACAGCTGTCTTACTTTCTAAGATTAAGGTAGCCAGCCTTCTGGATGAGATTCCTGTTGATAGCAGGTGAAGTTACATCAGAGTCTGGGGTGTAAACAGACTCATTAACTGAAATTAAGTCCTGCTGGGATATCCTCATTTTTTCAGCTTCGGCATCCAGCTCTCCCTGTATGCTGAAAAACAAAACAAATTCAGAAGCACCATTAGGCAATTCATAGCAGGATACAGATAACATCTGTGACACAAAGTGAACAAAAAATACCAGTCGAGATTACATATGAATCCATTTAAATATATAAAGCATTTGAGCAAAATCTCCCTACTAGTGGTTGGGAGTGTAACGAATGCAAAGATAAACTTTATTTTTAGATGATTTTTATAGGAAGCGCAGTGCAAGGCTACAGGGTTGAGTCCTTCCCTAAGGACTGAATAAACCAGTCAAGGGAGGAAGGAATAGAAGGAAGAAACATCCAATATAGTACTACTCCAGGAAAATGCCATCTGAGGCCAAAGGGACAAGATGTGTGTATGCTCTGAAGATATTAACGATGGTTTAAAGAAAATATGGTTGTGTGTATGGTGGGCTGGCAGCAAAAGCATAACCAGGATTTCCCCTTGTTCTTTATTGTGAAAGCCCAGCTTGAAGGTCTCTTATGATAGCTGTGCCGTTTTTCCCCTCCAATTCATACTCAACATAGTTATCATAGTTATAACATAGTTATAGTTCTTTCCCCAAACAGCACACAGGGATAATGATCAGAATTATTCTGTAAGCCTGAAATGAGTAAACAGGAGGCACGTTTAAGTGTTGAAAATGAGGAATTAAGTTGTTGGGTTTTTTTTGTTCTGAGCGACAGCTTCTAAAATCAGTACCTAAGTTTACCCTGCTGAACATACACAGATGGTGCTCTGATGGCATAGTTCAAAGCAGGCTTTGCTGTAATATCTCCTGCCTTTCACAGAACAACTTATTGTTCCTGGTATAACATGCTGGAATTGCTGCAAGTTCTCCTAGAAGCCATTTCCAGGCATGTGAAGGTGAAGGTGGCAACTGGGAACAGCAAGCACGGATTTACCAAGGGTAAATCATACCTGACCATCCTGACTGCCTGCTGTAATGCGATGTTTAGCCTGGTGGGTAAAAGAACCTCATGAAGTTCAGCAAAGGTGAAGTCCTGTCTGGGATGGAGAAACCCCCATGCAACAGTAAACACCAGGAGGCATCTCCCGGGTAGAAAGATTTCAGCAAAGGACCAAAGGTCCTGCAGCACAAGCCAGTACCATACTCTTACAGTAAAAAAAATGCCAGCTACATCGTGGACTGCATGAGCAATAGTACAGTTAGCAGCTCATTGAAGTCATAATTCCCACCTATCCAGTGGCTTGCGAGCCCCCCATAGGACAACGTGTCTGGTTTTGGTGCGTCAGCATATAAAAGTCAGAAACAAAAGACAGTTAGGAAAGCAGAGCACGTGATGTGAGGAAAGACTGTAGAATTGTTTTCCATCCGTAAGAGATGAAGATGAAGAGGAGCTAGATTAATAACCTAGCAGGCAAGAATAAAGCAGATGGAGACGGATGGAAGCAGGTGGAAAGCAGCCCTTCTTGGAGTGTGCAGTGATAGATGAAAGACATAGTTTATCCTTTCTAACATGTTGTGACACTACTAGCAGTATTTACTATATCGATTAACATACTTCTAAATACGAAGAGTCAGTTTCACAGTCAGCTTAAACAGATGCAAGGCTACATCAGTGCTGAAATTCTGTAACGGCGCAGTGATTCTCCTCAGCTTGTTCCATAGGAAAACAAATCTTACAAAAAGCTTTCAGCTCGATTAGCAAGCAGGGCTGACTCACTGAGGCCTTGTGATCCCCAGCACAAAAGGAGGAAAGGAGTGGGCAGCACGTTTTTCAGTGGCTGCATAACCTTTAGTAATGAAACCGTGTCCTGTGTCAGTAAGTGCTTAGCTGCAGTGTCATTCATGATTCTGCGAGCTTCTCTTTGGGGTTTTCCAAAGATGTCACACAGCTGCACCAGTTACATCTGAGTTGCCCTTTCTGGCTTTGCTGAGTGACAGAAAAACATCAAAACCAGACCAGTAAAGCAGTCTGTTTTTGCTTCCATTCAGTGCTGTGTCCTATCTAGAAGACAAACACGCCAGATTTTTCAACGAGTGCTTATTCTACAGAGATAATCCAGTGGTAAGATCCTCCCTGTGCCTGTAAGTCACAGGCAGTTTGCCTACCCTTAATGAAGGGCGCTACTTCGAGGGAGCTGAAAGCCCGTCCTCCACATGGTGCAAACACTGTGCTGACTGCAGAGGAACTTACCTCAGAATTGAGCTCGGAAAGAGATGTAAATAAGCACAGAGTTATAGGAAATAAATTATTTAGAGAAAGATAGTCTCCTACACAGGGAATTATAGCACTTATAAGAACTGTTCTCAGATTAACAAGTACACATTGTTTAAAATGCCACCAAGTCAGAATAAGCGATGATTTGGACATACTCCAGTATGAAAGGTATGAAGCTATAAAGCAGAGGGTTCTGTGCAGTGTTCCCATCAGTTTAAAATAAACCATGAGTGTTCTCTCTAATATGATTATGTTTTAAGTGTAAAGTTTACAACATTTACAAGGACTTAATTATAATTAATGTCAATCTTCACTAGAACAGAGGAGGACAAAGAGAGGGAACGAAAAAGAAAGGATCTCAAAAGTAGAAGCACAGAAGTGGGGCAGTTTATTGAAATAGGTACTTAAACAAAGCAGGTTAAACTCAGTGAACTGACACAGCCTACGCTGGATGTGACAAGTACTGTCTCTAGAGCAAGGAGCTTTAACTACCTTGTGTAGCTACAACATCAAACACTACAGGTCCTAAATCCTTATTTGGAAGGTTGCTGTAATAATAATCTATGAGAGCAAACGAATATAAATATCTCTAATTCAGAACGCACTTTCAGTTTATTATATTCTCCTAACCCCATTTCAAGCCCAAATGTCATGCTTTTGTGTTCATGAAGAGACACTGCGGTATAAAAAAGCATTTGAATGCTTCCCTGGCTACACTGTAAAAATACTCCTCAGTGCACTGACGGTACTTTCCTTTATGTGAACAAACATCTCCCCCCCACCTTTCCACTTGCTGCCATACCAAAGCATGTTCAACAGTGCAATACGAGCACAGAAGGACACTCCTGTGCTAGAAACAGCAGCACTGTCCATTACACACGAAAGGTTATAGTACTATAACTCAGACTGCAAAGGAACAAAGTGAAACAGAAGTATTATGTCACCTCTGAACCATGTCCGAAACAGAAGTCAAAAAGCTGTCCAGTCTTTTGGAAAACATCTCTGCTCCTTTCTTAAAAAAGTTGATCTGAAAAACATAAAGGGACACTGGAAATCATCTCGGTTCTGGTTTCTCTCAAGTAACAGATTGTGAGGACTGGGTTAACGCTGATCCCGTTATGACTGATACTTTGGGCTGGCAACCAAATAATGGTTACAACAACCGTGTTGCCTTTCTTTGTAGCTTTCTCTTTTGTATCTTTCCATGCTCTCATATGCCCTTTTACACAGGAGCTGACATTTACACCTGCTGACAGGTGTGTTTCCAATGATCTAGCTGAATGACCCCAAAGAGGAAACAGGCAGCCTTCTCCCACACTGACACCGTGCAGAATTGGGTCTGTGGTGTTACAAGCCACTGCATGCAATGTCACCTTATCAACAGGAATGGGACGTGAATCATCCATTAGATTTAGTGGACCGACCTGGAAATCTATAAAGTCAGTCAGGAGAATGATGAAGTGTAGCTGTGCTAGCACACATCTCCAGAGCAATCAGTTCTACAGCTTTACCACGGATTTTGGTCCACTAAAGGAACTAAGAAAAAGCCACAAAGGCCAAGGTGTGCTTTTTACTGAAGAAGCTGCATTCGTTTTACCAATATGGCTCAGCCAGCATTCAACAGCATAGCTGCATGGTTCCATGTAGGCTTTATCTTGGATTCTTGCTCTGGGGCACACTAGAACACAGATATGGCTTGTGGTGTGTGTGTGTGTGTGTGTAATTAGTTTCATCTAAAACTATTCTAGAAAGAAATGCAGGAACTTCAAAACAATTATTTGCTGTTAAGCAGTTTATTTAATGCAACACTGCTGGTGATTCCACTCATTTTCCCTAATTCTGGGTCAAAGGATTCCTCTTACACCCGATTTCTGCAACTATATGCTTGGCCACAGACTCCCTTTACAAAGGAGAGAGAGCTCCCTTCAAGATAGACTCAAGAATGCTTCACCTATTCATTTTAGAAGCCTACTGCAGGAGGGAAGAACACTGCATTCCACTGACAGTAATGAGAGACTGACACGTCCAGTTTAGACTTTGAGGACAGTTTTCAGTCAGATAAATCCTGTACATCAGCCACTACTTCTAAAAATTCCCTACGTTCTGCTCTTTCTTTGGAAATGTGAAGTATTTGCCACAGGTTTTGAATAATTAATAAAGACACTATACAGTTTAAAAGCTGAAGGGTGCCTTTCCCGTGACGACCTGAGAGTTTCCTGCACAAAGCATTGAGATACGGCAGTTTTACCAGATAAAGGAAGCTGTTTGGCTTCCACAAAAGGGAAACCGGTGCAGTTCTTTTGCTCAGGATAAGCAATTATAAAAGAAAGAAGCACTATCAACTCCCATGGTGGGATAAGGTCTTTAATGAGAATTCAGTCACTATTTTATACGGAGCACATTATCAGCAAAAAACAGAGGACAGTGGATATGACGATCCACACTGCCATCTCAAACAGACCACTGCACCCATTTCTATTCTTTTCCCAGCCCAGCTCTCATTTTTCCCCTCACTTTCTTTCATCAGTTTCAAAGCACAGCAGATACCTAAGATGGGCCAGTAATGAGAATCAAGCGCTGTTGAAAGCACTGGTTTATTAATCCTCCTAACATCCCGGAGAGTCAAATTAGCAGTATTACCCCCTCACCTCACAGATTTGAGAAATGGGTGTTCAGCCATTACAACAAATTGCTGGCAGAACGAAGACTAGACACAGGATTTCCCAGCCTTATGCTCAATCCACCCTACTGTTCTGTTCTTCTAGTTCTCCAGTGCATGCTCTGTTCCTTGTGGTGCGCACTCCTCATCAGTATGCTGAGCATTACGTGCCAGGAGGGGAAGTGCTACATGGGAGAGTTTCTGCAGACAGTGAGTAAACAGTAGAAGAAAATGCTGTTGTCCTGAAAACTTAGCTGTGAAAGGATTAACCCCAGGCTGATTTTGCATATAAGTGTACAGCACGTTTTTTCCCCTCTACTGGTATCTCTCTTCAATACCTAAGCACTGAACTACCCATCACAAATGTAAACAGCTGTTAAAACCTAGGCACGCTGAATAAAGTTTGGGGTTAATTTTCTCTGTTTTCATTTGCCAGTTCTCATAAACTGACCAATCCAGAGCTGCAGTGTTTTATTTTTCCCGGGAGAGGCCTAGCTGTAGTTTTACCGTCCATACCTGTCCTCGGGTATATCCTAGCATGGGTTCCATCATTGCCACTCTCTTCCTGTACTGCAGAGCATTCAGGGCACAGTAATACTGCAGAGATGAAAGATGCTGCTTTCTCCTTGCGTTCGCCACTTCTTTTGCCACTTCTGCCTTATGCTAAATAAAAATTGGCAAGTAGGTTGACAAATTGTTACTGTGCATAAGGATACATTTACTGATTAGTTTCGAGTTCGCTTTAGACAAGATTCATTACAGAACTTCTAACATTACAGAACTTAACACGAAGGATGAGAAACTAACAAAGGAAATCCAAAACCCAAACCAACTTCAAGCCCTGCCCTGTAAAAATACTTAAGCATTTGGGCAGTGCCTGTGGTTATTAACTACAAAACTACCACAACTAATATTCTGGATCTGATCTCAGTGCAAGAGATTCGTTTGCAGCTGAGATCACAACACAAAGCCTCCAAGCGCAGAACACAGAGATGAATAATTCATCCTAATGCTGTATCACATTCTGTTCTGCAACGCACGCCCTTTGAAGGACCATCCTGTAGAACTGAAGCCCTCCCAGCACAGGGCCATCATACATTTCTGGCATACAGAGGCATTATTTGGGAACAGTGGTCCAGCGGGCAAGGAAAGAAGAAACGTAGAGCAACCCCACCAACACAGTTTGGTGTGCCATAAGTGACAACTTACAGGCAGATGTAGAAGAATGGAATGCTTTATAAACAGCAGACACAAGGCTTTGAGACACGCTTTGAAATGAATTGTACCCAGTGATGCAGCATCACCATGTTGGCTGTAAAACAGTAGGCCTATACAAGTCTATTTATAGCCACTGGGCCATTTGCCTCCATCTGAAGAGATCCTCTGGACCACAAGGGCTGTAACTCAGCAACACTTGCCTAGCTTGGAGAAACAGGTATAACTGCTGAATTCATGTCTGAAAGCTTTGTGTCTGCTTAGAAAACAGATCAGCACTACTCCTGAGCTACTGTGAATTTAACTGGTGAACTCTCCAAAGTTCACAAGCTTATCTAAGGATTAGCTACAGCGACGAAGACAGTGTGGCTGATGAAAGCTTTTCCTTTTCCCTTTCACGTTCTTTACCTTTTCATTTTCTTTCCTTTTCGGTAACCTGCTATACTTTGCCATGGACACGTCATGTTCTGTAGACAAGGAATATTATTTTTTTTAGACATGGGATGTGTGTGCGCATAGATTAAAAATGTCTTCTGTGATACAACAGCTGCATATCATTAGAAAGAAACAAAACTAGGAAACATACCAGTGCTGGCAAGGCCAAATAGATCCTTCAACGTGCTTACTTCTGAAAAAGAGAAATCGAATATTCAGAGTAAAAACTGCTGTAAGCACTGGGTTCAGCTGAGATCACTGATGGCACGCTTAATGCCTGTCATTCCAATCCTTTCAAAGCAGAGTGTCACGCCTGTCTTCATAATTATATCATAGCAGATCAGTCGCAAGACAAACAGGCAGGCAGGCAGACAGGAAAATAAGAGTTGAGTTAGTTTACTTGATAGATGAAGTATCACCGTGAAAAGGATTCCTCATCTGTCAGTGTAGTTTACCCTAAGAACACCACTTCACTATGCTTGCTATCACAAAAAGCCCATTTCTATCGTCAGTTCTGAACATCCTGACAAAGTTAATGTGATATCAAGAGATTTAACAAAGTCCCAGTGACACACGGTCTAAGCCCCATCCATGTATGTAATCTTCTCCATCAACGTGGAACTTCTTTTGCTACTCTCTGTGAAAAGAAATAGTTATCCGGTATATCTGATTGCCAGCTATGATGTTGATGTGACAAATGCTGTCCACCAGTTTCTCAGGCAGGTAGAAGAGATACCAGACAGGTGACTCAGCATTGAAAAGCACGGGGTACAAACTGCTCTCAGTGCTCATATCAGTGCACACTGTAACTGGCAGACTCCTTCTCAAAAGGCTACAAAGCGAGCAAGTTCATAAGACCTGCCATTATGCAACTGTGAAAAGAAAAACGGTACAACTGTAGGATGTCGTCACGGTCTCTGATTATTTGTAACGACCTACTCATAAATCAGCTTCATGCCAGCTTTGTCTTCCCAGAACACTTCCACATGATTCTAATGTAGAATTACTAACAAAAGTGTTGCCCTACAGATTGTGAAAAAGGTGACCGGACGGACAGGTAGAATGAATAGGATTTTGACATCTAGGGAAAATAAATAAACTTCCATTATTTCTTATGAAGCAGCTGAGGCTTTGGTTTCTGTCTTTCCTGCCTCCTTTTATGAACAAGGAACAAAATCCCTGCAGATGGGAAATGATTCACTGTATCAGTGAAGCCACATTAAGGAGGTGTTACAGCCTTTATAAAGCCAACACCTTCCCATCCAAATATACTGCTACGTATTCTTGACACTATACTGTGAGCAACATATTCATTTTTATAACCACCTTGATGTCTCTGCAGTTTCAAATGAGATCCTATGGTATAAGAAAACTAAACTACTCACTATCTCGCTGCAGGGTTTGGGTTGTTTTTGTCTCCCATATATATACTGTCTGTAAGAAGTATATAAGCAGGAGAGTAAATTTAGCATGAGAAATGGTTGTTTTTCCTTTAATTCTGCAGTAAGAACTCACGTTTCTGCTGCATGAGTAGGTTAGTGTGTCCTTGATCTTGACCTTGAAAGCATTTGTTTCTTGAAATTACACCCAGTGTTTGCAATATTGCTTTGCTGTTTAAGTACGGAGTTTCCAAGTTTATGCAATTGAGCAACTTGGAACTACCTGCGTATGGAAGGGACGTAAAGGGGACTTACTGATTACAAGGGAGGGGATATATTATACTGTGAAGTTAGGGAAGTATTCCTGCTTGTCCTTTTCAAACAATCCCAAACTTCTGCAGAGGGATTGATGTTGTTTGCAAGCCACATTCACTGCTAATTTCCCTGTTTTAGGCAACTAAATCGTCCCTGGCTTCAATGAAAGTACGCTCGTGTAAAAGTGCAGTGACACAACAAGGAACAAAGTTGTATATTTCCAAACTTAACCCATCCAGGGTATAATGTATATGTGGTGAAATTGCACTGTTTACATCTGAGAGAAAGTGTTTGTCAATGCAATTCTACAGCGAGGAAAAGAAATAGAAACAAAAAACCCCCACAACTTTATCGTGGGTTATCAGAAGAACAAATTCTTACATGGGACTATACCTCAGCTTATTACAACATAAGCAAGAAGGAATACCAAGAGGAAAACTAAAATTGACAATACAACTTACCTGTGAGATCCTTCTCCCGAAACTGTACTATTGGGAGGATCATTGTATCTGCAAGCTGCTTCGCCAGTTCGGAATGGAGAACATTGAGCTAAAAGAGAGAACAGAGGGATGCTCTAAGACACGACGCAATTAAAAACAATAACACACACTGTCTGTCACTGAACTCTCCGCAACCACTGTTGATATAGGCTATAACATACATTTGTTAACTTTAATAGCAAGCAATCAAAAGTTCTTAGCAAACCTTTCCTCAAGAAAAATTACATAAAGTTTTCTGGTGGATTTATATTTCCACCATTTGGGATCAGAAACATCGCAGCAAGACTGCCAAGTGTCACTACAGTTCACAGAACCACAGAGTTGTTTAGTTTGGAGGGATCTCTTGATTTCATCTGCTCAAGTAGGGTCAGCCAGAGTAGGCTGTCCAGGCCCGTGTCCAATCAGGTTTTGAGTAACTTCACAGATGAACATCTCTGTACTACTAATTGTTCTGGCCTCATCCAAGCCTTCTCCAAGGCATTAAAAATCCACAAGCAGCAAACATCAAGTGGTTTCTTGAAATTCTGCTGTTGGGCCTTTATACTGGTCACTTGGAAATTCATGTCAAACACATCTTAACACTACCTAAAGAAAATCAAGTGCTGATCAAGTCAGTAGTAAAATGATGCTCGTGGCTACAGACCAGTACTTCAGTGCTTAAAGCACAATTTTGAGAGACCGATGGGGGTTTTGCTCCTGGTTAATTCCCGCCTACTGCTTTTTAGAGATCCAAGAACCGTCCAGTTCCCACAGCAACTGTGTTAGAGCAGTTCACCATTAATTCTAGTCATTAACCAAGTAACCATTCACACGTAATCTGCCTTACCCAACCAGTTTTTGTTAATCTCTATAGCACAGAGTTACAGTTCCACTTCTATGACCGCAATCTCTCTCTATTTACGAGGCACACAATCAAAAGGAGCAATATTCAACATTCATAGCATTTTCCTGTTATTTCTTTTATGTGTCTCTAAAGTTCAGCAGACAAAGATGTATTTTAAAGCATGTTTGACATCGTTTAGGATGAAGGAGAGGCTCTTGTGTTAGCAATGGCATGCTGAATCTTAAATGGGTTGTGACAATTATCAATCACACTGCTAGAGTATCTAATATGGGATTATGCCATACACGGACATGATAATCCTAGCACTTGCTCACAGTATCTTTCTGAAGGCCTCCAAGTGGATTAGGAAGGAAAGGATGAAGTCAGCTTTTCTCACCTGACAATACAGAACTTAACGAGGGCAACTCAACACCTGTACACAGGACAACTGGAACAAAGGCATAAGGGATAGCTATCACACATAAAAGGAGACTGAGGAACGAGAAGGCTCCTGTGAGGGAAAATGTGACTGAAAGAACCGAGCAGCAAGGTTCTCTGGTTTCATCTCACAAAGGGAACAGGTCTCTCTCTCTTATCTAGGAAGAAAAAAGTTGCAGTTTTCTAACTGCTCGTACTTCACAAAGATAAATACAAGACTTGTAGCAGTAAATGATCCTTTCAGCTGTCTTCTGAGAGCACACATGCAGCAGAAGGCTAAGGGCAAACTTCACCCTTAAGATCCTTCTCATTGTATCACCAAGAGTAATCCATGGGATAAGCGCAGCGCTTCACATTATTAACTGTCCTGCATCCATCTGTGGGGGGATCTGGCTCCAACTGAAGCATTTAAAGCTTGAAAAAGTACATGCCATTTTTAAATCGAATGAAATTAAAAATGTTCCCAGTCAATTTGAAACATGTCCTTCTTCAGGCTCTTTTCTGATTCCCCTGTTTAGTAAGCTGAGATTTGCTTTGAGTGTAGCACTTGAGAGGAAGCCACAGATCCAGCTCTGGTACTTTGCAGAGCTAAAGACATCATTAGCAAAGGGCAGTACTACTTCTTTCCACCTCTGTTTAAACGACTCTGTAAAACCCAGGCACAATCTAAGCTTCAGTGGGAAGGTTCAGAAGCCAAAAAGAAAAGAGCACAAGAAATAACCCTCCAATGTTCCATTACCATCATAATAATAGAATACTGGCAGTTCAAATTACCTCATCCACAACTTTGGAAAAGTAATGAAGGGTGGATATCACTTCTTCATCTCCTTTTCCTAGGGCAAAATGCTGCAAACAGAAACATGCCTTTGGTGAGTATCAACACAGCTGACACAAGAAGTTCTTTACTACACAGGTCAAAAATGGGTCTACAGTAAAACTAAATGAAAAAACAGCAACTCCTTAATACAAGTTCTTTATTCTCTGTTTCTCCTGTTCAAAATTAATAGATTTGAGACAACATGCAACAAATGCTTATTAGGCTCCTGTTAGAGACATACCGCAGGAACCAATTAGCTTGCATCTTCATAAATTCATTAACTAATAATTTGCACTGGTTTTGTTTCTTTCTTTTATATCTTAAGATGCTGAGAAGTGACCTAACAACTTCTTTGAACGTCTCGGAGCATTTTGCAAAACCCTGCACGTGAAATCAAGTAAATCCAATGGGCTAAGCACTTTTGGAAAGAATGCTTTTAGAACAGGCTTCTCTGCAGGTGCTGAAGGGTAAACCACAGGTGAGATGTTGAACATACCTGCTTTTCGTAGGCAAGGAGCTGCTTCGAAAGCTGCTGTGTGGCAAGACACATTTCATTCTACAAACAAAAGTTACACATTAATAGAAGTACTTGAAAGTCTTTAGCCCTGCTGTTAATACTATTCCTTGACAGAATCCGCAACCACTTACACTAACGTTCAGTTGTACATGAACAAACATTCAAAATGCTTGCATAGAAAAGCAGTAATGATAACAAACTTCAGACATTAAAACCACAGCTTCTTTAAGTTTAGCCTCCTTGAATAGAGGTGAAATTTGCTGGGATTTTTTTTCTTCCAAGACAGATTCAGAACAACTTCAATCGGCCTACGAATGTTTCACATTGGTTAATCATCTTTCCCCCAAATCTACAGGAATAAGGAGAACCAGTAGGTGTGCCCTTATATAATGTATTCCTGCTTAGGGAATATTCTACAATTTAACTAAACTGCCCTAAGTTGACACAGGACTACAAAAGAGTGCATAATTCTGTATTCTTACAGCTGAACTCATTGAAAGTATACACACCCTTAAGGGTGAGACAAAGCAAGACTTGGAGGGAGGCTGTATAATTTTGCTTGAACTAGCTGGAAAAAAAATAAAGAAAAGCATTTGGATGTGTCAATTTCTAATTAATGTATTCACAACGCTAGCATATCAACTGCTGTTGCCCTGATTTGTTAGCAATGACTTAAAACCGAGAAAGTAAAATGGAGCATGGGGAACCGAGTTCTGCTTTAAACCTTGACAGATCCTTCTCTTCCTTGGTAAAATACAAAACTCAGCACTTTTCATTTAAAACTTTACATATTTGGAGGTGGAAATAAAAGGTGTTCAGGCCACAGAGAGCTTGTAAAACTCATGGCAATCTCTGAACTGCTTTAACAACGTCATGCTGGGGCTGGTACAGAAAATGATTCAAACTAGGACAGAGTTTGTGTGTTCCCTCCCTGTGTCCCTCTGAGCAAGCAGAGTTGGCCATCTGGGCCAGAAATTCTGAAGCAGCCTTTACTTTGGCCTCATGCCACCTCTGACATACTGCTCTACAGCCTGTTGTGCCTGCACCGCTGTGGCACACCGCAAAGGAGGGTTAATGCAGACAGCAGGGCTCATCCCAATCGTTCAGCCAGGCTAAGGTGTGCACAAGAACACAGAAAGAAAAAAGAGGCATTACCACAACCCCGGGTAACAGCAGCTGTATGTGAAGAGCTGCAGTGTGAATGCATAGCAGAAAAAGCATGAGCTAACTCTGACCTTCTTAATACACTGCGGTGGCAACACTCAGAGGAGGCTGAAGATGTCAGAGCAGAGGCCTTCCAAGTCACAAACAAAGGCCCTGAGCTGGAGTTAATCTGGGTCCAAACTTGGATCACGTGCACCTCATGACTATTCTCACCATTCTCACAACAGTGGGTTAGTCTTGTTTCTTGTCTCAGACCAGTCACTACACTTTCATCAAGCAGTAGTACTCAGGATTCATGCAAGATGTGCAGGTTGATTACACAGACTGTAGAGTTTCTAACACGAAAAGGCTTTACACAACTACTTGGCACGAAAGTATTTCCGAAGCTGGTGGATGGATAAGGATGTTGTGACTTAATAAGTTAACCAACCTTGTTAAGAGCTCAGGGGAGGATGGGAATAAGCCTTAACTACCCATCTGCAGGCAGCACAACACTGTGCTGAGACTCTGCCACCTGCAGAGTGGGAGCTGGCTGGCAAGCAAGGACTTGATGACAGGAGGAGGCTCTCTCGGTATGGACTGATGACATGAAAAGGGTGTGCTTGTTTGCGTGCGTGTGGCTGGAGCCCAAAGATGAATTTAAGACTACAGAAAGCAGCGGAGTTTCTCAGGCCTGGGATCTTTGCCATGAATACAACCTCAAAGCCGAGTAAGAACTGTAAGAACAGCAAGTCCTCACACTGCAACGTGGTTGCTGTGTGCTACTTTTGTAGTTGGATTCATGTCAGAAATCTTTTGAAATCATCTGAATTTAGAAATATGCTTCTTCTTTCCCTTTTCTTTCCCCACAGAAAGTCAGGCTGACTGCGGGACAACCATTCCACGTGTTATTCTGCCACATATTACTCCTGCCCCATTGATGCCAGCAGGACACATTTCTGATAGCTCTCATTGGATTGATTCTTTGTGTCAAAACACCACCAACCCTTTACTCAATCCTGCCCACACAGAGGAGGGAATCCCAGGTCCCGCCTCCCATTTCCCAACCACGCCAGACTTTGCAGAGGTGCTTTCATCACATCACACACACACACACACACACCACAAACACTTGTAAAACAATTAAGCCAGTGAAATTAAACGCAATCACATTGCATAAGGAACAGGAAGAAGGCAAACTGCTCTGCTGACCTAGTGGTAATACTGCATTGCTAAACACACTAATCTGGGAAAGTTTGGTTAATCCTCCTCCATTTGTTCCTAATCAGCCTTCTCCTCCCCCCCAGACTCCCACTACTAATCAGTCTCGAGACTTAAAAGCTATTTGCATTTCTTCAGTTGGCAGATCCACTGAATCCAGGGAAATCATTTGAATAGGTTTCACCCTAGTTCCTAAACATTTTGCCATAGGATACAGCAACGTTCACTTCCTTTATCCTGAAGTGACTGAAATTCAGCAGACCACAGCAAATGAAAAGCTATTGCCCAGTCCCAGCTGCCTACTCAACATCTCTTCCACACTGATCATCAAGCAGTGCTGGAGTGGGAGAGCTATCGACAAGGTAATACTCTCAGGCAGAAACATAACAAAGACCTCAACAGAAATCCAGATTCACTAACATCAGTTTGCATTGGTAAGGTCGTGGGAGTGCTGTCTTGAACCCAGCATCAATCTAACACAAGCGGAAAACCAACAGATTCAACACCATTCCGTTCAGTTCTTGGGTCACTTCAAGTGCCTCATATTGCCTTCCAACAAGTCACGCCCAATTGCTGGTGCCTGATCTAGTGCCAGAGTAAAGGCATGTGATTTTCTGGGTTGGTTCCTCTCTCTTCTTTATCACCTTTATTCACTTTATTCACTGTTACTATCAAAGAGAGCATGATTTTTCTGTTACGCATCAGTAATAGATCTCCACTGCATTAACCATTTATCTGTGAGACATTCAGTCACTTTTCAGAATCTCTTTCTTCTATTTTCCCCAAATAAACCCTGAAAACCAATACATTCAAGCCAGACAACTGTCTGCAGAGTGTCTTCCAGCAGATTTCAGATTTGAGGTCACGTAAAGGATTAGGTTGAGCTATAAATTAACTTCTAAAGACAGGGAGCTCTTCCATCACGTCTACTTCCAATCCCGATCCTTTCTGCAAAGCTACTTTCCTATGCCAGCTAAAGCTGGCATTTTTAAAACTCTGCAAGTAACCAGCACACAGAACTGCCAAGCGCTCCTTTATGTAAGCAAGATAATGGAGAAGGTGTTTATTCATGCAGCCTACTATACAGAATGAAACAATGTTTGGCTTCCATTTGGCGTTACGTCTGATAAATTAGAAAAGAAACAGTGAAGTGGTAGAAGGAGGAGGTGCAGGAGGCAGCTGCAGTCCTCGCATCCTTCCAGAAGCAGGGAGCACATTTACCTTCTGGGTCTTGATATGACTGCCTTGTGCATCTCTGTCTACAAGCACATGTTACCTGCCTACAAAGTACACTTCTCCAGCAGCCTGGTATACATTACAGCCCTACACATTTAGGTTTCCATATTAAATGGCTTGGAAACTTGAACCCAGGGCTGAATGAAGCCAAAGCCTGACCAGCGCACTCAGGCTGCCCAGCATGTTACAAGATCAGGCAAAAATACAGTTTTCTCTGCAGCTGAGTCACAGCGTGGCATTCAGTCCTCACAAATATGAACGACTCAGCAAAGGATCATCTAACAGCTGCAAAAAAGAAAGGCGCTAGTCAAAACTGTGCTGTAAAACAGCAGAAGCAGCTACCATAGGATGTCTAGTTAATATGGAAAGGATCTCTTTTCAGTGTCCTGCAAAGTAACTACTGTTGGCAGAGCATCTATGTACGATGCTTCCTTAGAGCACTCAGATCTCCAGATCCTGCTTAGTTCAGTGCTGGCTTGTTTTCAAGCATGGTGTCAACTCAAACTTCAACATAAGCATTAAAAGAAACTCCCAGGGCTTAGTAAACACATTAGTTCTCATGTGATAACACTCTGTTTACCTGTCAGCAGCATATGGTGAATAGACCTCACGGTGCAAACCCACTGCGAATACAGACCAATAATATGATACACAGTATTTCACAGAAGTCACTTCTGAAGGTATTGTTTTTCAGTGTTTGTCTAATCTGACACTCTGTTGAAACTTCTGGGTGAAACTGAAATGCTAACAAAGTTTATTGTTTCAAAAGACTTTCCAGGCAGCACAGCTTTTCCATCGGCCGTGGATTTAAAGCAATTAAAAGAAGGAAGAAACATTGTTTACTCATTATTTTGGCACGAACTAATTAAAGAAATCAGAACCGTTGGGGTTAGCTGTGCGACATAACAAACCTCAAAATCCATACAGGTTCTAGAGAACTTGACATCATCTACTGATTACAGCCTGATAGATGCTGATTTACAGTCAGTATACAGGATGATGAAACAAGGAGCACCGTCAAAAAACAAAGCCTCATGAATTTGGGCAGAGAAATGACACTGTTATAGCACTACTTCAACTAGCCCTGGACTAGTCATCCTACTACCTACTAAAGCACTGCACACAAACCAAGACTATTTCCTAACTGCTGAGAGTCTCCCTGAAGGTCTGGCCATCAAGAGGCAGCCAGCCCCAGAGCACCTTGCTGCCTTACCCGTGTGACTGCCATCACAAGGGAAATGCTCACAGAGACATTGAACCCAATTCTTCCTCACATCCCCACACTGTTCTTCTTCTGGGTATACTGCTAAAGGCAATGTGGGCCTTGTGCCACCACTGTTTTCAGTACCTAGACAGATCTGTCAGAAATAATGAGATGAAACCTCTTTCCAAGGACAAAACAGTCTGTCTCATTTTCCTCTAATTTGCTTAACTGTTTATTGCTTCTAATTGTCAGTAGAGACACAACAGTCTCTGGAGTTTCTAAATGGCATTTTGTTTCATCAAGCAAAGATCACACGTTTCTGCATGATGATGAAAAACCAGAGATGATGGCAAAGCTCTGACAATAAATCCTATGGCAGCAGGAAGACAGGAATGTGAGCTGCTCACCACCACCACGAAAGCCTCAGCACGCAACTTCAAGAAGCAAAGTTTTCTACTAATCCCTGCTAGCTGCATCACCTGCTGCTCAGGTAACACAGTGAGCAGAGCAATCAGCACAGCACTAATAGAAACAAGAAGCAGTAATGCTGTAGTATGCAGTGCTGTGTAATGCAACACAGAGGTTTGCTTGCAATGATGAAGAACAAACTCCGTAAGGAACACTTCTTCTGTGTGACCATCCACGTGACAGACTATTTCGGGGGTTCCACTGGAGAAAAGAACCACAGCAGGAAGCACAATAAGGTTTATTTGAAGAAGATATAAAAGTACTTCTCAATATTTACACACGTGGGTTTGCCAGGTCTGAACCTCGCTCCTTGAGCACAGCTCACGCATTCGGTCCCTGTGACCTTCTTCTGAACACAGCAGTCACACATGGCACCTGCTCTGCAGGCAAAATGAAGTTCTGCTGGAATACAGATTGTTCTGAAAAGCGAGATCTCCAGCACCCAGCAGGATTCGGTAACTCAAGGTTAAAAATGTAGGGATTAATAAAAGAAATAAGAAGCCCTCAAAAAAGATTCCTACTTTCCAAGTGTTTGTAAAAACCTCTAGGTAAGGACTTCTATCTGTCTCATGTTCCTTTTGAATGCATTGATCCAAGCACTTAGAGCAGCTCTTGCCGTCAGTTTGCAAACTTACTGTGACAATGCACACAAAGCAGCGTTCTGGGACAAATATCTGCGTATATCCACATGGGTAATTAACAGCTTCCAGTTGGTACTGACAGCAAGTCCCCTGAGACCCTGCAGAGCGTCCATCAAGAACCGCTAACTATTGTTATTGGATCGCGAGCGGTAGTGGTTTGAATTACACGGCAAGCCAAGTTTTCATCACAAAGAAGCACCAATGTTCTAGTGAATGTCTCCAGGGAAAGTTGAAAACATGGCTGAGATAAATCTGGGAGATCTTATAGTTTAGAACACAGTCAAAAAGAAAAAGATTTACAATGTTAAAACCGTCGTAACTGTTTTCAGGGGGCATAAACTCCGATTTCTCAGTACTGTGGATGGGTACAACCCACTTGTGTTTTGTCTAACTGCCGCAACTGTGATCGCAGCCATTTTTATGGCTGCGCAAGCAGAACTCTTATCACTGCTTCAGAGAAGGTCAGTCCCTGTGATTCCTATTATACAGATAAGGAAGTAAGAGATTGAAAGGCAGCCACTCTGCAAAGACAAAGCAGTCGGGAAAATAAACAAAAGCAAATTCAGAATCTGTCTCCTCACTACTCTCAACTTGTACACTCTCTCCACTAAATCTCTCCCTCTCAACCCCGAAGGGTGCTGGGAACACATCCCGACAGGCAGCTAGTGAGGCCCAGATACTTGGTCTCCTAACAAAAGCAGAAGGAAAAAGTGATTTTCCCTAAAGCTGTGATTAAGCAGAAAAGAAATATCGTACACAGATATTTCTTAGCCTCCCACTCGCGTTTTGTGGCCAATTCGGTATCATATTTCTCCTTCTGATGCAAATGCAATCATAACATTTTGTAGTAAAGGGTGCGCATCTCCAAAACTGAATGTGAATTCAATCTGAAAGCGTGTATTCTTTGGAAATATTCAGAAACAGCTCCTTTAAAGGAAAGCTTTGCCACTTGCAAAGCTTGGTTAAATTAGTCAGAAATCAGCGTTATCCTACACAGCACCAGCAATGTGGAGTTAACCACAGCATATGGCTGAATTAATTATTCTCCTTCATTTTTATTTAAAAGTCAGAACTTTATCCCAACAGTAGCATAATCTCATGCCAAAATACCAAGACCTTTTAAAGCAGAGACAGAGGAAAAAAAAAGTTTGGGTTCCCTTTAGCACTTACATAATTAATTTGATCTTTGTCTGCTTGCTTGTTACTGTAATGCCACTTTTTGCAAGTACAGTTTTGTGTCCCAGATACTCAGATCCAAAACGAAGCCACAACACAACATTCTCAAGGAATTAAATGACAACATCACTAGCACTAAAAGCTAAGCAAACAAGCTTGGCCAAGTCTTTATCACAGGCTGCTAAACCTGCATTTTCCTAAGTCAGAAGCAGTGCAGAGAGCCCTCCTGGGCACCCCTACAAAGTTTGACTTTAAACAACACTTGTGTCTCCCACATCTCCAAATGGCATCAGATATCTGTTGAAATATCTCAAGACACACATCTAATATCCATAAGCGAATGAATATTTAGATCAAACAAATACAGGAGCTGTGCAGGAAGAAGTGGCCAAGAAGTGCTAGGAAAATGCAGAGACTCAGTAGTATCACAAAGCACAGATGGGTAAATGCGCTGATATAATGAGAGAGGAAATATGTCCTAACAGTGGGGTAAAAGAAAAAGAGAAGACTAAAAACTGAGATGGAAAGGAAAAGGCAAACAAAAGCAGACAAAGCATTTTCTTGTGAATCATGAGCTAAAGTCACCACTTCCTAAAATGGCATCTGAAAAAGGCATTAGCAGTGGATAGGGACACAGTCCACGAACTCAACACTTAAAAATCAAACCTTATTTACCCTCTGATTTCCTTCTTCCACCCATTTCAATCCTACCTGCTCTTTGGTCTCAGATTTCCAACACTCAACAGGCCCACAAGCTTAAATCTCAGTGCGACAACACCCACCACTGACTCACAGTGTTGATTTTATGCCTCCTCTTGAACTACTGACAATATGCTTTGTTGCTTTCTAAGCATCTGAGCTGTACTTTAAATCTGTGATAACTTTGCATTTGCATAGGATCTAAAACATTAACACGTGGTCTTCAAAGCTGGATCTTCATGATGTAGGCAGCCAGACCGCTCCTTCTTCCAAGTAATAACACCAGTTAGTCCAAAGAGCAGCCCCAGCAGGCAGATGTACACCTGCTCTAGTTTTACAGCTGAATTAGCGCTGATGAGCATTAGGCACTCAGCCTCCTAGTACAAAGTACTGTCATTTTCCTCATCCTTCCACATTCTCTGCATCACTGCTTTAAGAAGAGGAAAAGCATTGTTTCTAAGGAGTTCAGGCACCCAACTTACATGAATGCTTGCACATGAGGTACTTGGTATGTCTCTAAAGGTCTAGATATGGTACTCTGAAATGTCTGTCCTACGCACATGGGAACCCTGAGCTTCAGTCACAATCACCCAAGTTTATTTTATTTCTGGAAGCACAAGTTTTACTTGCAAAGGACTCAGTCACCCAGGTTGTGTAAGTGCTTGAAAAAGTGGTCTTCTGCTCCTGTTCTCCTATGTTTCACACTGACTACTTCAGGTACTCACATTCAGTATGACTCAAAGTATACGTTCTCTCTATAATCAGCAGGCACAGAGTTTCTTTAAGATGGTGAGTCACAGCATCAAAGTTAGATGCCCAGGGTCAGTGTGAATATCTGTCGGTGTATTGTGTTTACGTGCAAGCAAGCAATTTTGTAAAGGGTGGCCTTCTAATATACTGTAAAGTAAGGACATACCACAGTTTCTCTTCTCTGAACTGTATGGAGGCAGTCAGAGCAGACTTTTTCATACATTCGACTTTTCCAGGCAACAAAGGGCTGAACTACCAGGTGGGAAACACCCACAACTCTCCTGAAGCTACAAGAGGTGCAGGTATTTGGCACCTTTCATGTAAATCACAGCATCAGAATAGTGACTTATCTTCTGCTGCCCATGTAACAACAGAAAAACAAATGAAAAATTACCTGAGCGCCGTAGACTCGCTGCATTGCCTGAAGCAACTGGTTGGTGTATTCAGTGAGGGTTCCCGCATCTTCCTCGAAGACACTGAGCAAAGAGCGAGTCTTCAAAAAGAGAAGAAAAGCAAACAGTTTTAGTCTCAAGGGAAAATGATTCACAGTTTAAGACTCTGGAAGTAAGTGGTAGCAAAAAGATGGATTAGTCAGAAGCAATCAGCCTCCCACTTTGTATAGCCCTGTTCATTCAGAATTACAAAACATGTAGAAATTAGCCCTTCTGATGGGAGTAGGTAAACTGAGGCAGTAGGAAGCAAAGTGACTGGAAAGCTATGGCCAGCTCCTGACTCCCCAACTCTAGCACTAACTAATAGGCATTCCTTCCAACTTAAGCAGGAATGCAAAAAATCCTGAATATCTGCCTGCTGACTCAGTAATCCAAACCACGTTAAGGACTCTGGGTCAAACACCAGCGCTTGCTCACTTTACTTCCCTAACATCAGACTGCATCACAAGCACTCCTTTCCATTAGGTAATTTACAGAGTATTGTTTACTCTCAGCTGTCTTGAGCAACTCTTAAAGGGCCACCGACAAAGCTAGGGGACATAACCACACCAAACAACTGAGTGCTTGCCTACAACAGCACAAGTACACACACATTCAGAGATACCCCCTACTTTCTCCATTCTGCCAGCTTGGCAACAAATGGAGTGGAAAAAAGAGCATAGCCACAAGTATTATCTTAAAGACATGAATCCCCTTGGCTTCTTTTGGTGGAATAATCAGGAACCGTGAAGTATTTTGCTTCTGAAATGGGAAAGAAAAATATCTCAGAGTAACATTGAGCTCCAGAACACAATATTGCAAAGTCACTAAATGAGACAGAGCCCCTTTAACAAAGTCACAATTCATCCTTAGTCTTAACGTTGGTAAATCCAATGAGTTTGATGCTAACTGGCAATGTCTTCCCATCTGCACAGCTAATTTATACTACTCCAACTAGACTCATCTGCTTACCTGAGGGGCACACATAAACTCCAGTACCTTACTACTAACAGAGCGAGCGCTTTATCCATCCTCCTTTTACATCAGCCTTCCAATATGGCTGAAGTACCCAGGTGCCAATGTGGCAAACTTATTGGAAAGCCTTAAAGTGGTTTTAAGTAGCTCCACCACATTAACAAGAGGTACTTCCCCAAGTTGCTTATTTTTTGCAAATCAAGATTGTGTCGATCCCAAATAACTCAAAATCAGCATCCTCCAAATTAAAAAGCAGTTGCCTGAACCATAGAATCACAGAATGGTTTGGGCTGGAAGGAACCATTAAGACCACCCAATTCCAACCCCCCCCCCCCCCCCCGCTATATGAATGAGATTACATATGACGTTTCTACATCCTGGAAAAGGTTTACAAATCCAACTGTTATTCCCATTCCTAAATCCTACTGAATTTTTGCACATTCAGTTTTTCGGATGTCAGAATATGGGTAAAGCAAAAATAAATAAATAAAAATCTACTTTTGTGTAAGTATTTCCCTTGGTTTTTTTGCATGGCAGCGCAAGTAAATTTCCCTTCTACATTGCGACCAAGCACTTCAGAATTAAGCCATTTCTTAAGGCCATTTTGGGTCAGCACTTGGAGACAAATCAGAACAAAATGCTGTATTGCTGGGGGATGGAAAACCAAGTTTGAGAAAGGTGATGAAGAAATAACAGTGGTCTACTCTTCTCTCTTGCACTAATTTGCACACCTCGTGCACTTTCTAAAACGTGAGGTTATGTCCTCATTTTATTTCCCCTCTGTCAGTGACTGCACGAGGCTGAAGAGAATCAGGTCACTTTATGCATAAGTACGATCACATAAGTTTCTACATAGCAAGCTCTGTGGGAGAGAGACTGTGTCTGCTTCGATTTTGTGGTATCCAGCTCACAGAGGAACCCAACAGAGCTGCGAATGTAAAGTCCACCACTCAAGAAAAAAAAAAACACTAACAGAAATGGGAAAAAAGAAAGATCTGTTTTCCCATATGAAAAACTAATTTTTATCAACAACGGTCCATGGCACAAAGTTAAACAATGCCCATCTCATCCAAAGTTACAGAACTTGAATAAGAAGTGATGACCAACCCAAGCCAAAACAACCTGCAAACAACCAGGTTTATGCACAGCCCAGTATTTCCAGTAATTGGAAAGGATCTGTTAACAGCCTTCAGGTCAGAAGACTAAGACCTCCAAATTCAATATGGTGCTTTGTTCAGCTGCTTTCACTCAGTGTTACATTTTTAATCATCGAAGGAAGCGTTGACTGAAGAGGAAAATGAGTTCACCTACCCTGTGTGTCAAGTTCTTTAGCTCCACAATGCACTGGGGAGGTTGCTATTAAAAACATTAATAACTGCTCATAATAAATCTAGCACACTTTGGTACAGGGTGGAATACTGTACAGTTCAGGTCAGAAGGAACTCTGGAGGCCCTCTGGTCCAACCCCTGCTCAAAGCAGGCATCAGGCTTTTCAATACTGTTCCCAGTTGAGTATTGAAAATACCCAAGCTTTGAGATTCCATGACACATAAGCATTTGACAAAAAGCATTCTTATTGGGGTGGGATTTCACAAAATCACCAGAAAAAGGGTTAAGAGGTGCTCAAGACGAGCCTTAAGACTGGTTAACTCCTGACAGGTGCAAGTCCAATCCTTCCTTCAAATGACTCATGACAGACTCTGTAACACCTTTTAGCCATCTGTTCCACAGTTTGCCTGTTGATTCCTCCTCCTGGCCCATCAGCAGATGAGTTCCAGTTACAATATGGGGATACTTGGGAGCAATACCGAAGCAGAGCCACCCAGCCCTTCTTTCTTCTCCCTTGCTTCACCCACTACTTCTGTATCTCTGCCTGCTTTGCATTTTGACCTCAAGTGTACCTTCCCCACCCATCTGAGAAATTTCCACTCTCCCTTTCCCCTTCTTTCTTCCACCCCTCCTCCCATCCTCCCTTGCCAGCTCCCAAGGCCTCACACCTCCCTGGAACGCCCACCAGCCATCCTGACATGTCATGTTCTCTCCTATGGGTTTTCCACAGTGCTCACGGGACGCTTTTTGCAGTGGGTGCTAGCATGGGAGCACAGAGCTTGCAAAGACTGGGAAGGAAAGAGTGACAACTGCCTGGCCTCCTTTCATGGCCCCATTTAGAATGAGGTCACCTTCAGTAGGATTCAGCCCACTTACCCCCGAGGGAAGCCCCTGTATCTGATGTGCACTCCTTGGGACCCTTCACAAGTTGCGGAGGAGCATGGCCACTGGCAGTCAGATCCACCAGCCTACTTTTGTTGCCTCTTTCCCTCCCGTACCAGGAGGGAGTCAGGGCAACATGCCGTGCCCAAACACACCTCACCTCCAGCACACCCGGGATGGGACAGCGTGAGGGAAAAGCCATGGAGACGAGAAGAGGCGTCGATCCCCGACCTGCCCACAGCAAGCCGCTTCCCCAGCGCCTGCCAGACGCAGACATCACCTGTTTTTCCCTGACAGGTGACCGTCAGGAAGCTAAAGCCTTCCCTCGACGCCACAGGGCTGCCACCAGCTGTAGAGCATCCCTGCTCCCTTCGCACCCACTGGCTAAACCCCCCGGCCCACTTCTCCTTCCACCGGTCGGGAGCCGTCCCCCGGCCCCTGCCGTCCCTCTCTGCCCGGGGACGCCGCTCTCCCCGCTCCATCCCCGCTCCCCGCCCGCCGACCCGCACAGCTTCAGCCGCGCCCCCCGGGCCAGCTCGGCTCCCGCTACCTGCGGGCTGTCCTGCAGAGCTTCTTCCAGGAGGAGCTTGTCGACGGCGGGCATCTTGGCGCTGCGGCGCGGCTGGGTCGCAGGGCGGGCGAGCCCCGGGTTCGGCTGCGGGCGTCGCTCCCCACGGGGGCGGCCGCGGCTGTCCGTCCGTCAGTCCGCAGGCTGCGGGGCACGGCGGCTGGCTGCGCTGGCGGGGCCGGAGCCGCTCACTCCTCCCAGTTCCCGTCTGTGGGAGGAAGCGAGTCACGGGGCAGGGCTGGCAGGGGGTGGCTTCCTGCCGCCATTAACTCCTCGGGGCCCAGCGGGCTGCGTGGAAAGTGGGGCTGGAGCCCCTAGATGGAAGATGCCTCTTCCTCTCCGCCCCAGCTGCCCTGCTTATGGCTCTGTGCCCCACACAGCAAGAAGGAGCTGTGGGCCCTCCCCGTAGCTGAGGGAGATGCACCCTGGCTGCGAGGGAGCAGGACTGCGATGGAAATGAGGGGAAAAGTGCAACCTCTGGTCTACGTTTGTGGGGCTTGAGAGCCTCTGGCAATCTCTGGCCAGTTGCAGTGTGCTTTGGGGTGTCCCCGCTGGGCTCAGGCCATGTACTGACCCTGCAGGCTCTGGGAAGCACCCCAAGTCCTGGGTGACTTTCTGGGTTCAGGGCAGTCTCTGGAGTAGTGTGTCCAGGCCCAGGGCTCCAGCACAAGAAGGATGTGGAGCTCTTGGAGCAGGCCCACAGCAGGGCCGTGAAGATGCTCAGAGGGCTGTGGCACCTGCTCTGTGATGAAACACTGGAGGAGTTGGATTTGTTCAGCCTGGAGAAGAAGTGGCTGCAGGGAGATCTCTTTGGAGCCTTCCAGTACTTGAAGGGCACTTAGAAGCAGGAGCAAGGTGGATGGCGACCCTGCAGGGGAGCAGAGCTCAGTCTTTAAGGTCCCTTCTACCTAAGCTATTCTGTGATTCTACAGCTAAGCCAGGCATGCTTTCAGGCAGTCCTCATCAGGGGTGTTCACATTTCATATTTATGGGCTATTCTGCAAGCAGAATTACAAGGATGCAAAGTGCTTCAGGCGTTTTCAGCTCAGTTTTTATAACAGCCTCAAGTTCCTGACCTGCAGATCAATTAGAATAATAGAATCATTGAATATCCCAAGTTGTAAGGGACCTATAAGGATCATCAAGTCCAGCTCTCACATACTTGCCATCTGTAGCCTTTCATTGTTCCACTGTGGTTCAGGATGAAACTAGAGATAATAAAAACAAAATCCCATTTAAAATAAACCCAGACATTTCTGAAGGGCCTTCCCTATTAAGCAGATTACGCAAACAAAAATACTGGCTGCAAAAAGAGAAGTTATCTTCTTAGAAAAAAATGCTCACCTTCAAGTAATTCATGTTGCTAATCTCCTTTGGAAGAAGAAAAATAGTTGGAAAAGAAATCATGCTATCTGAGTTGTAAAAGAGCTCCAAACATTTAGCATTGGCCATTTTGCCATTACAGTAAGTGCCTGCACTTTGCTGGATTTTTCCACATCTGTCATTCCTAAGCAATAATGAACATTCTATATGGCAAGAAAGGTGACTGCTAATACAGCTCTTCTTGTTAGTTAAAATACAGTCCTAGAGAAATGTTACAGATCAGCTGGATGATCATTTTCTTTAATTATGTAAGAAATGATCACTGAACCCTGCAATTGTAGCTACGGCATTTCTGTGGGTCTGACATGGATTGATATTAATTCTGAAGCTTGTGATAGGACCTTTAACCCAATGTGCCAACTGTCGCAGTATGACTCCGCTCCAGCAGTCCTGAAGCTGGACTCCCTGTTCCAGCCCCTACAGCAGGAACAGCGTTCTCACGTTCAGTCTCCTTCTCCTGCCTGAACAGAGACACTGAGCAGTAATACAAACCACTAGCTGGGACTGAATGTATCAAGTTTGATGGGCAGTATATATTTGAACAGTGGGAAAACAAGAATAGGTATGGCTTTATCATGAAAACATTTTGGAGAATTTTCGAATGGTGCAAAGAGGTCAGAGGTTTTTTTGTGCATGTACAGCCTATGAAGCTAGGCATTAGACTTAGGAATCCGTTACCTCTTTGGAGCCAATTTTGTCAACTTGTATTGAAGGCTTATCTTTCTTTCTTCAGAGATTTTGAGGACGTTATTTGAAATTCACTGTCCATGCTTTATATATCTGTATCTGTTAGTAAGTAGCTTCAGGGCATTCTGGAGTATGTCCCAAATATTTGTTACAATTATTTCCATTTCTCCTTGTCTCCTTCTACCCCCATGTCCTGAAATAGCTCAGCAATGGCGCTTTCCCATTAAGTTGTTATTTCACCACCAAGATCTAGGTATGGTTTGTGTTTTCATTTCCCATTGTCCTCCTTCACAACAGCCATCTTATCTGGTTCTTCTTGATGGCTTTGTTTAGTGTAGGGCTCGTGTGTGGAATCTTGTTGTCATCTTTCCATAATTGAGGATGGTTATTTCCAGAACAGCTCTCACATAAATAAGACTAAAAGTACTTCAGTAATTACTGGAAGGTGATTAGCAAGTATCTCACGTTCTTCTTTGCCATTCATTATAGATCTAATAAACAAATCTTAGCAGCTTTGAAAAAGAACTTTCTTAGCTATTCCTGGAAGACTTATTTAAGGTGAATATTGTACATACAGAAAGAGAATAAGGAAGCAGTGGACAGAATACCTAGAATAAGTCACCTGAATGTACTTTCTATTTCCAAAAACCCATCGCAGCATGAGTTGAGCTGGAAAACAGTTCCAGTAAGGAGACCAATGAATTTATATGTGCCTATTCTGAAAGCCACAAATGACTTGATTACGTTAAGATAGATGCCTTTTAGAATGTGAAGGCTTGAGGTGAAGCTCCTGTAATGGCTAAAATGAAAATGATGCGCACTGCTTAATAAGACTTAATAACATCAAGTGAAATCAATACATAATTGAGTGTTGAGAATGATATGATACATTGCATGAGCTGATTGTACTGTTTCTAGGTAGAAATGGTAAAAAAGAAAATAGATGGCAAAAGCCTGAATGTAGCTCAGTGATCTCACAGTTGAGAAAAGCGAAGATTTTAAAGGCAAGAAGAAAGTTTGGATTGATCTGTAAGCTTGAGATTTGCCTGCTATGTGTATCTCTTGGCAAAGCAACACGAAACCTTACAACTTTACTGCGAACCGGCAGAAATCAGTGCTTCAAACTTGAATTTGGGGTTTTATGTGTGATAGTTTTGTTTGAGGCTGGTCAGGAACGTCTGTTGGTAACAAACCACCCAGCTGCCCAGCCAGGGCTGGAAGCAGTAATGCTGAATCTGTGTGGTGCTCCTCGTGAGTCAGTGAGCCCTGCCAACCTTAATTGACTGCTTTGGAAACAGGGCAGCTGTTCTGCATCCTTAGCATAATTTATTTCCAAATTTGATAATCCACCCAGAATTAATGGAGAGCTGACTATAATTATTTGTTTCCAGTTAGACTGGTTACAGACTTAGTCATGTTGCATCGTGTTTTCTTTTTCATATGTTTCATTATAACTTTAAAGAACATATTGCATTATACTTCCTTTCTGGCTTTATACCTTGCACGTTACAAGTAATGTGCTAGTCACATGTTTGCTAAGTCAGCTCAGTCTATTTATGCATTTAACACAGCGACAAAGAAACCTTTGAACTACGGATGACTTTTAGAGGTACAGCAGTTTACCCTAAATCATGTAGTTGCCCTGTATAAATACAGTGGGTGTATTATAGTTGCAATAAATTGCTTCAAATTATTATTATTATTAACAATATACATATATTTTTGCAAGTGAAGGATTTGAAATATAGCCTAATTACTCTTGAGTGCCAAAAGCATCTGAAAACAGTTTTTAACAGTATGTAAAGACATTGCTGGTTAGATTAATAATAGGGTATCTATTGCACATGAGAGCTCCTGGACACTGAGAGAGTGTCTTATGATTCTGTGTGTGACCCGCAAGATAATACCAGGCTGAAATAAAATTCCATTGAAATTATTAATTGCCATGCAACCAAGACCTCATGCTTTTTGTGTTAATGTAAAACACATGGCTTTGCTTATTTCCATTGAACACATTAGTAATATGCCAGAATAGAGATGTACAGATGTACTTGAGAGTGGGATGGATCCAATTAAAACCTCTGTGAAGGTGAAGGGTGTAACTGCCATACTTAATTTCATGTAATTTAAGTACAATTAAGTTCCCTGATGTAACCAGGTACTGGAATCAACAGCAGCCTTCATCTAGAGCCAGAATAAGATTATGGTTTCAAAAGCCCAAGACTGTGGTGACAATGCCTGCTAGAGGTGTTGCCACTGCTACACCCATGGCTGCCTCTGCTGGTGTCCACGTGGCTCTTTATCTGCAGCCTGACTGCTGAACTGCTTTGCCATTTTACATTTGCTTTCCAAGTAGGAGGAACAAGCAGAGGATGGGCAGCTCATTGGTGGAGAGAAGTAGTGAAATCCTTTAAGCTAATATTACCTTCTGTATGCAGTTTTTGCAGCGTTTTGGCAGATGCTACAGGCACCTTTTACCTGCCCTGCAATGGAGTTTGTGTATCTGAGGCAGCGAGAAAAATCTTGCTGTAAAATAGAAGTAGCATAAAGAATAATAAGCATTTCATCAATTAAATGTGCACGTGGTACAGTTCTGTACTTTAAAGTAAGAGAAATGTAATGCCTGATATGTAGCTGTTTTATGAAATGTTAATGATTCATCTGTTTGCTGCAAGGGTTACAAGAGACCAAAACACCATGTTGCCAGTGCAGGTTGGCTGTGCAGGTAAGGCTGCCTGCACAGTGTCAGGGCAATCAGTGATCAGAGCCCCTGATCATTTTATAAATACAACATGAATGCAGGCGGCAGATGCAAATGCACCTGATGTCATTGTGTCTAAAGCCAGATTTGAGCCTTTTTTTCTTTATCACGAGGCCATCTGAACCAACCAGGCCCTGCGCTGCTTTGAACAACAGAGTTGAAAAGTTCATGCTATCTAACTTGGATCTCTCAGTTTGATTCATCTTCCCTTAGCATCACTCCTGCTTAAACTAGAACAACTGATTGACAGGAGGTGTTCAGATTTAGTCAAAGTTAAAACTTACAGTTTACTGGAAGTTAAAAGTTAAGGTATCAGTATTAGAGATATCCCAAGGGTGGATGCTATTGGAAGTGCATTAGTATATCCCTTTTGGCCTTCTTGCTTGCTTTTTGGGGTCTTCTTATTCTGTGTACATAAGTGCTGTGATAGTGAGGATGTACAGGCTGCTCAGAGATGCTTTAGTCTCCTCCTTGGAGACCTTCAGAGACTGCCTGGACATGGTCCCTGGGTACCCAGTGCTGAGTGTCCCTGCTTGAGCTGGGTTTGGGACAGATGGACCCAGGGGTCCCATCCTGCGGTTTTGTGACATGGTGATGCCACAGGTCATCATTTTGTGTTTGCAGAGAAAGGGCAGAAAAAAAGAGAGGATGAGACAGAAAGTAGCGAGGAAGCTCTAGGCAACGCCTGTATGGGTACACGACCACAGTCTGTTTATTTCCTGAAGGGGAGTGACACCTCCAGGCAGGCTGCCAGGGCAGTGTCATGAACATGGGTACACAAGCAAGTGCAGCCATACCAGGTGAAGGCACTGCTGCCCTCTGCCCAGGCAGAAGGTTTGGACACCGCAATCTGGCGCAGCAGGAACCATCTCACCAATCTCTGTGTTCTTCCAAAATGCTCAGAGGCTTCCAGCCTCACTGGATCAGACTTTCCAATTGTTCTTCCTGTGGTAGCTCTTTAGAAGATCTTAAGCTGTATGGAGAAAGCCAAATAAATACTGGAACTCTTTCCTCTCCTTTGGATGAGGAGAGGACCTGCTGGACCTGCTCTCAGAGCGTGTGCTGAGATCCTGCAGCATTGCTGCCAGTAGCACGACTGTCACGCTGGCATGTTGGCGGCCTCCTTTCCTGGGGGCTCATCAGGAGTACAAGGGGTGTAGATGGCTGCATGATTACAACAGAGGTTGCAAGCCACTTACTGCTACTACCTTTCATAGCCTTGTAGCTCTTGGGCTATCTTGTCTGAGATGTATGGGTTTGACACCACGGGTAAGAGCGTGGTTCCTGGGAGGGGTGGCAAAAGAGCCAAGCTGCTGTTGTTGCAGTAATGCTTCCTGTTGGCAAATCTCTCTGTGCGCTAACAGAATTTTTGAGGGGAAAGTCTGCAGAAAGCAAGCTGCAAGCAAGACGAATTACCCCACCAGGCCATGTGCATCTTGCCAGCCATAATCAGTTCACCACACGCTACTGCTTGACCATCTTACACTAAATCCTCCTGAATCTGCCTTGTAGCTGAGAAGCAACCCTTCCTTTTGCTTCCTACGGTAAGATTTGTACTACAGGCAGGAGTTCTGCAACACCTGCAACAATTCTTTGTGTTATCTGTGTGCTTGGCTACATAGATCCAATCCTAAGAATATAGAAGTTTATATCTGGCCTGTCAAATTCTTTGAGGCTAATCAAACATATTAATGTTGGCCAGATCAGAAAATAGTTTTCCAGCTCTTTCAAATTCATTTATGAATGAATACATTTATGAATGTAACACATTGCTTATCCGTGTTTTTCTTTCACTTTTTAAAACCAGAACATTTAGTTCAATGGTCACATAGAGTCATTATCTTTAAATATTCTCTAGACATAATTGCTGACAAGATCCTAGGTCAGAAAGCATCTGTCTTTGTGGAAACCACGAGGCACGTGGACAACATGTTCAGCAGACGGAGTCAATAGGATCTAATTATATTCATGAGGTTTTCTTAGAGGGGGGCTCATGGTTCCTAATTAGTTTTTCACCCTCTGAAATCAAACTTGTGTGAAATAGCAAAAAACAAAAAAGCCCCAAGAGGAACAGCAGTGAAAACCCATGACTGGGAGAGCAGGAGTAACGTCATGGAAAATGTTCTCATCAGCATTTAGACTAACATAATTGCTTTGAGAGATATCTACGACAAAAGAAAGTCTGCAGAGTTTTTCAGCCCTCACCTGAATGGAGCTGCTTGTGTATACAGTGCATAACGTTTTGCTTTCCATTGTGTCACAGCACTGCAGAAGGGAGCAATGCTGAGTATCTTAAAAACTACATCAAGAGACAGGGGCTTCATTTCAATGTTACCATCTGCTTGTCACAGAATTGTCTGAGTAGGAAAGGACCCTTAAAGGTCATCTGGTCCCACTCCTCTGCAGTGAGCAGGGACACCTACAGCTACAGCTACATCTTGGGTTTTGGTGTCTTGTCTCCATTGGGTTGTTAACCCTGAAAGGGATGCAACTAGATACAGTGTTTAATGCGGAGATTCACAACCTCTGTTTCTGTGACTCTCTACCTTTACTTCTGCTTGTGAGTCCAGAAGTTTATTCCACGTCAGAACAGGAGTGAATTTCTTCGCTGCTATTTAAACAAATGTGAGGATATTGTCCCCTTTATGCACATGCTAAAAGGGTCTCTTTTGTGAGAGCATCGTATATCTGCTCACTTATTGCTTACAGTGTGTTTTATTGCATTGCACAAATACTCTGCTCTTATAAATCCTGCAGAAAAAAACCACCTTTAAGTGCTTAAAATTTACTCATAGTTTATGTCTGTCAAAAATCACATTCTGATTAAAATTCAATGTTAAAAACATAATTTGCTCTTTGTCAATCAATGCAAAACAATATAATTGCCCTACGTGGGTGTCCTTTTTTGAATAAACTAAAACACCCCGCCTCCATGTTGGTAATTGTATGAACAGCTTCTGTTTTCTGTATGCCTAACATGACATCAGCTACAGCTAATCTAAATAATTAGCATCCTCTAGTACTAAATGCATATTTATAGGAAGAGGTGCTGTTACGGTAGACATATACTTCTCTCTTTTTTAACCTGGCTAATATTTGTTGAAGCAGAATCCCATTTTTTAAATAAAATGGCACAGACAAGTTCTAAAAGTCCTTCCCAGTGTGAATTATGTATAGACGTTGTGAGTTATACACAACCATTGTGAAAATAATGGCAACATTTAGCCTATCTTGATCTTCAAAAGATCATAAAATTGTGAAATCGTAGAATGGCCTGGGTTGAAAAGGACCACAATGATCATCCAGTTTCAACCCCCCTGCTATGTGCAGGGTCACCAACCACCAGACCAGGCTCCCCAAAGCAACATCCTGTCTGGCCTTGAATGCCTCCAGGGATGGGGCATCCACAGCCTCCTTGGGCAACCTGTTGCAGTGCGTCACCACCCTCTGAGTGAAGTCCTCCTAATATCTAACCTAAATAACCCCATCTCAGTTTAAAACCATTCCCCCTTGTTCTATCACTATCTATCCTCTTAGGAGCCATTCCACCTCCTGTTTATACACTTTCTTCAAGTATCAGAAGGCCGCAAAGTGTTAAACAATCAGATGCAGGTACATACATGAATTTGTAAAAGGCAGTTTTAATCACAAGGATATACCTCCCATTTCTACACTTTGCAGGTATGCTATATAGAAAAAAGAGGCAGTGACTGCATTATTCGACCTCACGAGCAATATACGGCAGAACCAATTACTGTGTAAGGAACAGTGCAGTGAAAATCTACATTAGCCATTCTTCAGAGGAAAAATTAAATATGACAAAGATCATGAAAGTAAAAAGACAGTAAAGGAGGGATACCATCTTCCTGTAATACTGATGAAACTAGAGCCTTGTGTGCAAAGGGGCCTCTCTTGAAAAGAAAGTTTGTGATTTTATAGGATCAGTAGGTATATAGAGCCGTAGAGTCGCTAAGGTTGGAAAAGACCTCTATGATCACCTAGTCCATCCATCAACCCATCCCCCCTCCCCCCCATGCCCATTAATCCATGTCCCTCAGTGCCACATTCACACGGTTCTGGAACACCTCCACAGACAGTGACTCTACCACTTCCTGGGCAGCCTGTGCCACTGCAGCACAGCTCTTTCTGAAAGGAATTTTTTCCTAATATCCAACTAGAACCTCCCCTGGCACAACATCAGGCTATTCCCTCTTGTCCTATCACTGTTACCTGGGAGAAGAGGCTGACTCCTACCTCACACCACCTCGTTTCAGGTCACTGTAGAGTGCAATAATATCTCCCCTGAGCTCCTCTTCTCCTGGGTGGAGAGGAGCTTCTCTCTCCTGAGTAGTGTGCCTTTTCTCAGACAGTTTTGATGCAGGGGGAGTTTACTCTCACTGATCCAGATAAGGCTGCCTTACACTATTTAATTACTGGTTTAAGCTTATCAGATGGTGCAAGTGTTAAGTACAAACCGGTGAGATTAAGTGAAACATGCCACAGTTTAGAAGGGACGCTCTGCTCTGCTGCACAGGGATCTCACAAAGACATGTCACTGCAACAGCCCTTCTCCAGCCTTTTTCCATTTCTTAATCTTTTCATTTTTTTTCTGATCCTTTCTTTGTAAAAGCTGATGTAGCTGCATCTTGCGAATTAATTTATGTAGCGAGAGACAGAAGGAGATTATTCTGTCTGCATATCATATTAAAGGGGCAGAGTAGATCTTTGGGAGGCTGGCTGTTATCAGCAGCATAAGATGAAGGTTGAGTGACCTCAGAGGTAAGAAGCACTGTTAAGTATCTTCTGCATTTTTGTAAGACTTTTAATACAGCACACTAAAAGTCTTATAAGACTTACAGCATATGAATCAACCTTTTGGGCACAGAAAGAAGGCCAGACTGTCTCTGAATCCACAATTCAAGCATTTGTCCATCTCCTAGTTGCAAGGGCACCTACCTTGGGTTGTAGCAACCATTTAACCAGCACAAAACCAAGCATCTTTTTCAAGTGGAAAGGAAGGGAATCATGGAAAACATGTCCACGAATCTGGAACTGTACACATCGAAAGTCACTGAAATCTTGTTTGTTTCTGCAAAGGGAAAAGGTGGGGTTGTTGCCTAACTGTGACTCTGAAGAGCTAAGAAATGGGCAGTCAGAATTTGCATTCTAGTAAAGATCTCCGTAGGCATTTTCCTATTTTCCTCCAGTTTTCCCAGAAAGGACTCCAAAGGCTCAACTGTGATCAGATTTTCAAAGCTGGTAATTCCCTCTCCCGGGCCTGAATACACTGCATATGTTGGAACGATGGATCCCTGTCACTAGCATGGATGCATACGGAGACTGATACGTGGCTCAAAACTGCATCATCCCTATGGCTCTAAAGGAAAAATCTTGTGGGGAGCAGGTAATACCTGAGCTCAGAAACATATTCTTCAAAGGCTGTGTGCTAGAACTTCAGCATTTTTAGGAACAGATGTCATAGTCGTATGAAGATACTAATATTCAATTATGACACTTCTTCCCCATGAACTAGCCTTTAAAAAACACACTCTTGAACTCCATTTTACTGTGTGAAACAGCTAAGAATCACATGCCCTGGACTTTTAGCTTTAAAAAAGCATGTGGATTTTCATCAGTATTAACAATACCCACATTCAGGAAGTATTACAAAATTAATTACTGAATGAGAGCTGGGTTTTTGTTGTTGTAGCTTTTGTTGTTTGTAGAAGCAGGTGTATTTGCTAACAGAGTATTCACATTTCTTCCACACTTAATGGCCCTACCCTCAGTGATCTGCTTGTTCTCCACGATCACGGCTCCTGTTCAGTTCTGCCAGCTTATAAATAATGCCACACTTTCATTGATTTCGTTGATTCTGTCCCAATCTATGACTAATTTGGCACAGTAATGAGAATTTTATTTGTGATTTCCATGGAAGCTGGAACAGATGGATGAGTGAAAATCTTCTTGCCTTAGGAAGAAAAATGCCCCTGTTCTTGACACGTGCTCTTTTTCATTTAAAGTGAAGAGTTTAAATGATTTATTTCTGAAGTAAGCTTCCCTGGCCTACTATAATTGTCTTTTAAATAGAAGAAGCCACCGTTTTGATTTAATGTGAATATTCTTTCAGAGTATTTTAACTATGTATTGAAACAACAGCTAGGAAATGACAGTTTATCATCACTGCTGCTAACTAAGGACTACTATATGACAGGTTAGTAGTAGCGTGGGTGAATGGCGGCTTTATTCCTTGCTGCTTATTCTACTGTGAAGAACAAAAAGCATGAATGACTTGGAGTGGGGGTCTGGTTCTTCACTTCAGTGTTTATCCTAATGCAGAGAACAGCCAGGCAGTAGTTGAAGTGAGCAGCAGCTAGGCTTGAGGTGAACAAAGGGGTTCTTCAGATCAGATGTGGCTGAGAAATGCAGTGTGGGATACTTGGGTTGCTAAGGGTTCATGTGAGTTTATGAGGAGGTGGGACAGGGTCATATATGAGAATCTGTTAAAGGGTTGCTAAATATATAGAAACCATGCATGTTTACAACCATGATTTTTTACAAGTGGAAAAACCAGTAGGTTTACTGGGAAATTAAGCTTTAACTTGCTGACCTTCCACAGCTAAATGATCATGACAACAACCGTCAACACAGCACCATGATATCTGAACAGTTTTGAGAAAACCACTAACCGAGGTTGCTAGCTATTAAAGATCACTGTGATAAGACCATAAAGCTGTCCAGGAAGAAACATAATCCACAGTGTCCTGAAAGCCCTAGAATTTCAGCCTGAAAGCACTGGAATTGAGAACCTACCGGAACAAATCGGTTTGCATTGTTGCATTGCTTAACTCTGGTAAATGTTTTGCGGTGTTGCTCTTGAAGTGGGAGTTTTCCTTAATTCCTGTTTCCCAAATCTATCAGTTTGAAAAAACAGTATGCTCAGGGATGTAACTTCTGGTGAAGGAATGATTGTTTTTCCCCCTCAGACACCTGTGGTTTCAAGAAAATCCGTATCTAGATAACCTTTGAAAGAAAACACCCAGAAGATGGTAATTAACACTGATATATTCTTCAGTACTTGCCTGAGATCATAGAATCATAGAATCATAGAATTACACAGGTTGGAAAAGACCTCGAAGATCATCAAGTCCAATCGCAGCCTAACCATAGTACCCTAACTCTAACAACCCTCTGCTAAATCCCTGAGCACCACATCCTAATGGCTCTTAAACGCATCCAGGGATGGCAATTCAACCACCTCCCTGAGGAGCCTATTCCAGTACTTAACTACCCTTTCTGTAAAGAAGTGTTTCCTAACATCCAACCTAAACTTACCCTGGCGCAACTTGAGGCCATATTATGGTGATGCAAACATTTGAAAGAACGTGTGTTCCTAGAAATAAAACACGTGTGAATGTTCTAATATGAATTATTAGATAAAAATAATTTAGGAAAGTAAGTAAGCAAGTAAGGGTTGTTTTCTAAGTATGAGATTTAAAAGTAACTATGGGATTGAAAAAATATTCTCCATAGACTTGCACATCAGCTTGACAGACAGAAGTAGATTGCTTGAATGTCATAACACAGACTAAGAAAAACGTCCAAAAAGAGAAAAATGCTGGAAGTTCAGATTTGGATAATCCTGTTAACTAACCTGTTTTCTCAATTGGGAACATTTGTGGTTGATTTAGGGAAAGAATGGCAATATTTTTTTCACAGTACACCTGAAATAGTTCTCCATACCCATATATCTCCCTGCTTTCCTCAGAGGGAATGGAGCATGCTGGGTGAGCGACTTGCATGCACCAAGATCTTGCCTGATGCAGGGAATGCACCTTCTGAAGACTCCATTCTGTTAATGTAAGGCATTCACTTGGCAAATTTGTTTATGTGACTGTATTTTGCTACAAGGATTTGTCTGCAATAAACTGAAATACTCAGTTTGCGTAGGGTAGAGTTGAAACTAAAGTGTGTCTTCTCAAATGAAATAGGAGATGCCTGCAATACAGTTACCAAGAGAGAAAGTTTGCCTTGGGGCACTTTTTTTAAGTGGATCGAGAGAGCCTGGCTCATTACAGTCCCTGACAATATACCCCTGAACACACCACATTGCCTTTATCCTCAGTCCTCCCAGGATCTATGAACTGGGTTCATAGATTATCCCATAGTGTGTCAACTTCATGGCCACCTTGGGTAGCTGGGACTTTTTATTTGTTTCCATATTAGAAAATGATAGGGGTTCTTAAGCACGTATCTCAGCCTTGCTTTCATTGGACCCATTCTTCCTTCATAACCCTGCCATAAAAATTCACTTTGGGCTGATGCTTGGCACTCGAAAGCTCAGCCTGAAAATTTGTTTTTCTTTATGTGATTTTCAGAAAATTGGCTGTCAAAAAGATGTGCCTGTGAGCCTTTGGGAGATTTTGTCTGCAGCATAATCTAAGCCTGTGTGCTTGGGGGGCTGATGTGGTAGAGACCATGCATACATGCTTGGCAGATAAGAAACTGGACATGAGTCAGCAGTGTGCACTTGCAGTCCAGAAAGCCAACAGTATCCTGGGCTGCATTAATAAAGAGGTGGCCAGCTGGGAGAGGGAGGTGATTGTCCCCCTCTACTCAGCTCTTGTGAGGCCCCATCTGCAGTACTGCATCCAGGCCTGGGGCCCTCAGCCCAAGACATGGAGCTCTTGGAATGGAACAAAGGAGGGACACTGAGATGTTCAGAAGGCTGGAGCACCTCTACTATGAGGAAAGGTTGAGGGATCTGGGCTTGTTTAGCTTGGAGAAGGCTCTGGGGACACCCCATTGTGGCCTTTCAGTACTTGAAAGGAGCATGTAAACAGGAGGGGAACAGCTGTTAGGAGAGTGGATAGCGATAGGACAAGGGGAAATGGTTTTAAACTGAAACAGGGGAGGTTTAGGTTAGATATTAGGAGGAAGTTTTTCACACAGAGGGTGGTGACACACTGGAACAGGTTGCCCAAGGAGGCTGTGGATGCCCCATCCCTGGAGGCATTCAAGGCCAGGCTGGATGTGGCTCTGGGCAGCCTGGTCAGGTGGTTGACAACCCAACATGTAGCAGGGGAATTGAAACTGGATGATCATTGTGGTCCTTTTCAACCCAGGCCACTCTATGATTCCAAGACTGAGCAAGAGTACATCACCAGGGTTTGGAACTATTTTACTGCTCTGTATGGATGGAAAGTTTCAGGTTAGAAAAAGATCCAAATTCTTTGAGGGAAGCAATTATAGAAGCACAGAACGGCTCTGGTTGGAAGGGATCCTAAAAGCCATGCATTTCCAACCCCCTGCTGATGGCAGGGCTGCTACCCACTGGATCAGGCAGCCCATAAAAAGAGAATCCTTGTATAGTTCGTAAACTCATCTTGCATGTTTCTCTGTGCTTCTGGTATCAGTGGGTAACAGTGAACCCGTAGCTCTTCCCGATCCCGTGGGTCCCAATGGTAACCGAATGGCAGCGCGATGCTTCTGTCAGAAGAGAAACACTGACACCAGCCACCTGAGGAAGCAGCAATGGATGGTGCCGACGGCAGACGAAGGCTCTGTCGCCTCGCCCTGTGCCACCCCAGCGGATGAGGGGTGTCCCGGAGCTGCTAAGGGGGTATCGAGGATGGCCGGGAAGGTGCGGGGCTTTCCGCGGGGATGCGCCGGCGGAGCTGAGCGGGACCGGCGGTTTCCGGGGCGATGGGTGGGGAGAAGAGGAGGAGAAGGAGGAGGAGGAGGAGGTGGAGGAAAAGGGGAGAAGGAGGGCTCTCCGCGGCTTTATCTCCCACCCGGCCCCGCCCGCTGCCGGCTGCCTCCCGCCGCCGCTCCCCTCCGCGCGGCTCCGCACCGCGGGGCGGCCCGGGCGGCGCCCATGGGCTGCGGCAACTCCACG
The DNA here is from genome assembly GCF_039878825.1 of Excalfactoria chinensis. Lineage (NCBI taxonomy): Eukaryota > Metazoa > Chordata > Aves > Galliformes > Phasianidae > Excalfactoria > Excalfactoria chinensis. The sequence continues at coordinate 51,387,787 of NC_092825.1, read as the reverse complement.
GCCGGCGGCGCGGGCGGGAGAGGTAGGGGCGGCGGCGGGGCCGGGACGGGGCAGCCCCGGGGGGCCGTGGGGGCGGCGGGGCCGGGCTGGGGGGCCGGCCGGGGTGTGAGCACCGGTCCTGTAAGGCCGCTTCGGAAATGGGTTCGTGCCACCTCTCTGCTGACCGGAGAAGTTGGGGAGCGCCTCGAGACTGGGGTTTCCTTAACCGTCTCCCCCCTCTCCCCGCTTTGCGCGATACTGTTTTCAGAGCAGGGGAGGTGTGGGCAGATGGTTGCGGTTGTGTTTTCCTTCCCCCTCTCCACCCAGCTCCTGCGAAAAGGGAAAATAGATGGAAATTAGTAAATGGACTTTGACCTCTTCGTTATAAAGGCGAGCATTAATAAATCATTTTTCATCCTAACTGCACTCGGCAAACAGTAACACTGTTTCAATCCCTGCATCGAGTCTTCAGATACATTTATTAAATTCACCACGTCTTGAAAATGCCCAGTGAAACCATGGTCAGAGCAGCAGCAGCAGCAGCTGGTTGGGCACAGCCCTGAGCCCACTGCCCATAGCCAGAGCTCAGGGACAGTGCTGGCCTTAGCGTGTGGCACTGTGCCTGGGTGGAAGGGCTTCAGGGTATGTGGATGGATGGATGGATGGATGCACTGTGGTGTGGGGCTGTCTTTCTCAGTCCCGTGCCTCGCACCCATAGGGGGAGGCTTTTCTGCCATTATTGTTTACTTGATTTCTGTTAAATGATGTCTGAGGTATGTATACCGGCGGCCTTCCTCATTTATAAGGAATGCTCTGTATGATTTGCTTAAACATCATATGAATTCTCTCCCACTTGTTGATTCTCTGTCACCTTGCCTTGAAGTTGCTTTCTGCTGCTAGGGTGGTGCTCACTGCCTGGTTTTGTTTGCTGGGCGAAAGCACCGTGGTGGCCATCAGAGCAGCTTGGAGGGAAGTTTTAGCTTAGGTTGGTTGTTGTCTCCATGTGGTGGCCGGTGTGGTACCATTGGCATGGCCACCACCTTGCAGAGCTCACTGCAAAACATGAATGGACGAATGCTGAATGAACTGTGGCAGCATGCAGTGCGTTACTTTAAACTCATAGTATGTTTAAACATATGTCCACTGTTGCTTTAACAGTAGCTATTTTTGACAGCTTTTGGCTTGGTCATAAAAGATTCTCAATGATGCACAGCTCTTTGATAGCTTAACTTGCCTGCACTGTTACTCACATAATACTCTGGCTTGCATTTCTTGGCAGCTTTCTATATACTCTTTAGAAATAGTCCACAGCTCTCCAGTGGCCTAGCACAGGTTACAAATAACACCATTATATATAATCTGTGATCAATGTAAGGTGATTATTGCTGCTGCACTGACAGACCCCTCCATAGCAGGTCTGGTTCTCCACAAGGTGCAGCTCTTGATTTCACTGGTATAAGTCAGTCATATAACTGTGCAGTCAACAGTCCTATAATCACCAACAGCTGGGAGCAGAAGTAAGGCGTTAGCTGTCTGCTGGTTAATTTGTTTCTGCGATTTAGCACCCCTTACATACTGTGTCTGACAAAAATAGAAATGATTTATGTGGAGAAGACCTAGTGCTGGCAGTCGGGATTGCAGACCTTCTAAGAAAAAATGTAATTCTCAACATTATAACAAAAGACGTGAGTACAGTAGGAATACAAATGGGTGATGTGGCTTGCACTGCAGATCTACATCTTTAATGGTGAAGTTAAGACTGTTTTACAGCCAGTGATGTCAAAGCCGGAGGTACATGTAGTTAACCTGTGATGCTCTTGATCATATTCTGCCACTAAGGATAACGTAGCATACTTCACGGAGCAGAATAGACTTGGGTTACACTGGTCCCCGTTTTCTTGCTTGGGTAATATTTCAATTGTAACCCAGCTTGATTTTTCCTAAGCAGAGATATACATAATGATAGTTCAGATAATGACATTAGCTTGTGTTGCACGGCTGGGATTACATCAGAGGAGCTCTCAGCCCAGTGGTCTGTGGGGTCTAAACTAATATTCATGATCTAGAATAACATTTCTGTCTGCGGTGCAGCATTCCAGAATACCAGCGTAACTGACAGAGCTCAGATTTTCCTTTCAGGGCATGAGATAAAGGATGTGAGGCCTAAAGGCTCCTTTCTATATCAGTTGTAGTAAGGATGACAACACCTTAAATTATGGCACTCTGTGGAAGCTGGGCTGAAAGCCCATCCAGCTGCATTGCCTCTGCCATGGGTAGAGCTGCCACCCAACAGCTCAGGCTGCCCAGGGCCACATCCAACCTGACCTTGAGTGCCTCCAGGAATGGGACAGCCACAACAAAGAATTCCTTTGGTGTTAGGATTTCACTCCATTGTTGCCTTTCTTTTTTTGGTGCAAGGGAGCACGTGGCAGAAAACTTCAGTTGTGTTGCATGCACGTATATGTAATTTTTAATATTTTATTACATTTTTTTAATTATCATTTGGAGTATTTGCAAGAAAACATTGTTTGAAAATGGAGGGATATGGTCTTTGGCTACCAATTTCTCTCAACCATATTTTGTGTTTGCCCCGAAGTTACTGAAATCTGCTTTAGTTTTGAAAGTTCAGACCCTCATTCATTGAAAGGAGGATGCTTTGGGATATGCTCACTTACAGATTTGTTAAGCAAGCAATACAGTGCCTCTCATGATTCCTCCGGTCCCCTGTCATCCTGCATGGTACAGGGAGGGTTCAGCTCTCTTTGCTGTTATCATCTCTACAGTGAGCTTATTTATTTGCTGCATGGCAAAGCCACTGTGAGTCAATGAAGACAAGGTCTGCAGGGTCAAGTGCTGCCTTTCTTTAGGCCAAGCCAGTGTAATTGAAAAAAAAACCTGAAAAACTTTTAGAAAAGCCTTTTTCAAGTCATATTTCTAAGTCATCATGGCTACAAGAGCACTAAGTCTTGCCGTTGTGGAAGAGCTATTTGTGAATAGCTGGTAAACAAGATACTTTGGCTGAACTTCTGGCAGGAGGAACATGAGAAACTGAAATAACGTCTTGCTTGCAAAAAATATGGAATTGTTAAAGAAACACATTGATGAAGTAATAGGAGTGAGGGTGAGTGGACTGGACTCTAAAAATAAACACAAGTCTTAGCAAAGTGCAATGTTATTGGGTCCATTGTGAAATAAAAACTGTGCATAAGGGCTGTTCAGGCTCCCTGGTGAAGAAACCTTATACATTTTTACATTGGGAAAGTTATGAGCTGCCTAACTGAAGTGGTGTTCATTTCCAAGCACAGCACTACCAGCAAGAAAACTGTTTTGTGAACTGGAAGCACTTACGGGTCTCTATTCAGACACTTTAGTGGTACTCAAGTGAATCAGGACTACATTCTGGTTTCACTTCTGCTAGTGAAAATGAGAAATAACAGTACTGAAACTGTGATGGAATCCCATCAATGGGGGTGAGGGTAACCTAAGTCTTTGTGCTTATAAAAACAAAGGGAAACAAGCCAGTAAAAATGACCTCTTAAGAAGTGAATTTGTTTTCATCATACTTAGTTCTCAGTGTTTCTGTGTGAGGAGCATTTCAAAAAGCTGCAGGGAATTCCAGCTGTGGCACAGCCCCTAATGCCAAAGGGAATAGTTGCTGGAAGTCAGGAGTGCTGGTAGCATTGCTTTGCTCTCCAACACAGACTCAGGGTGGTGTAGTTCTATGTGAACCCCAAGATAGAGGATCTGAGACAGCTTCTGTTCCAGGTTGCTTGTGTATTTGTACCCTAATGCCTGCCTGCCATGTGGACTTCCAGCCCTGAGCTGACCCCTCTTATGTCCAGAGCTGGCTCCCATGCTGCTGGTGGGGAGAGAAGTGATGCACAGTTCTCTAAGTAGTGCTCTGAAGAGGTGCATGGCATTGAGCACGGGTATGGTTTTGAAGCGTGCTTGATGACTGTTTGGAACGTGTGTCTCTACATTCAGAAATGCAGCAGTACTGCTGTAGGCCTGCAGTTCTTCCCACCCAGCTAAGGTCTCAGTCTATGTATCAAACAATTCTGGTATGCTTCCTGCAAGGAAGGTTTCATTTTTTTACATCATAGAATCATTAGAGTTGGAAGGGTCTGTCAGCGGTCATCTAGTCTAACTCCCCTGCGATGAACAGGGACCACCTACAGCTAGATCAGGTGCTCAGAGCCCCTCCATCCTGACCTTGATGTCTCCAGGGATTGGGATCCACCGCCTCTCTGGGCAACCTGTGCCAGTGCTTCACCACTCTTATTAAAAACTTCTTCCTTATAACCAGTCAAAATCTTCCTTCTTTTAGTTTGAAACCATTTCCCCTTGTCCTATCAAGACTCAAAGTGCTGAGAGCCTGACTTGGACTCAACAAGAGCTCAGCAAAGGCTTCACAAAGGACCGTGAACCTTTTTGAAGAAATCGAGGTGTTTTGTTTTTTGCAGCGAGCTTAGCTGATGTAAGAAAATTAGAAAGTTGTAGTTCTGATGCAGAACAGACTCAACGCAATAACTGTTTCTACTGAAAAAAATCCTGCTGCCCACAGCAATGTGATTAGACTTCCCAAAATATCTGCTGTCTGAGCTGGTGCGGACGCCTGGGCTCTGTCTCGATGTGCAGGGTGGTATCCTGGAGACACACAGCTGGGCTGACTCGGAGCCAGCTAGCCTGGGTAGTAGCAAAAGATCTTCCCACGTCAGCCAAGAGTGGGCTTGCATGTGGTGCTGCAGTGCCAGCCTTCCATCTGGACACAATTAATTTAGAGGGTTTCTGGGTAATGCCATGTAGATGCACCTCTAGAGCCAAAAGTCTTATATAGCTACCTGGCAGAATGTTAGTAGCTAGGACCTGAGCTTGTCCACTCATAGAGGTGCTTCTTTCAGCTTAGGTAAGAGTTTCTACTGATACATGCAGCAGCACTGACATTTTGCAACTCAGAGCAGTGCTAACAAAAGAATTCTGTGTGCTCATACAAGAGGAGTCTGTATTGTTACTAGGTGAAGGGAAAACAGGATTGAAATTATCACCAAGAATTAGCAATAAGGAGGATTTCCTTCTGTTCCAGCTGTCCATTCAGGTAGACAGTGCTGGAAGGCCTTGCAGGCCTTGAAAGTTCTCTTCCTCTCTGGTTGTAAAGTCAAGGTGCAGAAGGCGCATTATCACATATTGGAGTAAGGTGCAAGATGTTTGCTCATTGTGGTTATTTTTCAGCAGCAAACAGAAAGTTTTACAAGAAATGAAGTTGCAGGGCTGAAAATAAATAAATAAATAAGCCCTCTAAAATCTACTGGCTTGATAACTGTAGTTTCTGCAGAGTGAGCTCAGATGCCATCTTCCCGCTACACACTGAAAGGAAGGGGAAAAAGAGAAGCTAAACGGTTTCTAGTATCTACTCTAGCCTTTGTAATTCGTAGGGGGGGTATTTTGCTCATTACTCAGGTGAATGACATACCAGTAATAGCAATGTGGCATTAATAACTTGGGAGGAATGAGAAAGGGTTCGTACTTGAGTGAATGTGCCTCTCCCAGCAAGAAGCATCTGAGTCACCAAAAAATCAATCACTGAGATCAAGGTCAGGCAGCCCAGTTGTGGCTTTTGTCTTTTTGGTTTTTGTTAAGCATCAAAATGAATTCCAGGGTGGTTGATCTATTTAGGTGACTGGGGCTTTGGGTGGATTGTGTCCCAGTGTTTATAGTGTTTCTGTCTGGTTGTTTATAAAGCTTTGTTCATCTGGCAGGAAGAACAGAGCAGCATTTACACATGTTGTGCTGAGTCTACAACTGGATTAAATGGCACATGCTCAAAGTAAATAGGCATTTAGGAGTAACTGCTTAGTTAGCAGCACTGACTTTGTAGAAGACAAAGCCACCTAAAAGCTATATCTATCTCTCTTTTACAGTATGCATAAGGAAGACAGAAAGATGGGAAAATGCTTATTGTACTATCAGTTGGTTTAAGGATTATGCCATTATCTTGTAAACATACTCTTTTTTTCCCCCTTCTTTTCATTCTAGGTGCCACAGGGACTACTAAAGATGTGTAAGTACTTGCTCTGCCCTTTCAAACATGTAACCCTGGACTTATCTTCAGTCCTGCTAGTTTTACACTGGATTTAGTCACACGTAATGATTCATCTGGCTCCTAGCGTATAATCAACACTGTCAGGTGTTTATTGTCTTTGGTGACAACTTCCATCTCCTCAAAACCACCTCATGTTTACTATTCTACAGACTCATTCCCCTTCTATTTCTCAGCCTCCATTGAGAGAGTTCCTCAGCTGGTCATACAGCGTTAGACTGTATGACCATCATGTGCTAGTACAGCTTTCTGAAGGGGGCCTGTCCTTGTATGAAGTGAAACATGAGTTTCCATTCAGCCCTGTGGGAGATTTTAATGAGGCACTTAGGTAAATGTTCCCACTTGGCAAGAGACCTGGTGACCCATTCAGACTTCCTTTTGAAAACACTCACCTTTCTTACTAGCTGCAGGCAAGGCCTCATTTGTTAGGGAAAGTTATGGCCTTTACCTTTTTTTGCATTGAAGATAGCACCTGTCATTCCTCTTTCTGTTTCTTATCTCTCGCTGAGGAGCAGGGGGCAGCCCTACCCATCCTCTTTTCCTCCAAACATGGAAGACCTGAACCTCTGTTGTCCTGCTGCCTGTTGCCAGTTTCTGGTTTTCGGAAAAGCTACAGCAAAAGATTAGCCCTTCTCAGCCCGTTTTTCATTTGCTGATGCAAGACGTACAGGGACAAATTTAATCAGACTTAAATTTATTTTGCTATCAAAGGAAGCACTAAAGAAAGGTGACCCAAGGTCTTGCCTTCTATTTCATAGAGTTATTATTTGCCACTGGAGTTTGAGACTGAGGAACTGGGGATGTATTTTCATATTGTGCAACAAGGACAATGCTCAGTTTTACTTAGTTCATTTTGAATAACTACTGTAATTAAACAGAAGAATCCTGGTGTAGAAATAAGGGCTGTCAAGTCAGATAAACATGTGGAGAGAAGATCTTAAGCACAAGCTTGTCTTTGCTATTAGAGAACATGACTTAGAATTAAAGACGGGTCTCACTTGTGAGATGAATGTTGTTGTCATGGGTATTCTTGAGATTTGTGTTACCTATGTGATCTCGTTTCTGGATTTTCAGTCTCAGACAATAAGTAAATTGCAAAATACAGGCTTATGAAGAGCCCCTTTTGATATAGCCCGCAGCATTCATGCACTCAACACTCCTATGTATCCAAAAACACTGTTTTCAATTCACATTAGGGTCTTTTTTGTGTTGTTTGAGCAGTCTAGGTAATGTAAATGTCTACTTACACCTGCCTCAGTTCCTTTGTTCTTTGATAGTTTTACATTTCAAAATTTGCAAGCACTATTAAATTAAGAATACAGTAGACATTTCTGTGCTTGAAGCTATGGGTGCACGTAGAACTGTGCTTATACTTAGTGATAATCTGTCAAGTTTCAAAAAAGTAGTATGACAACTCAGAAAAAGAAAACAACAAATTTTTAGTGCAGACTGCAAGAAAGACAGAGAGTTGGCCCTGGAACCATTACTCATTCAGGTAAGTACAGTGGAGCCATCAGGACAACGTGTGTGAGTAATAGCATGATTGAGTCCTCTAGTCAGGCCTTAGAAACACAGATCTGTTAAAGAGAAAGGAACAGGAGTATAACCAGAAAAGTCCTAGATCAATCATCCTAATATTTAGCAGCAGATTTTTACAGCAGAAGTAGAACACCGGAAAAAAGAAATGATTTAGAAATGATTTCATTCACATCTACTGTGGTGAAGAAAAGCGTTTAGGTGTGTCCTCACTTGTATCACACTTTTCAGCACAGGATCCGGTTATTGTAATTCAGAAGATTTCTTGTTTCCTGACGGCAACCCGCTGAGACTCCAGCAGCTGGGAGGATTGAAGAAGGGCTAGATCCTGCTCAGAGCCTACTGGTGACCACAGGGAAGCTGCTTGGCCCTCTGGGCCTTAGATTGGGCATGCTTGGCCTCGGGTTGCTCCACTACTAACTTGAAGATGATGATATAATTGTCAGTGTTAAGTGCTCTTGAGACTGAGGTCAGAACAAAAAGGGCACATTATCTGGGACTGTTATCTCCTGTTTACTCCAGCCTACAAATAACTGGTGAACCTGACAGCCAGCTTCAACCAACTCACTCACCAAGGTTCTGAAGGGAGGATGTTGTGCCATCTGGGAAAGCTTGGATATGGAAGAGCTAAATTATACCCTGCAGAACAGTGTGATGCCTATTGTGTTGAGAGTGTGCCTAGGTTTAAATGAAGATTAGTAGCAGTAGGAAGGAAAGGATAAAATAATTTTAGCTTGTTTCAAAATAATAGGGAGATATCCATTAAATACAAATTGATAGTTCCTGTCCCTTGGTCCGAAGAAATACTGGGAAGCTAAAGTGACACAGTCTGTCACTTGTGCAAAGTTTAATGAGTCATTTCTGGTGGCACTGCTGAGCACTACTAGAAGGAGTCTGCATAATACTGGAGCTCAATGTGGACAAAGCCATATAAGCTGAGATAAGAAAAATGTGGATGGGATGAATTAATGTGAATGCCTGTCATTTTATATTTAAAATATTATGTGAAAAATGGCAGCTTGTTTGTCTTCAAATGGACTCTGAACTGATGGATGTAAAAACTGACAGCTGGATAACCAAGAATATTTTTCAGACTAAAGAGAGTGACAGGAAGCCTCTCGGGACAGACAAATCCTTACCAAAAGAAACATTTATTCTAGCTGAAAATAGATACTGTTATGTGGATTTGCTGTTAAATCTGCCTACCACTTGCAGGACTTCACCTACGTCACCTGCTGAAAAATGTGATCTTGGTCCCTTTGCAGCAGATGTCAAAAGCATCTGAGGGAAGAGCATCAGATCACTGCAAAGCACATTGAACTATCTGATCCCGCCTGTTGAGTTACTATCCATTGCTGGTGCAGAAAGGCTTATCACAACTTATTTTGCCTGGAGGACACCATAAATAGAGGCTCTTTGATGCAAAATGAGATATTTATAGGTTATTTTTTTATGCTACATTCTTTTTTCATCCTTGTCAAAAGAGGAAGCTAGAGACTTATTAGAAAAGGAGAGGGGAGAGTGAGCCTGGGAGATGCAGAAATTAGAGTGCTGTTAAAGCCAAGGGAACTGCCTTCCATGCCCATTCCCATGTGGCTGAGTGTCACCGCTACAGCTCACTCCCCGAAGCCATCTCTGCTCATGCAGCATGGGTGCATTTGAACACGTGAAATTAGGGTGTACCTTTTGAAATGGTGCCTTAAACTACAGACCACAGCTTATGAAGGCAAGAGATGTGCGCAAATGCGTAATATGTAAATTGGAGCAGCACCCATTGCCATGCTGCTTAGAAATGTGCCATTGGAAAGCTGGAAAATGGCTTTTTCCTCCAGTGTCAGCACCCATATTTTTCTTTATTTTCCTCTGAACACTTCCATGTTCCTCCTCTGTCTGCTCAGTAGTAGCAGTATGGCAGATTGAACCCAGTTATCACCCAGCCCAAGAACTGTGGCCTGTTCATCCCTGGACTATCTTCACTGTTGAGTATTTAAGAGAAAAGGCATCGTAAAATCAGACTTTGATTTGTAGCTATTAAGAGAGAGGGAGGAAAGCAAAATGTTTAAAAAACCTGGCCTGCTTAATCATAGGCCTGGGTAATTTGTTTTAGTGAGAGAATGACAGTAATTGCTCAGTGATGCCCCGTAACGGAACATTGCTAGAACAGAACAAAATAGCCCTGTTGCCTGGTAGAGGCTTTTTTAAACATTGACATTAATTTCCTGTTGGACAGTATTGATTGTTGTTCTTACAACTCCATTTTAGAAGCTTCAAGCCACTCATGAAGTTGTCACTGCTTTAAAAGGATTCTTTTCTCTGGATAATGGTTAATCTGGATTATAGAAACTGTTTCCAGTTGCATGAGGTAATCCTGTGACACATTTGGTTGGTTCAACAGAAATGGTTGTTTGTGATCTCCTAGCGCCCAAAGTCCCTTTCTAAAAGCATGGTCATTTTTTATAAAACTAAAAATACACAGCTCATTCCTACCCCTTGTTATACATATGCTTTCCTCTTTCTTCTGCTGAAACTTCTGGGTGGAGTGACAAAGCAGCTTCACACAGCCCTCAGGGAAAGGGGGCTCTGTATTTTTTCTGGCTATGAACAGGAGAGCTGAGGCTGGGTGGTGAAGAGATGCTTCTTACTTGTCTAGACAGCATTGGAAGACCAGAGAGTGAGGCTGCCCAAAGGGGTTGTGGAGTCTCCTCTGGAGATATTCAAGACCCATCTGGATGCCTACCTGTACAACCTTCTACAACCTACTTGAGCAGAGGGTTGGACTTGATGATCTCTTGAGGTCCCTTCCTACCCTTACAGTTCTGTGGTTCTGATGCTCTCTGTCTCTTGAGTGATAAAACATGGGCAAAGACAGCAACCAGTGGGTTGCCCTTTGTGAATGTCCTTTGGGAAAACTACAGAGTACTTAAATGTTAAGAAGAACTGTGTATCCCTATTCACTGTGCTGATGCACGATGGGCAGTTCGGAATGCTCTGCTGCATACAAAGAAGATGCGTGAGATTATTTCTAATTTGTAGCACAGAACTTGCTATCTGCCCAGGAGAGCACTGACTGAGATCTAAGGGGTGTCTTCCTGCATTTAGGATTGCATCTTCCCTGTGAAACTGAACACAGTATCTGCGGTACAGCCTCACGAATGCTGAGTACACGGTCACTTCTGCGGTCTCACTCCCTGCACTATTTCTGATACAAGTCAGGATGCCATTGACCTTCTTGGCCACCTGGGCTGGGTCATGTTCAGTTGAATGTCTGTTAACAATTCTCAATCCTTTTCCTTCACTCAGTTTGCCAGCCGCTCTTCCCCAAGTCTGTAGCGCTGCATGGGGTTATTGTGACTGAAGAGACTGAAGACCCAGCACTTAGTCTTCAGTGAATCACAGGATTCACTGATGGGTTGGAAGGAACCTGATGGGTTGGAAGGAACCTCAGGGATCATCAAGCTCTAACCACCCTGCCACAGGCAGGGACACCGAAGCCCAATATGTTTGGCCTCAGCCCATCGATCCAGCCTGCCAAGATCCCTCTGTAAAGACTTCCTACCCCTTGTCAGATCTACACTTTCTCCCTTGTTACACCTACCTTTCAAAACAAATAAATTACAATAAGAAATGCCATACTATTGTTCAGTATCCTAGTTCAGAAAATCGTTTCAGTATGAAGTTAGCACTAAGTGGGTAACAGTCAGCCCTCAGTTTTGTTGCCTGGGGAGCAGACCAGAAATTCATAGCTCAGCTGATGAAGGGGAGTATCTTTTCACTACCCCCATAATTCAGGCAGTTTCTTCCTAGATGAGAATATCCAGGTGACATTATCCAGGTGAGCGAACTGTGCAAGCAACAGAGTTCAAAGTCTAAATATTTAGTCAAAGGTGGCTGAGTACTTTGGGTGAAGGCTGATGCTGAGGCACAGGCTGAGAGCGCAGCACAGGTACCGTATCCACAGCGAGTCACATTGACAGGTTTATTTGTTTATTTATGTTTCAAACCACATTTGCCTTCTTATCAGTCCTGATTACTTTACCTTGTGCTCTGGTTCAATTACACTGGGTAGTATTTCAAGGAGGGTTAGTCAAACCTCAGTGACTCCTTACCCATTTTACCCAGACGGCAAAAGAAAACGAATTGCCCATTTGTAAGGCATTAATTTTGCAATTCATTGATTGGGAAACAACTCTGACATCAGTAGTAGCAGTACCTCTCTTATATATGGGGGTTACGGAACACGTGTTGGTGCAGCTGCTGTGAAGGTTTCTTTCTTCATCCTTGTTCTCATGCCATGGATGTCCACTCTCATCAAGTCCTCCACTGATAGAAGAACATCCCATAATTGTTTCTGTTTTGTTCAGAGATTTTTTGTTGTTGTGCGTTACATGGGGACTCAATCAGGAAATATATTTATTTACCAGCTTCAGCTCCCAAGTTCAGTTTCAGGCATCACTTGAGGGAATCAAGGCATCTACAATCTACATCTGTTCTCAATTCTTTCCTTTCTTCCATACATTAGATTGGAAAATTGTCACTCCTTTTTTTTGCCTTTGTGAGTACTTTATTTGCACCATGGATGATTTGAATGAAACTGGAATCAGTAATAATCCCCTTCTTTCCTTGTCCCTGAATCTACCCTGATTGTCACAGAGTATCTGAAAGAAACTATTTGCTAATGTGTTTTATGTCTTTTGGTGTTACAGAGCAGAAGAATCTGTATCGGATGATGACAAAAGGAGGTAGGTGCTGTACTTGCTTAATTTGGATTTGACTGTGTTGAGTTTTCCTGTTGGATAGGCATCATACTAATTCCCGCCTACACCATCAGAGCAAAGTAAAAAAGAGTAGGAAATCTCATGCAAAACACAAAACTGGTGATCCTCACCCCTGTTAACTATGTTGGCGAAAGGAGTTTTTCAGCAAGAGGAGCACATATCTCATGATGGTAAGTGATCTGCTCTGTAATGGCCAGTGGTCTCTGCTGCCATAACAGCCCTGCCACAGATTGCATTTGCACCAATGGGAGATCTCTATTGGACTGGAAATTGAAGGAAGCACAGCTCTATCATCAAACAAATCAGAAATCAACTCAGAGACCCAGGAAGTGGAGGAGATACGAGTCATTTAGTACCTAATGGGTCAGAGAAGCCACTCTGTAAGTAGCTCCAAGTATGGCAGAGATTCTTAAGGACCCCATTTCCACCTCTTTGCAATAATCCTTGCTTTTTATATTGGCCTCAGAGCTGGAAATCCATTCTTTAAGGTCGTGAAAGGGAGAGGGTTGGACTACAAAAGTAGTTAATACTTTTATGCCTCTTCCTACTAACAATTTTCTCTTAGTATGGCCCTGAGGAGGAGGTGTAGATGCTATTTATTAATCAGGAGAGGTCAAGATGTTGTTTAATCGGCATGCATTGTTACAAGTGAGGTGCTTCTGTGGTCTCAGGGCTAGGCACTGATATCAGTCTATCTATCTCTTGGGTTTCTAGAAGAAGAACCTTTCCTGCAGCCTTGGGAAAGGAGGACTTCTCTGGTTGTCTCTCTGAACATCCATGGTCTTTGTAACACTGCTGTGTGATGTTTATATTGTAGGAAGAAGTGTTTCAGTTAAATTCTGATGTCTGTTAATTTGTTTTCTTCCTATCAGGAACTATGGTGGTGTGTATGTTGGTCTGCCATCGGATGCGGCTGCCATGGTTTCCAGTCAGACAAAAGCTGCACCAAAAGGTATTGAAAGGTTGTGCATCACATTTCTCCTGCTTTCTTGGTTAAATTGTATCCAGTAAGATTTATTTATCCTTTAAAAATCAGTGATTACTTCAGACAGACTTAACAGTATAGGGCCTTCTTAAGGCAGTAGGGCTGGTTATAATCACCCAAGTGTTTGCTCCTGAATGTTTAAGTTACAACATGCCAACTTCTGCAGAAGAATCATAGAGCAGATGGTGCCAGGGTGGTACATTGTCTTCTGAACAGCTTCTCTGTGCTCTGAGTGCTGTGTGAATTCAAGGAAAACAAAACACTGTTAGGATTAAGAGGCGATGATACATGCGCTCTCAGAGCCTTGGCACTATTTTTAGATTTGAAGATGTTTACTTGCAGTGTGGTGAAATTCAGTAATAGTGGTTAGCGAGTGCTTGCTTTCAGGTTTGCTTCTGCTATTGTACGATACCCCGTGCAAACGGTGTCTTTTCCATGCTATATTTTTAAGCGTTGGGAAATAAAACAGTGTGCGTACAAGTGGACAAGCCATAAACATATTTTTATAAGACCGTGTAATATTTTTCAGATTTAATACAACAAAATTCTGCTGTCATTTACGTACACCACAGAGCTAAGTCACTGACTGGAGCTTCCAAAATGTGCTGCAAAACAAAAAATGAAGAAAAGTAACATTGTTTGTTGTAATAATAGCAGCCGTCTTTGGAACAGTAGTACCTCTATTGCATGCTTTGATTAACCGTGTTCTAAATGGGTGATATGTTACAATGTTTTAACCTTTTTTACCTTTTGTTTTCTAATTAAGATTAGAAGGAAATAAACACATCAAGATCCAAACATCTGGAGGTCAGTATGGCTTAATTATTGTTATGTGTTTGGGATGTGTTAGTTGAAAGGAAACTGGGTGGTGATGCTCTTTGAGTTGCTGTCAGGAGTCTGGGGATCGCCTGCTTGTGTTGCCAGCTGCACTGTGACTTTTCCTAAGGGCTGAACCAGGGTCAGGTCTGAGTGGTGCAGACAAAAACGAAGCAGTGGGTAAAGCCACCTACCTTCTTGATGAAAAGTGTGAAGCAAGGAGACTGCATCTTTCCCTGTTTGAGTATGAATAAAAATCAAACATCTCTGTACTTCCCTTCAACCACACTGCGGCTGGCCCTGCAGCAGGATGAGACCTGCTATGGGTAGGGTGCACTCAGCTTTGTGTAGACCAGCATGATTGCTGCAGTCAAATATTTCTCTATTTTTGGGGCCATCAAAATGAGGCAGGCACACAGTATGCTACACACTGGAGCTTTCCTCCTGTTAGGAGAGAATCTGTAGTGCTTTGTTCTCTGCTGGCCAAATTAGGACGGTGAAAATTTATAGGGTCTGACTTAAGAGTTTCAACTAGATGACTAATTAAAAGAAGTTCTTTGCAGAACTTCTTTCATTCAGAATGTGAACTGAATAAACAGACAAATCTCAACAGAGAACTGTGTGGTGTTCAGCTGGGTTGGAGGGGGAATTATAAAGCTGCCAACTTTTCTTATAGAAAGGAAAACCCTTTTCTAATTTAGATGAGGATCCAGAAATAATTCTGGCTGTTCTTGGTTCTGGATGCAGGGCCAGTAGAGCATAGCACAGCTATACTGGTTGTCTTTAATCATGTGAATAGTTAAAGATACATGGGCTCTACCCTCACATGCAGATAGAACTGAGGTTCATCATCACACTAATTTCAGTAACCTGGCCGAGGTGGCTGCGCCAAGAGCACAATCACACTTGATCTGAGCAAGGCTGAGGCACCTTCTTGAGGATGGGGCTTTCCATTCATGGTTGATGAGTAGAATCTGAGGGTTTTTTTTGCTGTTCAAAATAGGTGAAAGTGTTCTTCGGCTTCGTTGGTGCAAAATCAAATCTTGGCTGCTCTTTCAGGCTACAGAAAACTTGCACAGACGAGCACCTTTAAAGCTGCAAACTGTCCAGTGAGCTCCAAGATTTTATGTGCATGTTTGTCTGGAGGGCATAGTCCTCAAATCTCACAGCTTCCAACAGAGACCTTGTTAACTGCTTTATGTGTAGTGTTGCTGTGTAGCTTTACCAATTGTGCCAAACCTTTTTATCCCTATTTTTTTTCTGTTTTTTAGCAGTTTTCTGCAAAGACCAGTTGCCAGTACTTTAGAGAGAGTTGTCTTTCTGCTGAAGATTTTTACATTTACGTAGCCTTCCAGAGAGCAAGACAGATCAGAGCACCAAAAAACCTAAACTGTTGCAAGTTCCAACTACGGGTAAAGCTTAAAGTACAACGTTGAATCTGTTTGCTATGATGATCGTGTTATGGAAACCTCCTGCTGTTCTCCAGAGGAAAATGAAATTAATGAACTCACGGTGGATGTTTCTGCACAAGAGCTAACTTTGATGATCTGCAAGTTATTTCTCCGTGGCCATATTGCAGATTTCATCAGCTATCAGCTACGCTTCGTATATTTTCTCCAAAAGTTTTTAATAGATTTTATATAGGATATCATTAATACTGTCCACTTAATAGTTCCTATGGTAGACTCTTATAAATTAATTGTTAATTTACTTCAGAGTAATATATTTGACAGATTTGCATCTTTTTGGTAATATCGCAAATTTTACTATTTTTGCTGTGAAAACTTACTAGGATGAAATAGGCAAAAGACCATTGGCTGTTTATAATTACTATCATCACTTTTATACATGGAAACAAATACTAGCTTTTAATTTTCACCTTTTAAAAATACATGGCTCAAGGAAGTTTGTTTAAATAAGGACAGTGTATCTCATCATAATATGTATGTCTGTTTCCATTTTCTTCAGCTTTATCCCTTTTATAAAGCATTATGTGAAAAAAAAATAATGAATGAACCAAGCTATTATGTTATGTCTTCCATTCTATGTGATTTACAGTGACATTTCCTTGGGTAAGGGTGAAGTGATGGTATTGTCAGAGATAACTGGACTAAAATCCAGCGTTGCGTCCTCTGGAGATGTAGTGAGTTTGATCACTGTTTGAGTTTTGTGTCTTCAGCTTATCTCTTACCATCTCAAGTATGGCAAATAGCAACAGAGTCAGTGTTATTACTTCAGCATATTAAGTATGAAGTCATGGATAGTGGAGGTTTAAAATTCATTACATTTATAAGACCTGGAGGTTTTTCACGCAACGTAAATCAAATGAGATGGTGCGTTTCCATGTGGCTGAACAAGTATTAAAGTTATTAAAACTTTTTGCATAATTTGTTAGTCACACTTTTTAAAAAAGACACCAATGTTACACTCTTTAAAAATAAAAGATCCGTGCCATATTTGTGTATTACAGTAGATTAACAACCACGTTTAAAATAAAAAGCAAAACAGAAACTTTAGACATCAATTGAAACATTTCACCAGTATCTTTTAAGACCAATAAGCAATTTTTGACCACGATTTCTTGCAGCTTCAGCTTTAAAGCAAGCAGTATTTTAGTTAGTATGTGGTCTATGAAGAGAAGTACATGAAAATACTTCTTGTTTGCCACCTTTTAAGAGTTTGTGGCAATATTTACTTCTGTTCTCAAGAACTCTGCTGCTTTGCTTATCAGTGCTTTCAAGCTTCCAGCTCCTAAGCACAAATATACAGTTCATACTTGACCCTTTCAAAGGAGAACCAAGATGAAATAACTTGAAGATTAAGAGTTGGTGTTAAAATATCTCATCATGAATGAATGTCTGTAAATTACGCCTGCAGACTCCTGTTCTTACAAGCCAAGATGATGGGAACTCAAATAGTTTTGGGTAATAAATGTCCAGGTTTGCTTCCTGCCAGCTTACCATAGCATAAGGATATAGTTTCCATATCACACACTCCATAAAGACAAGTGGTCTTTAAGATGACCAGGAGGTGGTGGTGGGACAGATGAAGGAATCGAAACTTGTTGGCAGTTGAAACTTTTTCTTGTTTTACGTCATCACCTGATGGGTGTGCAAAGTTACAAAGAGGTGAGCACATTGCAGAATTGCACTCATCATGATTAATCCCCTGAACGCGTGGGAGGTACGGTGCTTTCCTTCTTAGTACTTTTGTTCCTCTGCATCTTTTCACCACAAAAGCTTACCGTCAACTGATATGTTTCAGTATCATGGGCTGAAACCTCAGTAGTAGGTCTGCATTCATATATGCCACGTTGCAGCTGTTCTGGTCAAACTGGAGAGCCAGGGCCATGGCCTTGCCTTAGATTTGCAAACTCTTCTCAACTCAGAGACGTAGAAACTTCATGACAGTGCACTGTGTTCTGTCTTGGCCAAATTTCATGTAGGGAACTGATATTCCACTCATCAAAATTCTTCTATGGTGAGTAACATTACCCAAGCCTTTGTTAGTAAAAGCACATGACATTTCTTGAAGAAATAAGCATACTCTTTCAAAACTTACAATCTATGGACATTTCTGTAAGGAAGAGAAACATAAAAGAAACACTATATGCCAGCTGACAGCTGCATTTTTGATGGTACCCTTGGAAGATATTTAGGCTCTCATTGATGGTTCAGTGTGAGAATTACAAGTGGAAAACAAGAAGCCATTGAGTGGCAGAGTTATTATTATTGAGGAATATACTTTGGTTTTGTCAAACTTCTTGAATTACCATTTGTAAAGAAGGAATATTTAAATGCTGGGCTGTAATGCTATTTCATGTTGTCACTCTTTCTCCAGCGAAAGCTGAGGAACTATCTTTGCACTCTGAAAGTACTTTAGCAAAGACAGTGGATTCAGGGTCTGTAATCTGACAGTCTCCAATTTGGGCTTCTTTCAAAGCCCAGAAATATTATTCTGGAAGTCACATATCTCAGCTCAGACAATCGAATACTGAAAAATCCTAGGCCACCTAAGCACAGGTTTGGAACTACAGTTTGCCATTGCTGAAAAACAGCTGTGCTTTCTTCTTGGATGTTAATTTTTGTCTCACTGCAAAAACTCTTCCACCTAGAAGACAGTTGGCCTTTTGAATTACACTAATGGGACAGTTTATTTATTTTGCTGTCCTCTGGGTGCAGAACCTGGAGTTTGGTTGTGAGGACTCAACTTCTCAGTCTCTGGGTGGCCCAGGTAGAGATACTGCCAATCTTTTGTGGGCACCCTGGTAAAGCCCACTGTAAAATGTGACACAGAGGATACTGTTCACTAGCATCAACATCCTCTTACAGTATGAACCACACAGGGCTGAAACATAAAGGGGGAGTCTGTTAGTATTGAATACAAACACAAGGCACTAATTTACTTGATTTCATCCTGCATCTCTAGCAAAGGAATCTGCTGTACCCAAGTATGGCTGAAATTACATCAGTTTTTTTAGCAATGCACTGGCGTATTGTTCACTGTCACCCACACAGGTCTAGTGATTCTCAATAATCATGCTTCCCAAGCAGTCGATGAGTCACTACTAATGTGTTTTCTGCAAAGTAGACTTCTGTTTGGTTCCCATGGTGATCAGAAGTGACAATTATTACAGACTGCTACTACGGTTCCTCTAGCGTGTGTACCCATTAAAGAAGCTCTTATTTGGTTATAGTTCCTTGGAGTTTTGCAGTACATTGTCATCACTTCTTATTGACAGTAATTTGAACACTTGAAGTGAATTGGCTTTGTAGAGAACATGCTGGAGGAGGGTGATTTGTGGAATATTTTTGTTTTGCAGTGGATTTATAAACAGACGCAAAAAAAATAACTGTTCTGTAAACTTTCCACAAAGCAAAGGTGTGCCAGTATTGCAGGAAACTTATCGAGCCTGGGCTAAATGTTTCAACCCATTTTAACAACAAACTTTCACAGAACTTAAAATAATCATAATGAGAACAATTTTGTTTTACACAGTCTAGCAATTTTTGCTGTAATGTTAGAGTTTTCAAACAAAGGAGTATTCACCAGACAGCAGAAACCTGCTTCTGAGTGCTTAGAATGGCTACCACGTGTGCTGTAGGAATCAAGTACCTACAGGTGAAGATAGGATGCTGCTGGTAAAACAGGTCTTTCCAGGAAGCATGGTGAAGCTTCTTAAACCAAGACTCATGAGCTTAAGCCTGCTGAGAAAAGAATAAGAAAGATAATGTGGGATGGAACCTGGATGAAATGGATTTAGAGTGCCAGAAAGGTGGAAATACATGAAAGAAAGATTATATTATGATTATGCTGTAAAGACAGATTCAGAAGGAGGTCAGGAACTGAAAATTATGTAAAATAAAGGAAATAGTTTAATTAAGTATCTGCTCTATTCTCTGTGATTTCCATCTGTTGAATACGGAGCAAGAAGTAGACAATTGCCAAATCATTTTAAGACTGAAGAGAAATGGAGACTGGCCTACTGGTTCTTTCTAACACTCAGAAGTCTGAGATGGCAACCTGTTGGGAAACAATTTATCTCCCTTTCTTTTTTTTCTTCTTTTTAATGCCATGTATTGAGCCTGTTAACCTTCTTCGATACTGCCAGGATACATAAATATTCTACTTTCTCTTTCAAATGGCATTCCCTTTGCATACATCTCTCTGCAGATTTAAACCTATGGTCTCTTTGAAAGTTTGCATCGCTTTTGAAAAACAACCTAGTAGACTGAGAAAATACACAAGATGTAATGATCATTAGTGGGCACAGTACGGGGTTAGATTATAAAACATAAGGAAAACAAACAAGAGTTTAATTTGAAAAGCAAAGCAGAGGTAGAAGCAAAGCCTTGGTTTAGTTATGACACATATTTTAAGTTGCTCGTATAACCAATGGATCACTGTGCAAGTGACTAGTTTAGATCACAGCACTCATATCAGTGTTCAGGGAATTAGCAGCCCACTTAGAGAGTTCTGTTTCTGGTCTTTGATTCCAATGTTAAAGGAAAAGGCAGTGATGTGTGAAGGAGCACTGATGTGAAGAACTAAATTCCATACTTAGCTATCATTTCCCATGTTTTATGTTTGCCAGATCTCGGTGTTGTCTGCAGGATGGCTCCAGCTCTACAAAAGCTGAGCTCACTGAGTTCTTACTGTGAGGCCATGATTCAGAGAGACATGTTAATTGGAGACAGGTCACTTTCAATAACTGTTTTGTGGAGAAGACCGGACTGTAGGAAAATATAAGACTGTTTATTGGAGTTAAATAGGTATTCAGACTTTGGAGAGAGTCCATGTTGCATCACCACCAAACTATACTTGACAGAACACAAACATAGTGCCACGTTTATAAATAAATAAAATCAAGGAGGCAATGCACACCGTTCAGTTTGAATGTAACGTATTTATGGTTTTGTACATGGTTACACTGGCTGTAACTTTGAATATTTTCCCCCAGCTAGGCTTGTGTTCCCCAAACGACATTGCTGTAAGGAAAAAACTTGGACAAATTCCCACTACCTGGTTTTCCATAGCAGTCTTACATGCTTTTGGGAAATCAGCCAGAAGATCTTGTATAAAATTAGAAGATTTAATTAGACCTTAATGTTTAAATGGTAACGACCTGAACAAACTCCAAATATCTGGTTATTATAACAATGTGCGTCATCTTTGAAGACTTGCAAGAAACCAGTTGCTTACTTCATTTTCCTCTTCCAAATTGTGGGTTAGTTTAATAAATAAGTGATTAAATTATTTTACTTTTCTATCGAAGGAACTGCTTTGGATCATTAGATAAAACCAAACCATTTTTGGCAGGAAATTAATTTGTAGTAAGGAAACTATGCCAGCCAGAGGAGATGGAGTTTCTATAAATTCCAAATTCTATTTAATAGAATGAATAATAGTTGGAGGACTTATCCAGCACTGTCAAAGCCTTTTGTTCAAAACATCACTGCTTGCATAATAATTGCTCCCTGAGAAGCCCAAGATTTACAGTGAAAAGAATCCTGAAAAACTCTTAATTGGAAAATGATTTTTTTTATTTATCTTTTGATAATAATTTACAAAGAGCAGCATTATAGTTTTTTTCCTCTGAATTTCAAGAGGAAGCCAATTTGTCATCTTGAACATAGAGCCCTGCCACAGACCTGGTTTTTGCTAAAGGGTTGTCTTTACACCTTTACCCTGGTGGGCATTGTAAGTAGGTACTGCTGGAAAACGTTTTATCTCAAATACTTTGCTACTCGGCTGTTTTCTTTTCAATTTTAGCCAAAACATGGATAATGTCTGGTTGTTCTCTAGGAAGAGCTTTTACTGTACGTGTGACTCCATCATCTGGGGGTTTGGGCTGGCATGGTTTCAGGAGCCTTCTTTTAATCATTACAGGGTTTTGAAACCTCATCTGACCCCCAGCATGGCACCTCCTTCAGATGTGTCTTTGGACACCCAGTTTTGTGCTACAGAGTTAGAATGTGCAAAATGATGGGAAAATATTTCCATCGTATTCCAGTTGTAACAGCACTGTGCAAAATGAGAGGAAGCATTATTGGGAAATTAAATGAGAAGATGGCTTTGCAACATTCTACAGTCTCTCTGGGGAGGTTTGAAACGATGACAAAAAGTGCAAGATAATAAGTAACCAGGTCCTGTGATTAAGTATTATAAATGCCTGTGTTAGAAATCACAAATTACAGAGGTCTCCATTGTACTGTCATTGCAGTTGCCACCAAGTAGTTGCAGTCTTGTAATAATTCCACCTGCAGACTCTGTAGCTTGTAAGGGAAATTACTTCCAGTAGACAGTGGCTGACCCTTTGACCCACTGAGGTGTTTTTGCCTAGATCCCAGGCTTTGACTGATGCTCAAAGTATAGCTCATCACAGTCTGAAAACTCCCGCTTTCCATCATGTTGCATTTGTCACAAGGTTGTGCTGCACATCTTTGTGTTGTCTACCAGTATAAACAGCCAAGGTGGTTTGAAATAACCTGTTGGTAGACTGGTGAGGCAAAAGGACATCTCCATGACATACTTGCTCTGGTGATCCAACTGTCTTTTTTGTGCTTTGGATAAGGAGTGTGGCTTCACTCCCACCGAACTTTATAGTGTGTTACCTGTGAGCCTCCCCTGGCTGGTTGTAATGTGCCATACTCACCCAGTGACAGAAGACCAGTGCAAAGATCCCTGTGCTGGAAGGTTTGGCTTTGGTTGCTGGCTGAAGCCTTAAGCTGTGCTGGGATTTGTTTTTCTGCTTCCCTCACTCCCTTAGCAGCAAAACCCAAATGACTTCACTGAGTTTCCTTTTATGTGCCTCCTGAGCAAGCCTTATGTTCAGAGCTGTGCTGGTGACAATCAAATTAATCACCGTCCTGTCAGCAGCTGTGCTTTGAGCTCTCCTGGCAGTGGCACAGGAGGCAGGCTGCAGCCTGGGATGTCAATAAATCCTTATCCAAAGTAGGTCAGCAAATTGTGCCTGGCCTCAAGAAACAGCTTTGTTCTAAGACAGCACATTTCTTGGTGCTGCTGAGGATCACTTTCTTCAAATGCCTTCCACAGAATGAACCCTGCAGACCTCAGTGGAAGTGCTGGTTCCCCAGAGTCTGAGCCCTTTGGGAGAACTTGATAGAAGAAAGTATTCTGAAGAGAAAGAATACCAAAGGCTTGTTTATAGGTCCTAAAAATGCATGAGG
Organism: Excalfactoria chinensis; assembly: GCF_039878825.1. Lineage (NCBI taxonomy): Eukaryota > Metazoa > Chordata > Aves > Galliformes > Phasianidae > Excalfactoria > Excalfactoria chinensis. The sequence goes on along the minus strand of NC_092825.1, from coordinate 51,364,909 downwards.
AATCTTTTCTAAGGAGTCTTTCTATACCTCTCATTCTATACCTCTGCTGTTTTCTGTAACTTTCAACACATCCTTCAAAGATACAAAAGATAGAAACATCTTCAATTTCAATTTTACTTTATCCATATACATAATCTTACCAGCTGAAAGCTCACCTGTTCCAAAATATTTATTTCAAGTTTTGAAGAGTCTGGGCATATTATCCTGATTTCTAGGAAATAACTGTAACTAATTAACTTTAGGGTTTAGTTTCAATATACAGCCTTGGGTGCTGGTATTAAAATGACAAGTCATCTCATTTTGCAAAGCATTTACCAATGACAGTGTAGACAGTGCTGCTTGTCACTGCGCCACTGCTTGTGGCAAAGTTGTGGTTTATGGACATCACTTCCAAATCAAATTATTCTAAATAACTTTGCTTCATATGAAGCTTTTAGGTCAAGTCTGAAAGATAATAGAGTCTGTAAAAACATTGGCTCTGGGCTACTTCGGGTTGTCATTCAAGCCATAAAAATACGTTTCTGAGTGCTAGGGTTTTTCTTCTGTAATGAAATCCATGCTGCTGCCCAGTTTCAAGGTGATTCTTTATAGCCCTGTTCTGGCTGTTCTACAAATGCTGCTGTGATCCTGTAATAAAAAAGGCAACCAGCCATCCCTGGGTGCTGTGTGAAGTCCTAAATACAAGATAGCTTAAAATGAATGTTTGCATCCTGGTGTGTTTTTATGGCCTCCAGTGCAAGCTGTGTATGTCTATGCTACGGCTAAAATGGAAATTTTCACTCTGTCTTGCTCCCCTCCTCACAACAAAGGTAGAAAACATTAAAAAGAATACAAAAATTAAGCTTCCTAATATATCCACATCATGATAGATGTTAAAAAATATGATTCTAATTCTACTTTGTTGTTTGTTTGGTTTTTTTTCCCACAAGATATATGCTGTAGTAGACTAACCTAAGCAGATACTCATATTTTCCCTGAAAATCTTTGTTCATTCATTTTATCATTGTAATGCCTGTGCAAGTTAGACAATACAAATGCGTTGGTTTTTTTTCTTCCAAGGTAAACATTTATCTTTGAACTACTAAAGGTTGCTTCTTGGCCACCTAAAGGTGGTTTTATAACTGAAGGCAATGAGGAAAAATATCAAGCCACAAGCTCAAAAGATCCTGCTTAGACTTCACTGTAATTTATAAGGATCTCGGAATCACAGAATCACAGAATGACCTGGGTTGGAAGGGACCTCAAGGATCATGAAGCTCCAACCTTCCTGCCTTGCACAGCCACCAAACTTCCATGTTTACTAGATCAGGTTACCCAGGCCCCCATCCAATCTGGCCTTGAAGTTGTTGTTGTGCTGCTGAAGGCACTAAAATAACCTTAAAAAGGGCAAGCAGGCTGATGGTCTGACTGCTTCTCAAAAACTAGCACAGGTACATCAAGGGAGAAGAGATATCTGAAAAGAAACACAGCTCCTGCCTTCAGATGGCCAGGAACTGCTTGGGAACATGATACAAAAATGTAGATTTCCTAAAAAGCCAAATAAGAAGCATGTAAAAACAGTTGATCACTGATTTATTCTGTTCATGTGTATGGGAAACTGTTGATCACAGCCTGAACCTCTGGTTGACCACCTGAGGCAAGCAATGAGTCAGCTGCTGGAGCACAGGTGAAGGTAATTCAGCTGTGCTACCGGAAGGGTTGGAACTTGGCTCCAGCTCTCCCAGATCTCATTTAAGGGCTGACCCCCACTAAAGCAAGATCTCTTTCTCTGGAGATTGCTCCTGTGTGGAATGTACTGTAGACCTTCAACATTAGTGAGCATTTTCCCTTTATCTTTCTGTCACAATAGTCTCTTGTATGAAACATCTAGTTTAATCTCTGTTTGTCTGCTAACTGTACACCATGTCTTTATTGTTGCCATTTTTTACTGGCCTTTAATGCTTAGCTACTAGTGGAAGAAAGTCAAAAGGACACAGCTGCCATTTTCCAGCTGGTTCTCTGTCAGTTTGCTTTTGATATTTTACTGTTTATCTGATTTTTGGAACTAAAAATAGACATGAGGGGCTGGAAATCAACAGCTCCAGTCTTGCCTGTACCATGGGTTTGTTAATGTTGGCTAAACCAATTGGCCCCAAACCTTCAAAAAGCTTTCAAATTTGAGTGCTCAAGCAGAGGGCATTTTTGTTCTGATAACATCTCAGTGCTCCTCCAATGAAAGCAAGAATCTATAGTAATGAGCTTGTTTCTGAGGCTCTTGTAACCACCAGTGAGGCTGGGCTGCCCAATCTGGAACCTGTTCTCTCTCTGCATCCTCTTCTGTGCATCAGCTGGAGGACAAGGAGGTGTGCCTTTTGTGTATAGAAAGAAGAAACTGGAAGGAGATTCTGGAGGTGAGCAGAAAGGCGAGAGAGTGTCATAGCAATGCTGATGGATTTCTGTCTGTTGAAATGCTACTCCATGCACTTCTTCAAGAAGTTACTCTTTCCTAGATGGAGAAGCAATCAGAAGCTTAATTTCATTACAAATGATGAAGAACATTACTCATGTTAGCAAAAAAGACCTTTGTGTGTTTTTCTTTTTTTTTTTTTTTCCCTCCTTAAAAGCCTCAGAACCTGTGGCTGTTTCCATTAGCAGCTTGGAAATGAGATCTTGTTTTTCTTTAAGGACAAACAAATAATCCCTGATATAATTCCCAGCCCAAATGCAACTGCATGAATCTTCCTGTGAGTTCTCGCACCATGTCTGTAGGCAGGCCTGGAGCAGGAAAAGCAGCCAACTGTTCAAGCTGACCACAGCTCCACACATTGTGGACAACACTTCTTCAGCTTACCAAAGGTTGCTTTGCATTGGTTGGAGTTAATACCAACTGTGCCCACCTTATAGGTTGAACAGCTGCCAGTGCACCTGTATGGAAAGTCCTGGAAATGACTTGCTTCCAAGTTTGGTTGGCTTTGATCAAAGTTCTGAGCCCTTCAAAAGGACATAGAGTAAGTTTTTTGTGCACTCATTGCATACAGATGAGCGTCTTCTGACTCTAAGGGCGACGATTCAATCTCACTGTTCCCAGAGTGTTCAGGCAACGCCATACCAAGGCCCAGAAAACTCCAACATCACAAAAATCCAGACTTACCCTGAACAAAGTGTACAAATGTTGTGGCCAAGCTTTGTTTAGAAGGAAATATTTGGACAAATGGCTCCTTCCCTCCCCCTCTGACCAGGAAAATGATCAGTGACAGTAAATAAGAGATATTTTGGTGTCTCCTGTGTACGCAGCCTTGGATCTGTTAGCATCAAAGGTTTTTCTTCCTGCATTCACACCCTCTGGCTTACAAACTGACATTCATCGTTGCAGGGGAGCAAGGAGCTCATCCTGGTGTGAGGACCTGAGCACAGTGACAGGGCAGTGTGGCTGGGCTGTTCTGGGTCCTTCACTCACATGCAGCTGCAGCCATGGGTGGGGAAAAGGCATTTCACACAGGTGGCAAAGACACAAAGGAGAGATCTCAGTGTGCTCCTAGCTGTGTGTTGGTTATCAGGTCTAACAGGCCCCAGTGTGGGACTGCAATGTGTTGAACACCAGCTGGACAATTGCAGCCAAGGCCTAGCCATGAAGTCACCTGTGGGGATCAGCCTCAGTGAGACCACTTCTTTCTGCCAATATTTCCTTTCCTGAAGTGCTTTGAAGGGGAAGATCTGGTGGTGTTCCCTAGAGACCAGTGGGTCAGCAGGTAGCACTGAGTGAAGGCTGGAGAGACAAAGTTTATCTCCGCTCCAGAGAATTCTGTTAAATAAGGTGTTGTGCAGGGGGAAAAGCACCACAAGAGGATGCAGAGAGCACATGGAATGAGAAAGAAAGCAAAGAAACAGCAGAGAGTGTAAGGAGGTCTGAAGGTATGCAGTCGAACTTGTGTTTTGTGTGAGAAAATGGGAAAATTAAGGGTATAACATGGCCCTCTGTGTTTGAAAAATGGGCTGCAGGCTTGCATTAGGCTTTTAAGGGCAGATGCTGGAGAAGGGATGTGGAATAGACACTGTGGAAAAACTGACTGCAGCAGCAGCCACCTCAGGGTATTTGCAAACTCTGCAACTTCTTCCTTTGACATCAGCCATTGCCAGGAAAATCCTGGGCACTGTTTCACCAGTGGACACATTTCAGGTGTGCAGAGTTGGGGATTTACAGGCTGACAGCTTGACTGTGATTAAAGTGGCAGACTAGCTTTCTGGATAGAGAAAAGAACCAGACATGGGGAAGTAGAAGCTTTGTGCTGTAGAAGACCTCCCTGAACAGGGACTAGCAGGTTTCTTATGCCATAAAAGCAGATGTGAGTAGTGAGACTAAGTCATGAGTCTTGGGAGTTTGTTGGGAGGGCCTGTGTTGAAGACATGGAGATCTTATCTCCATCTGGACTTGGCCTGCACTGTAACTCATCCAGGAAACACTATTCAGAAACCAGATCTTACTGTGATTACTTAACTATAGTAAGTGCTGTGAGCAACTCTGAAACTAGGCCACTTGGAGAATACTGTAGGTGCTTTGGGCAATAGACTTTGGAAGGTCTGCATGCTGCTCCCTTACCTTGGGATGTCTAGTTAAAGGCTAAGATGTTGAGAAGTGAATAGGTAGCAAGAGCTGTTGGAGGAGGCAGACCAAAGGCTTCCCAGCTGGAGTAGGAATCTTGTTAGGAGGAAGTCAGGAGTCTGGTCCTGCTTGTGATGGGAGCTAAGAGGGATTGTAGGCTCTGGGAACAAGCAAATGAAATCCTTTGGGCATAGAAGGAGGCATACACCATCCCTTTCCTGTGTATATGTAAGGGAAGCAAACCAGCAGAAGCTGAGAGCTATATTAGTGAGTGAATATCTCTACATGGTGAAGATGCTGTTGAAGGGTCTGGAGCACAAGTCCTGTGAGGAGCATCTGAGAGAACTGGGATTATTCACTGTGGAGAAGAGGCTCAGGGGGTAATCTTAGTACTCTCTACAAGGACCTGAAAAGAGGTGATGATGAAGTGGGAGTCAGCCTCTTCCTCCAGGTAACAGTGATGAGAATTAGTGGCCTCAAGCTGTGTTAGGGAAGGTGCAGTTTGGATATTAGGAAACATTTCAGAAAGAGTAGTGATGGATTGGAACAGGCTGCCCAGGGAGGTGGAGTCATTGTTCCTGGAGGTGTTCAAGAAAAATGTGGATGTGGTATTTTAGGGACATGGTTTAGTGGGCAATATTGGTGGTAGGGGAGTGGTTGACTGGATGGAGGATCTTAAAGGTCTTTTCCAACCTTTATGATTCTATGACTCCATCCCTCCTGCTGAGTATTCAGTGGTTCAAGGTGATCGTGTAATGCTTCTCTTCAGTTTCCTTATAAACACAAGTATTTTACTTGGAAAGTATTAAGAAGGGATTATTCCAGCCTAGGTATGTTACTAAAACCCAGCGACGACAGTTGCTAAGGCATCAGCATGCACGTGTGTTGAGTTCCCCACGAGAGGGCAGCGTTGCTCCAGCAGTGGTTGGGTTACTCTCCTGCTTCTGGACCCAGCCCTGCAGTTCTGTTTGATGGGAGCGTTGAGAGAGGAAAAATGACCACACAGCGTCGATTTCTCTCATTGCAGCTGAGGAATAGCAACATTCAGGAAAAAAAGATTATTTAATGGGGGAGAAAATCTGTTAGAATGGGAAACTTTTAATTTGTGTGCAAGGGAGGTGAGATGTGAATTTGTGAAGGGCAGAGCTGCTTTTACTCCAGGTTCACCCACAGCATGAGAAAATTAGAGTTCATTATTTTATATGCTTTCTATCAGAAGATTTTAAACTATCTGTTCCACAAGCTGAGCACTGTACTAATATCTATGCCTAATGTGAGGCACTTGGTCCTGACTATGGGAGATGCAGGTCACCTCCAATGTAATTGAGCCCAGCTGGGGTCTGGGCCATTGATACCAATGTGATCTACTGGCTCTAATTTAGGCCATGAATGAAGGTAGCCTAACAAAAGAATACACCACTTAAAAGTTTGGCTAACAAAAGCAAAAAACAAAACAGAAAAAAATCACCCAAACTCTGTGGTTAGTTGTGGATGAATCTGAACTGGACAGGATTGCAGCTGGCTGCTGATCCCACATGCTGTGAACTGGCAAAGCTACTCCTCCCAAGTGGCCAGTGAAATATGTTCAGTGCACAGTCAATGTTTCCTTTACAGTCCATGTCTCCTTCTCTTCCAGGGGTTGAAATGTCAGGGAGAGATGACATCTTTCTGCAGAGAGAAAAAAGCAAGAGCTGTGTCTGAGTGCAGGATGAAACAGCCCCTCTACATTCTGAGGGTAGTAAGCCCAGTGGGCTATGTAACTGCCTTAGTGCTGCACAGATCATTGCTCAGATGAGTGCAGGGGTCCAATTATCCACTACAGTCACTAGCAATAATAAGAGAATTGAAGGGAACCTTGCAAGCACTAATAGGCCTTCATGACTCTGACTGGCTTTCCCTGGACCCCCACCTGTGCTGTGAGCCCAGGACCCTACTTCAGCCCAGGCTGGTGTCTGCTGCCTGTCACTGAGCTGGGCTACTGCTGAGTCTGTCTACAGCCCCACTAGGGCCATACTATGGCCTTGACCTGTCTGCTCCTGGCTTTGGATACCCTGGTATTATCTTTCCCTTTGCTGTACCACCAAGAAATTCTCTTGCCTGTCTTGCCTCCCCATGTTCAGCCCTGTGGGGCTGCAGCCCTCTGTAGGTGCCAGCCTGTGCTGGGCTGACGCTGACACTTGGCTTGTCCCCTGACCTGTGGAAGCCCTGTGTGACCCACTGGCAAGATGCTGGTTTTGCCCAACCTGTGTCCCATTGATGTCAGGTGTGTCCCCTGTTAGCTTATTAGGCCTTCCTTGCTGACATTTCACTGGCTGTTTCAGCTCTGATATCTCTGCACTAATTATACTTGCTGTAATACGAACCTTTTGCCAATGGGGAAGGGATAAAAATAAGGTTGTTGTCCTTCTGTTGAGCATGGATCTGAGTGTTATGTAGAAATGGGTCCTATTCCAAAGTAGTGCTTTTCCTTTTTGGGCTTTGCAGTCATAGGGCACAGTCAAGCAATGTATTGGGCTGTAATGTTTTGGAAAGGAGTTAGTATTTTTATTGCTCTATCTTAGCTTGTAAGTCACACTTCCTTAGGAAGTGCTCTGGCATGCCAGAACCAGTGGGCTCACTTAGCAGGCCAGCCACAAGGTAGCAGAGCACTAGGAAAAACAAACGTGTTCATGAGTGTGTCGTCTTGACAGCAGACCCATTTTTCTCTCCTGGAAGACAGAGGTTATTAATCATTGTAAAGCATCTTGTGCTTTTTGCTGTGGACACCGCTCCATAATTAACATGCATCGCTGTTTCATTACTTGTTGACAGATACTTATGGCCCATTCTTTATTTGGGCTGGATTTAACGTGAGACAAGAAAAAAATGGCAGCCGTGGTTCTTTGACCCACTCAGCTCTCCTTGGTAGCCAAGCACTGTTTCTCCTTCAAACACTTCCCATCACCTCTGACATCTAATCTCTTTAAGAGGCTGGGCTATTTCAGGCAGCTTTCAGTATATATTCAGTATTAGAAAAAAAATAAATATGCCTCCAGGAGAATTCCATGCTCTGAAACAGAAAAAGGAATGAATATGAATGTTTGAGGGAATACTTTCATACCAATGAAAAAAGCTTCAGAATGTGGTTCTTTCTGCATCAGCACAGATTAAATAAGAAGTATATCATTTGTCTTGGTCTGTTTTAAAGCTATTAAAGGGAATGGGTGACCAGGCTTACAGAGCTTCAGTGCATACCTTTCAATGCACAAAGAGCTGTGTCACTGCAAAGCCTTCCCAAGCACTTCAGATACATTTCAGAAACCTGTACTGCCAGTCACAGGTTCTATTCCAGTTGCTCTTATGAGTGATTTATGCATACATATAGCACTACACATCCCAGGGCACTTTGAGGGATTGCAGTTACTTGCATCACTCGATCAGTTGTTGTGCAGGACTCAGCTTAACATGTATTTTCAGTGCATCAAGAAACGCAGAAGTACAACAAAAACAACTCCAAGAGGAAAATGCTATGGATTCAGTACTTTTGCTGGGCATAACAGATGGCAGCTGTGTTGCCCACTGATGTGTTGGAGGATGTTTAGATACCTTTGAATGTGCATAGCTATGCAGGATGGATAATATCAGGCAGTGCTACCCAGCAGATGAAGAATCAAGATCTTTTTCTGAAGAAGAGTAGATGAAACTTGGTAACCCTTATTAAATGCCAACACTAACAGAGAAAATTTCTCATTTACTCTAATGTAGGCATCACAAGACTTGTTTCATATGTATGTTGCCCTATTGCAATTAAAGAAATGATGTCTGACCACAGCAAGAGGAGACCTGATTCTGCCTTTGCAACACAGATGATCAGGTTTATCTGGGAAGCAGCATAGTTCAGAGGATGTTCAGTCTACTTCAAGTTTGTTAATCTACGTGGTTTTTTTAAATTGTTTTTATTTCTGCTTTTCCCATCTAGTAAGCTGAAAAACATGCTTGGAGCTTTTTTTGTGCGTGCTATGGGCATGAGACTCTCCTACATAGATGTCTACTGTCTAATGAAGGAAAAGCTTCTGCTGCTAACTGGAACGTATCATGGGTCTTTCCCTTCTTCTAACCTACAAAGTGGTTGTCAAAGACTCAGCTCCTCAGAGAACTGAAAGGCTTTTTTCCCCCTCCAGTAAAGAAATGTGGAAATGGCAAACTTCTGTTCCTCAACACTGTTGAGGGAAATAGCAAAGGCTCTGTGCCTAGTGACTGAGCCCATCCCATGTATTTATCCCATGTCTTTAAAATCTCAGTGAGATAATAGGTCTAGTGTCATGACAGTGATAATTCCTCTGCTGACAGGCTCTGCACTGGAGCAGTAGCTCAGCTTTAACTACTGGAGATAGGAATTCATGCTGAGGTTTACTGGTTGTACTCCAGGTTATGTCCCTACATTGTCCTGCCATTTGGCCACTGTGTTTTCTTACTTCTGCCAGTGCCTGTGATTGTAGGAATGGAGCACTTTTACTCTTGAAATATCTGAGACCTGTTGCAAAGCCCGTTAAAACTGATACAGCTTTCTTTTATGGATTTCACTAGGTTTGGCTCAAGTCCTCGGCAGCATTGCTGTTGCTTAATGTGAAACTTGGAAGCAAAACTGGGTAAATAAGCCAGGCTAATATTCCATGGGATGATCATAACTACTTGAAGGAGAAGGTAAGGTGTGAGGTGGGTGAATGAGGAAAAAATATTAACAGTCTTTATCTTAAAAAGTTTTATCCAAGCAACATCAGGCTTGATTTGACTTTGGTGAAACATATACCTAATCTTACATGAGTATGTCAGCTTTACACTAAAATTCATGGATGTGTGCCAAATTTCATCTCTGGAAGAGAGAGGCTTTCAGCTTGTGGCAAAACCCAGCTCAGATTTATGTGTAGGCAAGGGAGTTGCCCATACCGGAAGATACCGCATGGCCTTATGTGTTAATCTCAGGCTCTTGGAGAGCCAGGCTTGAGGGTAAGGGAAAGGTGCAAGTAGCTAAAGTGGTGTTGCTTGATAGTGATGGATATGCCCATCCTACTCATGTGAAATTGGGTGCTGCCTGTGCTTCTGAGCTGTCTGCTCCAGATGGAAATGTACTGCTTCCAGCTTCAACCATGGTGACTTCAGTAGTTCTGCTTTTTTTTGTGCTCTTCTCAGGAGTCATTGACCAGTACACTTCTACATTATTTTGTAACTTGTGCTAAATGCACTTTCAATAAAGCAAAATAATTAGAAATCCTAAGTTATTTTCTGAAAGCAGATGGTACCCATCCATCTTCATTGGAGATGGGATCCTAAAGCAGCAGCGTGACTTTTTATGGCTGTTTCCATGTTTGTGTTGATCCGCAGAGCACCATGAACACACTAAAATGAAGCTATAATGCCAGAAATTTGGTTAAGAGGGACCACCCTGAATTTTAATAACAATTTTGAATAACATCTTGGCTTTTCATGAACTTCTTGGCTGCTTCTTGACTTTGTGCTATTATTTCAGTAAAAAAAGTGCTCCCACTGTCTTTCAAATGTAAAGTATATGTCATGTTTTTACTAAGGGATCTTTTAAAATCTACAGCATACCAAGTGGGAGATATTCAGGGTCATGATAGAACACTTAGCATAAAACCTTGGGAGATGAATTCATTAGCATGTTAGAGAGTGATGTAACTTTGCTGATATTAAGACCTGATTAAAAGGCCCAGCCTTTTTATGAATCATTACACGTTTTTGGAGGGGTGGTGGGGAGAAATAATTCTTCTGTGTTTGTACTCATGCAGTCATGCTTACTGCATTTGACTCTTCTCAAGCTGGACTGGTCTTAGCGATATCTTTGCCATTCTATGTTTCTTTTGTAAGTTGAGCTACTGCAGTATTTTACAATCTGCTGACCAGATTCAGACTTCATGAAATGAACTGCTACTTTGCAGGCAGCAAAAGTTGTGGAAAGTGTGATACTCCTTCTCTATTTGCAGAGCCAACTTTTTCTGAGGCTGCTGCTGCTCTGCTGAGCCAGAGGAACATATCAGAATTCTTCCTTCCCCTCTTTATGTGGGAATGCGTTGCTGTTGTGATATCTTAGTCAGCAAATCTTGCAATATTGAACCTTAGAAGGGGGACACTTTTTAAAACGTATTGGAAAATCAGGGTCATGGTTTCTCCCTTCATTTGTGTGGGAACCTGCAAGAAAGAAAACACAGGGAAGCAGTTTTAATAGTGAAGAAAAAGAGATGTGGGTGATGATGGAATAGGAAATACTGGCACTAGTGTTGTCTAACTGGCTCTTATTAGAATTTACTTCTTCTCTACCCCTGGACTGTTGTTTAGACACTGCTAACTTTGGTATGTAGTCTGTGTACGAAAGAGCACTTGCTCGTGAGAACCATTCCAATTAATGGATCCAAGTTGTTTCATGCTAGAAAGAGCTGGAGAATTGCTTTCTATTTATGTTAAATTAGAGTGGACATGAAATAGCAGAGTGAGCTCTCAATAAGGCTGAAACTTTAGCAAAAATTTGTTCTCAAGAAGCCTGATCCAAAGCTCATGGAAGACAATTGTTTCACTAACTTCAGTGACCTTTGGATCGCACTCCGAGTTCTGTGCTAAAGCTGGTGTATGTCTTATTTTCTTATGTTTGTACTACTGTTTCTGTCCAAAAGCAACTGTTAGATTTCTGGAAAAGACAATTTGAGCAATTAGAGTGAGTGAAACTTTGCTGTGAATAAGCTGCCAATAGAAATGTGCTAATGGCACCCAGGGATTGTGTATTAATAGGGACTAATTAATGGGCCTAATTTGATGCCACAAAGGGAACACTGTTTCTATTTGTGCTCTGACACAAGTTAAATGTTAACAAGTCCCCAGAGGTGTCTGAATTTGGGTCCCAATTAAAGTAACCACATGCATGGATTAGCCATTTGCATATACCTAAGTGATATTTGAGGCTAGTGAATCTTGCTTTTACCTGCTGATTATGAGAAGGAAAAACCCTTCTCATGAGAAGGAGACAAGATATTGGTGCTCCTAATATTGATTGCTCCTAGTATTTTGGTATTTGAGACCTATACTGTACAGGAGGATGGAATCCCATCATTCCTCTGAAAATTTTGTTTAATATAAACTAATTTTGTTTAATATAAACTATCTGCATGGTGACAGAAACCCTCGAGGCTTTCTGTTACACTGCAGAAATCAACTGGTGTTTTGTGAACTGTTACCAGAACTAGGGATTGCACTGCCAAGCTCTCTGTGCCAGGTCTGCACAAGTTAATTGTGGATCAGCCATGCTGAGGAGTGTGCTACAGAGACTTATGCTCCTGGAATGTAGCACTGTAGGCCCAGATTGGTGTGCCTAAGTAGCACTGCATTACACAGAATGGATTTACTCAGTCTATGTGCATGAAGGCATTTTATGAGTTTCTACAGATAGTAAATATAACCTCAATTCAAAGACTACATCTCTGTATCAAACTGTACAGGCACAGATATCCCTCAAAAGTGCTTACAGTCATCATGGCCATTAGTTTGAATCTAGATGCAGCTGAATATTGTTGTTGTCTTAGACCAGATCTTTGAACAACACAATCATCTCAATAGCTTTTTAGTCTAGAAGGAACTGAGAGTACTTAGGAGGAAGCTCATACATTTACTGACACTTCTTCAGTCCTGTTGGCATGGGATCTCTTCCAAGTAGGCTGTTGTTTGCTCTCTGAAGGTCTCCGATCATGGACTATGTCAACAAAGCCAGCTCTGTGCAGTGAAAGATCACAGCATCTTGAGAGCTGGTTTTCAGTCCCTCGTACAAAGCTGTGTGTTAACAGGTCTTTGCACAGACTTCCTTCTAGGAGACATTCTGGATCAAGTTCTGGATCCTAAGGGTCCCATCATCATCACAGACTTGCTTCTGTTTCCCTAGCATCTGTGGTTGTGGGAACACTTAAATTTGTGAGTTACCAAATCTACTAAGATGTCTTGTGGAGGTGAAGAAAGGTAGCAGACGATCTGCTCTGTGAGAGCTCTTCAAGGCTATTTGTTCTGTCAGGGTCAACTTGTGGCTACAACTCTGTGTTACCTTATGCTGCAAGGCTAGATTTCAGCCAGGTCTGAAGTGAAGCAAGAACAGCAACTGCCTTTCTTATCCCTACAAATTCTCCATTTACCTTAATTTTCTAGCTCACTAATCTACTTGTTTTTGCTGGCACCTTTGCTATTGCTCCCTGGTTCTTGGAGAGGCACGTTTGGGCTGTGTGGTACCCTGCAAGGGAGAGAAAAAGCACTGATGAGCCTCTGCTTTTCTTCTGTGTTGTTCATCTATCATAGATTTGGGAACAGAGACACCTGACTTGAGACACAGATAATGCAGCCTTATATGTTGATACACACTCATGATTTGGTTCCATAGTATTTCTATTTGAATATCTCCCTTCTGAATACTGAAGACACCAGAGCTTCCACAAAACATACCTGTTCTTTCAAATTCTCTTCGTGTTTTTCAGGGACGAGTGTAAAGGATTTGAAGCTTTTCAGCCATACTTGGAATGTAATTGTAGGATTACATGTACTTGTAAGATTTGTTTATCCCATGTTTGGATTCACCTTGCCTGAAGCTATTTTATTTGTCTAACTTCAAGACTTGTACTGTGGCTTCTGGCTCCCAGTACACAAGGTACAAACATATATGTATGTTCCACTGCTGGCAAATGCTTGGAGGTAAGGTAGCTCACAATCCTATGACCCAGTAGTCGCTGTATGGATTTTATTTCAAAGCCTTTAATTCACAGCTACATTTTCTCTTTGTTGTTTGTTTTGAAATGGATCCTCTCAAACTCCCAGACTGGAAGGCTGCCCAAAAAGCTGTGACATACACGGAGCTGATCTTCTAACAGTTGGTCCACATAGCTTTGGTGATGTGCTCACGATGACTTTGGCTTTCCTAAGCTGGGCATTGTGAAAGCAGATGTGTCACTACATTCACTTACATTCACTTATTCAGATCTCTGAACTACTCTACTCTTTCTTTCTTTCTTTCTTTCTTTCTTTCTTTCTTTCTTTCTTTCTTTCTTTCTTTCTTTCTTTCTTTCTTTCTTTCTTTCTTTCTTTCTTTCTTTCTTTCTTTCTTTCTTTCTTTCTTTCTTTCTTTCTTTCTTTCTTTCTTTCTTTCTTTCTTTCTTTCTTTCTTTCTTTCTTTCTTTCTTTCTTTCTTTCTTTCTTTCTTTTTTCTTTTTTGAAAAGAAACAGCAAGCAAGGATTATAATAATGCCAGTCATTTGCAGCCACAAATATTACAAAAGCAAAGCTGACAAATTGGGAGAGAATGCAGAGGAGAGCAGTAAAAATAATAAAAACTTTCAAAATTAAAGCCAGTCAATTTGAGGTAAAGACGACTGGGAATATGTGCCTATTGATAAGAGCCAGGAGCAAGAAATACATGTCTGTAATGCATATATGTTATAAAAAGAATAAAGATTGATTCAATATAATTCTAACTTCAAAACCCTTCAGCTGACTGTATGTCTTGGGGTTGTTATGAGAAAAGTACACATTGTCTGTCTTCAAGCATGAAGTGAGCAAGCTAGTCCCTCTGGGCACTTAAAGTAGTAGAGACAAAGGAGTTCCTGGAAAGGGAGAGCTGAAGCACATGGATGATTCCTGTGCTGGATCAGTCTCTTGGAGGAGCTTGTCTTATTTAAGGGGTAGGTGGTGATGAACACTGCTAAGAACTGAATGGAGTGCTGGAAGCTAGTTGTTGCACGTGCTGCTTTCTTCTCTTTGTGACACAGTCAGCTACTGCTTGCTCCTCTGCACAAGTTCAGAGCTTCATCAGACTGGGGAAAGAATAGAGATGGAGCAGCTTGACTGCTAGCATTTAAAATTATCCTCCATGGGTGCTTTGAATTCTTCTGAAGGATTCTAGTTCTGAAAGGATAGGCTAGGTTTGCTTTCTGAAATCATAGGTATCCAAGAAAGTGTGTACAGGTGTATCAACTGAGACACACCTGGCTTGCTTCTGCTTTGCCAGGTGTAGAAACAGCTTAGCTGTGCTTTTCAAGCAGTATTTCCTTACTCTGTTGGATTAGCTTCTAGGACTGATCCACCTGGATATCAGATATGTCTGAACTGTCCAGTGCCTTTTCAAAATATCATCGATAATGGAAGTGTTTGTCATTCATAGGTACATAGAGTTCAATATAATATTCATATGTCTTCATATACACAAATAATACCCACCATCAAAAATCTGTGGGCTGCTTAGCTTTATTTTTAGAAGTTCTGTTTTCCGGGAACTTGAATTTATGAAATTACTTGTATTTATTTTTACACTTCAGTAAATCTGTAGCAGAAGTAGTGCCCTGTTTGCAGCAGGATAAAAACATATATTTGTATGTGCATGTTACTATGATTGCATAACTTTCAAAAAGCAAACCCTATAACACTGGACAAGGAGACAGTCTGCCAAGTAAGATGGTGACATCATTGTCATTGGAGATACTCATCTATGAGATTTGGGCTGGGATTAATATGGGTAAACACGCTGCTCTTCAAAGGTGTGGAATAAAGAACTGCAGAAAGGTCTTCTTCCAGCTTTAATGCTTCTGTGGAAGGCTGTCTGGAAAGTAGATTAAATGGCAAACAACACAGCGTACTCATGGTGCTGCTGAAAATAGCAAATGGTGTATGGTTTCATTTAAAAGCTACATGGAAAGTTGTGTATGCTGGAACCATGGGATTATGGATGACAGCAATTGCTCATCCAGTGAGTCCTGAAACATCTCTGTGTTGGGAAAAAAAAATAATACAAATTCTTATACTGTATATGATGTTTAGTGCCTAGCTGTATGTGCTGAGGGAAGGCAAGGTTGTATGTCCATAAGCATTTGCCAACAAAAGAAGGCAAAAGTTTGGGTTGTCTGACTTACATCAGGCTCCTCAAGTGGCAAATAAAGCACAGAGCACATTCTGTGAACTGATGTAACTTAGGCTAACGATGTGTGCAGAAAAGAACTTCAACATTTAGCTGCTCTGAATTTTTATACGTAGAAATTTAAACTGAGTTATTAATATGTTTTAGAAGAAGGGAAAAATGTGTTGTGACTCCTTTCTGGAATGGCCTCATTTCATTTGAAAGGGTATCCGCTGTGGAAAGGAGAAAGGAAATCCCCTTTCATGTGTCCTGTTTGGCAGAGCTGTGCAGTATAATGTCTCTGGCTTAAAAAGATTTGTGGCAAGCAGATAATTTCTTCAAGGGGAACAAGTAGTCTCTTAAAAGATGCCCTTTATATAACAGAACTCTAAAAAGCCTTGGCAGCACAGCCTTAGCAGCAGCTGAAACTCAAGCTAGACCGTATGCTTGCAAAGGAGCCTGAGTCGATTTAGGGAGATAGAGATGAATTTGGGTAAGCCTTGCAGAGGCTTCAGTCATCAGCATCACTTTTTCTTCTGGGCAAGGCTGTCTTTTGTATGTTATTTTCTTCACCAGTCTTTCAAAGTATGGAATGTGCAAGATATTATGAAACGTGTGGCCAAATACCATGTATTTGCAACCTCCCTGCAGCAACTGCAGCTGTTCCTTATGTGGAAAAGTGATAGATCCTGTTAGCTATGCTAAATCTGATGTAACTAGGGGAAATTCTTCTCAGACTGCCAGCAGCATATAAATGTCCTGCTCCGAGGAATGAAAGAAAATACAAAAAAAGCTGGGAATACCTCTGGTGATAGCCAAATAATCATAAAAAATTTCTCCAAAACATACGTCCCTTTCATACACGGTTTCCCTTTTCATCGCAAGTATGGTCCAAAACTCCAGTAAGAGCCTTTCCATCTATTTTAGTGATGTCAGATTTTGCTCATTATTCGTATGAACTGTAGAAGCTGTTTCCGAGCTAATTTCTCTGGAGGTTTCTGAAAATCGGAGTCTTATAAAACTGTAAGTTGACATGATTCTTACTCTTCCCTTCCATGCTGGTGCACCAGCATTTCCACAGTTTCTTCACCTAACTCAGCTGATATATCCTCAGATGTATGAGGTGCAGTCAAAAGGTAAGTGCTAGGGCAGATGTTGATACTACGGATAGAAGTACTGTTGAGATAGATCCCTGAGTCCATTATAGATAGTCCCATCAACAGTTTGAGTATGCAGAGGTAGTGAGTGTGTTCATCAGCTATTGGGCACTTGAATACTTGAATGGAAATCGAGTGTACAGGAACACGGCAATGTGATTTTTAAAAGGCTCTGGAGAATTTCAGCAGTTGGATCTTTGTTGGTTCCTTTTGGAAACCCTTTGGAACCTATAAAAAGATGGAATTTTGGCTTTGATCTCAAAGAAATAAATGTGTTTAGAAAAGTTGCTTTTGTTAAAGACTGAACTCCTATAAAATACAGAAATAGCTGGTTAATTGTTGAAATCACAGTGGGACAAACTTGGAGGATTAATGGCATACTCTTCTGTTTTGGTAGATTGAAGTAGACAGGGAGCTATTGGTCCTTCTTTTAGCCTGGGGATACAAATTTGAATTGCTTTGTCTAGCTGGAATGTACAGTGCATCTGTAGGGATAAAACAGAAGTGAGTAGAGAAAAGGGAACTGTACTGAATAAATAATATAATATGGCATGTTGCATGGTGATCACAGTCAAAGGTTTATATATAACGTACAGACTTGGACTATTAAAGAGCGATGTTGGAGTGGTATGCTCGCTCGACTCACATTGATGGCATGTTTATCTTTAATGTGTTTCAATGGTTCTGTAATTTTAATGCTAATAGACCATTCCTGTGGTTTGCTTTATTATATGGAACCTGAACAGTGTTTTATAAGTCATTTTGGCATGTATTCCAGTTGGACAAGAGAAGCTATTCCAGTTGGATGAGAGAATTGATTGAAAGCTGAAAACCAAAACATATCGAAGAAAATGCCAGCCAGAGAACACAGTGTGAATGATGTTGAAGCCAATCTACTATTGCTACAGGGTTAATACTATTACTAGGGGTAATGAATTCTGAATGCTGCTCATTTTTAATCCATATCTTCTCTGAGAAATGAAGTGCTTGGGTCAAAGTCATAAAGAGTAAGCATAAAAGAGAAGGAGCTTGAAACAATATCCTGAGCTAACCCATACATGTATATGCAGAAGAATGAGATAATACATATAGTTACTGGAACTATTTACATATTTGTATGAAGGATTTCATTTAACATTACCAGGAGAGACTTGTTTGATGCAGGTCTTAAGAGCTGGCAAAGCATGGGGGTAGGTTGGCTCTAGTTCAGGAAAGTGTAACATTAAGCATTCAGGAGGATTTACTTGTATCCTTAAAGTTGAACACATGTTTAAGTGTCCTTCTGGCCTGGAGCCCATTTGTTTAGTACCTTACAGAACCAACTTCAAAATGGTTGGGTGGGCAGAGGAGTATTCACTAATGTTATTGCAACCAGAGCCTGGAAATAAATGTGGTACACTTCCTTAAGTCCCATCCTCTTCTTCCTTTTTCTTTTCCTTTCCTAAGCCAAGGACTTATCTATGACTTTTCCAAATTGACTGGGGAAGTGTCACTGTAGGACTGAGCCCTGTATCTTCATCTTCCAGGCTTATGTAGAGCTCTTGTTGACTTCATTGGGGCAGGGTTTTCCAGTTGGTGTTTAAATCTTAATCATAATGGAATACTCACCTGCAAAAAAAAAGGGAAATATTTTGGTGACTGTAACTATCTGCTGGCTCAGTGAACTTACCCGCCTTCCTGTGACAAAAGATCAGCTGCTCTGTGGGCCCTGGGATGGTGTGCTCTTACACAGCTGGCTCTTGTGGGCCATAGTGAGCAGTGAACATGGGGCACTGCCCATGCGGCTGCCACCAGGCTCTGCTGCCCTTGCCTTTCTAGCAGTGCCACTGCAGCCATACCACAGACAGATGTGAAAGGCCTTGGGCTTGGTTTTACTGTGGCAAGTCTACAAATAAACTTAAAAACATTAAAAACTTTTCCAGTGATAGGCAGCTGTGATCTTGTGAACCTGAAGCCAAAAATTTACCATTTCTGTTATGGCTACACAATTATGAGCTGCGGTGGGAATTTTGTTCTCATTCTTTTAGTCTAGCAGGAGATTGCTTTCTTTGGTGTAGCACAATTGCAGTGTTCACCATGGAATGTTATGTCTGGCAAGAGTGCAAATGATAGAACTGAGGCTTGGAGCACCTTCTATCTTCACGGTGGGGAGGCTGAATTACTGCTAAGGGGAAAATCTTTATTCATTTATTAATGTATTTTTGTCAGATATAGCCAACCACAACTTGTTTTCTCAGACACGTACATGTGGAAATACTCTGTTTTGAATATGCTCTCAAATAAAATGTGCATAACACTGCACAAGTGCTAATAATCCAACTAAAACCAGCTCCTACTTGCAGAAGTTCTCTCTAGAAGGCTGTTTTCTGGTTTATGTTTGAATAGGATTTTCCCACTTGCCAAGGGTGTTAAACACAAAATTAACGTGCTCTAGGTCTGAAAAGCCCAAGCTTTGATTTAGTGGTCAAGTGAGCAGACTATGGATTTGAGAGAGGAAATTGTCTTCAGCCAGTATCTCCTTTGACTTCAGACAGTTCCCATTGGCTCTCAGTCTCTGCATGTCTAAATTTCAGGTAATTAGTTTGTGAAGATTATATCAGAACATTATATAAGAATTCTTGATTTACAGTTTGTCTACTTAGTGAAGAGAATTATACTCTTGCTAAGGAAATAAGTCCGAAGTAAACTGTCTTTCATTATGCTGTATAATCACATGTTCTGTCTTTAAAAATCCAAAGACTTTCCCAGAATACTGCATATTAACACAAGTGCAGTCCTAAGATAGCTCAAAGGTGGTCAAACTTCTGAAGATGTGAGTAGCAAAATGATCACAGATGGAGGCTGTGGCTTCATGTGTCCTTGGACTGTTAATCCTCTCTACTAGTTAAGACATCCCATTACCCCAGTCTGCTGCTCTGTACTTGGCCTGTTATTTAATGCAGCCCTGGGGTAATCACTACTTTCATTCATTTGCAAGTCTGTTTGGTGCAACAACTTTGTAAATTCACATTACAAGATATTTCTAGTTGTTAATTCTCCTTTTTATGTGCTCTTTTGCTCAACACAAGTTTGAGAAGGAAGGCGCAATTTTAATTCCTTGATTATTATGGAGTATAAGAAAGTGAGCTGGCAAGAAAACATGCTGTACTTGTGAGTTAGAGCTCCTTGTGGGATCAGATTGGGCAGTGTTATACTGTAACACCAAAATTAGTCATGTGCTTTCTCATCCAACTGTCTTCCTCATCCTCTCTACAGCTTCAGTGACTCCTCTTCTGCCCTTCCTCATAACTTTTACAAAACTTTATGCCAGTGGGAATATTTTGTTGTTGGTATTGACAGGGAAACAGGAGCATTTTATTTCTGCTATGTCTTCTGATCAGAACTAGGAGGACAAAAAATGTCTGGAACATTCTATTGAGGGTGGCCTCTTTCTTTGATGTGATGTACAAAGTCTTTCCTGGTAGGGTCTCATGCCGCCATCTAGGCTGCAAAAGGCTCAGTTTCATGCTCCCATGGTGCAGAATGGAGATTAGCAAAAAGACTTAAGAGGAGTAAGGTGTGAGTGGAGTTGTGGGTTGAATCCTATTTCTTTTTTGTTTTATTACCTATGTCTTTTTCTGCCAAATTCTAGTTAATTTGGCAATGACGCCTTTTTTATTTTTTTTATTTTTTTTATTATTTTTTTTTTTTCCCCCAAAGTAGAACTACAGTATGTTTTTAAAAGATGGATGTTTCCCCACTATTTTTCTCCAGTCCAAACAAGCTAATGATGTTACCATGGACCTAGAAAAGTACTTGACCAACTCACATCAGCATTTCTGGTGCTGTTTAGATTTCTGATTTTGTCCTGATCTCTGTTTTAAGATTGAGTTACTGAACATTTAAGATAAGCTAATGAAGATGATAGAGTCCAAAGGAATACCTTTTAAAACTTGTGCAAATAGTGTGCTGTTTATAATTATTTTTCTGTGTGAGAACAAATCCCAGGCCTGCTACAATGTTTTTACAATGTTTTAAATGCAGAAAATTGATCTGTCAATCCAGCATGCTTGGAGAGTCTGTATCTTTGGAGTTTTGTCATTTCTTCCATCTCCTGAAGCAGCAGGCATGGCTGCCATTGGCCTCACTCTCTAAACAACCTAAATGGATTTAAAACAGATTTCAGTGTGGTCAGTGTGCGTTGTTCCTTGCCAGTCAAAAAAACAGAGTGATTGTGACATGATGCTCTTATCCTGTCTTTGCATTCAAAGATCCCTGTGCCTTTAGCCTGTTTCTTTTGTGGCACAGTCTGTATAGCATGGGTATCCAGCCTTTTGGCTTCCCTGGGCCACACTGGGTGAAGAATTGTCTAGGCCCCCATCTATGAAAGCTGCTCTGAAAGTAATGCCTCATAATTATTTCCACGCAACAACTGATACAAAGAGTACAATAATGCTCTATAATTGAGCAAATTCTCAGTTACAGAACACTCTTTCAGCACGGTCACCACCATTAGCTATCTATTTTCACCACCAATGAACTAGAGTCTGCGTGCTGCACTCATAACGATCTTCACCAGTGGAGATGATCCATTGTTAATTTTAACCCCTGCTGAAATGGACTACCCACTGCCTCACTGTTCTCACATCCACTGTTTGGTCTCCATAGATGTTTTCACAAGTGCTGATGAATGTCAGTATGTGCATTTTTATTTTTTCCTGGAGGAATTCAGTGACACTCACCCCTTTGCTCCATGCACAATTCCATGTCAGATGCCATTCTGTCAGTCTGTCCCTCTGCTGTTAGCTGTCACACAGCAACAAAATGTAATGAGATATTGGTGGGAAGGTTCAGCCTCTACTGCCGTGCCACCAATGTCCATGTCTGACATCATGGGCCAACATCATTAAATAGAAGGCATTACTTTTGAAGCAACCCTCATAAAATATGTAACATACTTAACATAAGTGAGTGACAAAGCATTTATATATACACATATATATTAAATTAAAACATATAAAAAATAAAGCAGCAAATCCATAAAACTAGTGGGATATGTGACCTTGTTTTTGTGAAACTGACTGGTTCAGTGGCAATGGCTGCAATTCTCAGTGAGCTCTCGAGGTGTTTCTTACAGATCTTTTTGCTGAAATTTTACTCTCCCTAAACCTCATCCTTGAAAACAGTTGTTCACAGATGTATGTATTGCCAAAAAGCCGTGACATGAATAAGGCATGATTGTGAAATGAGGGATGTTTCTCTCTGATAAGAGTGGGCTTATAAAGGTTGGCTAAAGAGACATGGCCAAATATTGTACTGAAACTCTATGTTTTATCTGAAAATTTCCAAGTAATATATTTACACTGACTGAGAAGAGAAAGCACAGGCACATATTTTTTGCTGTTCATGGGACTGTTTAGCCAATACATCAAAATCCATAAACTTAATTGCATAACTTGAGTCAGCACTGCACTGCACTGCACTCTCCTCATGTGCTGGTTTCAGTTCAGTGTGTGCCAATCACACACCAATGTTTTGTTGTTGTGAGTGATGAGTGTGTGCCTGGGGCAAGGCTGGGCAGCTCAGTGGGGAAGATATGCTGCCATGATGGTATGGGACAGCTGCAGAATGAGCTGAGCCAGGCTATGTGTGGCCTGTGGGTTGGAAATGCCTGCTGTGTGGCAAAGTGTATAGTTAGTTTTCAACTAGAGGGACAGTCTTTATTAACACAACTGAAGTTGCAACTATCCAAGACAATGATCAGCAAGCAGACAGAGCTGGCTGTAGGACAAAAAGATCCAAGCTCAACTGTCTGGAAAAGAGCTGAGATGACTGGAGTTTGAGTGTACTAATAAAGTGTTGATGCAGGGGTTTAGAATACTTCACCATCTGCTGAAGGAAGAAAAAGTTACAACAAAAAGTGTTTGTGCAAATATCACCTTTACTTGAATCTGTTATATCAGCTAAAAGAAAGCAATAGTTGTTCAAGGCAACTTATTGCCCTGGAAGTAAGAAGGCATTCTTAAGTTACTTATATTCAGCTTGTCTGTATGGCTACATCTCTTCAACTTCCAGTAATCTGCAGTGAAGGGAAGATTTCGGAGAAGAATTTGGGAAAGTTAAGAGTAATCCATAGGTTAGATTTCATTCTTTCTCGCTATTTGGTGGACATGGTAAAATGTACATTTAATGAGAAGACTGAATTTCACCACAGAGTGGAGGTACAGTTCTATGAACTAAAAGGACTGGACCATAGGCAAAACTGGCTTTTGTTTTGCCTTTCAGTACATGTATCATGTAGCTTAGAGAAGCAGTTCCTGGTTTTCAAACAACTGAAGCTTGAAATATAAAATCCTGATTGGTGTCACTGGTGTGAATTTGCGTCTCTGTGGTTGGTTGATTCCATATATGTTGGTGTGATTGGCTGTAAATCCACTGGTTGAAACCAATCTACGTATTGGTTATTGAATTATAGCTCAGTAGCATATAACAAATATCACATGAAGTATAATCCTAGGTGATCAATCATATGACATTGTATTGAGCAGTAACTGCAATACTTTTAGAGGAACGGTTGTTTTCATGGTATGTTTGTATATACAATAATAATTTCAGGAAACCATGCATAAACAGGTAAGAAGGAAAGAAACATGTATGCTGTGTTAGCATATGTGGTACTGTTTGTCCTCCTGATATATGACAGGATTGTTCGCTATTCAGAAGCTGTGATGAAAAGTGAAAAGCAGTGAGGTTTTTTGTGTCTGTGGGGAAGAGTCAGAACACGCATTCTGATGGGTTTTCTGCTTGCCTGAAGAGTGATCATTTTGTGCAAAATGTAGGTAATCGTAGTAAGACACTTTCTACTTTGATCAAAACTGTGTGCTATTAGAAGATTAGATTTTCAAGTGCTGTAAGCCAGTAAGGCTTTGCTGATGTCAGCAAAATTTGATTGACTCCAGATGAGAATCTAGAACATTTTGGGGCTTTAAGGCTGAGTTGGAAGAATTTATTTGATGACACATCCATTTTATTAGGTATCAGTTTGATTAAACAATCCAAATAGAGTCTATTGGCCAGATTTCTGACAGGAAGAGATGGATGAATGAAAAGTCAACCAGAGATGGAAATGAGAATATTTTTTTCATTGGGATTTCCAAAGAAAAAAATAAAAAGAAACATAGCTTGGAAAATTTCTCAGTAGAAATCTAAATACCTAATGAAATACATCGGAGAGACAAATGTCACAGAGTTCTTAAATGATGTAAACAAAAAGTAACTGAAAAAGATTAAGCTTGCAGATTCATTCCAATTTCCATTTGAGTCAATTGAAAGAACTACATTGAATTCACTGAGAGATGGCTGGAGTCCAAACTCTTTAAATATGGCTAAGGGCTCTCAGTGGATAACCTTTGGCTTTGGGACTGAATTCTCTAGCCCATCTCTAACATCTATCCTTTGGGATATGTGATCTATGGTGCAAAAATCTCTTCTGTCCAACGAAGTGTGGGAGATCTTGTTTCTCTGTCCCGCCATACACAGGAACTTGTACTTGCTAAGCGTGAGACCTCTGGGGACTCTGTTTCTACCATACTGAATATTTGTCCCTTTCTTACCCCTTGACCTTTCGTGGAAGGATTTCCAGCTCTCTCCTGCCCCTTAACAGCAAGACAATATTAGCATTACAGACTGATTATGGAAACACTTTGGTGGTCACTTTTTTAGGAGGCCTGTTTGTAAAATGTAGTCAGTCTTTGTTTCTAAGATGGAATTTGTCAGATTCTATCATCTTTATACATTACGTTCCCTAGTGACTAACCAAAAGTTTCAGTCTTTCTCCTGCCTGTGTCATAGCTCCAGACAATAGACTTGGAAATTTCCATCCACACAAGCTTGGAAGTGATAGAAATTACCATTTTTGAAAGGGGTTAATAAAAACTCAGGGAGTCCAGCAGAACATGTGAAACATTTGCCAAATCCTTGCAGGATGGCTGAAACACTAGCTCTCCCAGGGAAGGATTTTTACTGAATCTCTTCACGTCAAATAAAACACACCTCTGGGTAAGCTTGTGTTTCAGTATTTTTAATAAGAGTAGATATTATACCCCTGCTGAGGAAATAAGGATTTAGTGTTTTAGAACAGACTGCCAAAAAAAGAAAGGAGGAGGTATTAATAGAACCCTCTTCAGGACAAAAATGGAGAAAACTTAATCAGAGTGAGAATTCTGGCAAATCTGAAAAAGGGAACCTTAGTCAGTAATGCTCACGGTTAGCTTGGGTGGTAGGAGTAGTAATCTCATATTAAGAAATTCCTATGACATTTGTTTGAAATGAAAAAACAGATAAACATACTTAATTGAGCCTGAGAGGATGTCATTTTATTCTTGCTCATGCAATTCGTAAAATGATTCTTGTCAACTTAACCAAAGGTAGTGGGAAATGTCAGAACCAGGAAAACAGAGGTTTGGAATCTTTCATCCCATACGGATAACCTTGAATGCCTTAAATCAGTCACTTATTGTTTGTCCTCCTAAGGTCTTCTGGGGACTTGAAGTAGACTAATTGAACTGTCCATATTCCCAAACATAAATGGAGTCTCTTAAAAGATCACAGATAACTTTACATAGCTTTAACTTTACATTAATTCTCTGACGCCTCTTCCAGCCAGGTTTCCTTCACCTCTTTCTTTTTATTTATTTATTATTTTATATATTTCTTTATTTTTGTTCTGTGGGTTATGAGATTAGAAAGTAGAAACCCTTGTATTTCAGCAGAATGAAGACTTTGGAACTACTAGACACTTCAAATTCTGTCTGCGTGGCATTGGTGGGAGGTAGATGATGTGTGTGAAGATGCAGGAAGGTTGGTGATGTGGGTTTGCATGCCCAAGCGAGGGAGACAGTTACCACTCTGAACAAAGGGTTAGATTTGAAGAGTGGAAAGCCATTCTTATCTGGGATGAAGGTATATTGCACGGAGAGCTGCTGGAGTATTCTTGAAAGTTAGATTTAGGAAGTGAACCTGGATGAAGTTCCACGGTCCATTTTTCATCCTAAAATGCCTACCTGTAGTGGTCACTAGTTTTGCTTCCTTCCCAAACTATAAATTCATTGGATTCAAGACACAAATAAGCAACAGGTCTTCAAGTTGAAATGCTGTCTTATGGGATGTGCAAACACATTGTGCTAAGATGAGATAATTTGTTCAACTGGTTCTGAAAAATGTCACTATGCGGGCCAGAACTCTGAATCTGAATCAGGCTGAATTTGGGCTGTAGGGGCAAAATGATGGTCCTTCCAAGAACTAGCTTTGCTATACAGAGTCTTAGAATAAGGCAAAAACATTTCAAGAGATGGCAATTTCTTACAGATTTCAAGTGTTTTCCAGTACTTTCCATAATGTTTCATGAAATTGAAAACATTACATACCTCTCCTTCAAATGCATTTTTCATGACCATGTGATAAAAATCCAGTTAATGTGGTTCACATTTTTATAATAATGAGAGTAGCATTAAAATATGCATGTCTCAAAACAGCATAATGATCAGAAGAGTTATTATTCAGAGACAGACAATAGCAATATTAATGAAGCTCAGACATCTGTCAAATTAATCTGTAGTTTAAAGTTCAGGAAACAAAGGCAGGATTTAGATTTTTTTTTTTTATTTATTTTTTTAGCTGTGATTTCCCATTTCTGTCAAATTCTGAGTGACTGTGAGTTGTTGAAAGCAGAATAATTTATATTTTCCAGGAGTTTATAGAACTGTAGTAGTGAGGAACTTAGAAGAGTTGAAATACTGAGTCCTTAGAGAAAACACTCCCTCATCTTGCCACTTTTGTATGAGAAATCTGGAGCAGTTCATACAACGTAAAATTACAGCAGAAATGGTGGAAGTAGCCTCCATGGGAATGCTGCACTAAGGTGTAGAAAATCTCACAGTCATTCAGATTTGAGAGATATCTTCTATTAGTTTCCTGGAAATAGAGTTTCACTCTTGTTATATGAAGGTTGTCAGTTTCTCCTCTTGTTAGAGTTCTGATGGCTGCAAGGGGAGAGGAACAGCCTGCTATTCATTTCATAGTGTAGTGTTAAAGGCAAAATCTGGATGTTGAAGATTAAGCAAGACATTAGCATACATATTTTCTTTTGTCTCACTTGTTTTCCTAGCCTTTCTTTCTCTTTATTGTTTTTATGAAACTCTGCATACAACGTGAGAGGGGATTAAGTTGGTATGGCTGTAAAATTCAGTGTGAGTGCTGGGAACTGCAGATTAAGGTCTCACTTGCTCTAGCTGAGGCTAGGAGAGACTGCTGCAGTGCACATCCCAGCACTGCCCAGAGCAGCCTGGGGCTGTTGGACCCAACATATGCTCCTCTGATCTCCCAGTGATCTCACAGCCTCCTGATGTAATAATGTATCCTGATGTAGTAAATGCATGCACCTGTTAGAGTTTGAGAAAGGTGGGTTTGAAATATGAGGCATAAGTAGAGCCAGTACCATGCCTTGAATGGAGATTTGGGGCTGCTTGAAAAAGAAAAGTGCATTAAATTAATGGGAGTTTAAAAGCCCTCCCTTTGCTGAGAGAAAAGTTTCCACCAAAGTACCTCCGCTGCCACCAGTGAAATGCTGTCAGTTTAAGCCTCGCATCCTTTCAGTGTATTATAAGGATTTATAGATTTCTACTCTTTGATAGCCTCCTACATACTCTACTTTCATTGCATGATGTAATTAATCTGGCTCTTTCATTTTTCTCCAATAAAAATAAGTGACATAGCAAGGACGTACAAACCCAAGAAGTAAGAAAATCCTTGACAGATCTCTTCAACAGTTGTCAGTTTCACAGAGTTAAGAGTATGGTCACTATGAGTGCTGTGAAAAACTCTATGCAAATAATCAGATTACAGAAATCACAGGTCTGTCATGCCTTGAGAATCAGTTTGATCTTGCAGGGCACTTCTGCAGCCTGGCTGGGCTTTGAGTTTGTAGTCATAAGAGCAGAGCAGAGGTTCATCCAGCACTAAGTGCCGTGCTCTGCCTCTAAAATAGGCTGTGGGCTGAGAAGTGAAGCTTGTTGGAAAAAAAGCAGTAACATTGGTTAGGTGGGTTCCACACACATTTTGTAGATTTTTCCTTTGGCAGAAGGCAGGAAAATGACACTCTATCTTGAGGAATGCAGTTCTTGCCTACACAGCCTTAGTTTTGCAAGTTGACAGGGAGTCATCCACTTGCATACATGTTCAGATTCAGCTTCTGAATTTAAGGCATTCTGTTTGCTGGTTGGATATGTTGCCATTAACATCCATTTAGATTGCCCGAGGCACTTAGGGACAGTGGAAATCATTCACTGAATCCTGTTCTGAGCAGCTGTAGTGCTGCACTATTTCCACCTCTTGCAGTGCTGTGCAAAGCAAGTTGTTAAGAGGTCTCTATTTCTGTTGAGTCAAAAAGTACAGGTTCATTGAAAGAAAAAAAAATAAAATCACAGAGAATGTTCAAAGGCAAAGTACTTCTGGGGTTCAGGCTTGAATTTTTGCTCAAAGCCCATTAGCATATCTTTGAATGAATAATTAATGTTACTCTCTGAGAAATCAGATTAGCATGCTACTCAACGAAAAGATTTTATAGAAGTTTTCACCCACTGAAAGAGTTTTGAGTGATTGATTCTTCTTTACTTTCACTTATCTCCAGTAGCCATACTCCTCATTTAGGTTATTGTTTGGCTGCTACTTATGTTAGTGCATGCATGCTTTTAAGTAGTATTTAGACTTCTCATAGAATCATAGAATGGCTTGATTTGAAATAGACTGTAAGGATCATGAAACTCCAACTCCACTGCCACAGGCAGGGCCACCAACCTCCACATCCAAAGGCTGCCCAGAGCCCCATCCAACTTGGCCTTGAGCACCTCTAGAGACAGGGCATCCACAACCTCTTTGGGCAGCCTGTGCCAGCACCTCACCACTCTCTTGGTAAAGAACTTCCCCCTGATATTCAACCTAAATCTTCCTTCAACTTAAAGCCATTTCTCCTTGTCCTGCCATAATCTACCCTTATAAAGAGTTGGCTCCCCTCCTGTTTGTAGGCTCTCTTGATCTACTGGAAGGCTGCAATGAGGTCACCCTACAGCCACACGAGGCCAGAATAGAGAGGAACAATCACCTCCCTGTCCCTGCTGACCACCCCTCTTCTGGTGGAGACCAGGATACCATTTGCTTTCTGAGCTGCAAGAACACTCTTGCACCAGGTTCCACCAGGACCCTCTTCTCTGCTGAGACTGTTTGTATAAATACAAGAAGTAATGATAAAACCTTTAAAAAGAATATTTGATTTGTACACATGATTTTTCTGTTGTTTACATGTGGAATAATCAAGGTCGAATTACTGTTCTGGAGTTCAGATTTCTGGAAGTTAAGATAGGTCTGCTACTTCTCTTGGCATGGGAGAGCCACCAAGATCAATGAGCTTGAATGGAAGCTGAATTCTGAGAAGTCCCGTGTCAAATAAATGTGTGACATTATTCAAATGTCCTGGTAGTGAATATATTGCCTGTAGCATTATTTTAGTAATGCAAGCTCAAATAGTCTGAAATCACCCACTGAACTTTGCTGAACTACAGTATGACAATTGTCAGAAAGAGATGACTGCTTGTTGCCATTGTCAGCTCAGAACCAGTTACCTTGAAGAGATGTTTGTGCTCCACTCTTCATCATTTTATTGTCCATTTGTACTTCTTTTTTTTCAGATTAGTTTTGCAAGTGAATTGATAATAACTTGTGTCTAGCAGACTCAACACAGGAGTTGGCAGCCAAGACCTCTTTGCCTCTAGTCACTCATCTGACACTGGGTGTGTTTCAGTTTGAGCAGTTCACTCAGTTTCTTTGAGTTATGGTTTTCCTGTACACATTCTGACTGGTTTATTAATCATCTCTCCTGGATGCTTGTAGTGTTAGACTCACTTAGAGCAGAATACTATTTGAGAGAGGAAAATGCCTCCTGAATGCTGAGCTCGATTAAAGCTGCATTATTCTGTAGATTTTGTATAATTAGAAATATAGTATTCAGAAATAATTTCTTTTCCTCTCTCATTCTTAATCTATAGGGAAAAGTCCAATAGTAGCCATTTTTTTCTTGCTGAGCTGAACAAGCAATTGCACTTTCAAGCATTTCAAAATATTTTTAACATACTCTGTCTTGCTTAGCTTAGCTTATCATGAGAGTATAATGGAAAAGGCTACATTCATTGTTTATAAAAGCTACAGCGTCATAATAAGTGTTAACTGTAGATTCTAAATATTTTTTCAGGTAGGATAACAAATAAAAACGTGGTTATATGTGAAGGAAATGATGAAACACAAGTGGTGACTTTGAGATTAATAGTGTGTGAACACAAGAAGTTATAGGAGTGGGAAAGAGGTTGGGAGTAAGTTAATCATAGAATCATGAAGGTTGGAAAAGACCTCTAAGATCATCTAGTCCAACCATCCACCTACCAACAATGTTACCCACTAAACCATATTTCTTAGTACCACATCGACACACTTCTTGAACATCACTGGGGACTATGACTCCACCACCTCCCTGGGCAGCCTGTTCCAGAGTCCAACCACTCTGAGAAGAAGTTTTTCCTAATATCCAACTTGAAATTAACATGTAATTACTAATTCTGGGCAGAAGAGAATTTGCAGTCATTTAAATAGTTTATCTTAGCAAATAACCTGTAGTCCATAGTTAACTTTTTTTTTTTTTTTTTTTTTTTTTTTTTTTTTTAAGTTATTTGCATGGTCAATAAAGTGACTAATTTTCTCAATTTCTTTCTTGATGCTGGTTGTTCTCTTCATTAGAAAGTATATTACCTTGTAAAGGCCATAAATCATCAGCACACTCTTGTCTGGATATGTTCCAAAGAACACACATTATTGAAGTCCCTGGGTCAAAATTAGTCTGCCTAAGATGCCAGCGTTGTTTTTTAGGCAGAACAAATATTTACAGTGACTAGACTCCTAAATTACTTTAGAGATAGGTAGACATCAGTGAAAAGCTGATGAGAACAGTGAGAACAGTGCTTGTTCTATTTAATACCCACTGGATGTACATACTAGAACTCCTATTCCTGCACCCCATGATCAACACTGATGGAGTGCTTGTGAGTACTACTTCCTCTAGACTGTATCAAGAACATCTACCCAAAGTTCAGCTGTTAATATGACAACTGCATCTTTTTCAGCCCTGCTACTGATTTGGCTTATCTAGCAAAGTCTGAGCTCTGGAAAACAAAAAAAGTCAAGCTGATTCCAAAATAATTCACGACAACATTAAATCTAATATTTACAGGAGACAGAGTCCTCTGAAACGTTCACCAACAGATATAGTATCACCAGTTAAAAACAAATTTGATTTCTCAGTTTTTTGGCGCTTTTCTATATTGATCATTTGCTATACTTTGTCATAATTTACTGAAGAACACCTCCTTTACACTTTTTCTAGCTCTTGAAACAGTTAAAACTTAATCCCTCTGCCCAGCCAAAAGAGATAAAGATAACTCCCGACTTGCTGAGCTGCCACCAGCAGTCAGAAGCTTGGCTGAGCTTGGCAGTCAATGCAGTTGTTACATTAACTTCCATTTCACCACATCCATAGCTCCAGCTTTGCCCTAGTAATGACATGATGTAACTGCACATTTGCTGTGTTTTTCTTCACCTGTTTACTGCATTTTTCTTCCTATAAGTTATTTTTCAATATGTACTTTTTGGGAATCATCACAATCGGGGCTGATCCATCCATCCCTGCTATTGATCCTGAGATTCAATTACAAAACCCATTAAATGAAGTTTCAGCAAGTTGGCAGTACAAAGACATGATTTCAGTGGTTGGACTAGATGATCTTGGTGTTCTTTCCAACCTTCTTATTCTATGATTTCAGAGCATTTCTGTTACTGCTTTAGAAATGAAATCATAGGTGTTTCTGAAAATTTTACCACGGCCTTGCATGAGGTTCAAAACTTCAGAAAGCAGAATCTTATCCATGTAGCATTTCTCAGTTGAGTATATCCTAAAAAACAAACAAACAACAAAACAAATGAGGAAAATGCAAAACAGGACATCAGTATTTCTGCTCGGGTCAGTCACATTGTGAGATTTCACTGAAATAGGAAGGTATTTCTGTTTGTTTGTTTTCATTTCTGTTAGTTCTTTCCACCCCAGAGCTGTCATTTCAAGCCATAAGGTTATTGTGGTTGGCATTTACAAAGATACTATTTATTCTTAAAAGAGTGCCACAAAATTATTATGTGCTCACCTAGGACTGTGGGCTTGACCGTGTGGAAATAAAGGACCTATGTTAGTGATTAAGCGGTGACAGCATGTGTTGGTGGCTTAACCTTGCCACTGCACATGGTACAGCTTTTTGTAAACTCTTTAAAAGCAGCTGTGAGTTGGATACTTTATTGAATTACGCTGTTGCATTAGTCTGAAATTAAAACAAACAAAGAAAAACAACACCAAAAAAACTGTCAGAAAAAGTCAACAAACTCCCCTAACCTCTCTCCATGATCTGAGGTTGGGATTGCAATCAGTAAGATTTATTGGCGACTTTGGATTGCACCAATGCAAGTAAAATAAGAAAAGCACCTATTTTTTCATCAAAAAACAGCTTCCACTGAAACTTTGTGCTTGCCACAATAGTGCCTGGGGGCATTGCTGAACAGACTGTAAACATGCAGCTACAGTACAGCCCACAGACTGGAGTGAGTATTGGGAGGTAGGTGCACATGGTGTCTAGGTTCACTCTCCTGCTGGGTATTTTCTGTTGGAGCTTTCAGCACAAGCTTTTATTTAGTTCCCAGACTGTCTGATTTTTCTTCTATGGCAAGTGTGATTGTGAAGTAGAGAAGAAGAAGGAGGTATTGAAGTTAGCTCAGCTCTTCCTCTGAGGGAGTTTGAAGACACCAAAGACGTTCCCATGACAGACAACTGGGCACAGCTTGGCTCAGTGTCCTCGGCACATAGAGGAAACTGCCAGATTTTGACTGTTCATTGGTGGATTAATTCACAATCCTACTTGCCAGGAAAAAATTAGATGTAAGGTGGTGGTCCTATGGCAGTGTAAAAGCAAAGCAAAAGGGAAGAATGGACCAGAGTGAATATAACTAAAGGATGGGATGTTTTACCAAGTCCTTTCTCTCCCTGACAGACCAAGTCAGCCAAATAGTAAGAACTAGGAAATAAGCAATAGGTATCTACAGTATCTGTTTTCAAAATACTGTCTCTGTGTCAAGGACTGGCAGTGGCGATTTTCAAAGGGATGTTGTTCCAAGTTAAGTGTAGGTCACGGGAGGAAAAATACATAACTCCTTTTTATGTTATTATAGTTTTATGTGAAACTAGATCAGGGAGGCCTAAAGTATTGTGTCCAAGGATACATAATGAATAAGAGAAGTCAGCAGTAAGTCTGGCAGATAAATTCAAAGTCATCTGACAACCTAGTACAGTAAAAGTATGCCTGCTGCAGAACTTTCCATCCACTGGTACTCATGAAAATGCCCAAAATAAGTCAAGAAATAATTTCTATGCTTGTTTTGGACAGAGGTTAAAACCACTCCTTCTGTCAAGTCACCTGATATCCATGTCAGAATCTTCTCTCAGGAATAGCAGGTGTATTCATTAGGGACACTTTAGCTAGCGTTCTACTGTTTCTGAAGTGCAGAGATGATTCCTGTATCCTGAAATATTTAAATATTTTGATAATGTAGTAACACCATTGGAGCCACAATGATCTAAGTATAGAGATAAATTTGAAGAGAGGGACATTATTAGTTGGTATGAGAAAAACTGTCACCATTCACTGGAAACCTTTTTTTGGAAGGCTTTCACTTTTCAGTAGTTCTCTCATAGACATCGAAAGCACAATCTGTCCTCATAAACAGGACAGTAGATCTGTCAAGTGATATACCCAGAAGACTGCACTAAGTTCCCTTCTGATCTAGGCTGTATCATCTTCCACTCCACCCTATTAAAGATTATCTGTGACTATTTTTTTTTCTGTTATTTTTCTGTACAAAGAAGTTAAGAAAGTTGTACTGTAGTGCCCAGAGCCGTAAGGAAAACATTTCCAATAAAGGGAGCTCTGCAGGTTTTCTGCATCACGCACAGGCATGACTTATGTTTCAAGTAAAGCATTATTTGTTTTTACCATCCCTCCTACTTCATTTTAGTGGAAATGAGTCATGCTGATTAGCAACCATGTGCCATGTACCTGTGTGGTACAAGCAGGAGAGCAAGAGGCTTTGTTGTTGTTGATTTCCCTCCTCTCCACTCCACCTCCCTTCCCTCCCTACCCCTATTTCCCCTCCGCCCTCTTCCACTCTACCTAGTGAGTTTTGATACATGTCCCTCAGTCTGTGTCCTTCAGGAATTTTTGGACATCTAAAACCTTAACTGGATCATGAGTTATTTGGTCTCAGCCATCCGGCTTATTGCTGCGATGAGGGGTATTCAACAAGCTGTGAATCCACAGTTGCTTATTTTGTCTCTCACCTTCTTAGATGTGACCCAGAATCCTCTGGGCTTGTTCCCACAGAGCTTCAAAGCGTGCTTGCAGGAATAAGTGCTGTGATTTATAGAGTGCTGCTGGGTGCGGAGGAGGACCAAGCAATTCAGTTTCAGTGGAAGACCAGAGATGGTGAAAGGGTTTGAGGTTTGTGATCCTCAGGCAATGTGTCATGACCTGCACTTTTCAGAACTTCTGGCTTAAAATGTTGCTGGAATGTACAAGGTCTTAGCAGGTATTTTAAGATATAGAAGATAATAACATGCTTGTAACAAGAAAAGCAGACATTATCTCACTTCAGAAAACACACTGAAAAGAGATAATAAAACCCCTACACACATTGTAACTACTTTTGCATCTCTAACCTATCTTCAAGACTTCTGTTACCCTCAGTGTGCTTTGGATTAGTATCCTCGATAAGGAGGCAAGGAGAAAGAAAAGAGTATTACCGGAAGGTACACTCGTAGAAGTTGAAATACTGGAGAGAAAAAAAATAAAGAGAAGAGGAAAGAAAAGATACAATTCTGTTGATAGTGACTGCACAAACTATAGGTGAGCCTCTTCTAGAAGATCAACCATATTTCCTCATTTTGCCTGTGCCGTCCTGAATTTTGGTACTGTGTTTAGCTTTCAGCCATGCAGCCCAGATGAATTACATAATGTACAGAGTCAATAGTTACACTGAGAACACATCCACTGAGTGCTGAAAATGGAAGTAAACTGTATCTTCATTGAGGTGGCATGGGGGATAGGGATCTACTTGGTACCTCCATGAGGTAAATATATATCCAAGTAGCATTTAGCATAAATGAATTGAGAGTATATTGTAAAGTTGAATTTTGTCACTAAAGAACTATGGTCACCTTTTTCCTAATTTACCTTCTAGTTTCCTGGGTGTTTAATTCACAATAAAATACCCAAGAGGAAAAAGATCACAGACCCAAAAATGACTACAGTTTCTTTCTGCTGATTAAAGGAAACTTTGACTCTTGCAACAAGGTATAATGGTCTCAAACATGCTTAATGTTGTTCCACAGAGTCAAACCAACGTCTGGCAAGACCTATCATGGGCAGAACAAAGAGGGTAAAGGTAGATATACTGCAGAGAATCCTAGCACAGAAGCCTATCTGATCAGTACTGTGGTACTGTGCTGTAAACACACTGTAATATTGAGTAAAAACAACACACTGCAAAACATAGCAATGAAGAACTGGAGATATATGTACCATTCAAATCCTGCTCAGATCCACTTACTTCCATGCAATTAGGTGGGCTAATTTATGTATGATTTGTTGCCAAGCCTGAGCTCCACTCTGGAGAAAGGGAAAAGATAAAACACGAGTGCCCTTCTAACTGCAATACTTAGGTAGTACTTAAAGACTTTCCATGTTGAAAAGAAGTCCAGAATACCTCAGTCAAAGGGAAGATATTGTTTTTCATGGCAACTTCTATGTTTTGAAAAGTATTTTCTTTCTTTCTGAAGTGAAAGCAACTCCGCAGTGTATTTTGTGAAATAAACAGTCTACCTTCTATTGATGTTTTATAGCTGCTGGTACTAGTAGAATGTAAAATGTGCAGCCTCTCATCGCAGTTGGGTCTAACAAAGATCAGAACTCAACAGCGCATGCAGCAAGGCCTAGAAGTGGGTGCACCTCCTCAGAAAAGTGCCCAAATCTGCTGCCAGTCAAAAAGGTGTGTTTGCTTTGTTACTTCATCAAAAGCATCCTTCTGTCAGAACACAACAGTATTTTAATGGAAAAGCTTTCTTTTCTTTTCTTTTCTTTTCTTTTCTTTTCTTTTCTTTTCTTTTCTTTTCTTTTCTTTTCTTTTCTTTTCTTTTCTTTTCTTTTCTTTTCTTTTCTTTTCTTTTCTTTTCTTTTCTTTTCTTTCCCTTTCTTTTCTTTTCTTTTCTTTTCTTTTCTTTTCTTTTATTTTATTTTATTTTATTTTATTTTATTTTATTTTATTTTATTTTATTTTATTTTATTTTATTTTATTTTATTTTCCTTTATTTTATTTTATTTTCCTTTATTTTATTTTCCTTTATTTTATTTTCCTTTATTTTTTTTCTTTTTTTTGTGAAAATATTTTGAAAACTCTGTAAATGTTCTTTTGAACTTCCAAAGACAGAATGGGCTCTGTCTGTTCCTAAAATCATCAGAGTAATTTGCTACAAATTTAGACAAAAGTAACTCATGCTGTGAAAGACTGAATTAAACCTCTGTTTATCTCTTGACAAACTGCAACATCCGTATTTGATTGTGAAGCGTTAAAATACTTTTGTGATTCATTCCTAATTTACTAATTTACTTTTGCTTTTGTAACTAGCTCCTTTGTTTTGAATTACCTTCTGGCTCACAGAATCTGCACATTTGCCCATAGCTCTTTATGCATGGCTAATAAGTGACCTCCAAAGAGTCACAAAACCAAACAAACCAACCAACCAACCAAACAAAAATCCATGGAAATAAACATGAGAAATGTACTGCAAATAAACAATTAAATTAGTACTAATTATACATATTATACAATATGATTATTTCATAACGAGTCTTCCACACACAGCACATCACTTTTCAGCCTTCTGCAAGCTTAAATAAAATTGAATGTGTACACATTCATACATGAATGTACGGAAATTGGAGTAAAGATGCAAAAAATAACATTTCCTAGAGCTTCCCCAGTTATGAAGGAAATCTCTGATTACATGCAATCTGTTCACTGAGATGCACTTAACGTCATTCTTTCTTGAAACAGAGCACCTGTGTTGGCAGTATGACCCAATCTGTTCCTCAGAGACTGAGGAACAATTCCACTCACTAACATGAAGTTTGAAAGAGCAGCCTCCATGGTCTCTACTTTCTTGTTCACTGCTTACCTGATGATGGATTTTCAGTTTGTGATTTCTCTACCTCCGGTGCCTCCAAAAACACATTGATTGCCTTTCTGCTGGGTCTGCTACACTCCAGCATTTGTAACTAGGTTTGGCACAGAAGGAACATTGTAGCCTGTCCTAAACAGGAGCTCAGGTGACAAAATAAGTGTAGTTTCTTCCTATTTTGCATTTATGGATATTTGTTTTACAGTATTCTTTCACTAGAGAATTCACAGAAACTATTTATGTTGTTGTTGTTGTTTTTAATAAAATCACACCTCTCCATTTCTCATATCCTAGTAATTAATCCTAATGAGATGTGGTTCCAATTGTTTACTTAGATTTTTGGACTTAGCAACTGTTAAGCTGTATTTTATTAGAACCCTGGAAAAAAACATTTTCATGATCCATTTGATACCCATGGTTAGAAAGAAACTGTCTCATTCCCTGTACATTTTTAGAAGAAGACTGTTTTGGATCGTGATGTGCAGGGGGGCAAACTGATTATATTAAACATGTAAGAAAATAACATTAAGTTGTATTTTTCAGTAACATGACAGCAAGAAATACCTTCAAAGAACCTTTCCTGGAGTTTCTGGTTTTATCAGGGTATTTGGTCTCCCTGGTTCAGTGCCTTGTAAAAATAGTCCAGCTTTAATAAAGCACAGATGTTGACATATTCACTCACCTTCATCATTGCATGGATGCATTTCATACTGAATTTCACCTAAGGAATTTTAGACTTTACAGATAATAATCAAAAACACTTCTGGTTTCCCTTTGGGATCATTGCTGTTTTTTCAGATCAAAGATGTCCCATCAACATAACGATTTTGGATAGAAAATTGTGATTTTTTTTTTTATGTACTAATGAAAAGATTAATGTGGCTTAAGTATGCTAAGTTTAGCACCTCTATTTCTTAACCTTGTTTAGCCCTTCTGCTATCAGACCATATTTTTGCAATTCTTTTCCCCAAATCCTTCTTTGTCCTTTGCTATCAGCAAGGGTAGTCACCTATAATAAAGTTAGGATTCTGTTTCAATATAATTAAATGCATTTTCTTGCAGAATACATTCCAAGCATTCCTTGGAAATACTTCCTTTTTCATGTATAGAAAGCCTGGTATGTTTAAATTTCAAACAGTACCATTAGTACACAATCCAGTACTTTATTTCTAATGATACGTCAGATCTGGAAATTCCTCAGCCAGTTCAAGACAAGCAAAGGGGCAAGTTTTCAAAGAAGCGTGCTGGAGGTACACCCACAAAATCCTTATAATGGTTAGCAGATTTTTATATTTCACTTTGAAGATTTATCCCTTTCATACTGAGCATGCTCTGTAAACCATAATAGATTGTTAGCAGTGATTAAAAATAAATCCCATTCCAAAAGCACACTGCCTTTAGAAGGAAGAATGGTTTAGAGTGGTTACTGTAATGGGCAAGTCAGTGAGGGATAGCTGATAAGATAAAGTTAAATGATCCACTTCTGGAATCATGAGAGATTTGGATGTTTTACTTTGTATGAATCTCTTGCAATCCTCGAATACTGAATTAGAGAGAATCTCTGTAAAACAATGGAACAAATAAATAAAGATGGTGATGTCTTAGGTGTGTGGGCCTCAGCTGGACCAAAAGAATAAGCAGATACTGAGACAAAGAAAAAGAGTGTGTGTGTGTATGTATGTGAAGGAAAGAATACTGGTGAAAGAGCATCAGAAATGGTTTGCCTGTGCAGGGAACGGTTGAAGGAGGCCACAGCTGAAGCACAAATACTGTTGCTGCCATTATGACTGTAGCATGAGTACTTCACTTATTTTCAGTATTTGTTGCTGTCTTTGCAAAATTAGCAGATTCTACTGATTACTTCTCAGTTCTTTG
Organism: Excalfactoria chinensis; assembly: GCF_039878825.1. Taxonomy (NCBI): domain Eukaryota; kingdom Metazoa; phylum Chordata; class Aves; order Galliformes; family Phasianidae; genus Excalfactoria; species Excalfactoria chinensis. Next base: position 51,325,988 of record NC_092825.1, on the reverse strand, counting down.
TGGGATGTTCTGTAGTGTAAGAAACCATAGAGCTAGCAGTTTGTGGAAATTCTTAACATAGGAGCATGGAATGTCTCTCACATCCATTTATCAAGGAGACTAAGAATGACCCCATGAGTTCTACAACAAATACCTGAACTTCCTTTTAAGAAGTAGTTATCTTTTTTTCTCTCACAGTTTTGCTGTTTATGAATTAGCAATGTTACCAACTAATTGTTCCCAACTATCTGAGAGTGCGCTTCATAGAAGAGTATAGAATAGAATAAAATCATAGAATCACCAAGGCTGGAAAAGACCTCTAGGATCACCCAGTCCAACTGTCCACCTATTACCAGTATTTCCCACTAAACCTTGTCCCTCAGTATAACACCTAAACATTTCTTGAACACCTCCATGGATGGTGACTCCACCACCTCCCTGGACAGACCATTCTAGCACCTGACTACTCTCTCGGAAAAGCAGTATTTTACAACATTCATCTTCAGTCTCCAATGGTGCAACTAGAGGCCATTCCCTCTTGTCCTACTGCTAGTTACATGGGAGAAGAGGCTGATTCCCACCTTACCATAACCTCCCTTCAGGTCACTGCAGAGAGCAATAAGGTCATTCCTGCACCTCTTCTTCTCCAGACTAAACAACCCTGCTTCTCTTAGCTGCTCCTCATAAGGCTTGTGCTTCAGGCCCTGTACTGCTCTGTTGTGCCTGTCTGGACACCCTCCAGGGCCTCCATGTCTTTCTTGTAGTGAGAAGACCAAAACTGAACACAGTACTTGAGGTGCAGCCTCACCAATGTTGAGTACAGAGGAATGATCACTTCCCAGCTCCTGCTGGCAGCACTATTTCTGATACAAGCCAGGATACCATTGGCCACCTTCACCACCTGAGCACACTGCTTGGTGTGCTTGGTTCAGCCAAGTGTCTACCAGTACCCCCAGTTCCATTTCTTCCACAAGGTCTTCCAGCCACTCTGCCCTAAGACTGTAGCATTGTCTGGGGTTGTTGTGGCTGAAGTGCAGAATCTGGCACTTGGTCTTTTGAACCTCATCCCATTGGGCTCAGCCCATCAATCCAGCCTGTACAGATCCCTCCATAGGATCGTCCTACACCCCGTCAGATTTCACTTCCTCCCATCTTGGAGTCATCTGCTCATACTCATGTCATCATTAAAGATGCTGACCAGGACAGGCTCCAGTACCAAACCCTAGGGAACACCACTTGTCAGTCATCAGCTGGGTGTGACTTCATTCACCACCACTGTCTGGGCCTTGCCCTCCAGCCAGTTCTTTACTCAGCAAAGTGTGTACTTGTCCAAGCCACGGGCTGCCAGTTTCTCTAGGAGAATTCTGTGGGAGACAGTGTCAAAGACCTTGCTGAAGTCTAAGTAGACTGCATCAACAGCCCTTCCCTCATCCACCAAATAGGACACACAATCATAGAAGATCAGGCTGGTCAAGCAGGACCTGCCTTTCATGAACCCATTCTGGCTTGGTCTGATCCCCTGGTTGTCCTACACATTCCGTTTGATCCCCATCAAGATGACCTGTTCTATAACCTTTCCTGGTATCGAGGTCAGGCTGACAGGTCTGAAGTTCCCTGGATCCTCTTTACAACCATCCTTGTAGATGGGAATCACATTGGCAAGCCTCCAGTCTTCTGGGATCTCACCAGTCACTAAGGAGCGCTGATAGATGATGAAAAGTGGCTTGGCTATAACTTCCACCATCTCCCTCAATGCTCCTGGGTGGATCCCATCTGGCCCCATGGACTTGTGGTAGTGCAGATGGAGTAGTAGATGTCTAAGAGTTTCCACCTGAATCATGGGGGGTTCATTCTGCTCCCCAGTCAAGACTTCCAGGTCAGGGTGTAGAGTACCTGAACTGGTCTGATGAAAGGAAGGCATTGAGACCTCAGCCTTTCCTCTATCCCCGCTGGTAACATTCTCATCTGCATTCAGCAAAGGATGCATTCAGCATTCAGCAAAGCTCAGGGATTGGCATTTGTTTAACCCAGAGAAAAGAAGGCAGATGCGTGAGCTAATCATCTTTTACAGCCTAATATGGGAGGTCTTGATTAGCTGGAGCCAAGTTCTTTTAGGAGGTGCAAAGTGAAAGGACAAGAGGTGCCAGTCGTAAGTTATCCCAGAGGAAATTCTAATCAGATCTAAAGAAAAAAACTACCTGCGGGAAGAGTGGCTCAGCACAGAAGATTGAGTGAGAAGCTGTGAACTCTCCATCCTTGGATATTTTCAAAACTTGCCTAGATGGCATCCAGAGCAACCTCATATAAATGGTAAGTTGCGCCTGTTGGAGTAGATTCTCGGATGAAGTGACCTCCAGAGATCTCTTCCAAACTAATTTTTTCTGTTATTCTGAAAAGAATGGGGAAGGAGAACTGATTGCCAACACTAGAATTAGAACTTGCTGGTGTGCAGCCTATGCACAGATGCCAATGAACGAAAACTGCAATGAATATGAAAGATGCATTTTATTCTGGCAAGATCTTCCATGATATTTAGATGGCACGTCTCATAGCACTGGATTTGGGAAACAGTCTGTTTTAATTTTAATTGAAATGGATTCATGGTGCAAGATTTTGTATGAATTTGGCTTCAGGAAGGTAATTCTTCTCTTTCATAATACTGCAATACCCTAGAGGCCGTATGGGGTTCTCTATATGCAACAAGGCAAGTAGAACACGGTTCTGAATGCAAGACTCACCCATGCCATTATGAAGAGTGCTTTGTCAATGCAACATTCTTAAAATAAGGAGAGATCCTCATTCTCCTATCTTGGTTTCTCCCTTGTGCTTCCTTTGTTGTTGTTTTTGTTGTTGTTGGTTTTGGCTGAGCATAAACAAAATAAAGGACTTATCCTTCAAACTACTGCATTTCAAAGGACCGGCACAACTTCCTGTAATTCTTTGAGATCAGTCTGTCGGTACAGTATTTTGTTTTACTTATTAGTAGGCATTATTTTCTGCATCTCACTCAAGTCTTATGACTGCTGTGGCATAGCAGAACCAAAAAAAACTCTTAGAAGGTGTCTTTTAAGTTACATACAGTATTACGCTGATCAAAGATTCTGAATGTGTTAAAGTCATAATAATAACAGCAAACACTGAAGTCTATTGTCTAGTCTATCAAGTTCAAGAAAACCACTAAACAAACTAGAAAAGCCCGCATATAATGGGATCTTAGAAAACAGATTTGAGGGAACCCTTGCAATGTCATTATACTCATCCCTCCAACTGTGGTAGGATCAAACTTCTTTTAAAAACCTGCAGGGGTGGATACTCCCCAGTTCTTCTGGCAAGCAGTTCAATCGCCTGGCTATCCTTCCATGAGAAAGCTTTTTCCAAAGGTATGATCTGATTTTTCTTGCTGTAGATTAAGCCTGTTACATCTTAAGTGTCTTTGGAAATGAAGAACAGGATAAACTCACCTGTCATACTGTAGTCTTTCACATAGATGAAGATTTCTAGCATGCTGTATTCCTTTTTGCCACCACCTTCCTGCAATTCTTGTTCCTTCAAATGTCATATAGTTAAACTGATTCCTTTTGTTGTTTTTCTCTAGATGCTGCAATTTGTCTGAAACTTCCTTTAAGTGTAGTGTCAAGCTAGAGAGTGGATCCCACTTGGGATCCTTCCAAAGCTTAGCAGAGTAGAAGGATTTCCTCCTGTGCCCCAAATCAGGATCTCATGTTCAGATTTTTTGCTATTCCTTGGAAATGATTTTTTAAATTCTTGTTTTGACAACTGAACCAAACAAAACCCACATCCATTTGTTTTCTCCTAAAGAAAAAGCACATTCCTAATGAACTGCCAAAACTTCACATAGAAGAGAGTTTAACAGCCATGCTCAGCAAAGTCTTTGGAAATTTTAGCATCGTGTATGATGTACTTGAAATCTGGCCCTGAGTAGACATTAGTTCTTGATATAATTAATGAGTTCTGCTATCTGTAATTAATCGCAGCACATAGCAGTTTGCAGGTTCATGGCTAACCTTTTGCCTGATTACTCAAGAAGAAATTGAAATAGGATGTGATTATGTAGCTCACAATAGCATGCAAGTCTTGGAAGTAATGCCTTCCTTCTAGGAAAATTAGAATAGATCTGTTTGAGAGTCAGGTCTTTTCTACTATGCAAGGAAAATCCTAGCCTGGAACATATAGGCTCTCCCTTGCAAAGAAGCTTAAATTTCCCTAACTGAGTAGTCCTTTACTTTGATCGCGTTCCATGTGTACAAGACAATCCAACCAATCTGTTCCTTGTGACTTAAACCTTGAGTGTTATAAATAAATGCAGTGCAACTGCTGGCTAAGGGACAAATCGCAACATTAAGACGATTAAGAGAAAGCAGAGCGTCAGTCCAACTACAATAAAGCTAATATCATTCAGTCCACTGTAATTTAAAACAGCTGTCAGCTGGTCCTGGCTTGTGATACAACAGGCCAAATTCTTGGACACTGAGTTATTCTTAGAAATATGCATACAGGCATTGGCAAGTCATGCTGCAAATTGCTTGTTGCCAGCACCCTGTCAGTTCTATGTGCCAACAGATATAAAAGCTATTGTTCTAGTTCATGAAAAATAACTTTGAGTTTTTAATTTCAAATTACTCAAAGGCTGGGGGGAAATGGGAGCCAATGCATTTTAAGCTGAATCTCACGCAGATGACAAATAATTTGACAAATGTTATTCAATTCACTCAAACTGTGATGGAGGTCCTGTTCATTCATTGTAATGAGCAGTGTGTGACCCAGACTGGTCACCTCAAATGAGGGATGGGAAGAATGGGAGAAGGATTGCGTGCCTCAGAATAAAGGATAACATAGCTGCAAAATAAGTAGGCATCACATCTTCCATAATAGTTAGAATACATATTATTTTAAGTCTGATGTGTTGAAATGTAAACTCTCACCTACTTCATCTACCCTTTCTTCCAAAGATCCATGCAGCTACCGACATTTCCTGTGTAATATCACTTAGGAAAGTGAAAACATAAGTGGAATTTTCAATAAAAATATTGTTTGATGTGAAATGGAGTTATTTCTACATACATCATGCTTTCAGCTTCAAGATTGGCATCATTGTCCTAAGATTTGTGTTAGGATTTGAACGCATTTTTCCTTTCTCTTGTTCATGGAAAAGACTGATTCACAGCATCATCCTTTCTCCTTGCTCTTGTCCTTCTCTACGACTCCATAAGTGGATGCCCATGCTTCCACAGTTCTGTGAGCATTATTCATGATTTGGAAATAAGGATGATAGGAATCATTGTAATGTTCACAGGACACACTGATGAAGTAATGCTCTACACAGGAACACTGCAATTTTTATTATGTTTTTCATATAAAGTGGTATAGAAAACCAGTGGCTGTTGAAAAATAAAAACTGCTATTGCACTTTGTGAGACATTCAGATTCTTTCTTATGTTACACACATTCTAAAACTGCTCAACCTTCAATACGTGGAGGAACTTAATTGCATTTCTAGTGTGAGATAGAATGAAGCTCAGTTCTGTCAAGGATGTAACACATCACATTTCTATGTGCACTTACAGGCTCCTGGGAAAATCTGGGGTTAGAAACAGTGGGGCTGTTGAAATTTAGGCACCTCCATTGGGTGACTGATCTGTGGTTTTGGGGTTGCAGTCCTCCTTTGTCCTTAGGTCTAAATTCCACTGAGTTGTAATAGCATTCTTAAAGCCAAAGTAAATAAGAAGTGGATTACAAACATTCCTCATTGTATCTGAAAGATTTTTTTTTTTTCACACTGTTTTCTAATTATTTTATGGTCTGATGGCTTTGGTGGTTTTTTTTCTCAGGACCAATGAAAAACTTATCTTTTGTTGTGATCTATTTCTATCACTGTTTTAGGTTTGAGGATTAGGCTTGAACGAAAATTCCTCATTTGCTGAATTTTCATCTGGTCTCTTCTGATGCAGATGTTTCAAACAGCAGCCATTATAAGTACCTGCAAAAGTCATATGCAGGTTTATAAGCTGTCAGGCTTAGAAAAAGAATAATCTTGTTTTTTAACTCAAAAGACAGTCACAAATCAATCACATGTTCATTTATGGGGTGCCGTTGAAGGCTTTCAGACTAATTGGAGTCTAATGTATCAAATGTGAAAAGAGATTATTTTCAAATGCAAATAATTATTAAGGCTAAATTCTGGACACAGAGCTCATGCTGAATGAGATCTCTTTGGAGGTGGAACAAATGATAAAATAGTTGAACTGTTTCTGTTTTGTAATAGTACTTACAATTAGTAAATGGCCATTTGCACTGCTGTACAAGGGAGTCTTGCTGCTTCATAAGTGTGTGAAGTAAGGCTCACAGCATGAGGTATTTCTCCCATGTGGCAGATGGAAGAAGCTGGGTGTAGAGAAGTGAAGTGCTCCCACAGGAAGCCTTTGGCAGAACCAAATGAAAAGAGTCCTGATTCATGGTCTGTTCAACGGTTGCTTGATTACATTTTCCTTTTTTTCCTGCCTTGTTTGCTGGTGAATCATGATTGTGGGTGACCCCAATTTTATTCTGCAGATGGTAACATTTAAATATCTTGAACATTTTCTTCTTTCTTTCTTTCTTTCTTTCTTTCTTTCTTTCTTTCTTTCTTTCTTCTTTCTTTCTTTCTTTCTTTCTTTCTTTCTTTCTTTCTTTCTTTCTTTCTTTCTTTCTTTCTTCTTTCTTTCTTTCTTTCTTCTTTCTTTCTTTCTTTCTTTCTTTCTTTCTTTCTTTCTTTCTTTCTTTCTTTCTTTCTTTCTTTCTTTCTTTCTTTCTTTCTTTCTTTCTTTCTTTCTTTCTTTCTTTCTTTCTTTCTTTCTTTCTTTTCTTTCTTTCTTTCTTTCTTTCTTTCTTTCTTTCTTTCTTTCTTTCTTTCTTTCTTTCTTTCTTTCTTTCTTTCTTCTTTCTTTCTTTCTTTCTTCTTTTCTTTCTTTTCTTCTTCTTTCTTTCTTTCTTTCTTTCTTTCTTTCTTTCTTTCTTTCTTTCTTTCTTTCTTTCTTTCTTTCTTTCTTTCTTTCTTTCTTTCTTTCTTTCTTTCTTTCTTTCTTCTTTCTTTCTTTCCTTTCTTTCTTTCTTTCTTTCTTTCTTTCTTTCTTTCTTTCTTTTCTTTCCTTTCTTTCTTCCTTCTTTCTTTCTTTCTTTCTTTCTTTCTTTCTTTCTTTCTTTCTTTCTTTCTTTCTTTCTTTTCTTTCTTTCTTTCTTTCTTTCTTTCTCTTTCTTTCTTTCTTTCTTTCTTTCTTTCTTTCTTTCTTTCTTTCTTTCTTTCTTCTTTCTTTCTTTCTTTCTTTCTTTCTTTCTTTCTTCTTCTTTCTTTCTTTCTTTCTTTCTTCTCTTTCTTTCTCTCTTTTCTTTCTCTTCTTTCTTTCTCTCTTTCTCTTCTTTCTCTCTTTCTTTCCTTTCCTCTCTTCTTTCTTTCCTCTCTTTCTTTCTTTCCTTTCTCTTCTCTCTTTCTCTCTCTCTTCCTTCCTTCTTCCCTTCCCTTCCTTCCTTCCTTCCTTCCTTCCTTCCTTCCTTCCTTCCTTCCTTTCCTTCTTTCCTTCCTTCTTCCTCTTCCTTCCTTCCTTCCTTCCTTCCTTCCTTCCTTCCTTCCTTCCTTCCTTCCTTCCTTCCTTCCTTCCTTCCTTCCTTCCTTCCTTCCTTCCTTCCTTCCTTCTTCCTTCCTTCCTTCCTTCCCTCTTTTCCCCAGAGACACAGCGGCAAAATAAAATACTTCTCTGCATAATATCATGAATCCAGTCTATTGGTTTTATATTTTGCACTTGGCTAAAAGAATAAGCCATTTTGAGAAATTTTACATTTTTTCCCCCCATTTTTTGGTCATGTTCCTTCTTCTTGCCGTTTCTATCTTCTCATAAGGAAAACACAACTGTTGTTATGTTGTGTTCTGCCCAGGTAATATTTTGAGTGAATTTCACAATTCCTCTCGAAGTCATTATTAACTAATTAATATTTTGTCCTTCTTCTTCTTTGCTATCACAAAGTGACAGTGAGCTGAACTGTATTTTAACTTCACTATGGTGGATTCAGCATTATCATACTGATGGCAATTACTTTGATTTATGACTATTAAGAGAAAATAGATTTTTCCTTAATAATTTGCTTATAAGCTATGAGTATCACAGTAGTATCAGGGTTGATTTGGGCTGGATGTAAAACATGAAGCACTGTTCACTTCCCAGCTGGAGTGTCATGGGCATAATCTCACACTGTAGATGCTTTCTATGTACTCTGAACAACACAAGCCACTTCATGTTCCTGATATTGAAATCCTTTGGTTTTCTTTAATAGAAAAGGAGTCTGTCTGCAGTTTCTAAAAACTATGAAGTCTTTGCAAAGAAAAAACAAATGGATGGTATAGAACATTTCTTAATAGCTTAGCTGAAAGGAGTTGTTTCCTCAAAAACCTTTTTTTTTTTTTTTCTAAGTGAAAACTGTAAGCCTGATTGCAATACAAGCACAGCAGGTAGCAAGTAATGAAGATGGTTAATACAGGCGCCATTTAAACAAGGTGCTATTTTGTCCGTAAAAGCCTTTTGGGGAATGGATAAGCATAAACTCTAGTTTGCTGGCTTCCTGAAAAGCAACACAGGCAGCTTTAACAGCTGAACAAGAGCTGTGTGGATAAGGAAGGTGACAAAGGAGGTGGGCCACTTTGAAATTACCAGTAAGCAGGTAACCTTTAAAAAAGTAACCATTGTTTATATGCCCTCGTAAGGCCCCATCTGGAGTACTGCACCCAAACCTGGGGTCCCCAACACAAGAAAGTCATTGAACTGTTGGAACTGGTCCAGACGAGGGCCATGAAAATGATCAAAGGACTGGAGCACATCTCCTACAAATACAGGCTTAGGGAGATGGGTTTGTTCAGCCTGGAGAACAGCAGGCTCTGGGGAGATCCCACTGTACCTTCCAGTAAATAAAGGAAGCTTATAAACAGGAGGGAGATGGATAGAATTTTACATGATTTGATAAGATGGGACAAAGGGAAGCAGTTTTAAACTAAAAGAGGGGATATTCAGATTAGATATCAGGAAGAAATTCTTTACTCAGAGGGCAGTGAGGCACTGGCACAGCTGCCCAGAGATTCTATGGGCTATGCTATCCCCGGAGGCACTCAAGGCCAGGTTGAATGGGGCCCTGGGCAGCCTGAACTTGGGGGTGGCAGCCCTGCCCATGGCAGGGAGTTAGAACTGGATGGGCTTTAAAATCCCTTCCAACCCAAGCCATTTTATGATTCTATGACTGATCTCCTAGTTTTCATTTATGAGTTTATAATCCGATGAACAGAACAGTGGACATCTGCCCTTACTGTGTCAAAATGCTCCTTCTGACTGTAGATGATGAAAAATACTTTGGGGAAAGATGTTTTGTGAGGAGACCTGTGGACTATGGACACAGTCTGCGGAGCAGCATTTCTGTGCATGCATCCTATGGACAAGAGAAAGAGAATGGGAGTCACCCTTCCTCCATGCCTGTGGAGAAGAGTGTTTTAATTGCAACAGGCATGACTCAGATTAGACACCAGAAAAAATTCTTTCAAGGCCGAGAGACCATGACATGAGAGTAGGTCACCCAGGGATGTTGTGGAATTGTGTCTGGAGGATTTTTGAGCAGTTAGACAAGCAGCTGCCAGAAGTGATGGTAAACACAGCGGATCCTGCCCTGGGGCAGAGGGATGGGCTAACTGACCTCTCAAGGTCTTTTTCAGCCCACGTGGCTGTGATTGAGGGAAAGGTCCAATTACTTATGATGGGAGCAATGGAGTGAGTTGACAGCAGAGGAAATTCATGATGAATGGCACCTTATCTAGTTCTCTTGTTTTCTCTGCTTGCAGGCTTTTCAGTATAGTGTGACTATACATTTGATTGCAGTGCTTCACTATATTTCTCTTTACGTAATTAAAGAGAAAAACATACCTTTTTTTAACTTTTAAACTTCTTTTTTTTTATGGTAATTTTTAAAAGCATTTCACTTTCTACACTAAACATTTTCTCTTACAGCTGGTTAATTTTCCAACTCTGATCTTAAAGTCTGTTACTGGGTGCCTGCAGAGATCCATGTATCTATAGCAGCTGATGAGCATCACTGAAAACTTTAATAGCTTTTCAAATCCAAATAATAACCAGCACAATTGATTTAAAAGCATTTGGTTTATTTCTCTGATGTTGTTAGTAAACTAGAAAAAGGCATCCAAAAACAGGCTTTGCTCTACAATGCTTCGTAAAACATCTCTGAAATGCAATGTGCTTGAGAAAGAGAAATCTCTTTCTCAAAAGAAATATTTTTCCAGTGTTTGCAAGATGTCATAAACTGTTTTATGCAGAGAGAAAAATGGAACATCTGTGCCATTCATATTTATTTTCCCAACATAGCCTACCAGAAAATAAAAGAGAAGGGGGAGGGTTTATTTTGCAATTTCTCCACAGCTGTTTGTGTGAATGTCCAAGGCTGCCAAAAAAGAAACTAAAAGAAACAATCAAATAACTTCCAAGATTTAAACAAAATGGAGAAAAATAATTTAGAAAGGTGAAGCCAGCATTTATTTTCTAACATTTCATGTCATTTATCAGAGCGGCTACACATGCCAGTTTAACTGTCTATAGTGCTTTCTGATGCGGCGTGGAAAGCAATTCTGAGGAAGGTCTCCAAAGAGTAGGTTAGATGACCTCAGACCCACAGATTCATTTCTAATGTTGCCACATAAAAAGCTATATTGACAGCTTAGTCCTCCACATGCTCCCCTCCCCTCACACCTGTGATAACTCTATTATAAGGTTGCAGCCCCCCTTGAAGATTGCTCATCCCTTTTGATGTTAACTGAAAAGAATCACTGAATTATTCAGCAGTGAGATCATCATGGCAGATCTTGTACTGCGCTTGGCAATTACTGTGTGCTGTCCCTGGGAAAGTCCTGCTTGCACAATGGCCTAATTCCATTCTGATGGCTCTTACATCCACTTTCCTTCTGTCTTACTGAGGCTCCAAAGAAGCAAAGCTCCTGCTATTGACTCTATAGCAAGTGTGACCTCCAGTCTCTTTTGGAGCTGGGGGAAGATGTTCTGACTTCTCACTGGCCCATGGGTAGATGAAAAACTGGCTGCTGTGAATCCCTACCCCAAGCCTCTGCTAGCTGGAAGGAACACATTTCTTGGCACCAGCTCTGTATGGTTGATATACAGTGTCCTCATATACAGTGAGACCATAAATACACATTTAAATTGTTTCGGGAGACAAAGAACAGATGTTGAAGCTGTGTGACAAACCATGCTTCAAGAAACACACCTCTAATATATCTGTACCATTGCATCTATTTTCTCTCAAGGTGAGGGTACAGCAGCATGACTATTAGCACTGTATCAGACCTTACTGAACTATCTAAACACACTTGTCAGTGCTTCATAAGATGAATTTTTGCATCCAATAGCATGATGACTTTCTTGAGCTCTAAAATGGGTATCTTTTGTAGAATGAATCACAGTGTATGCATAATAAGAGTAGAAATAAGGAAGAAATGAATCTGTCTTGTGAAAGAAAAGAGTGCTTCCTCAGAGGCAAGCAAAGAAGGGCAGTGTAAATAGTCTGTTAAAAATACACAGCCAAGTTGGTAAGAAGTAGCAACAGAAGAATCTCAGCCCAAGTTTGTGGAAGTTTTCAGGAGCAGAGAATGAGACTGGAAACTAAGAAGCCGGAGGAGTGAGAGTGAGGAACTAGTTCTGCTGTGACTGAAGAGCTGAGGTGACATCAGTGACCTAAAAAAAAATAATGGGCAGGAGGGGAGAAAGTGAGGTAACAGGAGTTATTTTAAATTACTCAGAAATTGCAGAAATTAGTGGAAATGTGGAGACCAGATGCAGCTGTACTGCAAAGGAAAGCTCATAAAAAATGACTTCTCGGCATGTTAAGGCACCATTCAGTACTCCTGCTGGCAAGGAGATCATGGATTCAGGTCTCTTCCCCAGGTAGGTCTCTGCCTGGACTGGTCTGGTTCGCTGTGCTTTATTAGAAAATACTACATTTCTAAGGCTGACATCTGAGGGTGAGACTTGATAAACTGGACTTCTTACAGCCCTTCTCCATGGTTACAAGGGAGGCTTAAAGCTGGATGCAAAATTAAGACTTAGGATTGCATTGTGTTGGTTCCAGCGAAGATTCTCTGTTAAAAACAGGATTTTAAGGTGTATTGGTAGTTCAGGGATAGGCAGTGGGATGCACAAGCTAGCAGGCAGTGTTCATAAACATCATGTATCACTGCTGCCCTTACAGACTGCTCTTGGCTTGGGGCTGCCCAGGAGGAGGCAGCACCATCTGTGAGCTGGCCAAGTGTCCTACATCTGGGGGCAAAGAAGGGAGATGAGCAGTAGTTGTTGTCTGTCCCCACATCATGCTGATCTGGGCAAGAGATGGAGCACACCCAAAGTGGTGGCATTTCCACCACCAGGTGCTGTAAGCCAAGAGCTAAAGACGGTGGCAGGATCCAAGCTTCTGCTTGTCTTTCAGTCAGTTCTTTTGGAGCTGCAGTGCTGAGGGCTTAGGGCAAAGTCTCAGCTTCAGCTGTCCCAGTGCCTTTGCTCTGTTGATCTTAAGCAGTCTTCAACTCAATTATGAGCCACGACAGTTGATGTCCTTACAGGGCCATTGGTTCTTTGCCTTTTTGGATGTTTCCAAGGTTTCATCCTTTTAGCTGATGTGCAATGTGTATGTGGCTATGTGGACTCGTGAAGTGGCCCACTGGCTCCAAACATGCTCTGTGGGGGGGAGGGAGGGGCTTATCTGCCCCTGGGAGTTCCACAGTTGGGGCCCAAATAAACCCATTCCTAAGCAACGCCCCTCTCTGGCTGCCCAACAGCCTACACCAGAGGACATGGAAGACAGCCATTCAGAGAATATAGCCTGTTGTTTCAGGAGCTGCCTGCACTAGCAGCCTGCTACTCTGGTGGTGTGGCAGAGGCTGGTGTAAAGAGGTGCAATCACCGTAGGGTACATTGTTTCCCTGCCAGATGCAATTTGCCTGGGCTGCACTGAAGCTTGAGATCATGCCAGAGCCCACAGGTATGAGTTCAGCCCTCTTCATGGGGCTGCAGTCAAATTGTAGAGATAGCATCTGTATTTCTCATACTGTGACAAAATTTGGCTTCATGTCCCTGCTACAAGAAGACTGAGAGGAATACCAAACTGGCTCTGATGTAAATGCAGTTGAACCTATGATATATGTTGACTTACAAGTGCAGAAAGCATCTGATAGGAGTGGAAAACACCAGCAATGCAAAGAATAGTCTTGATCGCAGAGAGACTTAGGGCTGCAAGCGCTAGGGCAAACCACACCGATGAGCCAAAAGCATCATTAGAAAGTTATTCACAGAAAAGGGTGTTTTGCATCTGTGTTAGCTGAACTCGAACCTTGCTGGGGCTGGTCTGCAGTCCTCAAGCCACCTGCACGGGCTGGTGGGGCTGGGTGACTGAGCAAGCTGGGCCGTCTGCTGCCACCTTGTTTCTCTGAGGGCATCTTGAACATAAATCTGGAGAGAGGTTTAATGCCGTCATTCAGACGGCAAGCTGTTTAGCTTTCAGAAATGATTGCCATGAGGAAAGGAGAGATTAGGCTCTGCCAGCCAGCCCTCCAAGTGGCTCTGACACAAAAATGTTGTTATCGGTGCTTTTAACCAAGCTAATTGATCACTTGTTAACAGTGGTCCTGACCAGTGAGGTCTGGGAGGGGCAAACTTGTTAAAATGATGGCTGCTGATTGATTTTTTAAATTTGGGGTAGATAAAGCCAATTTGCCTGTGACACAGAGCTTAACATTGCATTGTTTTGAGAAGTGCTGCGGGATTATTGGTGACCTCCAGGGGTCGGAGCCAGTGGTTTTTCCATGTCATCTGGCAGGGAGAGACCTCATTAACAGAGACCAGGCAGCTTCTACAAGGATGGTAAATTAATGATGATACAGAGGAAAGAGTGCTATCTGCAAAATGCATGCTGTCATTTCCTTTGGTCTGCAGCATTTCCTTCGCACTCTCCTTCATAATGTTCTTTAGCTTGCAGTAGAAGTGGCCTACCATGGGCTGTGTCCCACATGCATGCAAAACAGGTAACGGGATGTGCAAAGATTTCTAAGGTCAGGTGTGCAGTTTTGTGCTGTCTCTGTGAAATTTAAGGAAGACTGATGGCCAAAGGATTGTGATAGGTTGTTGCATTTTCTTTTGCTCCTCTCCCCTTGACACTTCTAATTATCTGAGTTGTCAAGTCTGGGATCCCTCAGTCTGACAAAAGTGATGCTGGGAATGGAGAGGCTGAACTACTTGCTTACATGCAGCTTTTCTGGTGTAATCAAAGATTGGTTTATCTGTATCTTTTATGTGAGATCGTTTGACTCCAAACAGTGGTCATTTAAGTGGAAAGCAGTAGCGAGAAAACAAATAAAAAATAAGAGTGGTAAACAGACCTAAGTTCCTCCTCCTGACTCCTGTGTCATCTCACCATCCTCCAGGTACCATGGGCTGTTTACACTAGTCTTACAGAAATGAAGGCAGGAGCTTGCAATTCCCTACCATTGCATCCCCATCGGTGTTTGGCCGAGACTTTAACCTCTGCTCCTCAGGACAGAGAGCATGCTTTACTGCACTAGCAGCTGGCTGACACCATTGTGCATGTGTCAAAAAGTGTATGAAAGAAACACTGAAAGTTTGATGGGATTATTCTCGGGTCACAGAGATGAGGAAGGTAGAGGCAAGATGAAGAATGGAGCTGGAGCAGGAGATGGGGACAGGGGGTGAGATGCAGAATGAACAGAGTAAAGAAGAAACCAGTCTTGGGTGGACCAGAAACAGGCCTGGGGGCCTTGTTCTCTGCTGCAAGCTTATCCACTAAAAAGCTTATGAAATACTCTCCTCCTTAGTGTCAAAGGACAGTGTAATCTTGCCTGTCTGCTTCCCTTTTGAAGACTTACCTAGAGGTCAGAGTGATTCCACCTCAGAGTGTAAGAGGGCTGAGAGGTTATCTGGACCACCCCTTTAGCGCCATGGCTGGAACTCACTGGTATGTCTGCTTTTTCAGGTAGTTGTTTTAAAAGTTAAATTCACATCAAAAATACATTAGGAGAACGCCATAATTGTCAAGTTGTGCTATCACAAATTAGGGAATAACAACACTACCAAAATGCAGCTTGCATGCAGTCACTGGGGAGGCGTTCTGGTGCCTGTCCTCATCTATAGTCTCATAGATACATAGACATGTCTTTCTGTATTGTTAAAAATATCCCTGATTGTGAATTCAAGGCCACGGCCTGGAAAAGAAAACCCTTCCCAAAATATAACTGCTTTAAATCTAATTCCATTTGTGAGGTGCTGAAGGGCGCACAAACAATATTAATCCACAGAGTAAATAAATGCACTCTTATGTGCCAGGCTGATCACATGTATCATGTCTCACACTGGTACACAAACAGTTCTGCTTGGAAACACAGGCTTCCTTTTCCATTCAGAGATTCCACAACAGAGCTCTGCAAGACTGAGTCCTTGTAATGTTCTTTCTGGACAAGGACAGGCAAGAACAGTTGCTAGTGCACCTGGACAGTTTTGTTAAGGGTATATATTTATGCCTTTCCTCTGAAAAAGAAAAAAACGAAATTTACCACAATCTGTAGATAAATTATCTGTGAGACTTCTACACACAATGTGGAATATAATGGTGAACTGGGAACCAGATTATATTCATGTACTATGTCCCACTTGAATCTATTCTGTGTGCCTGATCCCAGTAAAAACTGTATGCTGCTGTCAGATAAAATAACAGTTCCTTTTCCCTCCTCCTCTGAAAGGTCAAATCCAGATTGCTAAAATGTGGAGATGATAGTAGTGCGGGGGGGGAGGGGGGGGGGGGGGGGGGTTGCTGTCACCCTTCGGAGATCTTGAAATGGCCTGCCATGAGTGAAAGTACCATTACCGCAGGTGAGGTGTGCCTTAGCCAGAGATCACCCACTCAAACATGTAGGCTGACTGACAGATGAACAAATCTGTACTTGTGTCAAAAGCCTGGTGCATACACATTTGTCAAACCTTTAAAAAGACAACCAAACCAAGAGCGTTTGACAGTATAAACATGGTGGTAAAGATAGGTAGAAGATAAGTTGAATCTGCAGGGTGTTTCAAGTTGTAATGACTGTCATCTTGCTATTTCATTGGAAATGATCTTTTTAGTTCAGCATCTTAGACACAAACATGGGCTGAAAATAGAAATGTAGCCAACTGTAGCAAAAAGGAGACATGTTCATTAATGCACCATTAAGAAAATGCAGATGGTAGCTCCAGTATTGCTTTGGTGAATATATATATGTTCATTATACCCTACTAGGTGATTCCTGTGTCTGACTGGGCTTTGTGAAAAGTGCAGATATTTGAATTCTTTTTGAAAAGCTCTTAAATCAGAAAGCGCTGTATTGTACTTACTTAGATTCAAGTCTAATGTGCTCTCCTCAGGCCCATCATCATGTTTTCTGAGAGACAGGTTCTTCCTTCCAAAGTCATGTAGGTAATCTTTTGTTTAGCATGTCCAAACACTTGAGTCTCACGACACTTTTACATTTTTGGAAAGGCTATTTACAGCTCACCAAACAGAACAAGCCTCTCTCTATCTGAAAGCTAATATTTACAGTCATTTATTTTCTGTAAGGAAACATCCTCAATCAGCCAAACGATGAATGAACAGCAAAACACCTTCTCTTTTTCTCGTATGCACCTAAAGATGAACTGCGTGTTTTCTCCTGAGAGTTTCGGGTGGAACATTCATAACTGAACTGTCCAGTTTTGACCTACTTTGTGATGTTTCTTGTTCCTTCCTTAAAGGCAAGGAAAGGGAGCACACTGAGCACTACCAACACCCTTTCATATGGGGCCTCATGCTCAGCTATTCCAGCTCTGCTGCCTCCGGCTGCTCCCATGGTTGGCCAGGTGGACAAATGGCTCACAGAAGTTTCATAAATTTTGAATGTCGGAGTAGGTGAAAGGAGAAATTGGGAGTGAGAGTGGTAATGTTCAGTCACCTCTGGTAAAGTGACATGTGAAGAACATGAATGAGGGCTTTTTAAACACCTATCCACACAGGTTTTCAGCTCTGGACAAGGTTACAAGTGCCATTGCTCAGGTGAAAAACAACTGTGCAGTAGTACAGAATTTTCCACCCTTACGAGACCTCAGCAAATTCTTCCCAATTTTGGATGCTTTAGGCAGGCTTGCACTGCTCTTGCCCATTTGGGCATGGTTGTATGTTTCTCCAGAAAACAGCTTCTACATAGCAGCCTCTCTTCTAACCCTACAACACCAGACAAGCCCAGTAACAGAGAATAGGACTTGTGGCTACTTGTACAATACAAAGCTGTAAAAATAAGCATCCTCCCCTACCCTGATGACAGTGCTTGAACTCAGTGACATTTGTATGGGGCAAATAACTCCATGGAGTCCATCTGACTTACTCCAGACTTCTACTGAAAGTCACCAAGATTGGCATCTCCTTCTTAGCTGATAATCTGTTGTGCTTTGCTTTACTTGTCAATTTAGTTATCTGTGAACACAACTGACAAGAGCACTCAAAGGGACTGTTCTGCAAACTGATACTATATCTCAGAGGAAGCATTTGCAAAATGTCAGTATCCCAGTAGAGATCCTGGAATAAACAGTTCCAGTAAAGCAAATATATTCCCCTTGACAGTAAGCAATGAATGTATGGCTGGTCTAGGTTTTTTCCCATTAGCTTCCTGAAGTGTCAGGCCTGATACCAATTTGAATTCTGGGGACTGTTCTTTCAGTGCTTGAGCCAGAGACATGGGAATATTTCAAGGGCAAAGTGCTAGTTTGGAAAAGCCAGAAGAAAAGAGAATCCTTGCTCAGCGTCTGTCCCACCAAAGATCTGTGTGTATTTGAAATGATCCCACCCAACGGCTCAAAATAAGTAAGTTGTA
Organism: Excalfactoria chinensis; assembly: GCF_039878825.1. Classification (NCBI taxonomy): domain Eukaryota; kingdom Metazoa; phylum Chordata; class Aves; order Galliformes; family Phasianidae; genus Excalfactoria; species Excalfactoria chinensis. The sequence continues at coordinate 51,308,023 of NC_092825.1, read as the reverse complement.
ATTTGACCGTCTCGAGAAAGAGGAAAGGAAAAGTCTGCTACTAATACAAGGCAGACGGGTAGCAGTCCTCTGCATTTCCCAGGTGAGACTGAAGGGGCCAGTCTATTGCTCATTCAAAGCTGACAAGAGCTAACATTATCTCGCTCACAGGGAAGAAACTGTCCTAAACCAAGTATCTTTATGCAAAAACACACATGCACAAAATAAACCAAACAAAAACCCCCAACACTACTGCCCACCTCATTTAGCTGTCAAAAGCTTTTACAGTCATCCTTGAGCATGAACCGCAAGAGCCTGTCCATGTCTATCAGTTGGTTAGTCACAGGAAACTGGGTGCATTTTAGAGATTCCATTGTCCTTTCATTCCTGTGTTTATTTGTCTTCCTCTGCAGTGCCCTGAAAGTGATGGATAGTTTGTTGACTTCTGAACCTGAAGTTAGCTTTTTGAGTTGTGTCTCATGTTGGAGAAGCATACCAAGGGGAACGGGAAAGATTTCAAAGATTTTGTGCAGCGAAGGATGGCAGCAAGCCATTAATTATGTGCAAAGGAATAATAACAGATAAGCTTTTTTTACTTTATTTTTTTGCAAGGTGAGCTATTGAGTGAATAGCTGCTGCAGAATGACTACAGCCTACGTAACCAACTAGGATTTTACAGTCTTTGTATGAAGATATTTAAAAAGATTAGCACAGCTTTGGTAGGATACATTGGTATGCTGGGATAACAAGGCCCTTTAGAAAGCTTTGGAAACTTCTTCCCCACCCCCCCATCAAATTACCTCCAAGTTCTTATTTATTATTACTCAGAGAACACATTAAGCGCACAGTGTGCATTGTAACAAAGTCATGGCCCCTGCCCTGAAGATTTTACAAGTCTGAGGTCTTGATCTAATACCCACTTAAATCTGTGTGAGACTTTGCCCGGACTTCCATGTGGGTTGGATCAGATCCTTATACAGCATTTCACGAGACTTAGCAACAGTTCCTGTTACACTCTAGCATGCTCATCTAGTTCACTGCAAATTCATGTCTGAACTGTTTGTTCCCTGCAATAGTCCCATTAAATACAATGACAACATTTGCTCCTTGGAGCACTTACTAACCTGGGCAACTGCAGGCAAAGGGAGTAGGAAAACAAAAGATGAAGGGATGGAAGTGAGCATGTTGGTTGCTAGTGGATGTTTGCATTTGTGATGGCACATTAGGCTAAAATCCTTACCCTTCCTCTCTGCCTGAGTATGAGCTGAGCAGTGGGGAAATCTCAGAGGGCACAGGCCCCCCACCTTCAGCCCCATCCACCTTCCAAAAGAAAGCAGTCTTCATCCTAGCTTTACTTTGGTTCACTGTGGTTTACTAGGGGAGGGGGGGAGGAATTGACAACCCCTTTTCTGTTATCACTGTACCAGCTCTGCAAGGACTGTGCTTGTCATGGACATTTGTGAACACTTGTTCAGAAAGACTTCTTTTGTACGGTTTAGCTTCAATACAAATGCTTTAGGCCTCAGTGCAGCAAAGTAATTAAGTATACGCTTGACTTTAAGTCCATGAATGATCTCCGAATCTGCCTCTTTGTGCTTAGAACAAAACCCGTTAAAAAAAGGAATAGCTTGAATGCCAGCAGCCCAGCTGTTCTCGAACAACCCTCCAATAACAAATCCGAGAGCATTTGCATTGGTAGAAACAAAAGTTGGATAAGGCGGCTGATTCACTGTCTGGCTTCTAGAGACATTTTATAAATAGCTGCGAGAAAAACACAGAAGGTTTTTTTATTATTATTACTAGTTGATAAAACATGTTGACAGAGTCCTTTTCAGGATTGTAACTTGGGGGCAGCATGTCTTTTTTGGACAGCAGACGCATGGCAAACAGTTTATTTGCTGAAGAAAGCCAGATGCTCTGTGTCCTTGGCAGGCGATTTGTAAGATTAAGGGAAATCAAGCTAGTGACTGGAGTGTGGTAAATAAGGAAAATAAATAAATAAAACAGTTGCACTGCCTGCAAGAAACTCTCCTGTCCTTTTTGGCAGGACAGCTGGTTTTCAGCTACTTCGCTCCGCAGTGTGTGGCTGACGAGGGGAGAGAAGGCCACCTGAGGGGATGAGTGTTTCTTGTTTGTCAGCCACTGCCTTCCTAGCCCGGTGCCTCTGTGTGAACAAACTCCAGTGCCTCCGTGGAGTCTTTCATGGAAGATTTATGGGCATGGCATTGAGCAGCTGATGTGATCTGCACATGAAGTACTGGCAGTGTACATGGCAGCCATCCTCCATCAAGCAGCAACCCAGCCTGACTTTGAAGCTGTTATTCTGGCAAATCTCTGATAAATAATAACATGGAGATCAAGGGCCAGAAAACAGGAAATATGGATCAAGCCCTTCATGTGGGGCTTGATCCATAGCTGACGCAGATCAGCGTCATGCCATTGGAAGAAGAGAATTTGTATAGACTCAGACCAGCTGAACACCAGAGTTACCAATAAAATAAAGTAGTTCTGTGAATAAACAGAATACTAGCAGAGGAAAAAATAGAGAGGATGAAGTTTGTGTTGTTTATCCTTTATGCAGCTGGACTTTTCTTAATTTTTCTTTAGCAGATGTTTGTGCTATCACTGCTTTGAGATCAAGATATACTGCTTTCAAGATGGATCAGAGAGGGGCAGGAGGGCTGCAAAATATTCCCTGCACCATTAGAGTTTGTCAACCAGTGAGCTAGAGAGCCTGCGTAGTAGATTTTTGAATGTTGTCTGATCCTTATGAATTACACACGCTCTTACCTTTGCCGTGCCTCTGGGTATAACACTACCTTTCCTTTGATCAGACTTCCTCTTAAAGGGGAAGACTGACACTACTTCAAATTTCATTAGAGTAAGTCCTCTGTCACCCATGGCAAGACAAATGTGGAGATAGAAATCTCCCATTTGTATTCTCTCCAGTAGAGGTTCTAAAGATTACAGCATCTGAACATCTTCCAGCAGCACACGACTATGACAGTATCTGTTCTATAGTGTCATTCTCTTACCTTCATTCACCTAAGAGGCTTGTGGGTTCAGTGAAGGCATTGTGTGGTGAGAGGACTTGAGGTAAAAGGCAAATGGTCCTTTATCATGAGAGCTATGCTCTCATTCATACCAGGTTTATTTCTCTTCACATAAGCACTAAGGGATAGTGCAGAATTATGAATTACTTAACTGTCATTACACCAGGGTAAACCAGAAATGGACTCATGACTTACTAGAATAACAAGAAGGACACCCTAGAGATTGTAAAAGTTCTTGATTTTAACAAAGACCCCCATTCCTGCCTTGGCAACTAAATCCAGATGGGACGAAAGGGAGAGGGAAAAACGTGAACAGTGTGACCAGCAGAGTCAGTTGGTGCTGCCTGAATCCTCCCAGAGGAGAGGAATTTGGGGGAAAAAAAGAAGGTTAGGGGAAGTTCCAGTACGAGTTATACCTCTTTCTTAGGAAGCTCAGGCCCCAGACAAGAGATTACATTTGCAGTCCCTCTTTTTGTGTGGATGGACACCCTCTCTATATCTATTCAGGTCTGGGAGTTGACACGCTTTCCTAGTGACTGAGGACTACAGCAGTTAGGGCAAGGAATACAGACTGGGAATGATTGGGAGAGATGAGCTGCTGGCTTAGGACCTTGGAAATGTCCTGATTGTTATTTAAAAAATTTTTTTTGAAAGGCCTATTTTTAATTACTGTAACATTCTATTAATATTCAAGAGAGATAAATTAGGACCATAATTCTATTTTGAGATTGTTTTTGTCTGAGTATTGGTTTGGATTGCAAACCAGCACTTTGGCAAACTCACACTTTCCTGCATTATGGGAGAGCAGTCCTTGGCTGGACCAAGTGGGACTGGAGTTAGCACTGACTGGACACGCTCTGACTGGGTGCTTGGTGGGATTTTGGTGAAGCTGTAACCATTTTGTGTGAGACTCCAATGCCTTCAGCTGCTGGAATCTAAGGCTAGGGATTACATAGCGTCACATAAAAGAATACAAATAGTCAGATGTTGGGATTTTGAGAAGTGTTTAATGTGACACTTTGAAAAATGTGTGTATTTCATAATTTCCCTTGAATTGCCTAAACCTAATCTGGTGTGGGTCGTGTTTTCTTTAAACTGCCTCCCCACAAAACCATCCTCCATAATAGCGTACCAGACTATTTATTCCTGGGATGGCTTGCATCACACATGAAAGAATTTAATAATAGCACTTGGATGGTGTACTGTTATTTGTGGAGGAAAAGGTTGTGTTTTGTGCCTACGCTGGCAGTGAGTGGCTACAGCTTTTGGTAGCAGAGCATTGGATTGCTGTGCCGCTAGCAGACAGGGGAGTGTGCCTGACAGCCAGCCCTGTTGTTGTCACCATTGCAGAGCTGGGGCATCATGCTCCTCTTTTCAGGCTCTGTTATTTATATTGCTCTGTAAATAAAACTGCTGCATTTTCCCTATGATAAATGGTGAGGAAAACACTGCAAGTAACATGAACAGTGGAGTTAAGTGGGAGTATCGTTCTGTTGATATTTACCGGTATCCTCATGTATCCTGCTACACAAGGGAGAAATTGGTGGCTGGTTATTATTTCTGGAAAGTGGTCATTTTTAATCCCTAGTATTTCTTCCTTTCCTTCCAGCTCTTGTATTGTTTGCCAAGTTTTGCTTTCAGATGTTCTGGAAATGCCCTTATGGCAGCAGGAAAATGCAGCACTGCCAGCACTGCCTCACACCCAGCTCACACTTTCTTCTCCCCATTCCACTCAGCTGCACACTCCCTGGCTTTACAAAACAGAATCTTTACTTCTGCTTCAACTCTGCATCCCATCTCTAACATTTCCTTACTTTGGTAAATATAAAAAGCAAACACTGTGGTTTCATTTCCTTGTGGCCTGGGCCTTTAAGCAGAACATAAGTCTTTTTATTTGAGTATTCCATGCATGCAAATTTATAGCATAGTATTTCGTATACAAACAACCTCCTGGTTATATATGTAATCAATTACTTTTTTTTTTTTTTTTTTTTTTTTTTTAGGGAAATGAGCAATCAAATCAAAGGGGATATTATGTAGATTCATCTTTAGAAAAATTAGTTCAGGTAGGAGGGAAGAAAGCAAAGCTTACTCTTAATCAAGAAAATAACGCACTGTTCTAGAAATGCTGTTAATGTCTGTTGTTTTGTGCTGTGGACAGGACAACAGATCTTTTGGGAAACAAAAAATAGCAGTGTGGACTGGGCATCTCTAAGCCACACACACATTCAGTGTGGTAAACTGAGGAAGCGAAAGGCCTTCTGCTCCATTCCCTGTGCTTCTGTCAGCCGTGTTAGCAAAATACTACCATTGGCAGTTAAGGGTCTGCCAAACGCATTCCCTTCTTGGTTGCAATCACTTTTCTTTCCATTCTGGAATTGACTTGCATGATTCCAGTGGCTCTTCAGTCCTATTGGCAGCAACCTATATATTTTGTTGCTGGAGTAAGCATGGCAGGTAATGAATACTGACAGGAAGCAAGTTTTTCAAATCACTTTACTAAGTAGACATGAACTTCTAGAGAGGGAATTGATCCTCTCAGTTATCATCTGTCGGGATGGGGAAAAAAAACACATACTTGGTCTTCAACTTTTAGCAGTTTCGTGTATTTGTGTGTGTGTGTGGTCTAGACTCCTGTGCAATTTAGTCATAGCCTAGCCCTGATTTTCCCATTGTTTTACATCTAAGTCATGCTCAGCACTTTCCAGCCCTCTTGCCTTTCCCCAGCAGTGTTTATAATTTACCACCTAAAAAGGATAAAGGTTTTAGAGTAAGTTTCAATCTCTCCCTCACTGCTAAGCATCCTGATGGAGTACGGTCTTGCCATCACCTTATAAATCAACTGTTCCAGAGGGGAAAAGGGACTGCGAAGATAATTACTCTGAAAAACTTGAAATGATGTATGCCTGAAACAGCTGGGAAGACTGCTAATGTGTAATAGAAAGCCTTACATAAAAGAAGTGGTGATGGGTTTTATATATATATGTATATTTACATGTATATATATATATATGTCTCCTTCCTCCTCAAATGCTTGCAGACACTTGTCAATACAAAATGATGTCTTCGAGTTGTTGTGCATCCACACAATCACTGACCACCGATAAGCTGTCTGGGATGAGTCAGAGCTTCAGGAACTTGAAACAGGGTAAAGATTCCCCTTTGGTTCCTGCTGTTCCATCTTCATGAGGTGACCCCCATCTGGCCCAAAGTCTGTATGAGAACTGTGAGGCAAGGGGACCAAGTCTGCCTGCCTTGCTATCCCTATGCCCAGCACCGTCCTCTGCCCCACCACTTTGCTTTGAACTTCGATCCTACCTTCTTTTTATTTTCTCAGTGATTGAGTTAAGGTCCAAGATTTAAGCTAGTTGGTTTAAATTCAAGCCATATGAGACAGAAGTGATTTTCTTGGACAGGAAAAATAATCTTGGGGAGTTTATAGGACTTACAATTGCTCTGTATTTTCATGGAGTATGAACACAATTTGTCTCTCTACTTCTCAATCTCAATGTCTTATTGGATCTTATTGGATTAACTTGTTGTTCTTGGAATTTCCATTTACTGGCAGGGTCTCAGAGAGCCTTTTTTTCACATTTGGTTAGCCTGAAGTTTGCAGCCTTTCTTCTACAATGTGAGACTGCTTACACACATGACCTCTGCTCATCATTTTCTCCTCACCATATTTGATTCAAATTCATATCTGTCTGCCCGTATTTCAGTCCTTCTTGGATTGGGGCTGACCTAAGCAGAAACCCTGGATAAACAGAATCACAGAATCACCAAGGTTGGAAAAGACCTACAAGACCATCCAGTCCAACCGTCCACCAATCACTAATAGTCATGGTTAGCCAGAAGATGGTATTAATGCTTCTGCTGCTTGCTGGGCAATCTTTTGGCAAATGTGGAAGTCACCAAAATGAAGAATGGCACGATATGCATGGCTTTCAGTGCTTTATGGAGAGTTGTGTACCCAGGAGAAGCCTCTGAAAAACCCTTCTGGTCTCTAAGTGTCATAGGTACATGTATCTGAGCAACTTGCTATAAAAAGCTGGACACTTACGTTGCCACACTTCAAGTGAAACAGGAGCCTGATGCAGCATGGTTGCAGTGCAGTCCTTTCCCCCACCTGCACAGCAGCGTCTGCAGTTCTTCACACAGAAGTCAGACCCTTCTAAGACCCAGACATTCATATTCCTATCAAAATCTGAACAATGGATTTTTTCCATCAACGGTTTTAGGCTTTCAGCCTCAGCTGCAAATGAAAAATTCATCAGGCGAAAGCTAAAGAAGTCACACCTGTCAGCCTGACACACTGTTTATCTCGAAGATTTTACTTCAGAAAGTATAAACAGTAGAATATTTATTTTCCTTCCTGCCATCTATGAGGCCATTCAGCAATTTGAGTGTGCTCATGCACAGCTTTCATGGGCCAACCTTAATTGCACAGCAATGTGCCATAAAAACAAAGATTAGGCATTATTATCTAGGAACCAATTTTACATTTTTCTCCTCTGACTTGAACTGTTTAAAATATAGGGCACTATCTCATTTTGGCTCTACATAAATATCTCAGTTGTCAAACTGCCCTTACTCAACCAGCCAACTTTTCTTGGTGGTTGAAAATCATAGTGTTTAATTGTGTCAACTGAGGTGAAAAATGTTATTGGTTCACCATCTGGCTGCACCATGTATTTAAAAAAATTAACCAACACAGAATGTGGGATTTCAGGGCCCGAAAAAATATTTTAACCATTACAAATGAATATGATGCAAGGATAGAAGAAAGAAAATATACAGCTTATGTGTTTTTTTTTTATCCAGGTGCGTTCTTGCTTTCTCCTCAAATCTTCCAACCAGTATGTGATTTACTGGGGTGTGACAGGAGCCCAAGGAATCAGTAAGAAGCTTCTGACAGATTTCAATAACACTTTGATTAGTCTGTATCTGCAGTCTTGGAGATATTCAATAGCCATTGTCAACTATATGAGCAGAATTAACACGTAAAAAGCAAGATGGACTAACGTGAAATGCAGTGTTTCGGGTCCCAGTATTTACTGTAATTCTGGTGACCTCCTCTATTTCACACCAAAGATGGAAGTAGCTCAGTATGGAACTTCATAAACTGCTATGTGCAGGAAGGAAAAGCATCCTACCAGTTATTAACTTTTAGCACTCACTGAATGCTCTTTGTGCCGGACAAAAGTGTTGGCAAGCGGTGTAAGCCATCTGCTCCAAGGAGTAGGTTCTAAGGAGGTGGTATATGGTATTTGAAATCCCTTTTGTACGACTCTTCACCAATGAACAGTGCAACTGTGGCATTAGCTCTTAGCTAGGAATCTGCCAGAGAGGAAGCTTGAGGGTCTGGACAAGAGGGGAATACTTTGACTTGCATCAGCCCTCGTTTCCAGAGATTGCCTTCTGTGTTGTGCACATATAATGCTACAGTATTTTTAGGAAGAGAAATGCTAATGTGGATTTTTATTTCAGTAGCTGAGCTGCTTGTAATCCCTCTTCATAGCTCATCCATTGTCATATGTGGATATAACCAGAGGTGCAAACTACAGTAAATTTAAGATGGAAAGGGACAGTTAGTCCTACTAGCCTCTAATCCTGCATTGTGTGGGCTACTACACTCCACCCAGTGACCTACACCCTGAACCAAAATATTTACCTTGAAGAAAAACCTCTGCATCTTCAGGCAATAAGAATATTTCATGCTGGAGGCAAATAGCAGGAAAAACTGAGATAAGTACAACTTTCATTATACTGGTAATGATAGGATGAAGTACATACTCGTCTTCACAGCTTCCTCTGATAAGGTGGGAACACTGCTAAGTCCTTGGGAGGTTTTCAAATATGAACCAAGAGGGCAAATTTTGGTGGCAAGTCCATGCTGGAGAGCTGTAATACACAGTTCTTTGGCCAAGGAAGGTAATCTGAGAAGTAGGCACTGACTCCGCTTGGATTGAATCACCTCAGCCGGTAGTGTTTATAGTTATACAGTTAAACAAGGCTTTAACCTCTAGGACCCCTTATTGCACATTAGTCTTCTCCAAGAATGGAATCTGATTTGCTGTAAGAAAAGGTTGCCCAGTAAGGATTTTACTGGAATCTATCATCATTTTTTCTTCCATGAAGTCTCAAGCATTATATATGATTGAAAAGTCAGATACAATGCTCTCCAGCATTATAATACTTTCAGGACTGATGTGCAGTTCAGATTTTTGCTCCATCAGGATTATGTTTTCTCTAAGGTGATCTTCTATAGTGGAGATTTCCTTAGTAATAGCCCATATCAGGTTGGTCAGTCTCCCATGTGCTTCGGGACTTGCCACCTAAATGTTTGTGAATGTGACAGTTCAGCAACATGTTCTATGATACACAGTTTGTTGCATGGTCGCTCAGATGTTTCTAAGCCCTACTTTTCTGCAGAAGATTTGTAGTGAGATTCTTCTGCAGAGCTGGGAAGAGACTGAGACACAAGGTATGAGAGAACTGCTTATGGCAAGGTCACTAGGATGCATGGAGCTCACTTTGCCAAGATAAGTAGCCTCTGGTCTACTCACAGGCAATTTTAATAGGGGCCAATGAGACAACACAATGTGAGGAGTGTGAACTGCCATGAGGTTGGCAGTCTCTTTTTCCTGACCTTTGTTTTTCCATAGGGTTGACTCAAACTCTCCCCATTTTGCCCCAAAGCTTTAAGCACCGCCTTGATGTCAACCTGGCAGTGGTGGCCTTACTGTGCGCCTTGGGTCCCAGTGGGCACCACACAGCACTCTCATGCTCACAATTGCATTCCCCTGAGTGATCAAGGAACTTATCCATGGGACGGGGCTGCCATGGGGGGCTGGCCAGCAGTGAGGGCTAGCTGTGGGTTGAACATAGCAGGAGAAAGGCTAATGATGTGCAGGGGCAGAGTTATTGTCCCAGCTTTCTTCTTTCATAAAAGGATGAGGCTTTACTCTATATTCCCCTGACATCTTACTGGTAATTTCTTCTTCATTTCCTGCCTTAAGTTGTCTAATACTGTTATGCCAGCCCAGTGGAACAGAAATCTTGTTTTCCAGTCCTAAGGCAAGGTTTGCTGTGAAATGAAAAGACACGGTCCAGCTTTAGTTTTAACATATTGTGCTAGTAACAATTCACTGAGCTCTGGCATTCTGCTTGGTCAAAGGGCATTTCCTCCCCTCCCTTCTTCCTCCTTCCCTCCCTCCCTTCTAGCTTCTTATGAAAATAATAAAAATAGAGTGTTTTTTGACTGGGTGGAGAAATTGCATTCAGATCACATAATGTCTGAGGCCTGGCAAGACTTTGTGAATCTGTTCTGGTCTTTGCTAAGTGGATCAGGGTGCCCTCCAGTCTAGTAGCAAATATGTTAGGGAGGGAGAGGAAAGGAAAAAAAAAAAAAAAAAGAAAGAAAGAAAGAAAGAAAAGAAAAAAGAAGGAAAATAAAAGCTTGTAGTACTATTAATTAAAGAAATGGGCCAGTATGATTTGCAGCCTTTGACCCTTCTCTTTGTTATTTATTTATTTACTTAGAATGTAAGAAATTCTGGTCCTCATCACGGTGGAAAAATAAAGTCTTTGTGGTTGTAACCACATTACATAGTACTCACTAAAACTGGCACTTCTATAGGTCTTTTATAATGTGATGAATGTGTCTGGGTGAGGATCTTTGCAGGGTCTTGTGAGCGTGCACATATCAACCCGTTCCCTAATCAAACGGAGATTAATATATCTGAGCACAGATGGACTCCCAAGCCAAAAGATAGGAGCCTTAAAGGCTCCAAATACGCATCTCTCTCAGCTGACAGGACACTGACAACTTGCATCCTCCCGGTCTGTCACTGAGAGGTCTCAAACTGTTTGAATTAACTGGGTCTCTCCTAGGGCTTTATCCCCTGCATTAGTTTTGGAGGCAGTTGTGTGCTGCTGTGCTGGACCTGCTTTCTCTCAGGCTTATATCTCAAAGCTCCCAGCTCCTTCACAAGCCTGATGGTGATATCTAAGTTTGCTGCTTCTTCCCTGCTACAACATTTCCCTTGGGCTGCTATCAAAGAGTACAGCAACATGTGCCTTCCTGTTTTTTTATTTGTGTGTACGTGTGTTGTTCTACTAAACATGAACAGGAATTTCCTTTCCCGAGTCTAGACATCAGCCACTCACTATTTCTGTAGCTTGCAAGCAGACTGTCTGCTGCCCTGGACCCTTTAATTTTTCCCATGAGAGCAGCGAATTCACACTGGGCTGATAGAGGAGGCCTTGTGCGATACCCCAGTGTATGGTCTGGTTTGTGCTCATGGTATTTTGACTGCACTAACACTCTTTACCGAACTCTCCTGGCACGTAATAGCTTGTTGTTTCTCTGCTTCCTGCTGCAGAGCCTTCCCTTGGACATCCTGGTGCTGACAGAGCACCTGTCCTGCTCAGAAAGGGCAACACGGGGACCCCACGCCTGCCTGCAGTCCACTGGCTAAGATGGCTTCCCTGCCACCTCGAGGCATCTTGATTTGATTTTGTCTCTCTTCTTTGTCTCTGGGGCCATGTGTGGCTGAGAGGGTCTGGAAAAAGTCTCCTCAGGATGCATCCTGGTTTTGCAGGCTTGCAGGACATGGGATGCTTCAGACAAACAGATTTCAGTGCAAATTAAGGCTGTCGGTACTTTCCTGAGATTTGCTGAGAGCAACAGATGGAGCCTGAGTGGTCACTTTTCATAGGTTTTCTTAGTGGCTACTGTAACATGAATTTCCCAGGAACAGGAGTAAGACAGAAATCTCAGAGAAATGACTGCCAGGAGGATCCAAGTGCTGGTAGGATTAGTCCTGGTGTACATCAAGGGTGAGCAGCCCATGACTGTGCAACAGATACTGTAAAGCAGAAGAGAAAAAGATCAATGAGGTCACTGAGAGTAAATTCCCACAGCACAAATGACTTATCTTCCCCCTTTTCAGCCTGTGACTGTCCATCTGCATAAGTTTCTGTCTGTCTGTCTGCCCGCCTGCCTGCAAGTCATTCCTCTTCCCTCAGGAGCTTTTGAAGTGGTTGGCTAATTTCAGCCAAATTAGTTGAGTGAGAAAGATCTCAGCATTGCTAAGATCTTGGGAGTTTCTGGAAAGTAGGCAGATGGCTTGGAGAAAGAGCCTCTGCCAGAACCTCGTCTAGAAGGGTCTGCGGGATGGACTGAATCCCTGTGGCATTCTGTGGGATTACGACAGGTCCTCAGGCAGGGCAGCAGAAAAACAGACTTTAGTGCTCCTGCTTTTAATGTTCATCTGTGCAGACTACACCGCACTGCAGGACAAAAGGAAAGTAAATATCTAGCTGTGGATACAAACAGTTGTACCAAACTGTTTTAAGTCCTACAGTTTTCATACATCCATTCCTATGCCTCTACGCTGAAACACACCCATAGAGACAATTACATACATACACACTGTAGAGAAAATTACTACAGTCTTCTCAAGACGTCTCACTTTGGGCTCCCTTTTGCAGCCTCTCAAGGATATAAGTTGCCAGAAGAAAAGAATTCATTACCGTAAGTTTTATGTTGTAAGAAGGAAAATCCAAAGTTTCCAGGTGATGTGGTATTTCCTGAGGAAATAAATAGCTAGAGGCATGCCTGCAGCATAGCTGGTATAGCCAGTATTGTTGAAGGAGGCCAGAAGAGTTAGAGATTAGGCAGACAAGGAATAAACATTGCAAACTTTGTACCAGGTGAGGAAGTAGCATGTCCTAGGAAGCGGTGACAAAGTGCTGCCAAGTGGTGAGTAAGCGTGGAGTCTCAGTGGGGCTGGAGGAGTCTGGGCTGTGTCTGCTCAGGAGCAGACGTGTCCCATGCTGCTCAGGCCTGTTGCCTCCTTTGCTGGTCTCAGCCCTCAGGACAAATGCTGAGGACCTACAGAGATATCAGGGAGGAATTAACAGAGTCAATTTGTTGTTAAACCCACTCCTGACAGCTGGAGATGTGAAGAAATCCAGGTGATGGGTTTATCTGAGCAGGAGATAGAGAGGCCCCCTCGATCTCAGCATGAAGTCTCTGCGTGTGCTAAAGGACGGGACGCTGAAGGCTCTTGTTGTGTCTTGAGCACAGCAGGATGTAAGACTTGGAAAGTGATAAATCCGGAAAAATCTAAATTGGAAATGAAACTCAAATGTCTTAACTCTGAAGGCAACAAATGTCTGGAATGGCTAACTAAGGATGTGGTAAATTCTCCAGCATTCGGAGACAAAATCAAGATACCCTGAATCTCCCACAAGGTAAAAGGCTTGATTCAGAGATCAGAGGGTGAAATTCTGTGGTGTGAGTTATGCAAGAAGACAAGCCAGCTGATCAGTCTGGTCTGCTCTCTCCTTCAGAAATATGAATCAGTGTTGTAGCAAGGATACAGGAGAATTACCAGGAGACAAGAAACAGAATAATTAAATAACCGCAGCATTTTCAAGGGTTCACATCAAAGGTTGGACTTTTTATTTATTTATTTCATTTCATTTCATTTATTTATTTATTTTTAAGCAGCAGTGCCGATTTGGAGGAAGATCTTGGGAATGGAGGAGGTTGTGTTGTTTCCCTACTTGGAAATGTGCCCGCTGTCCAACTCTGACCTGAGAGATAAAGTTGATCTCCAGGCTGGAATTTCATGAACTTGTTCATGGGCAACATTTGTTGGAAAATTGTTGGGATTCCTAGGTGGGCTTATTCTAAATCATAACTCGCTTCAAGATGTATTTGTCAGTCTTCAGTAGTACAATAAAGCATGGTCCTGCATAGAACAGATTTATCCAAATGGGTTATTAACCAGGATTAGGGCCAAGCACATGTCAGTTTGACTGATTAGCTCAAAATAAACAAACCTGTGAGATAAGATTTGCTTCTTCTTCTTCTGGTTGTGCATGCTCAATAGATGATGGGAAATGGCACGTTAGGTAGGAGGTAAAATGACTCATGCCCTGCTGTAATGTGTAGAAGTCAAAGCAGAGGAATTCAGGAATTTTCAGTCCATGGGTAGAATATGAGCAATGGCCCAGATCCAGGAAACTCTGCAGTGGAGATGGATCCCCTCAAGGTGTGGAGCCTCTCTGTCTTAGAATTGTGCAGGTGTACAGATTTATTTTGGCAGCTAAAACTCTCCAAGCACTGACATTGCTATCATTTTTGTTATGCCACACACATTAAAGTTCTGATAGCCAATAATAATAGAGAAGAGAAACTGTTGTTCTTCCATGTGAATATTAGTTGGTCTGGCCAAGTGAGGAATACAAACAATTTTAATGCATTTTCAGTGACAGAAGAGGTTTATATTACTTTGTTCAGTCCATGTCATCAGCATGCAAAATGTTAAAAATGTACAGACCAAACCAAATTGCAAGACATTATGGAATTGTACTAAACTAAAATCCATCCATGTACATTGAAAACTGTTAGTCCAGTCCATTTGCTACGCAGCTTTACAGAGAACTTGCAAGTCAGAGTAAAGTCGTAGAGATGAAAATGGCATTCCCTTTTGTACAAGAAATAATTGCTTGCTCAAAGAATCCCCCCCCCCTTTTTTTTTAATGTTCCTAGTGAAAAAAATGGATTTTGCATTACAAAGTACTCTGTTTCAGTAAGTGTGTGGATCCACGAATCCAATTTCTTGTCATTCAGAGAATTATATTCATGTTATCATTTTCTAGATGAAACACTGATATTTTTCAACTTAATTTTCAGTTCTTATTTTTACTTTCAGAAACTTAAGAAAGAATTTAGCTATCCAGATCATTGCTGAGTGAATCCTTTTAGCCAACCTAGTAAAGGCTTTAATTTCCTGAAGCACTGCACTGTGAAAGTGAAGTGACTGGTGAGAAGGAAGAGCTGGTTTAGATCAGTTGGAAATTTAAACAACTCTTGCTGAATGCTTCTTACAATTGTTCTTCCCAGTGGGCAGATGTACCAACACAGTAAAAGCTCTACACACAAACTTCCTTGAAAACTTGATGATTTTTACTATGAATTGCAGAATTTAGTCTTTCAAAACACTGCTTTGATCACTTTGGATCTTATTTTATTTGTTGTCAGACTGAAGGTGATGATGTTTATAAGCACTACAGGAATATTATGAGAATAACATTCTGAAAATAGGAAAGATTCTCCTTTTTTTTTCACTGTAGCCCTACTCCAATTGTTGGGTCTAGTGGTGCCATTTCTTATGTTGTTCAGGCAAAGAAATGTGCAGAGGCACAATTCCTCCTCCTGTCATAGCTTGGTCTCTTCCCTGTGTGTGCTCCAGCTCAGCTACTGGCTGATCTCCAAAATCAAAGGGAAGGTCTTTTGTATTTATGGCTTCTCTCTGTCTCATTCTCTGCACTTTTACCGCAATACTGCCTCTGCTTTCCCTCTCTCCTTTTAGTTAATAGCAAGTGTTAAGATAAAAAATCACTAATTAGTGTACTCCCACTTTTTCTTCTTGGGTCCTCTTACTATTTTCATAGCATATTACTCTGAGTCATATGGAATATCACTGAGAAGCAGTTTAATCTAATCTAGTTCCTAGAAATGCATGGGCTTATTTTTGCATATTTACCCTTTTATTTTTTTAAATGATATTCCTTGAAAGTCTGATCCTTGAGCTGGGGAAACTCTGCTTTCTTAGCAAGCATGTAAGCAGTCTTGAGGGGATGGGAAGAAAAGATTTAGGATGATGAGTTTTGAAATTAATCTCGCCTCTTCTTTAGATACAAAACTGAAGTATTTAATTCGGGAGATTTGTTGCTCTAAAGTCCTGTCTAATCATGTGAGATGAGCACAGCGCATTCAGCAGATAATTCAGTTCTTAGCTAGACCCATCAACATCATTTTAAAAGAGAGAAGTGTCTTATAATGTATACATCCTTAGACAGATCACCCACTATTGTGAACCAGTAGCATCTATTTCATGGTGAGAAGAGATGTATCAGGTTATTTCAGCTTGTCCTTCCAAATTTTCCTGCGGAAAAGATTGATATTCCTCATTTTTCCCTCCTTGGTCAGAGCAGTTTTGCAGCGTTCATGCAATTCTCCTTATGGAATGATATTCTCTTGTAGCCAAATTCAGGTGTACTTCTGAACCTGACAAAGGTCTATAAGAACTTCTCTCCATTTCTCACCATGATCAGATTTTATGCACCTGTTGGAATGGGCTTAAAGAAACATAAATATGTGGGCAGCAGAGTCTTGCTTTGCCTTTGAGGGTGGAGAGAGTTTCGAGTGTGATCAGGGATCTGAATCGCCCTTAGGGTTTCTCTTCATAAGGTGGTATCAGAGAGGAGATAAAATGCCCAGTGAGCAGGGCACACTAAAAGAAATGCTTCCGAAGAGAATTTGCAACAACTTTGCGACCCACAGCAGTAATGGGTTTTTAGTCAGGGAGAATTCTCTGAGTGAAGGCCAATTTTCCTTTCAAGGTATATTTAGTTATTTAATCAAGCCTAATTATTCTTTCTCTCCTCACCGACAGTTAGATCACGGCACAAAACTGAGCACAGCCTTTCATTTTACCTTCTCTTGCTTCTCTATTTGACCTAGACTTTGGGGAGCCATTAAGTTGTCTGAAATATTGATTTAATAAAAGTAGGAGAATTAAAAAGGACAAAGAGACACCTGACTAATTGGCATTTCCAAGAGATTTTTGTAATCACCCAGTGGGGATTTTATAAGGTATGAAGTATTTGCTTTCACATAAATTTCTTCCACATTCTTTCTCTCATGTTTGCTTGGTAAACCTTCTGGAATAAAGATCACATCTGCCTCTCTGTGAGCCTTATACTTGGGAGGTAATTGAGTTGGCTCTTTGTTATGAAAGCATGTACTCGTTTAATTGCACGTATGTGTCTGTGAACGCACTATCCCTGCTTCTCTCCTAAATTTGATTTGGAATGAATTCCATGAAAGGCTCTTTTCCAGTGTTAATGGATAAAAGGTCTTTACCAAATGGAGAAGTATTCAAACACGAAACTTAATAAAGTTTAGTTTGAAAATTATTTTATTTTTTTTTTTTGCAGGAACTCTCTTTGAAAATGCACAGTTCTGAGAGTGACTTTTTCCTCCCCAGAGTGATTAATAGTAAGTATCTTCCATTCGTTGTGATCTGCAACCAGTTCAATTTTAATTTGGAAATATGGCATAAAAATGTGACAGCTTAATGGTATGAGAGTAACATATTCATGCTGTTGTAAGAGTTATTCGTTACATCCTGCCTTACCTTGCTGATCAGTAACACAGAACTTTGGAAGATAAGATCCATACAGTGAAATGAAAGTAAACACTGTGGTTAATTTCATTCCATTTCTGTGCTGGAGATGTTGACTGAAAGGTAGTAATGCAAGCAAGTATTCATCTTCAACGTGTTGCTGTCAGGAACAGTGGAGCAAAGTGCTAGGAGAGAGGTGATATGAGGACCTGGAAATCTGTCCCTGAGGCAGAGTAGAGACATTATTCAAGCAACATCAGGCAGTACAGATTAGGTAAACTATACTTAAAGCAGCAGAGTGTGTCAGTTTGACAGATGAACATCCTGTGGGCTTTTTTATCATTTTCCATTAATTTGAATTTTATTGTATGCCAAAGCTCAGCAACTTATTGTTACGAGTTGACAACCTGATATTTTTGTTCCACTTCTACTTAGCATTTGTTCAACAGTAACTCAGATAAAATTTTACATGAACTGAGTTCTGCTTGTATGAGGACAACGAGATTAAGGTCAGCTGAATGATGCACATTTGTGCCAAAGGATGTCACTCAACCTATGGCTTCCTCTGGGCTTAGGAGAGAAGGGATAGGGTCAGAAGAGTCTGTCTTTAAATGTGGCTGGTGTTTCTATCACAAGATGTACTATCAGCAGCTCAAGCATATTGTTTTGTGCCAAGTAATGTTTCAGCAGCATGTGGAGGAAACAAGTCTTCTTTTGTTTACTGATTCCTCAGTCATCCTCTGGCTGTTCCCTTTTCTGTCTTTTCCTGGAGGACTTGGATACATTTAGGTCTTGGGTTTTTGGTCTATCCCAGTGACAAGACTATAAAAGCAGCACATGTTTCCAAATATCAATATTTTCCAACCAAACTGCTTATGCTGGATTCATAGGGTGTTTGTAACAGAACACTTGATACTCAGCTGGGTGGTTAAGACCAAGTAAAGGATATGAAAACAGGACTCTCAGCTGAGTGCTATAACCACTGTTTCATTAAGCATAATAAGGAGCCAGACTCTGATTTCAAAGAGCAAAGAGACATTTATAAAATACTGTCAGCAAAATTGCAGTTCTGATTTCAAAAGTTATTCAAGCTGTACTTGACTACATTTACAGATCTTACTCATGTACCAGTTTATTCTGTGCACTGGGGCAAATAATCAAGTAGATTTAACACTGCACAGCACCATTCATAGTGTTAAGAAATTAAGACTTGTCTTTTCAAGAGCTGCATATTTCCGCATCTCCTGTGTCCTGGGTCACTGATCAGTAGGCTACTAATTAGAATCTGCTGCTTAAAGAGGTAGAGACTGATATTTTCTGCTCGTCTGCTCTAAGCAAAACCATGCAACCATGGTTGCATAGCTAGAGGTTAGGACAGAAGGAGAAAAGCATTCTTTGAAATTTGGTAGGCATTTGTCTCTGTCAAGGTTGTGAGATTTGTGGCAAAATTCAGAGCTAGACTGGATTAATACCTTCATGTCTTCCTTAAATTCTTGCATATATCCTAGTTCCATATGCATACTCATGAATGGCTACTGCTTAGGTATATATGAGGTATATAACAGCACAGAATTTTTTTTCTAGGTTTACCCAGGTGGAGACTATCAACATTTTGCTTCATAACTTTAAACTTTGACAGAGAACTGGAGTTTCTGCAATATTTCGGTAACTCTGATGTGTCTACTGTACAGGAAAATGCTTTATTATATGTTTTTTTCCCCCAGAAATAAAATGAAAACTGATATTTTTAGTTGAAGAGAATATCCTGAAGACTGCAGGTGCTCCAAATTGTATAATGATGCTGAAGTTTTCTGTTGAAGTATTTGCTATGAGCACATTTATTTTCATTTGCTGGTCACTTTTTAATATGCATAAAAAAGCAGTACTGTCCAGCTGACCTATGCATGGTCCTGGCACATTAATTGGTATCAGAAGATAATCTGTCTGGGAACCATTATCATGCCTAAGAAGAGCAGAAAGGAGGGCTGTGATTTTTGACTGGGCAGCCCTGGGCTGACATAGCTACAGGAGGGCTGAAGAAGGAATTGGGCCCTCCAGAACTTGCCACAAGGCTCCTCGAATTTTTCTTTTATCAAGACTCGATTTCATGATTAAGAGCATCATATTATATTACTTCACCATTGAGAGGATGATAAAGCTCTTAATACTCATCTTGTATCAAGCAGACACAATCCTGATTCATCAAAGGACACATCAAAAGAACAGTATTTGTTCTTCCCATCTACAGAGATTACAGAAGCGTAGTGAGAGGTAAGACAAACCCAACTAAGGCTGTTGGCTTAATTATGAGGAATAACAGGCCTACAAATTCTTAACACTAGGCATTTCTTCCAGAGTTTTGAAATTGGGCCAGACGCTTTGCAAGCATTGCATCACTGCCTTTGATGGAGTGATGTTCGTTTACACTAGTGAAGAGTTTCGGTCTTATTCTTTACTTTCAGAACCAACAGAGAAATCCAGTTAGGAATGATGATTTCAGAAGAGCAAGGCATAACAGAGGGTCTGCTTATCTGTGAGTCAGAGCTCACCTTGTAATTTATGTTGTGCGAAGCTTGGTAACAGTACTGGGGAGCCAAGTACTTCCTGATAACCGAACCTCCCGGAATTGTGCAGCGCTGCGGCTAATAAATCTTAGCGATGGCACACAGCTAAGCTGGGAAAAAATGAAATCAGCCACTCGGGCAGCTGAACAGCCGTCTCAGCAGTGCTGATTCACCCAGAATGATGCACTCCAAGGGGTTTTCACCACCTAAACAGATGTTCCCCTAGCACAGGATGCTTTCCATTTTTATATTGTTCATGCTGGATTTGTGTGTTGTAGGTCAGATCTTCAGCTGCTTGTAACCAGACCTGTCTAGTCAACTGCTGTCAGGGCAAGACTCATGCTCTCAGACCCCATCTCCTGCTTCCGTCTGCAGTGCAGGCCTCCGTCCCTCTGCAGGCGGCCCCGAGCTGGAGGAAAGCCATGGTACTGTGCTGCATGTGGCACTGTGTCTGCAGACAGGCTGTGCTGGAAGGTGTGCTTCCCAGCCGATGGGACACTGCTTCCACCAGACCCAGCTGCCTTTCCCCACAGCTGAGGAGGGTGGTATGGCATATCTCCTGTGACCTGGAGGCCATGCATTACCCTGCTGGGCAGCAAAAATACTAACCAAATTACACCGCTATAGCACATTGGATTTTTTATTATTATTATTATTATTTTTTTATGTTTATTTTTTGTCTTCTCCAACTTTCAGATTGTCACGTCTCAAAAAAAGATTTTATATTTAAAGGTTTCAGAGAACAGTCTGAAATATGCCTTTGCAGGTGCGAAACTGGGACATTACTGAGAGGCAGAGAGGGAAGAGGAGTATCACATAATTTAAGTATTAAGAAGAGTATGGAACTGTACAGTGCCAAGTGTGCTGAAGTACTAATCCTCATGTAAAACTACTGCAGTGCAATACAATAAATAGCAATAATGAAGACACAATAGCTGTTCAAGATTTCTATAAGTTTAGGAGCAGTGACATTTAGCAAATGATACAGCAGTCTCTTCTTAACTTGTGGTGCTTCTCAGGTGTTGTGGAACTCTAGATTCAATGTCACGTGAAGACAGACATGCTGTCTATGATGTATAAAAGGCAGAAATGCACACGGAAGTGTGTCTACTAAGTGCCAGTATTTAGCAGTGGCTTTTGTACACTGTGATGCGAGATAATGTGATTTTCCCTGATCTAGAGATGAAGGAATGAAAGTCTTATGTAAGGAGCAAGTGATACCTTTGCTGTCAGAGCACAGTGATCCCTGGCAGATGACTCTTTGCTGGTTGCCCCTGTAGCACTAAATATAAGATTTTCAAGTGTCCTGTCCAAGTGCCAGTCCAGATTTGAGGACTGAAATGCCAACACGGCATCTGTTGTGGGCTCAGGGCTTTGACTGATGGGACCAAGGGCTTTATTGTTGTATCATGTGTATTAGACCACTGGCAGCTTTGTTTCTGCCTTGGCTTCTAGTTCATAGGGAGAGGAGTCATGGGAGAAACCACAGGATTGGTGGCTGCCACCTGAAGAGCTTGTTGTAACAACCTGTGCACTGGGACTTCTCTCTTCTTACAGTACCCGAGACCAACTTTTGATTGTCCCACGCAGTACTTTGTCTAAGCTGTCATCACTGTTTTAAGATTCCATGGCATGATGCCTAAGGTACATATTAGTATGTGTTTACTGAAATAAGGTGCAATTCAGAAGGGCGCTGGCAATGTGCTTTGTTTTTTTTCCATTCAGTAATATCAGATTAATCCCAGTTTTCCATGTTTTCCTGTGAGTTTTCTGCAGAAAGGTTTTGGATAAAACTTGCCAAAATCTCATGTGAATTTACCCCATCCTTCAAAAGATTCTTTTCAGGTATTCTGGTTTCACTGGACCCCAAAACAAAAAGGGACTACTTGAGAACAACGTCTAGATTTTAGTCTGATTTAATCATTAATCATTTGAGATTTGTTGAAATGTTCATGAACTGTGCACTACTGAACCATAGAGGAATTCCTACTGAAACCTACACCCAGGTATGTTTTCTCATGTTACTGATTTTATGGAAATAGGGTAAGTTTTTCCTGCACAGTCTTAAAGGATATAGCCATCATCTCCTACTGAAAATGTGGCCTTCTCTTGCTGTGAATTTGTATCAGTAACAGAAGGGTAATACTGGACAGTTTCTATGTGGCCTATGAGATGAAGAGTGAGCAGCAGGATGAGTTGCCTTGAATGTCAGGTGAGTTATTGATGTGACTGTTGAGCATTTTAAAATGCTCTGCTACAGTGTGCTAGAAATATTCCCGTTTATGATGTCCATGTTTTTTTTCTTCTGCTATTTTTGGTAGCCTTCTTTTGGTTGAAAGAATAACACAAAGCTTATTAACAGGAGCAGACACTCAGGACCAGTATCATTCTCTCTGGAATGAATATTCTGGAGCCATGCCTTCATGTTATTACAGGAAGATAAGCAATGTTTTTCTGCAGCATGTAGCAGAAACCCTTATTTAGGTTACAGTAATAGAGCTGAAGTTCCTTAAGAGTTATTTTTAGCAATGGATATTTAACAGGGTTCTCTGTGCATAATTCTGTTCCCAAACGGTTGGGTATTGACTTAGGAAATCATGAAGTGAAATCAGTTATTGTGTTCCATTAGGAAAAGAACAATGAGCCAATTATACCCACACATTCAGAGATCATTAGTTTTTCTTTTAAATCCAGGGTAGGTTATGGCTGTCGGTTTGACCTCTGGTATGGAGGAATTGGTACAGGCAGCCCATGAAGGTGGTGGAGTCACCATCCCCGAGGGTGCTGAAGAACTGTGTGGATGTGGCACTGAGGACATGGTCATGGGCATGGTGGAGGTGAGCTGGAGGTTGGACTAGTTCATCTTAGTGGTCTTTTCCAGCCTTAATTTTCCTATGAGTCTATAAAATGTCAACAAACTTAATTGCAGCATCTCATGATTTTTTTCTGTCCATGCTAATGAATGGTTTTGTAGTCTTTCTTTATAAAGACTGCATTGGGTAGAGTATTTGCTTCATTGTATTCAATTATTATACCCTTCACAGTTTAAAGAAAATGCATGCCCTGTTTCTACTTGGAGTCCGTCCAGCTTCAGTTTCAACCTAGTGGATTTCATTATGCTTTTTACGCTATACATGACACCTACAGTTAAAAATCTCTTTCTTATAGTTACACTAGTTACCCTACCATCCAAGTATCTATGAGCTGTGATCATATTACCTCTTAGACTTCTCTGGGATAAATCAGATTAAACTTCTTTAGTCTCAGTCTGATTTCCAGACCACAGGTCATTCCTGTAGCTCTTTTCTGAACCCTTTCCAAATTTTGAATATACTTTGTGAAGTATGGATGCCAGAACTACATGTGTTATTTCAGCAATATTCTCACTAGAGCTATATACCGACTCTTTCAAACTCCCTTGCTTATTTATCTAAAGACTGGAATTGCTCTGGAGGGTCACGTTCAACTGATTATCTAATGTGAGCATGAAGTTGTTTCAAAGTTAATTACATCTGAGTTGCCTGGTTCATTGCTAAAAGAGTGACATAAAGCCTTTGTTGCAAGATGTCTGAGCTTGCTTTTTATTCTGAAAATGCAAGTAATACAGTTGACGGGGAATTAATCCTTATAACAGTCTTGTTCCCCACATCACTTTTACCACCCTATATCCCCTTTGTGTTTAAAACCTCTCCTGCAGTGGTTTTGGTTTTGTTTCTAACAGTTTTTGTTGTTTTGTTTTTGTCCAAACTGTTGGTTCAGACAAAACTGGTAGCTGTGGCTGGCACCAAGAATAGAGCCTTCCTGAATTCCAGCTTCCATGAATGATAGCTATTCTGCTAAAATTACTTTTAGAGATCCATTTGTTAACCAGCTTTTTAGCCATTTAAAGCTAATGGATTGTTACGTGGGAGTGAGTTAAACACCTTAAAAGGCCTAAATATTTTTCCCTTTTGCAGCTACTTCTGTCAGCCAAGCTGGCAATCCTCACCAGGACTGTAATCAAGTCCTGGGAGTTTACAAATGTTATTAATGACTGCTGTTTAACATCATCCCTAATTGCCAGTGGAACAGCAAGTATCAAGTTAGGGTCTGAATATATCATTGTGATTCCTTCTGACTCAGAAAGAGAAACATTTGTCAAGTACTTCTCCATTTCCCACGTTATGATTGATAATTTTACTGTTCTTTACTAGTATTGGATCCATCCCATGCAATCTAGGATATACCAAGATCAACTTTTCCACCTGGAAATGATGCTTCTCTGGAACCTGTTGAGAGAATTTATCTGTTACAACTATAGTATCAGCAGAAACCTTCATAGGCTGGTAGGGGAATTGTGGGAAAGAAGAAAATGAGCCCTATCCTGGAGATGTCTGATGTCAACTTCTCAGCTTACTCAAATCCTGGTGGGAGATAGCCTGTGTGGGGGCCTGCATGATGCGGCTGCAAGGAGGGGACGTGCTTATCCATCGGTTCACATGATGACTCTGGCACACCGTCTAGACTCCTGCCCTCCAATGGGTTTCCTTTCTGAGCGAAGCCCCACAAAGAGGCATATCCCCTAGGCCTGGCTGAGTGCTCCAGCCTTCCTCCCACTCATGTTTCACGTGTGAGAGCTGATTGATCTGCCAGGGGTTAGAAGGCTTCCCAGGGAAGTGTGTCCCCAGGTTCACGTCCTCACTCTGATTTGGAGTGGTTCCCTGACCACCGAGGTATATGGGCCGTTTCTCTTTTGTTCAATGAATGCTTAATTGAAATCAGCTTCAAATCAGATGGAGCAAAAACTTGAATCTGCAGCTCCCTTTTATCTCCAGGGAACTTCCTAGCCACTGCACTGCATACTCTCATTCTCTCTAGCTCGGTTCATATGTAATTATTTATGTGGAGTGGAGAGGCTCCAAGGAGATGGGGGCAGAGGGTGAGAGAGAGTCAATGAGAGGAGTGTGCATGGGGATAAAACCTGGCTGCCCGCGGCCTTCTGGCAGGGCTGTTCACATTGCCGTCCATCCTCTGTCTGATAGTGCTTGGGAGCTGGGAGCTGGGCCTTCTCCTTTGGAGGGGAAAACCCAGGTGCTGACCTATTTGCTGCTTGGCTTCCTCCTCTTTTTCCTCTCTGGCTCTTATGTGTGAAGGTTTTGGAAGCATGATGGCTTTGTTCTGGTGCATAATGAAAACAGATTTGAAAAGCAGCCCCTTCCCCCCATTTTTTTATTTTTTTTTTCCTTCTGAGTTGTGAAATAAAATTCTTGTTTTGTGGCCAGCCCTTCACATCACATCTGAGAGACAGAAACCTACAGCAGAAAGATTGATGGAGTTGAACCTGACAAAACCTGATTGTGCATTCCTTTTCCATTAGTCAGCAGGCTCTTCTCTATAATAGATCAAGGCTTTTTGGACTTGTTGCTTGTTGAGGTATACACTTTCATTTGTCCCCTTCAGGCATGCTGTGGAAACATGGCTCTGATTTGTTCAGCAGTGTCCACTTCTCCCATTCCATCTTCATCTTTTCTGCCTGGTACCCACTCACTCACTGAAGAGCAGATCAGATTAGAAACAGTCTGAGGGTACCAGGGTCTTTCCACTGGTGACTGGGTGTTAGAGTATGTGTCAAGCCAAGGGATTAACAGCTTTGCTCCACTGCATATGCTGGGTCAGTCCAAAGGTATGGCACTGACTTGACACCAAGTCAGGAGGGAGGTGGGGAGGTGGGACAAACAGCACAGCATTTTAACATCAGGGTTACAGCTCTTCATTCAGTAAAGCTGGATTAGCACAGTGGAGAATTGTAGCCTACTGCCAGAAACTTGAAACAACATCTTCATTGGGATTCTCAAAGTGACTGAAAACACCCAGCATAATATTTTGACTGACTTTTGGGACTTCTCAGCATAGGTCACGCTTTTAGGTTTTATACTGCTACCATAAAGGCTGCAGGCCTGTTCCTTTCACTCTTTGTATTTTGAAAATAAAAGCAAAGGCTTTTTGTGATGAAAGAACTGTTCTACTCTGCCTGTAGCAAAGAATGAAAGTGATGTGCTGGAAAGTTTGTCATTGTGTTTGTCATTGTACAGATGTGCTCATCAGCAAATGTCTGTATCAGATCTTTTCTGTTTGATTTTGCCTTCACTTTTTTTCCTTTATTCCTTCCCCAGAGCCTCCATTCTATCCCCAAACATATTTTGCTTTTGCTTATTTCTGTTCTACTCTGTTAACTTACACCAATCAGTTTATACTGAGTTGTTAGTACAGTGCATGGCTTCTGAACACTTTTTAGGAAATCTGTGTCATAGAGTCATAGAATGGCCTGGGCTGAAAACTGACCACAGTGACCATGTAGTTTCAAGCCCTCTGCTGCAGGCAAGGTCGCCAACCACCAGACCAGGCTGCCCAGAGCCACATCCAGCCTGGCCTTGAATGCCTGCAGGGATGGGGCATCCACAGCCTCCTTGGGCAACCTGTTCCAGTGTGTCACCACCCTCTGTGTGAAAAACTTCCTCCTAGTATCTAACCTAAGCCTCCACTGTCTCAATTTAAATCCATTCCCCCTTTTCCTATTGCTACCCACTCAGATAAACAACCATTCCCCCTCCTGTTTATATGCTCCCTTCAAGTACTGGAAGGCCACAATGAGGTCTCCCCGGAGCCTTCTCTTCTCCAAGCTAAACAAGCCCAGTTCCCTTGACTTTTCCTCATAGTAGAGGTGCTCCAGCCCTCTGATCACCTTAGTGGCCCTTCCCTGGACCCATTCCAAGAGCTCTGCATCTTTCTTGTACTGGGGCCCAAGGCCTGGACACAGTACTCCAGATGGGGCCTCACAAGAGCTGACTAGAGGAAGACAATCACCTCCCTCTTCCTGTTGGCCAGTCTTCTTTTGATGCAGCCCAGAACACAGTTGGCCTTCCAGTCTGCAAGTGCACACTGCTGACTCATGTTCACCTTTACGTCCACCAGAACCCCAAAGTCCTCCACAGGACTGCTCTCAAGGGGTTCTTCACCCAGCCTGTATAAATACCTGGGACTGCCCTGACCCAAGTGCAACACCTTGGCAACAGCTTGCAATTGTCCTTGTTGAACCTCATTAGATTCACATGGTCCCACTTATCCAGCCCGTCTAGGTCCCTCTGGATGGCTTCCCATCCCTCACATGTATTGGCTGCACCACTCAGCTTGGTGCCATCTGCAAACTTGCTGAGGGTGCACTCGATGCCATCGTCTGTGTCACTGATGAAGATGTTGAAGAGCACCAGTCCCAGGACCAACCCCTGAGGGACACCACTTGTGACCAGCCTTCAGCCTGACACAGAACCATTGGTCACAAGGGATGCAGAAACAAAATTATGGAGTCAGATTTGGCAAGTTTAGTTAAATGGACTTTTTTGAAGCTTCATTCAAGATTCTGTATTCATATGGAAAAGCTGCAAGGTAGGATTTCTGAACCATAGGACCATTTTTAGTTATTGGAAGTACTAGGTACAGTTTTCAGTTTGGGCTGGATATATAGATTTCCAGCCACCAAAGCTCACTATAACACAGAAGCATGGAGTAGGGACTATTTTCTCATTGCAGCTATTGCAGGGGAAAGGGTAGATATGGCATTGCTTTATAAGCAAGTGTTGGCTTAATGCTCTGGGCATAGTGTGCGGTGTGCATGATCCTTTTTGACGGGGATGATGTTACCATGAAATCGTTCTTGTCTAGTTCTATCTTGTATTCCAAAATACAAAGAACTGGTAGTTGCTTGGAGACATAGTTATGTTAACAGTGACCTGGAAGATTTCTTTTGTGAAAGCCTTCCTTATTCTAAGTGTCTGCACATATCTTCAGAACACTAAATGAATTATGCTACATCTGTGACAGAATGACTGGAACTGGACCCAAACCGAGCAAGTCATACCTAGAAGTTGAGGATTTGGTTCCGGGGATTTAACTTGTTCTATTACAGAGAAAGGAGCAAATGAGAAGCTCAGTTTTGTGCTGAGGGCATCCCATAGCCTGGTTACTTGAAACCTTCAGTGCATAAATCAGGGTTTAACTCAAGCCTCAGGTTAGCTTTGCTATTGAGCTTTAATGCTTATAAATGCTTTTTACAGTTTAAATGATGTCAGCCTTCAGTGTTTATGAAACCGTGGAAGTGCTGAGTCGAAAACATTCACATTAATAAGGAAATGCTGGGAACCACTGGGATTGTGCCAGTGTCAACCAGTGTTATTAAGCTAAGAAGTTCTTTGGCATGGCTGAGCTAGGGAAGATCATACCCAATTTATCTCTTGTGGTTAGTCATTTGATTCATGGCTTCTGAGTCATGGCTTTGTCTTGGACTGAAAATACCAACTTTCTTATCAACCAGCTAAGAAAAATGGTGTTGGTTTTGTTTGTTGTTTTTTTTGTTTTTTTTTTTTTAACAAAGGTTTGGCCATACTTTCATGCTAATCGGAGATGGGCCACTCATTTACCAGGACCATATCTTAGTAGCAGCCAGTGCCTTACTGATGCATTACTATATTGCATCTCCCAGTCTACAGTGCCTCTGACTGATCTGAGTTTAAATAGTGAGATTTATTTCTTTGAGGCCCTGTGCATATTAGTGCAGTGTTACAGTTGTTATCTTGTGCTAGTGGGTACCTGGTGGAGACCAAGGGCCCACAACGTTGCCCTTTCCATGTAGTGCTGCAAAGGTTCCCTTGCTTCAGTGTTATCATCAGGTGCTGCAGTAGGGGAAATGTGTCTTCCACATAGCTTTGAAATTACGTCTTCAGGCAATCCCAAGACATGGAATATGAAAAAAAATAAGTGGCTTTGTTGGTGCTCCAGTCACTGCTCATCAGCTTCATGTAAAATGAAAGCTCTAGAATGAAATCACTCTTCGACATCTAATTATGATTAATATGATTCTGTTTGGTATGTTAAAAAAAAACAACAACAACAACCACATACTTTTTTCCTTGGAATGGGGAAAGTCTTTTCATCAGAGTTGTTAAAAGTAGCTGCAGTTTCTAAGTGACAGACAGCTTGCTGCTCTTTATCTCTGCCCTGCCTTGGATGTACCTCCATCATTTCCCACACAAGTTTTTCAGCAATCACAAAGCTTTGCAGTAAGATACAGTAAGAAGACATTATTGCTATTTCCTAATGCAGCTATGGCCACTTGTGACTCCAGGGCAGATGGAAGCCCTCTGAGGTTTCTCTGTTCTGAGTTTTTGAAGGTGATGCACTCCCTAGCAACATAACACACTGCATGTCTCAGCCAGAAACACACAGATGAGAAGTGAAGAGCCTCGGATTTATCTCCTGAAGCTGACTGACAGCCATTTAAAGCATGTCTTATTGGTTGCCACTTGGACATGTATAGAAAGCCACTTTCACAAAGAGGCCCATGAAAGCTCACTAGAACCTCAGGGTTTTGTGCCGCCTTTTTCTGAAATTTATTCTTCCAGTGTTACATATCATTTATATCTTTTGACTCAAATAGCTTGAAAAAAAAAAGTGGTCTGGGACCTCCTTTATGCTTATTTCATCCTCAAATCCTTCCCCTGTGCCTCCTAGAAAGCTCAGGTTGAAGAACCAAATTCACAATTGTACTGTTCCATTTAACGCTAACACAACTCCTCTGATAGTAACAAAAGGATAGGACAAAACCAGGGAGAGCAATCCCTCAGCCCCAGAACAAATATGGCCTTCAGTAGGATGCAAACACGATAGGAAACTTGTAGCTGAAGTTTGCATCACTGCTGATATTTTCCTCCTAGGAAGTCCCCTGGCAAACAAAATATGTGGCAGAAGAGAGAGGGCAGGGTATAATTTTTCATCGTTACGACTTTTAAGCAAAGTCTAGGTTGGAAAGTCAGGAAGTCCAGCATTCTGGGGAGAACAAAGGAGTGGTTTGGGTGAGGCGGCATTTGCCACAATTACAGGAGGCAATTTTGGGGTTGGGTGCAGCTGTTGTGTAGAGGGATACGAGTACAGGCTAACACCACTGATTACAGCGGAGCTGTGCCAGATGTGCATCAGCCTATGCGAGTGTGCATTTTCACATACAGCCTTTTTATTCTAGCTCATGGCAAGCTGCTTTTTCTCTTCATCCAGCTTTCTCTCTTTAACGTTTATGATGAACAATTGTCTGCTCCTTGTAACTGGGAGGGCGTTACAAGCCATGAATGCCTTTGTTGCGGTAAACCACTTCCTCATCATGTCTCTTATGTCCTTGCTTTGTAAGAACAAAATAAGCTCTGTTTGGCATCCAAAAATGGGATAACATCAAGTTTTCTGCATCTGTCCAACTGAGCATCTGCAGGGTCTATTATGCTGGATGCGCTTAACCTGGCCTGGCACCAGAAATATTATCTGTGTTCCCAGAATGCTCTGGGATGTAATTGAATGTCAAATCCACATACATCATGCAGGCTCAGCCAGGCTACTGCAGCTTGCCACAAGCTTGCATTGCCCACTCACTTCAAAAATAAAAGCCAATGTTACACTTGATGAATCTTATTGCACCCCATGTAACAGAAAGGGTTGATATCCTTGTCATAGAACTTTCCAGTACACCAGTTTACACTGTTTTTTCTTAAAGTAGATGCAAATCACCTTATATAGTGCTTGTACATATACTTTAGCTATGCAAATCATAATAATTGGTGCCTGTTTCTGCAGACAACCATTCAAATTACTTAGTTCTAATGTCTGCTCCTCAAAACACTGACATTATACAGCCCCTTAAAAAGTAATTTAGGCAGAATACCTGAATGCAAGGCATTGATGTCTGCCATTGTCTGGTGGTGACAGGATTTTCAGTGCCATATAGGAAATGCAGTTTCTTAAGGAGGTTGACTGCCTAGATCCTGTTTTTCTGAATTGCGAGTGCCTGTATATCTGTGCCACTGAGGGTGGTAGCTCTAAATAAAAAATGTGAGCCTTGCTTTTCTTACCTACCTTCTAAAAATTATTTACAAGAAGTCATGACTTTGTGGTCATAGAATCATAGAATCATGCCATAGAACCATAGAATGGCCTGGCTTAAAAAGGACCTCAAAGATCATCTAGTTTCAACCTCCCTGCTATATGCAGAGTCACCAACTACTAGACCAGGATGCCCAGAGCCACATCCAGCCTGGCCTTGAATGCTTGCAGTGACGGGGCACCCACAACCTCTGTGGACAAGCTGTTCCAGTCTGTCACCACCCTCAGAGTAAAGAATTTCTTCCTGTTATCTAGACTAAATCTACCCCTCTTCCAGTTTAAAGCCATTTTCCCTTGTCCTGTTGCTACATGTCTCTCCCTAGCTTTCCTGTAGGCCCCCTTCAGGTACTGGAAAGAATGACCTACTTTTCTATTTTAGAGCATCACTGAAATCTTTTGTTCACTGCAAAATTAACATGATTAACAATTAGCACAAGCAGTTACATTAAGTTCTACCTCTACATGAAAGCCAGCTGGGGCTGTGAGCAACCTGCTCTACAGGGAGACGTTCCTGCATATAGCTGGGGCATTGGAGCTAAGTGATTTTAAAGGTCTCTTCCAACCCTAACCATTTAACGACTCTGTGATATTAAATGAATGTAAAATCCAACATAACAAGATTTACTCTGCAGAATGGATGCTTGCTTTTTTGTTGCACCAACGGAATTCTCTAAAATAAACAGAACAACCAATCTCAAGCAGATGCGTGGAACAACAATCAGGTTTCATCTCTGGTTTTAATCTTTTTAAACCACAGCATCTGGCACTCAGAGCTCAAAAGAACTGCAGACTGAATCAGGAGTTTGCCGTAACTTAGCAGCTTGGAGGAAGCAGATGCGTGGCTGTGCAACAGGGAGAGATGAAACAGTTCTGTTCAGATAATTGAATTATAATGAAATATGCAAGTGTTGGAACCCGGAGACAAATGAATGTCCAGAGCCCATGAAATGTTATCAGGTACAGCTTGGGAACAATAGAACAGAAAAGTCAGTGCCCAGCTCCAACACAGTGTCTGAAGTGAAATCTGGGCTTGTGAATGAAGAGTAGTAGGATACCATTTCTGCTCTCTTTCCGACTTCTGAGACAGCCTTCTTCTTCTTAATGAGGCAGTAAACACAAAAGAAAAACCAACCCATGAAAGCCACATGGGTCTGATTTCCCATTTCCCTGCTCACTGTGCAGTCATTTACCTCAGAGGCTTTGCATCACTTGGTGTGCCTACCCACAGCTCCTGGTCTCGTGGGGCTGAAGTCATTCTTCAGACAGCAGCTGGCCTTTGAGGACTCAACAGAGGGGTAGATGGTGCTGGGCAGAACATCTAAGCCTGCACAAAGAAATGTCTTTCAGACATGCTGGAAGCTCCCTGGAGACCAGTCTTGTGACAAGGTTACACCATAACAGACACGTTCCCAGTGCAGTGGTTGATGGGTGCCTCTTGCCAGTCTGCCTGAGACAAGAGTGGAACATGTGTGCCAGGATTGCCAGACATTTGTTGAGAGCAGAGATACCCCAAAACTGTTGGAGGGAAGTTTCACATATGTATTGGAACCTCATCAGGGTCATAGTTTTATCACTTTTTAGGAAACTTAGCATTACGTAGCAAGCATTTCTTTTTTCTCATTTTGCTCTGCCCTCTTTCTGCCCCTTCTTTTGCTTGTTTTCTTTTTTTACTTTTTACCCTTTGTGAGAGATTTATCTTGAAGTGATTTAGCTTTAAGTGCCTCTATAATAGACATTAAGTAGCAGTAAGAATTCAAAGGCAGCTATGCCATGGTGTCTGATGAACCACCACTAGTCTGTAGTAAAGACATCTACCTTGTCATGTTCACAGAAGGCTCATATCCTGATTCAAGCTGTAATCTACTGATCCTTTTTTCTTCCTGGATTTACAGCTCTGAATGGTGAGATCACAGCGCAGTCTGATATTTCTTATCCTTTCCAAATGTGGAGAATGACTCCCTTTTGCAACTCACATATGTGTAATTCATCTGTGTTTGCAGCCTCCCATTCCGATCTCCAGTTCTTTTTAAAACAGCTCCACTTCTCCCCCTTCTCCGCTGCTTACGTGTTGGGTTCAGCATGCTTTACTCTATTTCTGTATGACAACACTTGCAGAACAGCACCAGCAGTTATGAAACCACTTGAGTTTTCTGACAAAAAAAAAAAAATAAAAAAATAAAAAATCTGAAACTGTTTACATTCACAAATGGTACCTATTTAAACAGCTTTTGCAACTGTTGCTTCCTCTGGTAGCAAGTTAAATAAAAATAAAAATAAAAAAAATGGATTTCATTCCAGAAGGATAAATATGACAGCAGATATTTACAGAAGAACTGGATTGTTTTTATGAAAAGAGCATTTTCTCTGCAGCTTTCCAAAAGGGATCTAAACAGCTGGACTTACAAAAGATTAAAGTACAATCTATTACTCCAGCACAGAAAAAATATAACCCAAAGCATTCTTGTAATAAAAGCACATTACTGATGGAGTGGAGACAGCAGTGCCATTCTTCTACCCCATTATTCTCTTCTATCTCATCGAGCTCATTCCACAATGCGAATACATTTTTCTATGAAACAGGTGAATAATTTCTGCATAATATTTTCAGAAGTGCTTGAATTAAGAAGGGAAAATGCATAAGCTTTTCTTGTAGAAAAGGCACTTTGCCCTTGAGAAGCATCAAAGAAATTTGGAAATATAGAAAGATGAGCAAGTTTTCCAGCCCAGAGTCTGCATACTGCAGCCCTGTTCCTGTACTCTTGCTTTTAAACAGGAGAAAATAGGGCAAGGCAGGAGATAGAGGCATGCAATTGTTTGTATATTCTAATGGACATGATGACAGACCTACTGAGTGATAGGAGCTTTAACTACAGACCTGCTGAGAAGTACCAGTAATGCAGGACTGCAGTATTTAGATACCACATTATGCTCTCCTTTAGAAACAACTAATGCAAGAAGAGGCAACTCTGTCTTGCTTGTTATATATTAAAAGAAGGAGAGGTTAATTCATCATAACTTCAAAGCTGTGGGCTACAAAAGCACTTTGCTCATGGTTTTCTTCCAGCATCCTCAGAGAGGTTTGATTGGCATGGTGGGTGTTTCCCTACACATTTGGCAAAAGAAGTGGGGACCTCAACCTGAAGAAGATGAGAACAAAACTTTGGTCCACACTTAACTATGAGAAGTGAGGCAGGTGGTACAAGTGGTATCAATTGCAAAGCCTAGGCCTGTGGGCCTGGAGAGGAGTGCAGAACTACTCCTAGGTATGTGCAAGTCCTCAGCCTAGGTGTTCAGGGACCAGGGACCTTGTGCATGTTCATCACTCACTTGAAATGCAGCCAGAGGGAACGATGACTCCAGCAACATTTTCCTTATGTACTGAGATCTATGAGACCAGTTTGGGGTTGATGAAACTTCAGAATATCAATGCTGCACACCTAGGACAGACTCTCCCATGCTGCCTGAAATGTATCATTTTGATGTACTCTAATTTGCTCTTGATTATTTCCAAAATACCTAGCCTAAGCTTATGATGTAGGGGAAAACTTCTTAAGGAATGATAAATGAATAGAAGAAACCTGAATCAAGGTTGTTTTGTTTGTTTTCCTAATATAGTGATTTGTCTGCTGTTAACATAATAACGCATCTTTACATCCACTTCCCTTAGATATGGTTTTTGTGTATTTAGACTGGTTTGAAATTTCCTCTGACAGATATGCTGCAACTCCTACAGATCCTAACTGTTTTTAAAGGACAAATCTTATTTTCCAAGCCTCTGAGCAACTCAATTAAATTTACTGCTAATTGAACACTATTTCAATCTTCGGTTTTCTAAACAGATCTAATTACAGTGTATGGGTGAACGCTTCCCCCAAGCCTTCTCCATATTTTAACACCAAACTCAGTTTGCTGCTTGTTTTCTTTCTATAGGAACTGAAATTATCAGACTGGTAAGAATAATGATTAGACATAGAAGATACTCTTTATTTAGGCAACTTTTCTGTCAGGAGCGAAATAAAAGAAGAAAAAAAAACAGCAGAAAACTTGACAGTTTATCATCATGCAACAGTGAGCATGATGATAAATGAAAGTTGTTCACCAGAAATTAAGATGCTCTTTTGTCACTGGAGACCCTGACCACTTGCAAAGCCTTTGGGCACCCATAAAGTGTGGACCTGTCATTACTCTGATATGCCTTTGACAGAGAAGAGTGTCTTCACTCTAAAGGCATTTGACCATCCTATACTCAGACCTGATCCTTGCTGTACCACATGACATCATTCCGCATGTTTTAGTGGTTACCAACTGCTTTGCTGGACAGTAAAAGGAGACGATCAAAGCTGAGTTCAAGAGATATGTTGATGATATATTTTGTGAGATTCTTTGCCTAACCAAGCCCTGCATTCTCCTCCAGAGTCAACACAGGCGTGCTACTCTCCATAGGCTTGCAAAGGGAAACAGCTTCAGGTTGTTTTATTTATTTATTTATTTTAATTTTCTGGGGAACCATCTTGCTCTTGTCTTATATAAAGCACTAGAATAAGAAAGTGCTAAATATTGCATTACAATACACAGCTTCTGTTGGAAGAGGCTTCACGGGGGGAATGGAGGGCTGTGGCATTCTGCGCATTCCTTGCTTGCAGTCAACTCAGCTTAGAAAGATAAAGTACAATCTGCTGCTTGCTATCCATCATGAGAAATGAAGCCTGATAATTTTGGAGCAATATTTAGCTTGTCATTCTGGGGCCATTACACTGAGTTAGTAGCGCTAAGAGAAGGGATTTATTTCCTTCTCTCTCTGTTACTGTAATAAGTCTCAGATTAATAATGCTGAAGGCTTCAAAGTCTATTTTGTTCATAGCTGCTGGCTGTGGAACAGGTAAAAACAAAGACCAGATTTGTAATGAACTGGGCATTAAAACCCTTTAAAAAGTGTCTCTTGGCCCTACTATGAAAAGCTATTAACAACATTCTGGGATGACTGTAGAACAAGTTTTATAGATGGCCATAATGTCTTGAGTTAGCTACCTCACAAATAGGTATTTTCAGTTTGTTCAGCACCCAGTTCTACCTGCTGAAGCCTTTTTCCGTTGCTGTTTTATAGGACTGTAAAAGGGAATCAGGCCCAGTTTAAACAGGAATCAAGCCTTTGGGATGCAGGCACCAGTACAGTCTCAGCACACCAAGGCAGTATGCATCAGCCATACTCAGAAATGAATGGGAACCAGCAGCTGCAGCATTTGACTGTATGCACAACTACCGCATTCTGCATATTATAGAAAGTAAAAAAACTTGAAAGAGAATAATCATACCTAATGACAGGGACTCCACCAGTAAGGCTGACTTGTCTCAGAGTAACAAGTGTCCTTTAGGTGTGAATATCCAAAATTAGTTGATTGTTGTGTTAAGCTCATTTCAGCTTGTGGATGATGTTGAAGAGGAACTGTTTTCCCCAGATAAGTCAAGCAAAATCTTAAGAGTCATCCTAAGAGTTTCATTTTCAGTATTGCATGAATTCTTCTAACTTCTGGCATATCATTCTTTGTGGATAAATGTAGCGATGTGTACTGCAAAATCAAAAACCCCACACTGATTTTTTTGCTTTGACTCACACAGGATGCTTTCTAGATTGCTACATTCATTGTGAATACCCACCACATGCAGAAGTGGGAGCCAGAGTTGCTTAAAGCAATTCAGGGTTTACTTTACAATTATCAGCTAGCACATTGCTAGTGTTGGGTGCCAACTGTTGAGATGGAGGCATCACTCCCTGTTGATAGGACACTGAGCACTTGTGATAGAGGTGCTGATAGTAGCCGTGTGACTACACAAGTATGAAAAGCAAAGAATGGTGAAGGGAATGGGCTGTCTCAGAAATGAGAACTTTCCTTTTACATTTTGAAACAGCGAGTTCAAAGCCCCATGATGAAGCAGGAATAAGAGAGCACAGTGTTGTGTTGTTGTTCTTTTTTTTATTGGAGGGTGCTAACTAGGTATGGTACAATAACCAAGCAATGTTTTCTTTAGAGGAAGAATTTAGTGCTTGTATGCAATGTGTTTGTAGGCAGTGAAACAGTTTACTCCAAGAAGTGAGCTTATACACATGTGGTTCAGGAAGCTGACTGTTTTAGAAGAGGACACATAGCCAACCATGGTAGTCACTGGATTTAAGACAGAGTTCACAAGGGAGATTTTGACCTTGCCCATTGCTGAGTAACAACGTAGTAAGTGGGAAGAGCACAGGAAGGTCATGGAGTGGAGGGTTTTCTAAATAGGGAGATGCCAGAAGCACAGACCCAGGCAGAACACACTGACTGCACCATTAAAAAGTCTCTGCTGCAAGAATTCTTAGTGGGGGGTAAGACATTTCTTGTCTCGTCTTACTGGAAGAGGTGGGAAACAAGGATGTTTGTGGGAGTGAAATGCGCTGCCTTGATCTGATCATTCCTTAACGTCACTCATGGGTCCTGTCTAATCCTCCTCTCTGGCAGTGCTCTTGTCCATCTGTGTTTATCTCTACATTGAGTGTCCCACCGGTTTTTAAATTTGTGGATGTGCTCCAGATTCAGTGATGAATTTGTACTTTATGATATTTATATCTCCACCCTTCCCTGATTGTTGCACAAGATTTCATGCTGGAATTCTTAACCTTAGGTTTTTAAAAAGGCCTTGTGCATCTAAGGGAAAAATGATAATAATAAAAAAAGAGCATTTTCTTTCTTAAAAGCCTACATCCTTTTAACAGCAGAGAAGAATATAACTAAGGACAAAGTAAGTTAACCTTTAAGTGCGTTTCCTAGATAGGTTGGGCCTCTGCAGATTGTGAGATTTGTAAATTATGGTGGCATGAAAAAAATGTGCTTGTGAAAGTAAGTTGTTTATTTCTAAGTTTGCAAAAGGAATGGGGAACAAAATCCAAGGGAGCATGATCCTGTGGGGATCACCATGAGGGAAACCAACACAAAGACTCTTTCTTTCCCCCAGAGAATCTTGAGGGGTGAAGTGCACTCTAAGGATGTGCCACATCCCATTAACACCAGTAACACTTTCTCACAGATAAGAGGCGTCGGGTAAGGGGCTGACCTGCTGGAAAGGAGCTCTGTGGAGAAGGACCTGGGTGTCAGGGTGGACAACAGGTTGGCCATAAGCCAGCAGTGTGACCTTGTGGCCCAGAAAGTCAATGGGATCCTGGGTGCATTACGAAGAGCATGGTCAGTAGGTTCAGGGAGGTGACCCTCCCCCTCTCCTCTGTCCTGGTGAAGCCACATTAGAATATTGTGTCCAGTTCTGGGCTCCCTAGTTCAAAAAACACAGGATGTTAAAGTGGCTGGAGCATCTTCCTTATGAGGAAAAGCTCAGTAACCTGGGTCTGTTCAGCCCAGGGAAAAGAAGGCTGAGGGATCTAATTAGTGCTTATAAATGACTAAAAGGAGGTGGGAGGCAAATGAATGAGGCCAGGCTCTTCTCAGTAATGCATAGTGATGGGACAAGGAGCAATGGCCTAAAACTTGAACTTTCACACAAACATGCAGAAGAACTTCTTTATGGTAGGAGTGACAGAGCAGTGGAATAGTCTGCCCAGAGAGGTTGTGGAGTCTCCTTCTATGGAACTATATAAGACTCATTGTAATGTCTACCTGCATGACCTATTGTAAGGTACCTGGATCTGATGATCTCTTGAGGTGCCTTTCAAACTCCACAGTTCTGTGATTCTGTGACTTCTGTTCATGTGTGTGGCTGCAGAAATTCAGATTGTGAAGTTATCTCAAACATACACAGAAATGAATGAATCAGTGAATACAGTAATTGCTAACAGAAGGAAATGACCATGATGGAATGGTAAACTAGAGATATGTTTTCCTCTGAAAAGTATGGGAAACTTCTTTCTATAGAACAGCATGCATAGGTCATAAGGGTATGCAATATAACAAATGATGAACTTTATATACTTGCAAAAATCTAATTATTCTGCTAGGTATTTGGTATAATGAATTTACTGGAACAGAAATAGACGCCTACTGAAGATGTCTGTAATACACCCTCATAGCATCTCCAAAAGCTTATTTTTGAGTTTGCTTTTATATTATTCATTTCTTGCACTGAAGCTCAATTTAAGGAATCAAAGTATGACTAACAGTTGAAAACTTCTAACTGAATATTTTTATTCTCAGCCTGTCACAGACCTCTATTTTTAGGTGGCTGGAACAGTGGCAGGGTTATTAGCATCACTTATTTCTGGTGTTTGTGATGAATTTTTAGAATCTTACCAAAGAGGAAGCATTGCTTAATATTTTATTTAATCTGTTAAAAACATCTTGGGAGGCTGATCTTTTAATGTCAACTTTTTTACATGCTATGCTTCGAAGACCAAGGAGACCGCCATTAACTTTCTCTTTTTATGTTATAGCAGAATATTACAGAAATTGATCTGATAAACAGAAATGGGGAGGATTGTTTTTTTTAGCAGGATTGAGCAAATCACACAGTGTTTGTCATCCCTAATGGGACGGAACATGCCCACATACCACTGAAATTAATAATAGTTGTAGTTAATTATCTTTTGAGGATCAAACCATGTGTCTCTGTGCTTTAGTTTCCTTGAAGTAATTGGGGTATAATGCACTTGCCTACAACCTGAGAGTGTTATAGGAATTAATCTAGAAGCCAAAAATCCTGAACACATTTCTGGGAAGAGAGAGCGGCTAAAAGCAAAACACGACATCTCCTTCCCTACACAGCAGCGCCAGAGAATTGCTCACCTTTTTGAGCACAAACTGGAATATTCATGCTTTGCAGATGATGAGCAATCTACAGGAGATTTGTTGTCTATATAGAAACATAAAACCAGGAATTGTTATGTGATAATTAAAGATGGTGGATCAATACATTTGGAGTTAACAATAATTTAGGTCTCCATTTTTAAACATATATTCAGTCAGATCCAGTTCTTATATCCAGCTGGAGTAGACTGTTGTTCCTCCACAAAGCTTTCCATGAATTTAAACTTCAGTACAATCATGCATTTTAAAAAATTATTTGAGGGCCTGACCTGGTGAATAATGAAGTCAGCTGAAAACTCCAATTGAATCCTAAGAAGTCTTGAACAGATGGTAAGATTTGCAATGGGAAAAGGATGAGTAATTGACATACATGTCAGGTAATCTGCTGCTTACTAGAAAAATAACATAATTAAAGGAGGAAAAAGCGTGGGAGAGCACGAGTGAGAACATGTGTACATGAGTCTGCTCTTGATACCAGAGTGTCTGCAACTTGCCTGTCATTTTTCATATGATTTCTTAAGTGGTGTAATTATACTTAGTGAACTGAGTCTAATGAGAACACGATGCAAAATGCAACATGCAAACATCTTAGCCTAAGTTAAAAATTACTGTTGCGTGATCTGTTGTTTTGCTCTGAGTGTAGCAAGGTGTATGAGAATGCAGCTGTCAGCAGTGAAATATTTTCTGACAAAATGAAGTCTTTTTTCCTCTGACTGCTGTGTATTCCAGTGCCACCAACATTCCTACTCTTTAAGAGTAGGCTATAATTGTTCAGTACTCATTTGGTTGTATTTTTGGAGATACTGTGTGGTACTGAAACCTCTGCAATTCACTCATGTCAGCTACCAGGACACAAAATGACTGTGTCTGTGCTTCTTTTATGTGGCTTGTTGCAGGTGCACAGCATTTCTCCAGTAAGTTTTAAGTGAGGGCATATTAATTACACAGCAAGATTTAGTTACTCAGGGAATTCCAGAAAAAAATGTCAGTGGCCAGGTCAGAACTATTTGGAAAGATGCATGAATATGAGTAGGCATCTTTTCTGCAACCACAACTTCAAAAACAGTTTTGATGTAAATGCTACCATGTGGCAACTTTGACTGCAGACAGGAGGTACTAGAGGTATCCTGTTATAAACCTCAGATGAATCTTTATTTTCCTTCTCAAAGGTCCCCTTCCCCTTCTACTGAGTTTTGAGGTTAATTCTGGTCAGACTCCTTGCACTGTGTCCCCACACTGTTGCTGTCATTTAAATGTGCAGCCAGCTCTTTGCATCACCCGCGCTTCTATGAAGGGTGATGCTGGAAATGGCAGAAGTAAGAACCAAGGATAACTTGAGAAGGAGCTGGGCTGTCAGAGAGTGGTGATCAGACAATATTAAAAACACTTTCTATGCACATTCCTTTATACTCTAAGGCAAATATGAAGCCCTAGCAGTAAAATGGGAAGAATCAGCAGTAACACATAGGTGCGTGCCAGCAACAGAGCAATTGTCATCTATGCATCAGATGCTTAAAATGCCTCATGTGACAATGCAGAACACAATGCAAAGGACTCACTGCTAAGCTTCTTCACAGTTCACTGCCACTGAAAGGAGCAGCAAAAATGCTGAGGAGAATGTTGTCCACTGGAATCACAGCTTCTGTTTTACAGCCCAGGGATTCTGGCTTGCAAAACAGGCACAAAATTCCAACCAACAGTTCAAATCATTTAGAAATCAGTACAACACCCGTACCAAAAATAATATGGGCTGATCTGCTTGGAATTTAGCTAAGTGAAATAGAGATTTGATTCCAAAAGCACAGATATGAGCTGAAGCCTTTTCTGTACAAGCTCTTTCACAGCTATTCATCAGGCAGTAACCCATGGGCACATCCACCCCACACAGCTGGGCACAGACCCCAGGCAGGGTGGTACGATGATGTGTCTCTGTCGCACAACATGGGGATGCGAGAAGGTGCTGGCTCCTGTCCCAGCTGCAACACAGATGGCTTTATGTGGGGCTGCACACAAACTAATAATTCCTTTTTTGAAGCAAGGCCAATTAGCAATTATATTGCATCCGGCTCTGGAAATAGGTAGCTCAGGGCACTTTGCCTCTGTACTTCACTGCTGGGCGTAGACGTAGCTTAAACCGCAGCACAGTGCTGAAGAGATGCTGACTCTCACGTTGCTTTTTAAAGTCACCTTTGAAAACCATGATGGGTGTGTGGGGGATCTTTCAGCTTATTTAGTTTTCCATTGAAATATAGTGCTTGAGGTCCTTCATCTCATCACATCATTCCTGTCCAATATGAGTCATTAAGCTTCCTGTCTAGGAATCAGGCAGAGCTCTTCTGATTTCTGAGTCCCGACATGCTAGGCAAACACATAAGTAGGCTGCAGTAGTGGCTGCAAGAAGGAGCACAACCACCCAGGCAGGAGGTGAGGAGCAAGGCATCATGCTCTGAGTTACTTCTTTTGAGAGGTTAGGGAATGTCTCAGCTCATTTCACTACAAAACACCCTCAAGCAGAAAATGACATGGTTTCAACTTTTGCTTTGGGCCTCTGTACTCTTTTCCTCCCTTTATTTCCCCATTTTTAATTTGTTCATGACTGCCCCATGCCAGCTGCACTTCCAACCCAGTGATGCTCAGCCCAGTGCTGCAATCTGTTCTGCTGCAGTTTGGGAACCCTGTCACAGTCCCCCAGGACAGGGCTGATGGCTGATGTTATCTGTTCCTTTTCCAGAATAATGCTGGTGAGAGTGGACTTTGGCTGTCAGGTCTCCTGTTATTGCCTGTAGTTTTGCACTGTATTCATACTGAGGCATCTGATTACATGCAATGTACACACGTGTAATTCCTGCATTGTTTTTTCTGCTGTTAGCTTTTGGTTAGAGAGAATAATATGTGTGAAAACGCACTCAGCTTTTTACCAGCAGAGCCAAAATCCTCATAGTGTAATTACTTAGAAATGCTATTTTCAACCACTGTACATTGCTTTCACTGGTAAAATGGCAAAATGGTCTTGATTTTAACATTGCAGTTACTGCTGACACAACACTGGCTTTGCTCCACAGACTCTGATGGCTTATCCTCATGACAGTTGTTTTGGGGTTGTTACATTCAACAGAATTTTTGATGACAAATTTCTGGTCATTTCTCAATAGCTTACTGCTAGGAGTTCTTCACTCATTGCTTTTGAAATTCCCGTTTCTATTGTGGAAGTTGTTGGGAGT
The DNA here is from genome assembly GCF_039878825.1 of Excalfactoria chinensis. Taxonomy (NCBI): domain Eukaryota; kingdom Metazoa; phylum Chordata; class Aves; order Galliformes; family Phasianidae; genus Excalfactoria; species Excalfactoria chinensis. The sequence goes on along the minus strand of NC_092825.1, from coordinate 51,265,263 downwards.
GGAGTTTACTCCTTCCTGGATGGGACTCTCCTCTAGCTCAGCAATGCCAGCAACTCCTAATCCCATGTTTCTGACATCAGTTGCCATGGGAACGTCTGAGCACTGCACACTCAATGACCTGATTTTTCTGCAGAAACCATATGAAAAAGAAGATGAAATCAGAGGGAGCTCCATCCTTCATATGACACACACAAATACAAATGTATGTAGCAAACAGCCAGAGCTTCAAAAGCTGGACAGTACAAAGTGATTTCTGGTTTTGTGTTAAAGGTGTAAAGCTTGAAGCAGAGGAAGACTCTTCTTGTGTGTCTCCTAAACTTCTATCTCTTGTTCCTGGTCTGAACTAAATAGTCTGACAGCCCAGTCACAACGCTGCTGGGGCCTTCTCTTCATAGATATTACGTTGTTTGGGTTTGAGGTTGCTGTTGTTCATGACACTTCCATGCTTTTTCGAAAGTTGGATAGTTGAATGAGGCAACAACACAGGATTCATATTTAATTCTTCTATTTTACCTCTAGATGTTTTATGGTTTTAATTTGCTAACAAAGAAGAAATCCCTAGCCCTTGGATTGTTTCCTTCTAATCACATTGTGCTTTACCTTTATTTCAGCAAAACTTATGTTTCCACTGAAATGAAAATACAAAATAATGTCCTCTGATTTTTTAGATAATTTCTTTCTTCCTCTACTTAGCTGTCTTCTGAAAATCTGAACCTGTCATCTAAGAACTATTTGTGCTGAAACCTGTGCTGTTAGAAAGGAATTTCCTTTGTTCAACCACAATGAATTCATTGATTGTGCAGAAATGAAAACTATTGCAATATAGCCACATTTCATGCAGTTAATTTATAGAAAGAGTTTTAGTCATACATCACTTGGATGTATCTGATTATGGTGAAGCTGATTAGATACTGCAATTTCCTGATTCATATTGCGAGCAAATGTGCCATCCTTGATGGAATTTTGCATTATTGTCCTACTTTTGAGAAATATTCTGCCTGTGGAAAGCCATGTAAAAAGGCAGATATGGTAGTTCCTCACTTTTAACTCTCTTACTGTGATCAGTGGGTTCTTGTTTGGCACTGGTATGAGCTGAAACTTCTGACAAGAAAGGGATAGCTTCCTGCTCTTTGTAGCCACCAGTTTTCAAGCAGTGGAGTCCATGGCCTGATGTAATCTAGTTCTGTAAAATATGCCCAGATCTGGTAAAAAATCACTTTTCCTTTAGTGAGAAGCTAACTTGTAAAATCTGCTTTCATTTGGTTGGTCGGCCTACTCTGCTATATGAATTAAATGTGCAACTTCTTTGATGACAGCATTTTGTTTAAGCTGGTGAATGACTCTTTGCCCTGCCAATTTATGACACTATTTCCCTCTGGGCATCCCTTTTGGCTTATCTGTTACTGCCAAGATATGCAAATTCAATCATCTGGTAGTAGTTGAGCTGCATATCTCACCCCAGTAAATGGCTGATGGTCAAGCTGACTCAGCTGCTGCTGTATGTTATTCCTCTAAACTTGTTACATTTGCTTAATTAATTCATTCCTGCTTTCAGACACTGGAAGCTGATAAGGGAAGGTTGCCCTTACCTCAGTTCCTATTTCCTAACTTAAACATTTGATTTAATGTAATAATAAAATTACATTAGTCCTTTGAACTTGTATCTGTCTGTGATTCAAAGGATTAAAATAAGTTAATCCAATCTTCTAAGAAGGTTTTTTGAAGTTTTGAGAGTATCTTTCTTCTGGGGGGCACACTGTGTTGTGTTAGCCCCCTTTGTAATTTTCTGTCACCTATAGATTTGTGAGGCTTGAAAGGACCTCTACAGCTACTTCATCTGCCTGTGCCTGCCCTGGGCCATTGAGCTCATTCATGGGTTCCTGCACTGGGTGGGCTCATTCTGCTTTTCTTCTTAATGGGCTCTCTGACAAAACCCCCACAAAATAGAAGTGCCATAGATGACAAATATAACATATGTTTTTTCCTCTTGTTTTCTTTTCGCAGTGGACTGACAGCCATTAGTAAGCCTTGTATCTCCATCCAGTTCATGAATCCATGAAGGCTGTATTTTGTTGGTTAAGCACAAATGTTAAATATCCCTAAATTCCTCAGATACCAGATGAATTACCACAGACAATGAACAAAAGGGGGACCTTTCTCTCCTCCCACCAAAAGTCACTTCAAAACCTGCACCTGGCCATAATCTTTTCTACTTGAACTAATTACTGTTTGTAGTAGCCTATGGAACCAGGTTCCTTTGCATAATAGCCATATTCCAGTCCACAGAGATTTCATAGCATTGTTCTTCTTCAGAACTGACTATAATTTACAAAAACTTGCCTTTTCAGAAACTGTGGTTCTCAAAAGATTTGAAAAAAAGCAAAGGAAAAATGAGTGACTCTGAGAAACCAGGGGAACTTCCATACTTAAAACTTCCTGAGAGACGGATCGGAGAACATCAGATTTTATTCATCTTCTTGAATAATTCATAAATACTTACACAAAAATCTGAAGGAGTTTTTAGTCTATGTAGGCGCTGTGTAAGAGTGGAAGCTTTATTTATTTTTAAGTAGACACGTCGAGTTGAATTTCCATTTGTTACACAAGGCACATAATGTTATTAATATTTTACAAATGAGCTTCTGGAAGATAGTTAATGGCTGTTAAGGCCACAAGGTATCAATGTAATAACCTGCTTGGAAACCTTGTGTAACATCAGCTGTGAGTCCAGAAAATTCTGCAATGGGGGAAATCACTCTTTGAGAGTATGTTATTACAGTGGCTTCTAGGATTTTTCCTTAAGGAAGTATCCATTTTTAATGTGCAGACACCAGGCAACAATCAATGAACTATTAAAATAGTCCACAAAGTGCAATTAGTGGCTGTTGTAAGATGGTATCTCTCATTCTCTCTTAGCCTAACATCTACTTAATTTTTTAGAGAAATTCTCTTTTTTTCTTTTTTCATTATTTATTTATTTATTTATTAATCAGCAGCCCATTGATACTGGGATTTAGCTAAGCAGATACAAGTCTCTCCAGAACGTGTTTAACCCTGCACCACTCAGCTTCTGGACAGTCTCTAATCAGCCTTTGAACTGACTCTGTCACAGTGCCTTTTGTGGCAAGTACGGAACGTAAATGTTTCACTTTGTGTAGAATAATATAGATGTGAATGGAATAAGGGTAATTCTCTCTTATGCAGTTTTGGTGTTTCCTAATCATTGACTTGAATACAGAAGTGGAGCCTCTAACTCTTCCAATCCTTTAGAGCTCTAAAGCCATGGAGCTATGAAGCCAGTGTCCTCTTGTTCTCAACCAGTGCTGAAATAGTTCAGTAAGACAGCTCCAAGAGGAAAGCTTCCTATAAAATCATTGCATGGTGAGAGTGTTCACCCAGGGATGTGGGTAATATGCACACAAATATCCCCAGGCTGATGCTGGTACTGTACCTAATAAACAGAGATTAATTAACTGCTGGGATCTTAGCTAGAAAGGAAGCAGGCCTTTCACTTACCTTTTGAAAGACATAAGACCAGCTTTTGTTTGTGAAATAAAAAAATAAAATAAATTAAAAAAACAAATAAATAGGAGTCTGTTTCCAGGAAGAAAGCAAAGATTATGAATTGCTACTAAAGGCAGGCACTTCCTACCAGCAATTCAGTTAGGGTTTGTTCAAACACAAATGGTGAGGTTTGCTTGTTGGGTCTTTGTTCCTCACAATCAAGTGAAGCTAGCACCAAAGTACTACTGTTACTGCTGTTATGGTAGTGATTATTTGAGTCAAAGGTGATGATGTCTTCAGTGCAAACCTGTTTTCTCCTTTTTCTGTGTATTTCTATTCACATTGTTGAGAAATTGTCAGTTTGTAAGGAGCAACCATAGCTACAAGTTGATTGAATAAACTGCCAATGACCAGAAGATGAGAGCTGACTGTATTTCAGCCATGTCTTTGTACCCTTAATAGGGAACCCATGCATCCTCCTGGCTGGCACTGATACTTGTGCTACTGGCACCATACCTCAATGAGCAACTCACTCTGATACCCAAGAGCCGCAATGGAATAGAGAAAGACAACAAGCCCTGTTGTTACCCTTTTCTCTGGGTTGTGAGGTTTAAAAAACCTCTTCTTTCTTTAATATGAAGTTTCTCTGAACAAGCATGCACACAACAAAATCCTGCTCTTTGTCCTGAGAGCATGCTTCTGCAGCACTCCATCCCATGGCACTTACCCAATTGTCTTCTTTATAATGGAGCCTACATCTTATATCTAGAAGTCAATGTGTATAAGATATGCCACATAGAAGAATTTGAAATGTGGGGTAGAACAGAAGTAACAAGATAAACTAAAGCAAGCCTACAAACAGGAGGGGAGTCAACTCTTTGAATGGGTAATGGCAGGACAAGGGGAAATGGTTTTGAGTTCAAGGAGAGAAGACTAAGGTTGGATGTCGGGAGGAAGTTCTTCACTGTGAGACTGGTGCCCAGAGAGGTTGTGGATGCTCCATCCCTGGAGCTGTTCAAGACCAGGTTGGATGGGCAGCCTGGTCTAGTATTAAATATGGAGGTTGGTGGCCCTGCCTGTGGTGGGAGGGTTGGAAATTCATGATCCTTGGGAAACCCAGGCCATTCTGTGTGTGTGTGTGTGTGTGTGTGATAAGCAACTTTATAGATGATGTAGTTATACAGTTTAGCCATGCAGTTTTGCTCTGAATTCTTCCATGGTCAGGGTGATTATTCCACCTCCACTTCAGAACAATCCAGGTTTAAAAAGGTCCAGCATCTCTTGCTGATCTGCTACTGTGAAGGCTGACATTTCATACATTACAGAGATTATGTGGATACTTCCTATAACGTGATTTGCCTTTTTGATGTAAGAGAGCTGGGTCTGGTTTAATTTCTCACCTCCATGACAAAGTCTGTCCAGATAGGAGAATGGCACTCTTCCATGGCACCTAAAATCTTTGCTGTGATTACTACAGTTACAGGATTGATCGTGCTATTGCTATGATTCACTGTAACAATGATTTTTGACAGTCTTTTTTTTTACTAGATACGTTGTTTGAAGCATTAACTAGTACATCAGACCTGTAAAAAAAGAATCCTTTACATCATTGAGATAATATTGCAAAGAGAGGGACCTTGGTATGAAGATTGCAAACATATAGTTGTGGATTAGGTCTTAATAGAAAAAAAGCTCATAGAATTCCTCATTTGTTCCATTCACAGTCATGCAGAGCACTAAGCAAAGCTGTATCTTTGCAGAAAATGCTCAGCAGTAAATAGAAATATGTTGATTTGAACAGGTTTTTGTTGTTGTTGTTGTTGTTTTTTAATAACTTTATGCCCAGAGGTCCAAACAAAAGCTGAGAAAACATGGGAATTACAATAGGTCTTGCTACCAAACCTGTCTTCTGCATGATTTATCACGTGGCAGCTGTGGAAAGCTAAGATCATGATAGAAACTCTGGTCTTACAAGGTTTGTAGAAGGGTGTCACGTCTTAAAAATGTTGTGGCAGCCCAAGAATTTGCTTCAGTTGCAATCATAAGAATCCCTCTGGTTATGAACACTAACGGTTTGGCATGGGGAGCAAAGCCAAAACAACATTCAAATAACCTTTTGAATAGCAGCAGGTTGGGAATAAAACCAGGTTACAGATAAGGAGGGAAAAAAACATAGGGCCAAGAAAAAAGTGGGGGAAATCATTTGAGGGACCCAGCAAAAGAAATTTCATTTTACTGTTCTGTCTCTTCTTGGTCTGGGGGTTATATGACGGGACTACAGCTGTTACGCACTGTGGTTGCAGGCATAGAACTTCCTGTAGACTATGAAAATAATTGTTTTTGAGTTTCATTTCTAATTCCTTTTCACTGAAAAGGTATTGTTTCCTGCTTTCAAAAAAAAAAAAAAAAAAACAACAAAAAAACAAAAAAACACAACATGTTGGTGAGGTTTTGTGTTAGAATTTTAGTCTTGTGTCACCACTCAGTAGCTAAATACATCCTGTCTGTGGGTCTTGACTGCACCAGACTGAAGTAAGTATCAAAACAAAAGTTCACAGCATACACTGTACAGGCAGACAACCAAAGCTCCTTGTTCTCTATGACTTCCACAGATGTGCAGTTCTTGTCTTCCCTTCCAGCTCAACAGCATTTCAAAATCACATGTTCCTGTCTGGTCAAGTCCCTTTGAGATACCAGTTTGGAATTCCTTTCAAATACCTCATTTAACACTAAGTTCTCTCAAAAGACAAAAGATGTTGCTTCTCGGAGGAAACAGGTTTTCTTCAGGGAACTGTATGCCTGTTGTTACTACCATTCCTCCTACATGTCCTTCCCAACACCATATTTCTTAGAACGTTTTAAGGGGCCTGAAGTACTAACTTCCACTTTGACATACTCTGAAAAAAAAAACAGCACCATTAATCTTCATTCATGAATAATGAGTTCATGAGACCTACAGGGACGTTCACATGAAAATATCTGATTTCTAAAGAAGCTGATTTTGGAACATTTTTCTTCCCCTTCTGTACACAGTTAAAGCTTATACACGTTAAAATTTGACATGAACTCTGAGAATCTAGTGTAAGGTATCAACTGGTAGTAGAAAAACTGTTTGCTCCCACTGGACAAGATCTGATGTATATAAATCAGGTGAAATCCACAGACAATTTAATCAAAACATGTGCTGTTCATAGTTTCCACTGGGTTTTTATGACTGAACTAGAACCATAGTTCAGAAGTGAAAAAGCTTGGAAATCTATTAATATGGTTTCACACATTCTTTTTAAAAGACGTTGTGCCAGTCTCACAATTTCATATAGCATCTTCATGAAAGAATCATTGTTGGGGTTTGCAAATAATTGCATGGCAATTTGTTACAGCAAAATAATGGTGTTGCACTCTCTAAGGAAAAAAATAACTAACTAAATAAATAAAAGCAATTTAATGTTCCACCAGAAAGATTGTGGTCTCTACTGCACATGTTTAGCAGGATCCTATTTATTTTCAGTGTGCTCATGGTGCCTACAAAGCACCAGACCTTACCTCAGACATAATCCAAGACCTCCTGCAGGCAGTTTCAATGCTCCCTGAACTCAAAAATACATATTTCAACATGTTTTTTAACACGGTGCTTTGCATAAGAGAGGTGAGCATTGCAAACCTGTGTGTGGCTGGTGAGAGATGGGGTGGACTCTGCCAGCAGAACAGGCCTATGTTCTCAAATGGAGATGTTGTATAAAGTGGTTGGCTTTTTGGTCTTTCACCAGATGTAATGTAAATTCAACATCACATTTGTTTTGGTAGAAAGACAAATACATCAACAGCTCTGGGCTACTCTAAGAGCTACTGAAACTGCTATTGCTCCAGGGGAGTACGTGAATGAAGAAGACTTCAGTACTGCTTGTAAAAGTTACGACAAAGGAAAAAGTATTTTGTTCTTGGTCCTGAAGTGTTCTGTGCTGCTTCCTTCCCCTCCTTCTCCCTCTCAGTGATGCTTCAAACACAGGTGACACTCATTTGGTGCCAGCAGTCACCATTCTATGTAAATTAATTAGCCTTTTAGCTTTTAGCTGTGTTGCATAATTATAGAGTTTGGTTTTTTGACCTCAAAATAGTTATTCCTGGAAAAAAATAAATAAATCTGTTGTTAAATAATAACCATGGATTTCTTTCTCAAATGTTAAAAAATGAAAACTGGCTACAAATCAAACACACCAGCTTTTATCTGAAAATGCCTCTACTCTGAAAAGACTTGATGCTTTATTCCAAATGTAGGCTTGTCACCATAGAGATAAGACGAATTCAAGGATTTAAGACTTACTAGAAAATATTATGTACCATGTTTGTGATAAAGCTTTGCTTGCTTAAATCAGCAATGGAAGCTGACGCTGTAAACCAGCATCTAACAAAGAAAGACTGGCATAGACAAAGAGAGGATTCACATTCTTTGCATAAAAGCTATCTGTTTGTAACAAAGAAGGGTGTAAGTAATGAAGCTCTCAGACCTCTTTAACAGCTATAGTTACTGTGTATTTTAGTGACTCAGTCATATAAGTGCTCTTCTTTCTGAGTGTTCTCCCTGTTTCTCCCTGTCAGAAATAAATGTTCTGATGTTCTGTTTCGTTTTGATTTAGTTTGTGCCTTAACAATTTAAAATCTATCTGGTCTTTTTTTTTTTTTTTTTTTTTTTTTTTTTTTTTTTTTTTTTTTTTTTTTAAGTTCAAAAAAAAACCTTATCACTTCTTTTTGGTGATATATAATGTGTCTTGTGTCTTTTGTCCTTATATGGTTTTTTGGGGGGTGCAATAGTCCCTCTATTCCTATGAATTATTTTATTGCTCCCAGATATGGGCTAATTATCCCAAAAGATAATTATATAACTATCCTGCATGGACCCTAAATATTTGGACAATTTGCTTCCTCTTATTGCCCATGAAAGGGCAGCTAGAGTTTTCATGCTTGGTGACTGAAATGCTGCTGAAATTGTGACATGGGATATTGAAGCATATTGATGGGCAATACCCTTTTAAAAATACATTTTCTGTTCAAAATGATGCTTTCAAGGCTTTCCATTGCTTTGGAAAATGATATCTCTCTCAAGTACACTGCCTTTCAAGGCTTAGAAGATCCTTTAATGTAAAGTTTTCACCAAAGATCCAGGAGAGATGGAGGCAGCAGCATCTGTGCACCATGAGGAAAATCTAGTACCCTAAAAAAGCTACAGTGGCATCTCTCCATCCTCCCCATGGCAATACTGCAGATAGCCATCCCCGCTAGAGTGGAGGCCATGAGATGAGTTGAGCTGCTCTTGCAGGCACCAGCCACAGCCAGCCCAGTTCCTCTTGAGGACAGACATCACTTCAGAGATGAATGCAGACAGGAAACTACTTGGAGATGTGAGGAGGTGAAGGTGTAGAATGTTCTCGGTCTCCTGAACTTGTAGAGCTTGCAGGTGGTGCAGGGCTCAGCCTTTGTGGTAGCAGCCAATGGCATGTGGAAGAAATGCATTTGCTAAGAAAGTACGTCTAATTTTACTATTATACATTCATAGTATTAAAATCAGTTGCAACAACAGTAATGCAATTTTTGATATTATTTTTTAGTAGTGATCTCTGCAGTGCTGTCGACATTTTAGTACACAGCAGAAAACACAATGAAATCTTCCAACCCAAGCTAGGACTACTCTTTAAACACAGTGAAGCCATTTTAGCAGTCTTAGACAAGCTCAGCAGCAATGTAAATATTCCAAGAGGTGCAAGATTGTTTTAGGAGAGGGGAGCAAAGGCTTCAGATTCATTGAGATTGAAAAACAGCAGTCATGCATTTCTCTAGATGATTGTTTTCAGTACCATAAGCCACATCCTTTCAAATTTCCTCTGCTTGGCCACATCATTGGAATGAAGTGTCATAGCTGGTTAAGTCACTTTGACATCATCTTGATGATGTGTCAAGCTCAGGAAATTTGAAAGGACAGGACTCAGAAAGGTCTTACCCTAACTTGCCTTCTTTTGACAATTCCTCCCTGCTGCTCCACACCCTCCCTGCTCCTTTTTTCAGCTCTAGTGTTTCTGAGTTTGATTAACTCTTAAAATTCCTACAGTAAGGCTAGGCCTTTGTTTTTAAGGCCAGTATTTTCAGTGTATTCAAACATTCATGTTGGTGGGGGATAAGTGGAATCAGTTATGTTGAAACTGTCCAAGAAATGATGGAATTATGTAAACATCAGCTGGCAAGGGGCATGTGGCTGCAGCTTGAGTGTAGGACAGGAAGAGATGCTGTGGGCTGTGAGACCTCTGCTTACTTTGTCATGCAACTACTGGACATAGAGCCCATTGCACAGAATGATTAACAACTAGATAGAGAGGTTTCTCCTTCAAACACTGCTACTGGGAAACTGTTCAAAACCTTACAGCTCTGATTAGTAAGCAGTGTATAAACCTCTTGTGCCAGAGCTGTCCTTCAGCTCTATCCCCAATGTACTCAAAGAAAACAATCCTATGTCTCCTCAAACATCACTGTGTAAAGCTAAACAAACTCAGCTACATTTTCTCTGGGAGCAGTCTCTCCCATCTTTTGAAAAGTCCTTCTCTGCATTATTTTCAGATTCAATGTTTTTTTTTTTTGTTTTGTTTTTTTTTTTTTTCTTGGTAATAAATGACTAGGAAAGAAAATCTTACAGGCTTCCTACATTTTCTCACATATTACTATCATTTCCTTTTGTTTTTGGAAGCACCTCAGCTAATTACATGCCACAGTATCCTCAGGGTTTAATCATGGTTGCATCCTTTTGATGGCTTATATTCATTTTGTGATCCTTTTGTATGCTCAGCTATTTCTGTCCAATAGGAATCCTTCATGGTTTGGAGGCAGATGGTAGCCTAAATTCATGATGTATCTGTGTGCTCGCTATCAGTCGTAGAATCACAGAATCTTTAGAGTTGAAAAAAACATTAAGATCATCTAGTCCAACCATCAGCCCATCCCCACCATGCCCACTGACCACATCCCTCAGTGCCACATCCACACGGTTCTGGAACACCTCCAGGGACGGTGACTGCACCACCTCCCTGGGCAGCCTGTGCCACTGCAGCACCACTCTTGGAGAAGAAATTGTTCCTAATATCCAACCTGAGCCTCTCCTAATACAACTTGAGGCCTCTTGTCCTATTGCTGTTACATGGGAGAAGAGGATGACTCTCATCTCACTACAGGCTCCTTTCAGGTCCAGACTGAACAAGCCCTTTTCCCTCAGCCGTTCTCCATAAGACTTGTGCTCCAGAGCTTTACAGCTCCATTGCCCTTCTCTGGACACTCTCCAGTCAACTATGTCTGAAGGTTTGGACTAGCCAGAAGCAGAGAAGTGGAGGCAGACCTGTGTCTTTGCTCTCTCTGTGCAAGGCCATTCCTCTCAGTTCTGTTACATACAGTCTCACTTCTAATGAACCAGGCCCCGGAGTCATCCATTTCTTTCTTCCCAACTCTTTTCATGCTTTCCAGTTTTATGTCATCAGTAAATAACTTCCATTTTCTATTTCCTGTGTCAAGGTCACTAATAAAATTATGAAGAAAATAGGCCCTGAGGTCAGTCTGTCAAACAATAGGGATTTTCTCTCACCTGATAATTTCTCTTCAGCAGAGCCTGTTGTGTGCCTCCCTTTAGGTGGTTCCCTGATGACCTTATAGTTATACAAATTATCGGCTTCTGTGTATAATGTAAAGCTTTTTCTATGGCTTTGTACCAAATGTTTACTTGAAATCCAGTCTAACTGCTGCTTTTTCCTTGTCTCAGAAAGCATTTTTAACAACTAAAAACCATACCTGCTTATTTTTGCATGGCTCAGTTTTGTTGAAGTCACTCTGCATTTTATAACATTTTTCATGCTATTTCTTTCAAAATTCATTCTTAGATTTTGTATACTGTTTAAGTCAGATTAGTCTCTAGTTGTCAGTCATCTACTTTTGTATTTTCATCTCAGCTATAGAATCATAGAATCACAGAATTTCCCAAATTGGAAGGGGCCCACAAGTCACAAAGTAACCAAGATTTAGGTTAAATTCTTCACTCAGAGGGTAGTGAGGTGCTGGCACAGCTGCCCAGAGAAGCTGCGGATGCCCCATCCCTGGAAGCACTCAAGGTCAGGCTTGGTGGGTTCCTTGACAGCCTACTCTAAGGGTTGGCAGACCTGCCCATGGCAGGGGGTTGAAACTGGATGATCTTTGAGGTCTCATCCAACCCAAGCCATTTCATGGCTGTGATTTTCCACCCTACTCTATTCCACTATCTTTGTTAAAAAACAAGACACAGTTTTGAAACTGTACCTGAATTATCATTGATTTATATGCTGCCTTTGCTCCTGTAATTTTACTTTTTAAAACTGTTTTACATGTGGTAAAACAGCTTTTTTCTCATTATCCCAGTTTCTTTTTCAAGATGTAATTGAGCCTGAACTGTTTTCATTCTCATTTTACCTGTCTGTTTCCTGACATCTAGTATAGATCATTTTGCTGATTATTTCTTTTTTGTCTTCCTGACAAGGCTCTTTTAAAAAACCTTAATCCATCTTTTGAGGTGGTTATTTACCTCTTTCTGTCTGGAGTCCTTCCCCAGATGTTTGCAAAGATTTTTCCTTTGCTTATGATACAGATTCCAGATAGGTTTTATCCCTTTGACTTTGAGTAATTCTGTTTCCTCTGTACTCAGGTCCTTGATTTTTATTATTTATTTACTTATTTATTTTGAGAGATGTCTAATTAGATGCCTTCATTCTTCATTCTTTATCCATTTGAAATCTAAAACCTTAATTAGAAAACTGCCTTTGTTTACCATTAAGTTGTATTTTAACGCAATCAACCCATGATCCACTTGAAACAAGTTTTTATTTCTTATCACTTATAAAAACAAGGAAAAAGTAAGGGTCCCCTCTTATTCAATTAACCTTATCTTAGCTGATAAAGAAAATTGTCTGCTATCATACTTACTTAGGAAAACCTGGACCTTATCATTAAAATTTATTTTCCATGATATATTTTAGTATATTATTCTTATGTACTCTGAATAGTGTTATCCGTACTATGTCATTGCTTATTTCTTTATGGTCTTCCACAGAAAACCATGTAATGTTATTCCACCTTATACATGTTACTCCACAGTATTTTCCTTTAAAAATACCTCTTTTTGTTGCAAATTCTTCAAACTTCCTATTTCCTCGTCCTTTGCAATTCAACAAGATTTCTTATCATAGTCTAGTCTCTAATTTCCCCTTTTGTTTTAGGGAAAACATGGACACTTTGGTTTTCCTTTTGTGATTAATTTCCCCTAATGATTGCTAGTTTAGCAACTAGAGTAGGTGCAGTCCTTCCTCTAAGCGTGCTATCACTTGGGTGTTTCTTCTCCAATATTCACCCTCAAAATTTCTTAACTTTAATTATTTATATCTGAAGGTTAGGGAAGGCAGATGAGTGTGTTACAGTTTTATAACACTGGTATCTTTGTATGGGCGCTCAGAAAGAAAAGGACAGTAGTGCATGCAGCATGCTCTTGCTGCTCATCCTGCACTGATACACTTCTTTTGTGCTTTGCTCCAGTGACAGCCACAGGGCATGTATCATTCTATCCTTCTAATTTTATACCCTTTTCCTAACTGGTTTCATAGTTGATTGCCTTTGCCACCAGCTCAACAGAGTATTCAAAAAAGCCCCAGACTAAGGACCTCTCCATGAGAAGACCATGTGAAAAACATCACATTTATTGCAAGAGATTGGAAAATGGCCAGATGATCTCTTTATTTTGATGTTATTTTGCATTGACACCATTAGACATCTGTGGTTTCCACCAGTGAGAGAGGTAAGTAGGAGGACAGTATTTTCAGACCTGAATAGAGAGATTCATTTTCCCAATATATATATAGCAGCAGACTTCAGTAATGGGTTAGAGACTGTTGGTTGTAGCTTCCATTTCTTTCTCTAACCATTACTAATTACATTACTTAATCATTTTGAAGAGCAGACTACTTCCAGCCTCTTTATTCAAAATGCCCTCTGCCTGAACTCTTCAAACCTGGCACAGAAGTTTCTGGTAAAGTTTACAATACAAATGGTTTATGGAAATAAAGTGGCACTGGGAATGTTTTCACTGGCTGTGCCAGTTCAAACCCACATAAGTCATGTAGTGAATTGTTATGGTTTGAAAAGAGCTGTTTGTGTTTCATTTATTTTATTTTTTTTTTTAATGCATTAATTAAATGACTTGTAAAGCTACTAACATCCTAGGTCAGTGAGAGTGCCAAAATGGACATTATAAAAATGTTCACTTTGGTATTAATTCTGTGTTTATGGGGCGTCTCATGTCTCTAAAACCTCCCTAGACCGCTATTAATCATAACCTATCAAGTACATTCATCACATATTTTTCCTGCCATATGCTAAAGAATGTCTTATTAATTAAAGGGCTGAAAAATTGGAAGTGTTCCTTTTCTCTCCTATTGTTTTGTGGAAGAGGAAATGATAAAGTTCAAACATTAAAACCACTCCTTTCCAGAAAATGTTCTTATTGGGAAAGTGGAGTTCAGTCACATTAAAAACAAAACTGTTTTCCAAAGTTTGGCCCAAATCTGGCTTGGGCTGCTTGCTCATCTAGTTCTTCTGAACTCAACTCATTGCAAAAGCAGGACTTGGCTTTTTAGCACTTATGCTGCAAAATCCATGACTGTTATTAAAGGCATTTTAATTAAACCCAGCATTAAAACTACATTTTTCTTTCAAACCATCTATAAGCAATAATTAGCAGCAAGGGGTTTTTCAAACCTCAGAAGAAATTGTTTGGGTGATACGCTATATGTGGTTTATAGATTTAAAATCCCTGGGGTTTTGTTTTCTGGGAAAGAGAAGATAAATCTCTATTTTAAAGTTGGGTTGAGTTTTCTGTTCATTTCCTACTGGACACCAGTCCACATCTCAGAAAGCTAAGCGTAGCCTTAATTCATGGCAGCTGTTTTCTTTACAATAGAATTGAATTTTATGGAGCTCCATTCATATTTGAGGTGTCCCAAAGTACTTAACAATAATGAGTCTGTGCCAGCTCTCAGGGACCACTGCATCCCATCAGAGTTTTTCTCGATGAAGATTTGGGATTTGGATACTTTGCTGGTAGTGAAAGGGTGCCATGGGGACCACCAGAGCAGCTGTTCTGCACCCAGCTGCCCAGTCCTAGCCTCGGGAGGGGATACTTCTGGGACCTTGCAGTAACCTCATGCTGCCTTAGAAAGCACAGCAAAATTCCTTTAGTATCTCTCAGCAATGACAGCCTCAGTCAGGTCTACATGTGCCTCTCTGATGTATTTCTGTATTTTCTGTACTTTCTGTCCAATGCATGAGCTGTTTAGCCTTGGATCCTAGAAGGCTGACACAGAACAAGGATGTAAGTGCAGTCTGACTGTGTTAGCTCTTTACCATATAGCAGGTTGGACAGCACAGGGCAGGTAGGTTTCTGCCACCCTCAATGATGCTGTGAAGTCACAAAGAAATCCTGGATTAGTCACTGTCTGCTTATCAGAGTCAACCCACAAGTATCTACTGAGCATATCCAAATCTCTAAAATTTAATATCCATACTAATGTATGTCAAATGACAATAACTTGAAAGTTGCTATTCTACATCCCACGTTTTATTTTAAACATAACCTTAAAATGGCAACAGTAAGTATATATATACCTTAGGATTTGAAGGGATAACAACTCAAATGAATAGGTATGAGAAGAAGGAAATTTCTCTTAGGTACATATTTACTAGTACTCGGGACTTCAGTGTAATACAGGAGCTCCGAGGTTACACCAAGGAACACTTCTCAACAGAAATGCATAAATAATAGGCTACATCTGTGCTCACCATCACATCCTTGCTACTGCAGGCAGACACTTTGTAAACCTGCTGCACAAGCAGGGGGGGACTGACATTGAACATCTTTGGAAAGAGTGGACAAGCCTCTCTGTCACCTACATCCTTACATCTACTAATACAGATTATTCCCTAGAAAAGGAATTGTTACCTTTAGCTGAATAAATAACTCAAACCAGGTTGATAAAATTGAATTACACTAGAAATACCTTTTCTACCCCATGAGATTGGCACAAATTTAGTAGTTTTGCCTTTGAAACAAGGAGACTTTCTAGACAATTTCAGTGAGGTAAAGCAAAGTCTTCTGGGATGAATACATACATTACAAGTTCACAAACTGCATGTTTGAAACCAATAAACAAATTATATTAAACTGTGGTCTTGAATAGCATAAACTCAATAGATCTAAATTCCTCCCTTGCGATTCTGTGAAATTGGTGAAGTTACTGTAGGACTTTGAAATACCAGTTTTATTGCACAGGATTAGGCTCATCTTCTTTAGGGGCCACAGATGGATTCCAGCTATCATGAAACAAACAGTTTTTGAGAATGGATATCCTAAGGGGATTTTCTACAAAAGAGCTGAAGAGAAGCTTTCATCACTATTATGTATTTAAAACACATCAACATGATAAGGAGTGTTGTTCAGGATAGGCAGGGATCTCATGGTGCCATACAAACTTTGAAGACTGAAGAAACATGTGAGCTTGAAACCATGAGAAGGAGAGTAGAAGAAAAGGAAGGTGAAATGAACAAAGATCAAGCAGTTTCATGGTTGCAGGAGTCATGATCTTTTAGCCTGACCTCCTACATAACACACAGCAAAAATGCAGCGGGAAAAGAGTAAGTGAGAATGGGCTGGGATAACAAGAATAAAGTATCAAACAACTCTTATAAGTAGGATAAGAAGAAAGCAAGGATTCGGCAAAGGCTCAAATGCTACAGAGCCTTCCAAACCAAAGTATTGCCCAAAGCTGATGCTATTTTCCAAAAGACTTCTTCCCATTTCCCACTTTGAAGCATGCAGAATGCACCAATAATCTTAAAAGAAGCAATTCTACTTCCAGGAACAGAGTTGTCCAAACTTGGCTCAAATACAGTGAGTTCTTTTCTACTCATCTTATTGTAGGTAGGTTTTAGAGGGTGATGACATTCATCTGTTGTAGCAAAGGATAAGTAAGACAGTTCCTATTTTTCTCACAGGACGAAATCCAGATGTGAATTCTTAGTATTATCTCTGTCCTTATTCTGAAAATTTCCTATTCACCTTGAAAGTTTGCTTAGCTAACACAGTGTAAAGATTCAACCTCAATGCATGACAGTTAAATGCTGCAAACAAACAAATGAATGGGAAGAGAGAGATAAAGGAGCAAATAACTCTTAGAGCAGACTGTTCTTTGTCTCAATTTCCTACTCACTTTAATCACTGACTGGATCTATGGTTTTCTTTTGGAAATATCCATGCATTTCTGGTCTCTCTGGGTGGAGCTTGTCCCAGAGTCTCTAATTATCTGAAATTTGCTCATCCTGGTTTAAGTTAGTCCTTTAAAATCTTGCCATAGAAGAAAAAAAAGGGTATCTTCAGAGAAAGAAGTTTGGGCACAGCCACCAAAAACAGCTGGCGTATGTTGTCTTCAGGGGGTGCCTATTTCTCTCTACTGGGAAATTCAGGCTGTTCTTAGATATATGAAGCTGGATGAAATGAATCCCATACATCATATCCAGATATGATCAAACGAAATGTCCGCATTGTTTTGCAGATCTGCAATGCATGTTCCTCTCCTTTCCTTCCTTTTTTTCTTTTTTCAGCTTCTCATCTCTCTGATACTTAAGCTGTAGATTGTAGTAGTCTTTGTGGGAGAATGGGAAAATTTTAATCACTCTGTAGAAAATAATCAAGTGCAATCATACAACAATTTGTATCACTCAAAGCCAAGAACCAGCTTCATGCAGCATTCATTACAAAATGATTACAAATTGACTACAACCTTCAGTTGTACGTGGAAATGGGTGACCATTTTTTTCCCCTGTTATTTGAGGCCTTATCCATCTCCATACAGTTTTCTGGTCTCCTTGGAGTTTCTCGCAGGTTTTAAGGTACTCAACAGCCTTGTAGTAATGATCTCCACAGATCACCAGGCATGGAAGTACCCACTCCTAAACTTTTACAACCATTTAAGATTAACCTGAGTTCCACTGAGGAAATGATAAATAGCAAAGCAGCACAAGTTCCACTGTATGCACGCCCCTTTGCCCAGACATCCCGGTCTCAATTTCCTTGACTTGTAGACCCCTACATAAATAACCCCTGCTAAATTTTACTTGTGCAGTTTAAACCCTGGTGGCACCAGCTGGTAAGGCTCTCCCCAGGGGTCTGCTACTAAGCACTCTGAGGACTACATGGGCTTTTGGTTTGAACGATGTTCTTACTCTCTGATATGTATGAGATTTGTTGATATTATGATTTATACTCACAGCCAGTGAGAGTCTTGTTCTTCTTTCACAGTATATAATTAAAGTAATTCTTCTAGTGCAAGGCTACAGTTCTGGATTAAGTCCAAGAGGGAGCCAGTGGCATGTGATGTTACTTAATTATCTTTCTGTCAGTTGTGCTTTGCTGAGCATCTGGCCTTCGGTCTTTCATGCTGAAGCTTCCAGTTAATTACAACTACCATCAGAATTGTGATGTAGCCTAATTGCACATGCCTCCTCAACTCTGTTTAAAAAAAAATATTAAATCCTAATCTACTCATTATAAAGTTTATTGGTAGAGTTAATTGGCTAAGTCTGTCATTGGAAAGATCGAGGAAATTGGCTAATTTAACTAGACAATAGAATTTAAAACTCTGATGTCCAAACAATCCTCTTGTTGCTGTTTCTAGACTTCTACTCTATCCTTTCTCTTTTAAAAACATTTTTTGTAATTAAGATTGATTATATAAGGCTGATTATTCTAAGACTGATTACTTTCAGTGCTGCTGAGAGAGCTTTTCTTCTCTCTCTTCTTCCACTGAAGTGTGGCAGAGACAGCATTAAATGCAGTTGTGGATTCAGACATGTTTATGGTAGGCAGAGCCTTCAGATTAACATGCACATGGCATTTGTGAACTGTTAGATTCTATTTCAAAGCGTTAGGATAGGATTTCACATTTTGTTTTTATAAAGAGCAAATACACTTCAGTTGCTTTGTTTTAAGATGGATTTGAAATGCTAGTCGGGGCACAGATATGGAACCCATACTTGTTGCAAAAAACTTGCTTCCTGGAATGGAAATATTTTTTTTTCCCTTTAGGATTTCTCCCAGATGCTAAGTGAACTGCTACTGTGAGACCAGCTGGCTAAAAAGCCATTCCCCTCTCTAATAAGGGAAAAAAAAAAAAAAAGAGTTAAGGAATGAAAGAAGTCAGCTTAGAACAGGGGGACATGAAGACTTATTTGAGCACATGTATGCCACAGAATAATGGAATATGTACAGTATGTAAAATTCTTCCCAGTAGTCAGCGTGGTTAGCACTTCAGGCTGGCAAGCCATCTTCTTTAGCAGAAGACATCTTATTCTCTGCTGGTGATCAAACTATGGCTTCTGGAGCTAAATACAGATGTCACTGCTGGTTTGGGTGAAGATCCATGTTCTCAACGTCTGTAGCACAGGCAAACCAGGGAGCTCCAAAAGCACAGTGCCAGTGTTAATATGGCCAACCCGAACAGGTCTGTATCCCTTTGGCTGAGAGGAGAGGACCTGCTAGTGAGACTATTGGACAGACACTTGAGGGTCTCCCCAAAGCCAGATTAGCTCTGTGTCTCAACAGTTTGCTTCCCCATGGGGCCCACGCACTAGTGAATGTAATTTCCACAGGAGACTGTCACATACCTGTGAGCAAACCCAGAAGTTCCCTACCCTGCCACATGCATCCAGAGTGTCAGAAGTCCACCTGCAAGCCCCCAACAGTCTGTCAAAAAGCTGCAAGGAAAAATAGTAAAGAACTCCCAGACTATCCCAGGAGATGACAACAGAGTGGCCTGTGTGAAGATTTCTGGCCTTAAGCTGTAAACAAGACCCCAAATGTCATTCAAAATTTCCAGGAGTCTGTAAGGCAAAATCTCTGCCCGAAGAATAACCTGGTGTTCTAACAAGAAAGAACAACACCTGCCATAAGAGTGTTTTTTTGCTGTTATAACTCTCAGTCCTAGCTTTCATCAGATATTATGGGAAAGTGTGGATTTCCAGGAACTTGCGGACAACAGTAAGCATCTCGGGTTTCCCATTGTAATACATGATAAACAGGAAAGGTAGAATGATTGCTTGAATTCTTTGTGCCTGCAAATAAGAGAACAATCATTTTTTTTTAATTATTATTTTTAATCCCCTCAGGTGTAATTGGTTACTGCATATTTTGGACCAAAATTGTTCTAATTGAAAAGATCAAATCAGCCAGTAAGTCTTGCTTGTCTGTTTGTAGTGATCTGTGCATGGGTTAGGAAGGAAGCGTGACTGAGTGTTTCTATGGAGATTAGAAAGAACAGGTTCTGTTTCCTAGGCATAGCTGTAACTAGCAAAGTCAAATGCTTGAGGTGAGGAAGATCTGCAGTTTTTTACAAGGATGTTTTGTTCCAGCCATGGATGTGCTTTCCTCCCTTTGCTTGTACTGGGAGAGGCTGGGAGACCAGAAGAGTCCGGGGCAAAAAAGAGCAGTCTGTCTTTCACAACCATACCCCTTGCCTGAAAGGTGCCACAGTACAAAAAGATGTGGAGTTTGAGGCTACTGCTTTATAACCAGAAGAGATTTCTCCATAACAAAGCACATCCTCTTTACTTCAATAGGGTGATGTGTCGTAATAGAATTCAAGTTTTCATGTTGTATATCCTTGATCCTCCCCTGAGAGAGGGCCCCCCAAAAAAAAGACAGGTAAGATAAATGAGATTAAATCTATGTATTTATATATATCCTTAAAAAGATGCATAAGTATATGTGCAGATATATCCCACAGAGATAGGAATGGAGACTTTTAACTTGTTGCATTTACAGCATCAACTGATTCCTTAATTTGTGCTCATAGCTGCTGGTCTCGACATCCTCGACATTAACATCACGACATCCAGCACTGGGCAGGAACAGGTGCTCCAAAGGAAGGTTTCTCTTGAAACCCTGAGGCAAATTCCCTGAGCCTTGTGGAGCAGAGATGGCACATCCTTGAACCCGTGCAGTTCCGCTTTCTACTTCAGCTGTGGTTCATTAAGCACCTTCCCAGTGCTGGGTCAGGATGGAGTTGGTTATGATCCAAATTTTATTTTTCTCCATTTTCCTTTTTGCCACAGATTTACACCTCCAGTCTTCAACTTGATGAAATGACATTGCATCTTTGCTTGTGTTTTTAAGGAGGTTCTTTGTCAAAACCTGAACCCTGACTATTCTTTGTAGCTCTAAAATGTGATACAGATTCTGCTTCTATGTACTGAATATATTAGCAAACCAGGGTTGAATTCAAATACTCAAGTAAACGAGAAACAAGTATGTCTATGATCCAAGCCGTTTTCATGCTCTTTGAAGAGTGCTGAGACAAAAACAGTTGTTAGTAGCTATCCTGTCATTTTTATTATACTTCATATACATGTTGGTGTGTTAAAAGTAATGTTATTAGAAGTTTATGAGTTCTCATTGTTACTTCAAAAAACTTGCTTCTCCAGTGTCTTCATGTTCAGCGAAGCCTGACAGATATGGACATCTTAAAGAAGAAATGATCACTGTTCTTTTCCTTCTGCTTCTTGGCTACATTTTCTGCCCTCTTTCTGGAACAATATAGTCTTCCAGATATCACACAGAAAAAAATATGGCTCTTCCCAGGCTCTTGAGGCTGCTCTCAGGGATTGCCTGTGGCTGCTAGTGCTGCTTGAAAGGAGCTATCAGTAGGAGTGCTCCAGGAAAAAGAAGGTTCTTGTACCTTAATGCCTCAGATCCAGCATCTCTAGTAGGTGGTTTTGGATTTCATGGCAAACCACTTGAAACACTGAACGTGGAACTTTGTCTAGCCCCGTTGTTTGGCACTGACACCAGTCAAGCAGTAAGAAGATTTTTGGACTTAGTATTCAGCCTGGGTTTGTTCACTTACTGCTTTTGCTGTCTTCTAATGGATTATAGTCCCCATCTTTGGAGATTGCTCTGTTGGGATCCCAACCTCTGCTGTTGTCCCATTCCTGACATCCTTTAGTGAGGACATTCGTGCTCTGTTGTACTTCAACAATTATTGCCTCTGGAATGTAAGTAACTTCCTGGCCTCTTTTATGGGGCTCTGCTTCAGGGTGATAACATTTAGTGGGATTCCCCAGAGGCACTGCAATCGCAGACGCCAAGTAAATGAGCCACACTACCACTTGCACGATAAGAAACCTTACACAGTGCACTTTGCAGCCTGCCTTAATATTGCCCCTTTCATCTCCTCCTGACTTTTTCAAAGCTGTGTGGCTTGTCTTTGCAGGACACCTGGAGTGGTGGGTGGCCTGTACAGCCCGGGAGAAAATGAAAAAGAGTAGTAGGGCTTGATTCCAATTGCTACCACAGGTCCCCTCAAATGTGGAGCCAAAGAAGGAAAGGCTTAAGCTCTAAATCCTCAGTCCTTCGGCAGTGTTCAGATGGAGGTGGGAGCTGCTGTCACTTCATGCGATTCATGGTTCCCTTTCAAAGGGGTGGAGAACCACTGCGCAGCAGTATGCTGGGCCATGACCACTGTTGTCTGTGTTGGGTATTGAATTCAAGGAAACAAGACAGCAACCTTTGGTAGACTTCAGTGGTATTAATTTGATAATGTAATAAGGACATTAAGCTCTAGTACTGCTTAAACCTATCATGGCCTATGTTTAATGAGAGAGGCCAGGGCGAAGGCCTGAATGTCCTACATCAGCATGATGGTATATATAATGGAATCTGCATTATGTCCTGCAGAAAACTCTATTTAAGATACTACAATAGGCTGCTAAGCATGTTCCACCCAAAACAAAGGCAGCTCAGGAATTTGTGAAGTGCAGGAAGCCAGGCTTTGTCTGGGTGTTATTTTGGGAAAGGAATATGTGTGGGTGAATGAGAGATGGTTCAGGTGGGGAAAGAGGAGGCAGAATGTGGGAAAAAGACTGTGGAGAGATCTGCAGCCCAGGCAGAGCTACATCAGCAGTGTCCTGGGAGCAGCCTGAGAACCAGAGAGCAGCTGGGAAAGATCTGTTGCCTGGGAAAAGAAGTTGCCTCCAGTTGTTTGCACCCTACAGTGCTTATGAGAGGAGATCTCTATATTCTTTTAAATGGAAAGAACTGCATCATAAATGCTGGTCTCTGCTATTAATATCTTCACTTGGAAAAAAATCTTCAAGGCCTGAGTTTTGTATAGCTGGAATGGCATGGAAAAGGCAATTTTGATGTGGGACATTTTCAAATAGTGCTTTTGTTTTCTCCTTTTCCGCGTCACTTCTTCTTTGTATGCTTTGCCTCTACATCTCAGGAGAGGCCACAGTTCTCAGAGTGGGCAAACCATCAACCTGTAGCAAACTGGGCTTCATCTCACCACATGGCCCAGCAGTTTTGTGAGAAGAGTTGGTGTTGGCACCTGGAGAGGCTCAGTTTCAGGTACTTAATGCTTATCCTCTCAAATAATAGATGGAAGAAGGCTACCTACCTAGCTGATCACTCATCTGTGCTTCTGGTAGTTTCCTTCGACTTAGATAAATGGTTTTCCAGAATGGAGATATCAAAGCAAAGGTTATTCACAGGGTTTATGAGAGAGCAGCAATCCTTCCTGCATAGAAAACAAAACAAAATAAAACTCCTCGCAGCAAGTGAGAACGTGTGCATCGCTGCCAGATATTGATCTGGATGAAGTCCACATAGGCAATGAGTGCATTTATTGAACTTCCCTTGCTGATTCTCACACCTTAATAGGCTTCTGTGGTGTTCGTAAAATGATGCTGTGTCTGGAGAATTCTTCTGTTCAGCTAACTGTCCTGAACACTCTAATGGGAGGAGAATGGTTGTTCAAAGTCATCAGGTAGCCAGAGATTCTGAGCTATTTCCTCACACAACAGTGATAAAATTGAGCACCTACAGATGCAATCTAAAAATGAGCAAAAATCTCTCCAGTGAGATGACACCTGCTCAAGAAAATAGCAATGGCTGAATTTCAGACAATATAAACATACCAAAAATAGGCCAGATTTCTCCTGAGTGGTTATGGACTTCCTTATAGTAGGTGAAGTAAAGCAGTAATACGGCAAATTCTGAGATTCAGTATCATACTGTATGTAGCCCATAATAGGAACCCATTAGATGAAGTATGCCTGACTTGAAAAGAAACATCAAAATCCCAGTCCTCCAACTTCTGAGGCTGATAATATTCTGGGAGCACACCTAGTAGATAGTGAGGTCACCTACCAATGCAGATGCCAACTTGAAGGGCTTTTCTAATTTAACCAGCAGACAATTCATTGACATCTTTCTGAGTCTCTGGCTGCAACTGGCAGAGAAAATAAAACAGCAGCCATTGAGATTCAAAGATCTGTGTGCAATCTGGATTGTACATTTAAGCAGTGTTTATTTTAAAAAGCCATTATCTACCAGCTGCTCGTAAACTCTTATGCTCTGCAAGAATCTATGTACTGTGTAATTTTCCTGCCTTACTCTAAATGCATATTGACCTGGTTTGAATTATCTGTTGGTTCGCAATAATTAAGGTCATCATTCATCTAGAACATCTAAATCAGATTTAGAAGTCACGACATGACTCATATGCCTGTAGTGTCCATTCAGCATAGGCATACTGTCCTCAACCTAAGCCAAACCTGTCTTCTATTTTCTGTTAGAATTTTACAAAATATAGAGTTTAGGCAGGAAAAACATTCATTCTTTCACTGTAAATAACATATATAGAAGTTACGATTATACAGGACATTGACTGCTATTCTAAAAACTGTGTCCCTCTGTACACACTGAGTAGATTTTCTGCTCAAACCACCACATTCACAGAGAGTGTCTTTTATATCTGTTACGTCTGTGGACATCTCCTCTTTAACATCTGTGACATATTAGGTAATTTTTCTTCTGGCTTTCCAGTTAAACAGAAACCATATGAAGGTTCAGTGCTGATGCCCTCTTAGACCTGTCTAATGCTGGCCCTGTTGTTAACGTTTGAGAACTTCTGATGAACAGTGAAATGAGGTAAATTATTGGTGTAGCTTTGGTGTAGAAGTTCTTTTAAGCATTGGCAGACATAGCTGATATTTTAAAGAACTCTCTTATGTTGGTAGGACAATAGAAGTCTGTAAGATATGCTGTCAAACTTTTAAGTGGTTTTGACTTAAGCTCTCTAAGCACAGAGGTGGGAATTTCAAAATTTGTGAAATATCTTACAAAGTTTCCTTTTTAATATTTCTTCATTTGTTGGCTGTGTTCTGACAGTTTGGATGCTGAAGAACTCTGCAAGATCAGGGAAAGATCTTTTCCAAAATGCATGCTCTCTGGTTACACTGCAAAGCAAGATAGTCTTGAGGACTTGCACCTGTGTCCAGTACAACAAAAGGCTGCATTTGTAGAACACTTCACCATTTTCAGCAGTTCTACCCATATTTCAAGGCTGGATGTGGCTCTGGGCAGCCTGGTCTGGTGGTTGGTGACCCTGCCCATGGCATGGGCATTGAAACTAGGTGATCATTGTCGTTCTTTTCAACCCAGACCATTCTATGATTCTATAATGCAATGATATTTAGAAGCTGTCTTCTGGAAGGCAATATGGTAATAAAAAATTCA
Source organism: Excalfactoria chinensis (assembly GCF_039878825.1). Classification (NCBI taxonomy): domain Eukaryota; kingdom Metazoa; phylum Chordata; class Aves; order Galliformes; family Phasianidae; genus Excalfactoria; species Excalfactoria chinensis. The sequence goes on along the minus strand of NC_092825.1, from coordinate 51,240,086 downwards.
TTTGCATTAACCTCAGCATCAAGAGCATTTGTCATTAAGGGTTGGTTCAAATTTTTGTACTGAGGTATCATGAACAACAACTGCCACTTAAATTTTCACATGAGAAGTGGGCAAGGAAGTCCTGTAGTCAGAGCACTCTCAACGGGTGAGTTCACCAGTTCTTACATTGTTAAGTCTATTCTGTATGCATCTTAAGCCACCCTTCTGTCTCTGAGCTTCCTACAATAAACCACAGGAAAGGTATTAATCGTCTGGAATGCCAACATTACAAAGCTATGAAGACTGACCATTCCAAAGAGATGATTTCAAGAGTCTACGCAAGGTGAGACACTCAGCGTGAACTGAAACCAGCCATAAGTATAGTAGACAGGGAGAAAACAGGGATAGAGTGGATACTAATATGACAGGGTAGGCATCAGATGTAGTGAAGCAGTTACCTTGAAACTCTCTAGAAGTGTATTTTCTAACTTTTACTGGCATTCAGAGCCATTTGCTTTTCTAAAAGACTTATTTTAAACGTACATTTAAACAATTTTAAAACATTTTCAGGAGTGAACTGAAAATAGGAAATCTCTCAGAAGAATACTGCCTTTCCACACATAGTAATGTTGAAGCTCACACTGAACAAAGTGTTAGTCAGTGTCTGTAAAATAAAACTCAGAGACCAAGTTTCTCCTTTAAATTACCGTGACTGAATCGGGTCCAGCTTTAGTGTATCTGGACAAAATTTCTCACGTCTTAAAGAAAATGCTGGATGCCCGGTTTCCCTTTATTTTGTCTCAGTGATTTATTTACATAATTAAAGAGACTGGTTTCTCATTTGAGCAGAGAATTTGTACAAAGCAAAATGACAAACAGCATACGTTTATAGTTCCCAGTGTCAATTTCCACTTTTGTGTGACCTTGTATCAGAGCCGTATATATATTCTGCAGCTTTTTGTTCTTTGCAGAAGTGATATTCACCTTCTACAGTAGGCCTATAGCTCACGTAATTCTGTTTATAAGGCTAGGCTTATTCTGTTGGAAAAAGGAAGTCTGGTTTTCCATCCAAAGCTATTCTCCCAGGAAGCAGACGCAAACCCAACTGATGATATTAACTCAGTGCCCACAAGTGCTCTTATCTGCAAAATGTTGTCATACAGCATCAATCAGGGAACAGGCAGCCGTACAGCACTGTAATAAAAAATGCATTTGGCACTTCCTGAGCTATTTACAGTTTTCTTGAATACTACACTGTTCTGAATGATGACTGCAAATTCCAGGGGACAATCCAGCTCACTCTGACTTCAAGACTGGAATTTTAATGGCTCCGATAAGAGACGGCCATCTTTCATCAGATATTGTTGTGTTTATTTTAGCTTTTTGCCTCTTTTGTGGCAACTGTGTCTGCACACAGGCCTATGGTATCAACCGTTGACAGTCATTCCTTTCAGAAGCCTCACCAAGGCACTTGAGCCATCCATTATGCAGGGCAGTGTGAGATAAATTTATCAGAAACATTTGCACAGGACTTCAGTATAGGCGGTGGTGCATCCTGTGTATTTTCTGCACGCTTGGGAGCACAAACAGAAGCAAATGATGGACATTTTGCAAGAGACCATCCCCTCATTCAGGTTTGGTCTCAAGTTTCAACTGTGCCTGGTCAGTCCACTGCAAACCTGGTTCCTATGTACAGATGTGGATGTGTGAGGGAGACATGTAAAAGACTAGTTATGTTTAGTCTTGTTTTACACTTCTTGCCCTTCAACTTCCTATAGTTTAAACCCAAAGAGAGTGCTGTTGCCTTCTAGGCTTCCTCTTCACTTGCAGCCCAGTTCAGGACATTGAGACAAAATGAATAGTGTGTGCAGACCCCTATGTTTACAAGTGCCGATCACTTAGTCATAGAACGTGCTATTTGTTACTGTTAGCATTTTCAGCCTAAGAGCTAAACTGTCAAATGTCAATGCGTGTTTTCATTATTCATATATGGATTCTCTTTATGTTCAACATTTGATCAGTTTTCCCATAATCTCTAAAAACAGAAATACTGTAATGGGAGCTCCAGGATTTGTCACAAATTTCCTTCAACACATCTCTTGCTGCTTCCCACACCAGGGAATAAGACTGTACCACAACTTCAACATCTTACCTCATTCTCATTTAGACACCCATTGCTTTGAAGCAAGACTTTACACGTCATCAAAAATGTTTACACTCATGTCTATACTTATTTTTGTAGGAAAGTTTCATTTGTATGTCTGACTCAAGAAGAAAGGTGGACCATGTGGCCATCGTAGTTAAGACTACCTGCTGGTAAAAACCTTCTTCTGTGCTGTTTTTGAAGTGATTATGTTTGTTGAATGGGTTTTCACAGCACTGGTGTTGTCTTTACTGTACTGCAGATAAATTGGAATATGCAATTAACACTTTAAATATATATATATATATCCCTATGCAAAGTTTTCCACAGCCTCAGCAGGATTTTTTGTCCACCAGCAGGCTTGTTGGCAGGATGTAGGATGAAAAGCTGGGCCTCAGCTGCAGGCAAAATTCAGAGGATTAGCCTCAGGGATCCTCCACATGAATTGATTTAGACCTGTTAAAGGTTATATTGATTATGGGCTGGCCCTACATTAGGACCCAAGTGCCAGTGCCATTGCCAAAAACAGCTCCCCAGGGCAGAGCTAGCCCAGGCCTCAGCTTGCTCACCACAGTGCCAGGAGACCTCCCCACCATAGAACAGGGCAGCCCTATCCTTACCACAGGTGCTGGCAGCCAGACCCATGAGGGATGCACATGGGACCAGACATCTGGCCCCCCTTGGAATTAATAACAATTGTGTTGCTAAATCCTCAGAAAAATTCTTGAGAGCCGACCTGGAGGTTTGACACCTCCTTTCCATTAACTTTCAATTACAATTAATGTCCTAGCTGCTCCTTACCCATCTGGAAAGTTCAACCCATAAAGACTAGAATTTCCCAATGACCCTAAATGAATGCAGAGCTTGTGCAAACACCTACATTTCTGCGGTCCCCTGGAAATCCCCTGTTTGTTTTGCTAACAATTTTTGTGATAATTTATGTTTTCTGAACACTGGCATAAAATTCTTAAAAAAACATAGTCTGGTCCATTTTCCAGGTGGATTTAAGCATTCAGCGTGTGAGCCATGAACTCTGGAGAACACTCCCCTAAGGTCAGTGGTTCTGGGTCAGGCTCTGCAGAGCACTCTGTGGGATGTGGGATGCACCTCAGGTTAATGACTTGAAATTGCATGTAATAGTTCCTAGACCTGCACATATAATTAATGCATATCAGAAGTCAGAGAGACTATTCAAATTACCTCAATTTCCTGATGATTTATGATGTACACTTCTGACATCACTGGTTATTTATCTGTCCTCCTAACGTTGCTAGCCAAAGCAGAGGAGAGAAACAGATGTGGTGATATTAAGCTTGAGCAAAGGGTCATATTTTTTTAGGGACAATGCAACTGTTAGATAGAATGGTACTGTAGAAAAGGACTTGGAAGTCAGAAAACTAGCAGAGAGATTAGTCTAGTCCAAAGTCAAAGCAGCTGAAACAGCCTTTCCTCATGCACTTTCTATGGTGAATCATTTCCTGACTCTAGAAGATGGATTCTGTTCATTTAAGTAGTTTTCCAGTGTGTCTTTTATATTATAGAATGGAAGTTTTTTACGATATGCCACTTATGACTTTTCATAACCCTAAAAAGTTGGTTTTCTTTAGTAGGAGAAAACCCACTTCAGACGCGGCACATACAATAAATGGGCCAAATTCTGTTCTCAGTTACAGCTATACAACCCTCATTCTTAATGCATGTAATAACCGAGCTTAGCAGAGGTAGTGGATTAAAGACTTGGGGTTCCAAAATCCACCCTCAGATGTATGTGTGTGGCTAGGACTGAAATCAATGGGAGTCCCATGAGTACATCCAGGGTAGACTTTGGCTTGCGATTTTTATTGTTTGCGCTATTGGATAAAATTGATTCCAGCGTTACGTTTCTCAGTCAGAGCTATTTCTACATCATGCATCAAAATGTTGGCTTCAATCTCTTCTTCTTGATGGTAGCTTTGAGGAGCATTTGTTTTCTGGTTAGTTTGGGCCCAACATTAATCATTCTCAGGCTTCCTCTAACCTTTTTTATATTATTTTACTGATGGCAGATTTAACTGTTGGCTCACCTTTATTTCCAAAACAGATGAATTTGATTAGTCTCTAATGTTAACCAGATCCAACTAGTTGATAGAGTTAAACCAATGTGGGCCAGATGCTCAACTGGTGAACTGCAGAGCCATTGATTTGGGTACCTGGTATGCAGGGAATCTCACAGGGTGCCTGGGCTATGAGAACCCCACAAGTACAACCATGTAGAGCTGATGGTTGTCTGACTGGGTTCCTACAGGTACTCTGTATTTTAAATATATATATATACATATAAAATCTAGTGCTTTATAATCAGAAGGGAAGGTGATCTCCTAGGGAGATGTTAGGGCACACCCAAGATGAGGATTTGATCTCAGACAGCCAACGTGGCTTCATATCATGGCTTACCAGTCTGGTGGCCTTCTATGTTGGAATGACATCAGTGGACAAAGGTAACTGATATGATCTACCTGGAATTATAGAAGACCTTTGACAAGGTTCTGTACCATATCCTTATCTCTAAATCGGAGAGAGATGGATTTGAAGGGTAGACTATTAGGTGGATAAAAAATTGCTTGGATGGTCATAGCCAGACGTTTGTCATCAACAGCTCTATGGCCAGGTGAAGACTGATCCCAGGGACCATCTTGGTGCTCTTCAACATCTTTATCAATGATATAGTGGAAGTGAATGTACCCTCGGCATGTTTGCTATTACAGCAGCTGAATGGTGCAGTTGTGGCAAAAGATGGGAGGGGCAAGATCCAGAGGGACTTGAATGCACTTGAAAAGTGGTCACATGAGAACCTAATGAGATTTAACAAGGCTATGTGTAGAGTGCACTTGGGTCAAGAAAACCCCAGATACAAGAACAGACTGGGAGAAAAATTCATTGAAAGCAGCCCTGTGGAGAAGGACTTGGGGATCCTGGTGGTCAAAAAGCTAAAAATGAGCCAGCAGCAGCATACACTTGCAGTCTGGAAGGCCAACAGTATCCAGGGCTGCATCAAAAGAGAGGTGGCAGCAGGGTGAGGGAGGGGATTGTCCCCATCTGTTCTGCCCTCGTGAGGCCCCATCTGGAGTACTGCATCCAGATCAGGGGTCCCCAGTGCAGGAAGGATGCAGAACTGTTGGAGTGGGTCCAGAGGACAGCCACAGAGATGTTCAGAAGGCTGGAGAGCTTCTTCTCTGAAGAAAGGCTGAGGGAGCTGTGGCTGTTCAGCCTGTAGAAGAGAAGCCACCAGGGAGATCTCACTGTGGCCTTCCAGTAATTGAAGGAAGCTTACAAGGAGGAGGAATACTGACTTTTCACATAGTCTGATAGTGAGAGGACCAGGAGGAATGGCTTTAAACTAAAAGAGGTGAGATTTAGATTAGATGCTAGGGAGAAATATTTTACTTGGTGTGGTGAGGTGCTGTCATGCTGCCCAGAGAAGCTGTGGGTGCTCCAGGCCTGGTGCTCAAGACCAGGTTGGATGGGGCTCTGGGCAGCCTGATAGCAATTAGCAACCTTGCTCATGGCAAGGAGGTTGGAACTGGATTTATCTTTAAGGTTCCCTCCAACTTAAACCATTTTAAGGTTCTCTTTTGTTCCCACTGTATTTCACAGTAGTTTTTATTGGTGCAGCCTACTTCTGAGCCTTTGTTTGAGCACCATGACACCGTCCTGCTTGCTCAAACTACTTAAGTTAGATTAAAAAATTTCTCAGTTCTCAAGTAACTCTTAGTTAAAGAATCATAGGAAAAATTCCATCTGGAAGGGACTTCAGGAGGTCTCTGTGGAGGAACCTCCTGCTCAAAGCAGGGTCAGTGATTATCTGCATATTTGGAAAAAATAAAGCCAAGTCCACTAAAAATATTACCTGTTA